>NC_064428.1:29576654-30211654 GCF_023375975.1 Astyanax mexicanus
TCAGCTAATGTTACTGTTCTAGTCCTGTACAGCTTGTATCTTTAAACTGGAAAACAGACAGGTAAATGTAGCCAGTATGAATCCATTATTTTATTTAATTCATGCAAATACAGTGTTAAAATGAACTTAAACCTGCTGTTTAATGGTTCTCCCTTTTTATATTCTGCTTTACCGTAAGGAAGCGGAGTTACACATGTTAAGAGTTAGTCATACTGGGTTTGGTTGTATTTGTACTCTGCCTTGGTCTGGACTGAGTCCAAATACCATTTAATACATTATATTTACTTCTTTCAATTTAAATAATAGTAAACTGACTGTAGTAGCTTTGGTTTGTCTCAGTGGCAAACAAAGCAAATGGAGCTGAGCCCCATTACTGCAATTATAATTATGAAATTTGCTTAAACTGTAAGGCGTTTCATACTAAAATACATTAAGCTTCACTTTTACTCTCAAAATAAATTATTTTATATTTACAGACATCAGCATTTGCCTATCCCTTAGGTGTGCTTTAATAAAACCTGGACTATCTTTGCTGGTACTAAAAATGTCAGTGTGGAATAAGCTGTTTAAGGTGTGATTCAGTTTTTGGCGAACACCGCTAAAATGTTGTTTACTGCTCAGTGGCAACACTTATTTAACTGGAACGTGAAAAGTGTCCTAGTTTTGACAGAACTGGTGTTTGAGGAGCAAATGTAGAAAGTGTGAAGTTGTAAGCGGATTAAAAATTGAGGTTCCTGTTCCTCCTGTGAGAGGAGTTAACATTCAGACGTAGAGAAAGAGAGAGAGAGAGAGAGAGAGAGAGAGAGAGAGAGAGGGAGACAGTAAGGGCACACTAATAGAGCATGTTGAAAATTTGATAGAAACCGTCTCCTGCGAAGGTTGTTCTGAGTACATATGACTGACCCTGCGCGAATGCCGCCGTGACTAAAGCAGATGCATCTCCAAATCATTTTATGCACTGGGTGACTTAATATAGCTGTGAGACCTGGTACGAACATGGCACAGCATACCTGAGGAGCGCAAGCAGAGTGCTGGCATCATTATACAGGCAATTCCAACTCTTCACAAACAAATAGTGAGAGAGCAGAGAGGGTGGAAGGGCTGGATTATTTGCTCTGAAATAAGTGAGACAAGCCAATGAGGTTGCTTCACCACAAATGGAAATAGAATGGCTTGTTAAAACTGCATAATATGGACTGTAAATTGTGTTCAGGTGTATCTCGCAACATGTAGAAAATTGGCCCAGTTTACAGAGAACATTTTTTAGAACATTTTGTAACTAGAGTTGTACTTAATAGAGATCTACTGAACCATGGTCCAGACCAAAGTATCAGAATGTGGTCTGACCAAAAAAGCTGGTCTCAGTCTGAAAGTACTGAACCATGGTCTGGAACAAAGTATCAGAGTTTTGTCCAATCAAAAGAGGTGGTCTCAGTCTGGATCTACTGAACCATGGTTCAGACCAAAGTATTAAAGTTTGGTCCAACCAAAAGTGGGGGTCTCAGTCCAGGTCTAGCGAACCATGGTCCAGACCACAGTATCAGAGTTTGGTCCAACCAAAAGAGATGGTCTCAGTCCAGGTTTATTGAACCATGGTCCGGACCAAAGTATTAGAGTTTGGTACAACCAAAAGAGGTGGTCTCAGTCCAGGTCTACTGAACCATGGTCCAGACCGAAGTATTAAAGTTTGGTCCAACCAAAAGTGGTGGTCTCAGTCCAGGTCTACTAAACCATGGTCCGGACCAAAGTATTAGAGTTTGGTACAACCAAAAGAGGTGGTCTCGGTCCAGGTCTACTAAACCATGGTCTGGACCAAAGTATCAGAGTTTGGTCCAACCAAAAGATGTGGTCTCAGCTGGAGTAACAGAGCCATGGTCCAGACCAAAGTATCAGAGTTTGGTTTGACCAGAAGTGGTGCTCTCAGTCCAAAGCTACTAAACCATGGTCCGGACCAAAGTATTAGAGCTTTATCAAACCAAAAGAGGTGGTCTTGGTCTTGATTTACTGAACCATGGTCCAGACCAAAGTATTAAAGTTTAGTCCAACCAAAAGAAGTGGTCTTTGGTCCTGACTATGGATAAATTAATCCAAACAAAGTATTAAAGTTTGGTCCAACCAAAAGTGGTGGTCTCCGTCCGAATCTATTGAACCATGGTCCGGACCATTAGTATTAGAGTTTAATTTGACAAAAAAAAGGTGGTATTAGTCTGGATCTACTAAACCAAGGTCTGGGCCAAAGTATCAGAGTTTGGTTCAACCAAAATTGGTGGTCTCTGTCCAGGTCTACTGAACTATGATCTGGACCAGAGTATCAGAGTTTGGTCCAACCAAAAGCGGTGGTCAAAGCCAAACTCATAACTAACATTCTACAATTCTGTTAATATGAAGTATAGAGAGACTCACATAGCCCAGGTAGCTGATAACGACAGGGCGTAGTAAAGATTTTTAGTCCTCTCTAAACTAAACTGCAGTGTGAAATCGAAACTAACTGAACCAAATCTACGGTAAACAATGTAACAAAGACACAAACCTTGGTGTGGCCTGTAATCCAGACTTTCAGGTGTGGAATCACCTGAGCAAGGCAAAGGCAACAGTGGCCAAAAACTCTGAAAGCTGAAGGAAGGACCCTTCGGAGGAAGAACAAGACTCACTGAGAGCTAGAGAACGATTAAGCCTAAAAAAACAAAATAATATTTCACAGTGTGAGATACCCTGTGTACCAATTTAAGCTTCTAACATGCTGTGATTACACTCAGTAAAAGGTCTAAATCTGACATTTTCCATTTTTACTGAAGTTCACTGATGATTGTGTGGGTTTTCGTACCCAGATAAACTGTTCCAATTAATCTCCCGGTATTGTGGCTCATTCAAAAAGCAGTCAGAGTTGAAACTTTAAGAGATAACCTGCTATACTCTGAATAGGTGAATAAATTAATGCAAATGAGTTGGTTATACTGAGAGCAGAGAATTCAAAACAAGCTTTTCTATATGGATTACAGAATATGGACAGTTACAATTTGTTTGTGTCCAAATGAAAGGTAATCTGTCACATTGACCCTGAACTTCGCTGTCTCAGATGTGCAGTTTTATCGAGTTTAGGTAAGGTTTTTTTTATGTCAGTTTGTCAACAACAGCAACTGCCCTGAGCTTTCTAATACTCTTAATAGATATTGTATCTGTAGTCAAGCTAACTAGCTTAGGGATTAAGCTACAGAACCAACAGACCACACAAAAACATTAATTTCAGTTTCTGTTTTTGCTGTCCAAAAGCAGTTGCTTGATCCGAGTCTTTCTTGTCTAATGGCTTATAAGCACACAAATTGCTTTTTAAACCTAATAACAGCTGTACACATGTCTTTCTGGACAAGCTGAGAGATATAAAACTGGCATCTTAAAAATAAAGAAAAGAAGCATGTAGACTGGGGTAGAGTAGAGGTGGGACCATTTTAGAATATTATTATAAAATTCAAGTTTATCTTTTCTCCAAACCCAATATCAGTGATTTGTTGTAGTGGTTTACTGCAAATGGAACTTCTGTACTCTAGTTATGTAATCTTATTTAACACTTCATGTGAGAGATTAGTGTGAGTGGGTGGGCTGGTGATTCAACTGGCTTCACGAGTAGCATTCTTCTGCAGCGAACATGTGCAGTTGATAGAATGACTCATTGGTGTCGTGCAGAGTGTATGAATGCAGAAGGAATAGTAGTAACCTTCAGAACAACAGGGTGGGGGGAGGGTGCTTTGAGACATTCTTTTCGTCTTTTTGTTGAGCGATTAAAAAAAACAATGCTTCTTTTCCTTTAAATTTGTGTGCAAGTCAAGCAGAGTGCCTGAAAAACAAGGGTCTCAAAAGCCTGTCCGGGATTGGCTGCTTCTCCAGGATCAGATATTGAGACCTCCAGGTTAAACTGTCTACATGTTGCTCAATAATAAGGAAAGTATCCTACTGTGTGGAGAACCCAGTGAGACACCCGTCAGTCTTTCCTCATAGCATTTCATGGTAATCGGTAATGTGTGTGGACTGTAAAGATGCTGAATCAATTCTGTTTGTAATTGACACCATGGTCCCTTACAAATGACCATATGTGTCAATTCAAATGCCAGATGACAAAAGGCTGGATGTGAAGATCTGAAAGTAGAAAGGGAGAAAAGCTTCCCTGCTATGGAATTGCTAATATCGCAGTTCTTTTGTCGCCAAAAATTGCCATCAGCGCTCAAAATGAGATGCATTAAACAGGTCCTTTGAGGATATCTCTGTTATTACAAAGTAATGCTCCACTGATGTTGATGCATGCCAATGCTTTTTGAAGTTCTTTCTAAGGATTTTCTCATTTATTTTGTTGCTCGGAAAAAAATATCATTAGTTTATAAAATCCAGCTGTATTAAATGAGTTCATCCTGTGTGTGCGGAAAAAGGTGCAGTCGTTTAAACTTTATTAAAATGTATTTATTTTTTTATTCTTTTTTTCAGATTTCCAACTTCACTCACAAAACGTATTAATATAAAAGTGAAAAAACAACATGGACCTTCAAAACTGCTCCGCGCCGGATCTTTCTGATGTTCTGGACGGTCGAATCAGCCCTGGTAAAATCCTGCTCTCCCTGATGCTCTCCGTTTTGGCTGTGGCCACTACCATCATAAACTCCTTGGTGATCACCGCCATCTTGGTCACTCGCAAACTCCACCAGCCTGCCAACTACCTGATCTGCTCCTTGGCTGTGACTGATCTTCTGGTGGCTGTGCTGGTCATGCCTGTCAGCATCATCTACATAGCAGAAGAAGAATGGGTTCTAGGGCCAATCGTTTGTCACCTGTGGCTCGGCGTGGACGTCACCTGCTGCACCTGCTCCATTCTGCACCTGGCTGCCATCGCCCACGATCGTTACAGAGCTATCACTGATGCCGTGGCCTACTCTCAGAAGCGTACGTCCAGACGTGCAGCTGCAACAATCATAGTGCTGTGGGTGCTGTCCATACTTGTTTCACTTCCTCCACTCATGTGGAGGAGGTTTCCCAACATAAGAGAACAAATTGGGGACCGTGTAGTCATGGACTGCTTGATAGAGCATGACCACGTTGCCTTCACAGTCTACTCCACATTTGGCGCCTTCTACATCCCCCTCACCCTGATCCTGGTGCTCTACTACAAGATCTACCGTGCAGCACAGACGCTCCGGAATCGAAGAGGAAGCAGCCGGTTGGTCCAGCAGACAGTCAGCAGCGTCATGATAAGTTCAGAACGAGATGCTCCTCTTAGTCCAGACACTCTCAGCCCTATCGAAAAGTCTTTTTCTGACCCTTCCACAGACTGTGACCGCGTCAGGATTGCGCCTACCACAGGGCGGACGATCAGGAGTCGCAGAGCTCCTGGAGCCAGGGAGAGACGCGCGGCATTGACGCTTGGCCTCATCCTTGGGGCATTTGTGATTTGCTGGCTGCCTTTCTTCCTCAAGGAGGTCATTGTAAACAGTTGCCCTTCTTGTAGTACCTCTGCCTTTCTCGCAGACTTCCTCACATGGTTGGGATACCTGAATTCGCTCATCAATCCACTAATATACACCATCTTCAATGAGGACTTCAAGAAAGCCTTCCAGAAGCTTCTCCCGTTGTGTTGTACCCACTACCGCTGAAGTTGAACCACTGGAACATGGAACCATCTGCTTCCTTTGAGTGTGACGCTGTATCCTTGGAAGTAACATCCTGACGAGACTTTTCGTTGGCAGTGTCAGGATTGAGCCTGGGACTGGGTGGACAGTAAGGAGCCGCAGAGCTCCTGGAGTCAAGAAAAGACGTGCAGCCCTGACGCTTGGCCTCATACTTGGGCTTTTGCATTCTCTGCGACTTCCATCAACTTGCTAATATACACCATCTTTAACGTAAACTTCAAGAAAGCTTTCAAGAAGCTTCTCCTGCTGTGTTGTACCCACTACCAGTGAAGCTGAACCACAGGGACATGGAACAATCCTCTACTTTGAGTGTGACATTGCATCCTGAGACATTCTGTTGACATTGCCAGGATTGAGCCTGGGACTGGGTGGACAATCAGGAGCTATAGAGCTCCTGGTGAAAGGGAGAGACATGCAGCCTTGAGGCTTGGCTTTATCCTTGGGGGTTTGGCATTCTTACCGACTTCCTGACCTGGCTAAGGTACCTGAATTCGCAAGAACTTCAAGAATGCCTTCCAGAAACTTCTCCTGCAGTGTTGTACCTACTACCGGTGAAGCTGAACCACAGGGACGTTCTTTTCTTATTGGGTGTCCTGAGAAATTACTTCCTTCCAAGACTTCAGAGCAGTAACAGTTGTTAAGAAGTGTGTCAGGATAGTTCCACCCAGGGTAAACAGTCTGGAGCTCCAAAGCTCCTGCAGCCAGGGAGAGGTGTGCATCAATGACACTTAACCTCATCCTTGGGGCTTTTGTGATCTGCTGGCTGCCTTTCTTCATTAAGGAGGTCATTATGAACAATTGCCCTTCGTATAGTACCTGAATTGTACTCCAGATTTGTCAAGGTTGTCAAGGTCTTCAAGAAGTGGCCACTGCCATTGAAGACTCTGTTCTTTGTGGGTATGATTATGTACCCTGAGAAATTACTTCCTGTTGAGACTTTGGTTGAGACACCCACCACAGAGCAAACAGTCAGGAGCCAGTTGACAATTATTGGTTAGTCGAATGTTTCCTGAACATTACAGTTTACAGTCTTAGAATGTTCAGTCAGGATGTTCTTAGAACATTTTTATTTAACATTTTTAATTGTAATCTTTTTAAAGTCCCTGCAATGTTACTTGTGTATGTGTTTTTATTTGTTGTTTTGAGAATGTTACTTTTAACATTTTCATAATGTTAGTATTTATTTAGCTTGGAACATTACATGAGAAACATTCTAATAGCTTTGAGATCTAAACCATTATTATGTTACATGTTTCAGAATGTTCCTGGAACATTGTGAATGATTGCCCTTCTTGTAGTAGCTCGGCTGTATTTGCAGACCTCCTGACATGGCTGGGGTGCCTAAATTTACTCATCAACCCCTACCAGTGAATCACTGGAATACTGTTCTTTTTGAGTTTGACATTGTATCCTGAGAAATGACATCCTGTTGAGACTTCGAGATGGTAAAGACTTTTGTAGATTTTTATTTTTGAGAACAGACTGGAAACTCGGGGAGGAGGGATTTCCCAGGTTAGATGACTCACAATCGGCTCTGCAGAGCTGCGGTAGAAAATCATATTGTTTTAGCATATATAAATCTATTAAAAGTGAGAAGTTGCACTGCTTTTTGTCTAAGTTAAAGCTTTAATCTTTCTTGGAGTGTTAATATCCATGATTTGAGTCTTGACTCAATTTGACAAACTGGACATCCTTCAAGGAAGGTCTACTTTTATGATTGTATTTAACCAGCGAGTACAGGAACATTAAAGCCAGACACTTATTTTTGAACTGCTGCAGAAGCAGCCCCATAGGGAAGCTCACCACTTGGAGAACTGTCTGCTCAAAGCTGTGTACGTGAGCTGGCGCCCGCTCATGGCTGGCGAGCGTTGACTGACAGGGGAGAGGGACTAAGCCATCTTTTTCACTAATTTGCTCTTTTGGACTTCTGGTCAGGGATGGATGGCTTTGGCATTGATGACAGGACACAGCCCTCCGCTCAACTCTCCACATTTATCAGTCGGGAAAAAGCAGCATTGGCTTCTTCTTATCTTATCCTGCGTTCACACTGGCAGATGACAAGTCGCTCACATCGCCCCAAGTTTGTCTCTTGTAGAACCGAGACTGCAGGAGGAGGTGGTCTCCGTCTGGACCCAGATGAACTCGAAATAAGAACGTAATTCTGCCTCAATCTGACCAACTGTCCAAAATACTCCTTATGTTTAGGCTAAGCTGCTTTTCAGGTACAGTTTAACCTGATTAATTATCTAGATTATCACTACAGCTATAAACAAATGTGGTTGAACCCTGTAAGTGCAGCGCTTGCCACTTACACCCACCAAAAAATGCAGCCATTCCATTGAAAACAAATAGCTTGAAGGTGCAGCAGCAATATTTCCGCATTCAGCGTAAATGCACCTTACTCTACACAAATACAGGACCTTCCTATGTTTACTTTTTTTGCTACTACCCATACAGTTCTGACCAGTAGTCAAAGCTTACATGCTCATGTTTGTTGTGATGCACTTTGTTGCACTTGCGAACCAAAGTGGGAAATGCTCAAATAAACACGTTAACTGATTCGGACCAGAGAAACCAACAAAAGGTGCCAAAAAAATGCCCTAAGTGGATTTTCTTATGCATGATGTCACCACAAATCCAAGTCCAAGGACTCTTCATTGGAGAGTCCTACAGAGGACCTGTCCTACCTTGAGTGCAGCCTAGACTTTGGAAAAGAGTTTTACCTTTCGGACATTTGGTTTAAACTGGTTTCCCACATCATAATTTATTTGCGTAAAGTTTTAAAAATCCTAGCTTGATTTGTCGCTTGTCGTGTGTCATCAAATCTCAAATACATATCGCATCCTCTCATAGGAAATGACTGGTCGTTTGTTATGTTGCCTGCTAGTGTGAACGCAGAGTTAGTTATTAAAGAAAACAGCAACATCCATATCTTGATGTCTTGAAGTCCATGAATGTGGGAATTGTTAGAATATGTATTCTCATGCATCTCCCACAATGGCTGCCCTATACCAAACCCTTGACTTTAATGCCTGAAGGCGTTGACCTCGGTACGTATAAATAAAAAGACCCATCAGGTGTCGAGATTCTTTGACAGTTCCTAAGCATTCACTGATTTTCAGCGTCCATCTCTATCTGACAGTGAGCCTCCCCTTGCAACCACTCGTACCTGAGGCAGTTTTACTAGTTTGGCATCTTGTCACGATTTCTGACACTGTTCCCTTCGACTACTTTTATTTTTCTATTTCAGTGTCTGACATACTTGGAGCTCATCCTGAAACAAATATTCCACTATGCGTATGGTATACATCTTATGCTGGAAATATCCACCCTCCTGCTTTAACATTAACATCTTGGTAATTGTCATATTGACAATTAATCTAAGATGAGCATCACATATTTATTCTGTCTCATTAAAAAAAAAGCTGCTTTTTCTATTCAGTGTCTTTGTCTACATGTTGGTAGGTTCATGCCTCAACCAAGAGATGCAGTTCGGTGTTCCCACCAAAGCAGTACTTAAAGCAATTATCCAGTTAGCAAGCTTTAAAAAAGGCTCAGCAATTAAACACTCTTGTATTAATAAAATATATATGTATACGCTCCATTAACATGAAGTGTTGCATTTGCACAAGTTACTGTGTGGAAGTTTTATTTCATTTGCATACAACAAGCATGCACATTTAAATCAGGAAAATGCAACCCTGTTGTGGAAGCACTTTGTATAGGTGCTTCTTTGTTGGTACTCCCGCACTATTACAACACACAGCATGCAAACACCCCTTTAAATGTGGCACTGTAGATGTCAAACAGTAATATTAGAAAGCATTATCTGTAAATACAAGGAAAACACCCTACATACTATGTGCACATGCCCCATGTAGATGTTTTATTAGAATTAGAATCAGAAGGTCTCTATGGGAATAAGGGCGTTTTCACACCAGCACTATTTGGTCTGGTTTAAACAAACTCCGATCCATTTGTAACTGCAGTGCGGTTCGATTGAGCAGGTGTGAAAACAGTAATCGCACTCTGGTGCGGATCAAACGAACTCTGAAGCGGTTCGCTTTGGTGAGAACGTAATCCGGTCTTGATCCGACCCAGCTATTAAATATGGTCTTTTTATTTAAACTAAACTGCTGATAAGGCGCAGTTTAAACTGATATATTAGCCAGATAACGCTAATTACCACAGCCGGGAACAAACGCTGTGTCCATGCACGCGCGATCTGTGCTGTGTTCACTTCTCAGAGCCGCATGATGCGGTTTACTATGCTTACACCTGTGCTGCACGTCCAAACACTGTTTAAAAGCGCAGCGTTTTAGCGTTCACTGTTAAAGCACAGATATTCACGCTGGAACACAGAATATCTTCTCGCTATATTTAACAGGTCCCACGCCAGACAGCTCTGACCAATCAGAGGACACAGCCTGCTTGCGTTGTTTTTTGGTGCGCGTACATTTATGTCTGTGTAAAACCAGAACAAACAGAGGAAGAAAACGCTCCATGTAAATGAACATCAACTGATTCAGACCACAGAAACCAACTACAGGTGTGAAAACGCCGATCTAGTCTTGGACTACACAAGATTGTGAATGGAGATGGTCCAGTATAAGGAAAGCTTAGTCTAGGACTAGACCCAATTTCCTGTTTAAGAAACTGCTCGTATAACTGTTTAAAGACCAGACTGAAATGGTTTGAGACTGGCCAATTGAAACATGTGGGCTCTAAGATGGGAGTAGAATACACCATCACCACCACCTGCTGGACAAAAGCATTAATGACTAACAGTATAAAACATGGGGCACAAACGTTAACCAGTTAAAAAAACAAAACAAAAAAAAAAAAAGTTAGTTTCCACCCAAAAAAAAAAAAAAAAAAAAAAGAGTCTGTGGTGAGATGAGTCATCCTTTATACGATGTGGAAGGGTCCATATATATATATATATATATATATATATATATAAAACTTTCCTTCACATTAACTTATTAGGTCCCCAAGTGGCATATACTGAATGTGTATCATGATGTATTACAGTATTACAGTATGTATTTTTTTTTAATAAAAAAAAGGCAATTTAAACCAATGATCTTTATTAAACCAAAAAGAGACCATTGTGTCAGACCCTTTAAGATCTGTGTAAAGTTCCTTAAAGCACTGTAACAATCATTTTAATTCCTTTAATTCCCATTTTAAGTCCTGAACTACATAGCAGAAAATAGGTGATTGGTTAGTGCTAAAAATAAAACTGGCTCATTTTAAATCACTTGCTTCTACAGGTCTGTTCCCATAGTTTTCAGGCCTGACCTATTAAAATGTTAGGAAAATATTAACTTTACTAAACACTACAAAAGAAAATGCATGCTAGTGGAGGAACTGCTCCACATTTAAGCTTAAACTTAACAGAAAATAATCCAGATAAGAGAGGACTTAATGCTGGTGCCAACTACATGCATCAACACTTGCAGTGTCCATATTAAGCTGCATGCTTTGCAAAAAATCTAGTCATTGCAACTTAATTAAAAAGTTAATTTTACTTCAAAAACCATATGTAAACCAATAAACTTGACTAAACACAAGTACACAAACTACTTAAAAATTACTTTTATTTACAGAAATAAAAGGAACACTTAAAAACAAAACTCAACACTAAACAGCTCAACAACATTTACACATAAGCCGTGTGTTCTCTGGCCTGAGACGCTGGTTTATAGAGGCCTCCTCTCATTCCTCCACCTCGAGGCCAGGAGGTGCACAGGAGGCCTCCCCCGATCACCTGGAGCACACCTGCACCCCAGCAGATGAAAATCGCCGCACCAAGCTCCCTCTTCTGCGCTTGGGAAACCAGCGGGTTGTAGAAGTCCGTGATGACCACATTGGCCGTCCAACTGGGTGGCACAAGACTCAGGAGGCCAGCAACTAGAAAGAAGATCCCAGCTCCTACAGCTACTTTAGCTTTGGAGGTGGAGCCACCATCCAGGCAGTTTGTGCATTCGGCCCCCGCCAAGCTAGCTAAGATCGCTACAACCGCGATTACGATAGCGATGACTAGGATAGCCCTGGAGGCCTGAAGGTCCTGAGGCAGAGCCAGCATGGAGTCGAAGACTTTGCACTGCATTTGACCGGTACTCTGCACCACGCAGTTCATCCACAAGCCCTCCCACATGACCTGCGACGTCACAATGTTGTTGCCAATGAAGGCGGTCACTCGCCATAGCGGAAGGGCACAGGCCACGATGACTCCCAACCAGCCCAGCATTCCTAGTGCAGCACCAAGCATCTGTAGACCTGCAGACATGGCACCTTCAGGACAGAACTGAAACAGAACCTGGTAGAAATAGAAGAGCAGAGTTAATAGAAGAATTTCTGAAAAACAAAACTTTGTACAAAAGATATTCTCAAGATGCACAGAATCCAATTTCTGCAGGGGTTTTTCCTCACATCAAATAAAGGTCTAGAAAGCTGCATTAGGAAGTGTTTTTTTTAGCCAAGTTAATCAGATTTCTAAGCACATGCAGCAACTCAATCAAGATTAAAGCTGTGCTTAACATAATAATAAATAAATAATAAATAAAAAAACTTCTGAATGATTGACACTCTTTAGATAAGGCAGTGATCATTAAATAAATGATGCATACAAAAGACTACTAAAGCCAAGACAAGGGATGCACCAACGCAAGAATTCTGGGACAATACATTTATTGGCACATCTGCCAAAGCACACATGTATAACTTGAGACTATACACAGGCACAGGAGGAGAAAGGGAAAAAAAATCTCTAGTCAGATTAGCCATACCTACATCAGGAATTACAAGCCATCCCTAATCTCAGTTAAATAAAAACAAACAAACAAACAAACAAACAAACAAACAAACAAACAATCTCTTTTCTATGGCCATAGAACTGCAAACAACTTGAAGATTCTGCTTTAAAGCTACTTGTTTTTGTCTAGACCCTGAGCGGTTACTGCAGGATAGCTTCAGGCGGTTTTAGAGTGATATCTATAGTGATCTCTCAAAAAGAACATTGTAAAGTCAGACGTTTGAGAGTTTCCAAACTGAAAGTTTATGCTTTCAAAACAAGTCATGAAGTTGGTGGAGTCAGCAAAAAGGCTTAGGGTGGAGTTCACCAAGGCCTAAAACATTAACAAAGAAAAAGTGCATTGGTTCAGACAATAGAATAGTTGGGGGTTGTCGAGTTGGTATGGCATCAAGTGCCTGACCAGTACAAGTACATTTACCAATTGCCTCAGGATGTTCTGATTGAGATCTAAGGTGACCTCAAAAGAAAACTTGTTTTAAAAAAAAAGTAGTTTTTGAATACACTAAAGACTATAATATTTATGAAAATGAAAAGAAAGTTGCATTGGTTTGAACCAAAGAACTGGGGCCAGAATTTCAGTCTGGATTAAAGTACAAAAGTATCAGGTCTAACTAGTTCTAGGTTATGCCTTTCTTCTGTAAAACTACAGCGTAGTCATTTAACTTAACTGTTTTTTTACTGGTTTACTGGTCATTTAACAGACTGCTCTAAAAACAATGTGATCAATGGTGAGCTATCAAACAAAACTTTTGCAAAGTCAATAAGTTAATAGAAATATCGAATTAGTTTTAGCTTTAATTTACATTTTAAAATGAAGAAAAGCATATATAATGCCTTTGGAAGAGTACACTCAAGCCTAAAATCTTCACAGCAAAAAAAAAAAAAAAAAAAAAAAAAAAAAACATTTAAAGCAGTGCACTACACTGGTTTAAACAGAACTAGCAGGTTAAATCTTAATTCTTCAACAGAATCTACCAAATTCTCCACCCTTGAGCTGAGAATGGAAAACCTTAAGTCCTTAAGGTAGGTATGACCAAACAAAAAGATACACCCCACTACTAGAAGCAGTAAATCACACTAAAAACAAAACCCCATAAAATCACACCTACTGCACACCTACTGGACTCTACTGAACACTACTACAAGAAAGCTAGTTAGCCATACTGAAAAACTTGCAAACATACCAAACAGCGTTTACCTGGGAGCTTTAAAACTGCTGCAGCACAATTAAAACCAACACGTCAAACCAGGAAACAGACTTGAGCTGCTTAAAGTGTGGCACCCACACAATTCACAACACAAATTAATAAAACAACATCACTCAACTAAAACCAAGGCATCAACAAACACCCAGCAGCTGCACAGTAGTTATGTAGACAACTCATTCCTCCAGCTCCTTCATTGAAACCAATTGGTGGCTCCACCACTGATGACTCACTGGCTCTGATTGGCTGACCCAGATAATTAATGAAGTCATGTGATTTCAGCATGTTTCCTTTCCTTTGTCAGAAGCAGAGTTGCCAGGTTCTTGTTTTGTCCGCCAAATTGGGCTTGTTTAAAAATCCAGTCGCAGGTGAAAATTCAGGGGTGGCGGGGTGTGTTTTTTGGGCTACTTTTAAAAATTTACCGCAGCCAACAACAAAAAAAAATTTAATAAATAAAAAAATCACAATGTAACCAGAAATCACAAGATGATAAAAAAATGTTAAAGAGGAGAGAAGAGAGTATTAAAAGTAACATTTTGCTAATCATGTTACTATGAAATGTTCTTGACTTGGATAGAAAACTGTTAAAAAAGTACAAATAAAACTCAAATGTTACAATATTATTAATGACTTAAAAATAAATAGTAATCCTGATAATAAATTCCTTATAAACTAAATACTAAGTCGTATACTCATAGTTGTTTTGCCATTTGCTTCAAATTTGTGACAAACATGTAACACGTATTCGGACAGGCGGCAAGATGGCGTCACGAAATAAGTTTCCGGGTCACAGAGGAGAGGAGGAGGATCAGTAGGAAAAAGGAGACACTTTTGGGGTTTCTGGACGCAGCCGCTGTGTTCAGAATGCTCCCTACTACAGAAATAGTGCATAGATGTTGACCATTGGTGAAATAAGCCAATCACAATGCTCGGTTTCAGCTCCCCTAACACTGCCCAGCCAATCAAAGCTTCTGCAAACAGCAAAAACAAATACAGCGATTATTTTAAATTATTTTTCTGTTAATTGTGGATGCTTAAAACTCTTGCTCTTTGCATTAAAAACTCTAAATTCTCTAAATATGTTATTTATTTTTATTAATACATATTAAGTGATGATATGTTCTATAGTCATGTAAATGTTTTTTATAAAGTTGTATTTAATTCTACACATACACAATTCAAAAATGTATAAATTCATAAATTAATAATTTAATAAAAGTATAGTGCTCTGCCACTATGTGGGAGTGGCCACATTGATGTCACTCCAAAATCAAATGTGTCCCTTAATTGTTTCCAAGTCTTTATTATTAATCTACAATTTAGAAAATAAACGAAAGAAAAAACTATTGAAAGAAAAATACTGAATGAGAAGAGACGTGTCCAAACTTTGACTGGTACAGTATTTATATTAATATATACTATTAATATAGTATTTATTTACTATATAATAATATAATAAATAATCTCCTCTTATATATAAATAATACACAGTACTCTTAGGAATTAGTGGCCTTTTTCGTAAAGTAACTTCACCTAATATCGATGCAGTTTCATACAACATCAGAGGTATTTTTACTTTATTTATTTTTTTATCCTTCTTATGGTGCCTCATCTCAAGATCTGTGTCCTCCAGCATCCAACAATGAAGCAGAGGAACTGTGTTATCTGCAGAGGTGGAAAAAGTACTGAAAAATTGTAATTAAGTAAAAGTACTTTTACTTTGCTAAAATTCAACTCAAGTAAAAGTACCCATCTAAAAATCTACTCGAGTAAAAGTAAAAAAGTACTCAATTTAAAATGTACTTTGAGTAAAAGTTGCATAGTTACTTTTAATTATTTGATGTAAAAAATAAAAACAAATCATAAATTGAATTGAATGAAATGTTGTTCCACATAGTATTTTAAACCTTTCAGGCAGTATTTGTTCCACCCCATAAAACATTTTTAGTGGCATAGGTTTCTATGATTCATTTTTTTTCTTTACTGTTAAAAAGTTAGGGTCATATAGGTGACTATAAACTGTATTTTTATAGTTTTACAGTTCATTCTTATTTTTTAACTTGCCATTGCTATGCTTTAAGTGCTATTTACATGTTTTTTTTAACATTAAAGCAGATTGTTTAATGATAAAAATACTCACCACCACATGCTTTCACAGGTTTGATGTGAAAGTTTTAAAAGCTGACAGCTCTGTCCGGCAGGGCACAGTTTGTTTTGCACAAGGACGTTATTGCCTCGTTATTCCACGCGCGAGCATTTTTTTTTTATTCAGACAATTGTTTTTTTCCCCGCATTTTATTTTTTACTTAGTAATTAGGAGTGTTTCAATGTAGCGAAGTAAATTACTTGTGTCAAAATGTACTTGAGTAAAAGTAAAATTATTTTTTAAAAACTACTTTAAAAATTACAAATTACTCAAAAAACCTACTCAATTACATTTACTTGAGTAAATGTAATTCATTACTTTCCACCTCTGGTTATCTGGAATAGCAGAGCTGTGTTTAAAACTTTTGGGATGAGTTGGGGAGATGGTGCTTTTGCTGCTGAGTGCAGTTAAATCCTCACACCAATGCTCTTAAATCTAGTAGAATGTCTTCCCTTAACAGGAGAGACAGTTACTCTAGCAAAAGCAGGATAAACGCAGGATTTCTTTTAAATACTCTTGATTTCAGAAGAAATAACATATGAGTGGGTGTCCCAGTATTTTTGCCCATTTATTCTAGCTCTTGTCTTGACCTGGAGGAATGAGTGAAATCTGGTCATTACAGAAAGTGAAATGCATCACTGAAGGTGTGTTGGGATCCTTTTGAATTCAACATGGCTGTAAAGCGGCAGGATTATTCCATTCCCACTCCAGTAGAAAATCTATTTTCACCATCCTTGATGAGAAAGATGGGTAGTGGCAGATAAAGCTGGATGAGCCATGAGCAAAGCTGTGTACATTCAATATGCCGTAGGGCTAATACCGCTTTCTTTTTTCTACAGGATTTGGCATGGAGTCTGCCAGTGACGTTTTTCTCGAGAATAATGACGAGCCCTTCGGCAACACTGAAGGGGTGCATATAATTGCAGACGACATAATAAAAGCTGCTTTGTCAGACCAAGAGAGCGTTAAATTCAGAAATGGAAAAGATCCTATTCAAAGTCAACACAAAAATCTGTTCAGAATTGGATTACTTCAGTTATTCTAGTTCTAATAAATCTTATTAAGAAATCAGATAAAGAAAGCTCGATTTTAGCTCAGTAATCAGATTTCTCAGTGCATGTTGTGATAAAGACAATGCCTGTCCTTTTCACCAGTGAGGTTGTGATACTTACCTGTAAGTCCTTTTTTTTTTCACATTTTGTCGCCTTAGAACCGTAAACTTGGTTGTATTTTATTGAGATTTTAAGTGATAGACCAACACAAAGTAGCACATAATTGTAAAGTGGAACGAAAACTTTAAACAAATAAAAATCTGACAAGTGTGATGTGCAAAAGAATTGAAAAGTATTACTCAGACACCCCTAAATAAAAACAATTGCCTCAGGATCACTAAGTTGTAAGCTGTAAAGGCCTCAGTGGTTTGTTAGAGAACAGTAGTGAACAAACAAGGAACTCACAAGACAGGTCAGAGATAAAGTTGTGGAAAAGAGGTTTAAAGCAGGGTTTGGTTATAAAAACATATGCCAAGCTTTGAGCATCTCAAAGAGCCCTGTTTAATTCACCATTCAAAAAAAAAAAATATATATATATATATATATATATATATATATATATATATATATATATATATATATATATATATATATATATATTCTACAGCTGCAAGCCTATCCAGGACATGGCCATGGTCCACCCAAACTGACAGATCAAGAAGAAAAGAGAGCACTGGTCAGAAAAGCAGCCAAGAGGCCCATGGTCACTCTGAAGGAGCTGCAGAAATCCAAATTAGTACTTAGTACTTTTGCTTGTCACACTTTTTCAGAATTTTATTTCATTAAAATTTTTTAAACGATTTATCAGGTTTGTGGTTGTATGTTCTTAACATGGAAAGCTTGGGAATGTAGAGATGGGCTTGCTGGACGTCTTTTCCAGGAGGGTAAGCCCCTGTACTACGGCTCTCAAGCATTTTCTAAGAAAAGATGACTCAGACGACAGCACAGCCTTGACAGTGACCTGTACCAGCACTGAACACTGCGTCATACTGTCACAATCATGAATGGCACATTGTTGATGGCAGACAGTCCCACAGAACATCAGGTCAGTCATGTTGAAGAGGTTACACTTGACTCACTACGGAGTACATCAAAGAAAAGCCCAGGCCAGAAATCTCTTATTCTGACCTGGGATGGCATGCGGCACACAGCAGATGATGTCAGCAGCTCCAGCCTCAGAATAAGAAAGATGATCTTCTTTCACACGATGTACCAGAACTCTCACGGCTAGAATTAGGGGCTGGCATTTTGCGTCTCCAAAGACATTCCTACATGATACTTGAGGACAAACCCTGCATATCTACTTAGATCAAGCAGAACATTATGACCACCTTTTTGTTTCTATATGCATTTTCTACGTTTCCATCTTTTGAGCATATAGGAGCACTTTGTAGTTCTATATTTACAGACTGTAGTTCTGTATCTGTTTCTCTGTATATTTTATTATTATCCTCCCTATTCCCTGTTATTCAATGGTCAGGACCCCACATCACCATATTATTGTTACGAGAATAGCATGGTGGTTGTTAGTCTGTGTGTTGTGATTGGTGTTCTGGTATGAGTGAGTAGATCAGACACAGCAGTGCTGCTGGAGTTCTTAAACACCTCAGTGTTAATAACCCACCAACTGAAATTATCCAGAAAACATTATCCTGCTGGCACCGTCCTGTGGACAATGACACATGCCCTTTACTAACACACCCTTTAGTAAGTCAAATTGGGGTGCAAGTCTAATGGAGTTTAGAGTGCTTATGTTTTATTAAATGTATATAATAAATATCAATATTTGACTCCAAATATTTGACGGCCAAAGCAATACGATACATCAATATTTTGTCCTATCCCAAGTTACCCCTAAGTACAAAAATGTACAAATTACAATATTTTTTAAGCAATATTTGTTTCTAATATTATTGATAGTGTTTATATATTACAGCCTGTTTTAAAGTTTTTGGACACTGACTGCTGCTTCCAAATAACGATATTCTCCTGTTAGCTTGTAAATATAATTAAATGAAAAAAAATATATATACACATCATTTAGCTTTGAGGACAGATCTGCACACTTTTGGTATTTTAAACTCAGTGTCTTCATGAGTGAGAGTAACCTGGAATAGTTTTCTCAGCATCTTGAAGGAGTTGAATAATAGCTGAATAATAGTTTCTGCTTTTTTTCTTTGTGTTGTGAAGCTCCAGCTCATCCCAAATCACCATCTCAGTTGATCAGGTTTAGATCAGAAGATTGTGGAGGAGAAACACTTTTTTGTTTACAGAATAATTTTACATGTGTTTCTGTATAGCTTTAATGTCTCAAATGTCTTAAATTTACAATGTAAAAAAAAAAAACATAAAAATGAAGAACACACATTAAATAAAAAGAGGTGTGTCCAAACTTTTTATTAGTACAGGTGCTGGTCAACGAATTAGAATAATTTGAAATAGTGCAATCATGAAATTCTTTGAATGCATTTTTTGTGCAGAAAGCAAATCAGGTGTTCACCGCACCTGTCCTACTCGTTAGACTAATCACAGAACTCGTTACCTGGAAAACAATTTGCTCAGCTGAGCTTTCCAAAAGGCCCATTTAGGCCATTTAACTGTGACACTGTTGTTTTATTGAATTAGAATAATGGAGAAACCGTTTCATTGAATTAGAATAATTTTTATTATAATTACAATCATCACTTTCTCAGTATTTTGTGGCTGCCCCCTTGGCTTGTATGACTGCCTGAAGTCTCCGCGGCATCTATTTGACCAGCTTGTCGCAAGTTTCCGCACTCACAGCTTCCCAGGCAGTGGCGATGTTCTGCTTCAGTTGGTCCAGCGTAGTAGGCTTTCTGTCGCGAATTTTCCGCTTGACGATGGCCCAAAGGTTTTCAATGACATTGAGGTCAGGCGAGTTGGCCGGCCATGCCAAAACTTCAAGCTGTTTTTTAGTGAACCAATCTTTGGTCGACTTTGCCGCATGAGCCGGTGCAAGATCCTGTTGAAATATGAAGTCTTCTTCGCCGAACTGTTCCTCAACAGTCAGAATCAGGAACGTTTCCAGAACATCTTGATATACGGCAGCATTGACAGTCTTCTTGAGGAAGCAGAGTTTCCCTACACCTCGAGCGGACATGCATCCCCAGACCATAACGCTCTGGGGAAACTTGACGGATCTTTTCACGCACTCGTGGTTGTAGGTTTCGCCACCACGACGCCAGACACGAGGACCTTGGTCACCGAAGGAGATGCAGAAGCGTGATTCGTCACTGAAGACCACTTTCTGCCAGTCTTCAGCAGTCCACTCGCCGTGTTCTTTGGCTCACTTCAGCCGTTTCTCCATTTGTTTCTTGTTCAGCATCGGTTTTACTGCTGGAACGCGAGATTTGAAGCCGAGTTCGCGCAGACGACGGTAAGTGGTTGATCTGGAGACGTCAGCGCCGGTCTGCTTGTTCCACAAGTCGGTGAGCTCGGAAGTGGACTTGAACCGGTTGCTGACTGCGATCTTTCTCAGCTGCTTGTTGTCGCGAGCAGAAGTTTTTCGGACGCCGGAACAGTTGGTGCGCTTGCTGCAGTTTTTCTTGAGAGCTTTGCAGACGGAAGACTGGCTGATGCCGAGCTGCTCAGCAATTTTAGTTTGGGTCAAGCCTTGTTGGCGAAGGGCTTGAATTTGAGCCACTATTCCGGTTGAGAGGTCGCGCTGCTTACCCATGATTGATTTTACAACTTAGAAATTCTACTCAACCCTGACTTTATACTGCACAGTGAACACTCTTCACAGAAAACAAAAATTCGAGCATTTATTCTAATTCAATGAAACGGTTTCTCCATTATTCTAATTCAATAAAACAACAGTGTCACAGTTAAATGGCCTAAATGGGCCTTTTGGAAAGCTCAGCTGAGCAAATTTTTTTCCAGGTAATGAGTTCTGTGATTAGTCTAACGAGTAGGACAGGTGCGGTGAACACCTGATTTGCTTTCTGCACAAAAAATGCATTCAAAGAATTTCATGATTGCACTATTTCAAATTATTTTAATTCGTTGACCAGCACCTGTACTGTATGTGGTGGAATTGCAAAAAAAATCAATTGAAGCATTGTAGGCCAGCACCAAACATACCCAAAAAATCATATCTGTTGATTAATATGTTTCCACAGGTACATGGGTGTTGCAGTGTCCCCCTTATATTTCATAATAATAGTTTTAACGTAAAATATCTATATTTAAATCACACTTTTAATGTGTTTTAATGTTCAGTTGGACAGCTCACACAAATGTATGAATAACTAGTATACTCTGTATAAATTTAGTGCAAATTAATATCATTTTATTTACGAACAAGTAGTGATTAAGTACAAATTAGGGGTTTCAAAATAACAGAACTTAAGTACAGATCTATTTTAGCGTAATTTAAGTATACTTAAATTACCACTCTTCCTCCAGACTCTGCTCCCTTGATTTCCAAATGTAAAATTTACTGATGATCCGACAGTGATGGTTTGGAGAGTCATGTCATCTGCTGGTGTTGATCCACTGTGTTTTATTATCAAGTCTAAAGTCAGTGTAGTTTTGTTTTCCCAGAAAATCTTACAGCACTTCAACTTTTATGGAGATGCGGATTTCATTTTCCAGCAGGATTCTGCACACTGCCCACATCAAGAATAAAAGAAATACATGCTTAAAATCAGAGGTGGAAAAAGTACTGAAAAATTGTAATTGAGTAAAATTACCTTTACTTTGCTAAAATTGTACTCAAGTAAAAGTAAAAGTACCCATCTAAAAATCTACTTGAGTAAAAGTAAAAAGTACTCAATTTAAAATGTACTTTGAGTTACACAGTTACATTTAATTGTAAAAATGTAAAAAATGTAAAATAATAAATTAAATTGTTTTTAATAAACTATTATTCCACATAATAATTTGGACCATTCATGCAGTTTTTGTTCAGATCACCCCATAAAACATTTTCAAGAACAAGTGGCATAGGTTTCTATCATCCATTTTTTTCTTTACTGTTAAAAGGTTATGGTCATTAAGGTGACTATAAACTGTAATTTTATAGTTTACAGTTCATTATTATTTTTTAACTTACCATTGTTATGCTTTAACTGCTATTTACATGTTTTTTTTTAACATTTAAGCAGATTGTTTAATGATAAAAAATACTTACCACCACATGCTTTCGCAGGTTTGATGAGGAAGTTTTGAAAGCTGACAGCTCTGTCCGGCGGGGCACATTTTGTATTGCATGAGGACGTTATTGCCTCGTTATTTCACTCGCAAGCATCCGTGCCAAAACAATTGTTTTTTTCCCCCTATCATTTTATTTTTTCCTCAGTAATTGGGAGTTTTCCAATGTAGCAAAGTAAATTACTTGTGTCAAAATGTAACGTACTTGAATAAAAGTAAAATTACCTATTTTAAAAACTACTTTGGAAATGACAAATTACTCATAAAATCTACTCAATTACAGTAACTTGAGTAAATGTGATGAATTACTTTCCACCTAATATATGAGTTTCACATTTTGAACTGAATAACTTCAGTTATCTTAAATTACATATTATTTTGAGGTGCACTAATGTGTGTATATACAGACAGTTAGATAAACAACAAACTCAAGAAAGTATATGCGTTGCAGACTATTAATATAACTGGTCTGGGCATGTTTGTTCAAGCGTTCAGGAGAAATTACAAGAAAAAGAAAGTTAAAGTCCAGCGTTTGGCAAATCAAACTGAAAGAAAGGGACTACATGTGAGCTGCGGGGTGATTGACACGAGCGGCGGACCAATAGCAGAGCAGGATCCCGGGGTTCGGGGGTGACTGGCAGGCCGAGCGTCCAATCGGCGGGCGCGGGAGGCGGGCCGGGGTCGGGCTGGTTGTAGAGGTTTGCGGTGTGTGTTGTACGCGCTGGGGTAGAGAAGAAGTATGGCGGAAGAGGAGAGTGAAGTGGAGTTAGACAGGTTTAAGAGGGAGCTGCGGGGTTTGGTGAGCGGCGGTGCGGGCGAGGAACGCGGGCTGCGGAGCGGGAGCTTCTGCACCAGGTTTTGCGAGGTGAGCCGGGGAGCCGCGGGCTGAGCGGAGCCGCTGACGGGCGCTAGCATTCTGGGTAGCTGGCTGGGTAACTAGCTTAGCTAGGCTGTCAGAGTCCCCCTCCCGTCCCCTCCCCCAGTGTCGGAGCTCGGCCACTTTTAGCAGACTGTACCGCTGCTGTGGAACTCCGAGAGATCCCCGAGTGCGTGTTAATGTCGAAAAAACGCCCGTATCTGCCGAAACTAGTGATTTATTACACGGTTTACAGGCTAACTGGTTATTTATTAGCTAGTTAGCTAACCTAGCTCGGTTAGCCGTTTGCTAGGTTAGCCTTTAGCTAGCTAGCTTTGCTTACATTCCAAAACAACACACTGATTGTCAGCCTGCCAGGCTGAGTTCAACTCCAGCTAACATTAGCTCATTAGCTTAGCTAGCGTTAGCTTACTCTAATTGGCAGCTAAGATCAGCTGTTGGAAAGTTGGACGCGTTTCTGTGCGGTTATAGCGATAATTCTCTGCCACCCCAGCCTCCACAACAGCTCTTTGTTGAACGCTGACCTGCTTGAGTTGGATTTATCGCGAAAGACCCTGCTGAACTTGGTTAAAACTAATAAAAACTCGCCGTAATTAGCTAACTAGCTAGATAAGTTAGTGTTAAAGTGTTCAGCACTGTGTTTTAGCAGTAGTCACTGCTAGGGCCGCGCGATATGGCCTTAAAATAATATCACGATATTTAAGGGTGTCATGACATGAATTTCTTTCCCCCAATAAATCAAAACAACCAAAGGTGTCAAAACTGTTCACCACATTACAAGAACTAGTGCACCTCAAAAAAATTGAATATCATTAATAAGTGTCTTTATTTCAGTATTCAGTTCACAAATGTAAACCTCAAAAATCAGTGTCTCAGAAAATTAGAATATTATATAAGACCAGTTGGTACTTTTGACAGTGTGGGCAGTGTGCCAAGTCCTGCTGGAAAATGAAGTCCGCATCTCCATTAAAGTCATTAAAGTCAGTGCAGTGTTTTAACAAAATAAAGTAAACTTTTTGTGATATTCTAATTTGTTGAGATGCACTAGATACTGAGTTTTAAAAATGCTTCTGTATAAGTTGAAGTTTCAACTCAAGGTTTTTAATGCTACACCAGTAAAAGTGTAAAACTATTTAAAGTGTAAAAATATTGTAAAATAGGGGAAACATGTAATTAAGCTTAGGCCTTGTCACAGGGTCCTATAGTTCCCCCACATTTTATAAAAGCCATAATGACTATAATGTTATATTAAGATGTTAATAAATTTGGGATGCACTAGTCTTCCAGTGTCAGCTGAATATATGTTAATTGAAAATGAATGTATTTTAGTACAATGTAAATATATTAAAGAAGCTTAGTTGGCCATTTGGCTCAAGTTCTTCTGAGTCTCTACATGGATAATTTTCATGGGTTGGGCAATATATCAATATTTCATTTAGGGGTAAACTATTGTGGGAATTCTGGGCCAATGCTAATATCAAGGCTTGTCACAATAATTACATTATTGAATTATTGTGCAATGAATGGATATGACCTCATTAATATTTGATATATATGATATCGTCTGTCATGCAATGACCAATGCTTCAATAACTGTGACTCCCTCTTTTGCTTGTAGTTGGTTGAGGACCACACAAGCCGCTGGCAGGTGCCCCTGCCGCAGCTGCAGGTTCTGAGAAGTGCCCTGTGCGCATTCGTCCAAGGTGCTGCTTCTTTTCCCTCGGATTGTGAGCATGTGCGCTACACCCTGAGCAGTCTCGCCCTGTGAGTATAACCTACTGCCATAATCTGATTTCAAAAATAGATGTTTTGCATTCAGAGAACATATTATCGATATCTTGATATAGAAATTAGTAGGAATCACAGAAGGTCAAAAAAACTCCCTGCTGCCAGGTGATGCTTTGAATAGAATTACTGGGCCTTGAACTTGTAACCAAAATAACATAAGCGTAAATGTATCAGTTCCTTATGTATTAGAAAATCACTTCATTTTGGTTAATGTTCTAATTTTGGCCATTTTCTGTATATTTACAATATTTTACCATCACAGTACTCAGTGGCTTGAATTCATTGACCTGAATGAATGTAAAGTCATTATACTAGCCGATGCTCATAAACTTGAGCTCTTCTAATCTTTTCTTAGGAAGCTATTCATTTTATCACCTAGCAAAATTGCGGCTTCTGCAAGGATTTGGTTCTGTTATGTTTGATTATCATCTTGTGAGTTCTATTGACTTTAACAATACTGTGTTCTTTGGTCATTGGTTGTAAAGCTTTAAAAGCTTTAATTTAATAATAGAAAAATAATTGATTTTACAATTTTGCAGGAGTGTCTTCGAGCTGCTGCTGTTTTTTGGGAAAGATGAGTTCCCTGAGGACCCTTTAAAAGACATTCTGGACTCGTTTCAGGTAATTTCAACAAGTATTTTTTGCCTCAGTCTGTAGAGGCCTTTTATAACCTTATGTTAAAGGATATAGATAATAGATAGTAGACAGTGATTATAATGTTGTCTAGGTATAATTAGTACAGAATTTCTTTCCTCTAATCCATAAACAAATCTTATGTTTACATTGTGATGGTATATTTTCTCTTGCAGATGCACAACTTATGATCTGTATCTCATGATTATCATTTTCATTTTTGTCAGGAATGTCACTCAAGCCTGGTGAGGTACCAAAATGTGTACCTGCTCCAGGTTAGACAGATCATTAAAGATGGCGGACCCTGGGCAAGCTCGGTCCTTCATGGTATCTTAAAGGAATTGGAGCAGCCACAGGAGGAAGGTGGGTTCAAGTTTTTATAGCATTTTTTTTTGCTAATTTTATGCTGTTTATTAATCTAACAAATGTTAATAAATTATAAATAGCAGGTCTTCCAGCATATTGCTAATAAAGTTCTGTATGATTCACAGTGGACCGATACCTGAGCTCTGAGGTTTCTGTGTTCTTCGAGTTGCGAGTGCGATACCTGCTCGCCTGTGAACGAAATCAGGAGGCTTTGGCGTTGGCCCAGAGATGCAGCCAGCACCCGACTGCAGGCAAACACCTTTTCTTCAAGCAGGCCTACCTCTCCTGTCTCCGCAAGACCTCTCAGCAAGAACGCCTGTTCAAGGAGGTTAGTCTGACCTTGTCTGTGACCTTCATTGTTCATTTTTGTCTTTTTCTGTCATTACAAGGACTGTTTTGGATATGTATCTAATCTAGAACTACATATAAAAGTCAAAGCCGTGTCTATTTTAAGCAAAAACACATTTTATGTGGACATCCATAGAAAATCTGATGTGCTTACTGTTATGCTCTTATTCTAAAGATGGCAGAGGTTGACGCTAAGGATGCTGTGGAGATCCTCTGCATTGCAGAGAATGAGGAGAAGGATGAATTTGTTCTGGAACTGAGCAGAGGATTCCTCTCGCAACAACTCAGGAGTGGAGACATGTACTACCTTTGGTGAGTCCCAAGTTTCACAATCAAAAACATCTGGATTTAAAATAAATTATACAAGTGTGTGTGTATACATACAGTTTTATGTTGAAGTTTGGGTGTCTGTCTTCACATTACACAATTAATAATTACACATCATCTACTTAATTAAAACAAAACTTAATTAAAAACATAAATATCATTTATAATGATGAAAGTAAATAATAGACACTTTTATCAAGCTTTACATTTGCATAGTTTAACATATTAAAAGATGAAACATTAGCTATAAAATGTGGCAAAACATTTAGACACGCCTCATTTCACCAGCAAAATTAAGCAAACAGATATTGAATGTTCTTTCATGTGTGTTTAAATCATAGATATGTATGTGATTTCCT
This sequence comes from Astyanax mexicanus, assembly GCF_023375975.1. Lineage (NCBI taxonomy): Eukaryota > Metazoa > Chordata > Actinopteri > Characiformes > Acestrorhamphidae > Astyanax > Astyanax mexicanus. Next base: position 29,603,420 of record NC_064428.1, read on the forward strand.
TTTATATACAGCTCTGGATAAAAATAAGAGACCACTTTAAAATTTTGCTTTTCTTTGATTTTACCAAATATAAAACCTCTGGAATATAATCAAGAGGAAGATGGATGATCACAAACCATCAAACCAAACTGAACTGAAATTTGCAGCAGGAGTGGCATAAAGTTATTCAAAAGCAGTGTGTAAGACTGGTGGAGGAAAACATAAAGCCAAGGTGCATGAAAACTGTGACTAAAAAACAGGGTTATTCCAACAAATATTGATTTCTGAACTCTTAAAACTTTATGAATATGAACTTGTTTTCTTTGCATAATTTATGATCTGAAAGATTTTTGTTATTTCAGGCATTTCTCATTTTCTGCAAATTAATGCTCTAGATGACAATATTTTTTATTTGGAAATTGGGAGAAATGTTGTCCGTAGTTTACACATTTACAACAATGTTCATTTGAATTCAACCATATACCTATAAATAGCAAAATCTTAGAAACTGATTCAGATTTTTTTTCCAGAACTCTGTATATGTGTGCCCTTTTTCCAGTCTTGGTATCTCTGTGATTAAAGTAGTTTGAAAGGGGACTACTTTTATGGTTTTGGAAAATAAATGCAAATTATGCATAGTCGTTATTTGTTATTAATTGTTGTGTAATTTTCTTAATTGTAGAAATGCATACTAATACTGCAATGTGGTGCTCCCCTTTAGGGACTTGGTCTTCATATGGTGTAAGCTGTATCTCCGAGTGAAGGCTTCCAAACAGGATTTCCTAAAAGAGTGCAAAGATATGATCCTGTCAGCTGCAAACATCAAGGCCATGTTTCCATTTATGAAAGTGATTTTGGAAGAGGTATGTTTATTAACATGTTTGTCCATCAAACTACACAATATTATAAATGGTATCTTTAGGAATTCTTATATCTCTGTTGTCCTGTGGGAGATCAAGAATGCTGCTCTGACCTGTGGGAGGTGTGTGCGTGAAGCTTTCAGCATTGAATGTGGATTAGATTTTTGCCAGAGTCACTTGTCTGTTCATATGGCCAATTCTAACCACACACTGCTGTGCTGTACTATAATAGACTACCCTGGAGCCCTCAATATGATGTAAACACGTCTGATTGCAGTGGCTTTCAAACTATTTTTTTATTTATTTAATCTTTCTTGCAGGAGTTGGGAAGAGACGGGCTGACCTTTTGCGTGGAGCTTTGTGCCCGAGCACTTCAAACTGACCTCAAGAACGATCCTGACACCAAATCTCTCATCTACAAAACCATTGCATACCTCCTTCCAAGCGACTTGGAGATATGCAGAGCCTGTGCCCTGCTTGTGTTTTTCTTGGAGCGCACCGTCGAGGCCTACAAGACCGTGTTTCTACTGTACACTCATCCTGATCAGGAGTACCACCTTGACAGCAGTCCTATTGGTAATCACGTTCGCTTTGAAGTCATTCGAATCCTCAAGAAGGGACTGTTCTTTGACCCTGAATTCTGGAACCTCCTCAACATCAAAACCAACTGTCTGAAGCTCATGAGCGACAGCGTGGCGAAGGCTGCCCTCTGTGAAATAATGGAGGAGGACAAGTGGGTTCCCAATTACTGTGCTAGAGGCCTGTGCAGGTGCCACACGGAACCAGAAAGGACTTTTATCAGATCGGTGGCAAAGCCTGTCAGCATGAACAGACAAGAATCGGAGGATGGAAGGGTAAGAACTTTTGATGATGAATCTTCTCAAGGTCTTCCGCCTAAGAAGAGAGGCAGAAAACCAGGGTCGCAAATCACAAAGGATCTTGATCCTTTTCCTGTGCGCCGTTCTTTCAGACAGTTGGATTTGGCACAGAACCATGCCAGGCAGTTGAACAGCAGACGCCAGAGATTACTTACTAGGCAGGAAGATATTAGGACCTTAAAACGAAGGGGGCGCAAACCTCGCTGGCTGCTGGAGGAGTTGGCTGCCCAGGCAGAAAACAGTGCCCCTAGGGAAGGCAAAAAACCAGGGCGGAAGCCAAAGCAGTTTAAAGACCTTGCGGTCGAAACGCCAGTCATAGAAATCACAATGGAATTGTCTTATCCTGATAATGAAGTTGATCTCCCTGCTGATGTTCAGTGTCGATCTATGGCGACGTCTCACACTTATGATGAATCTAATCTGAATCCATGTCGAGAAAGTCCTCCAAAGCTTTGTGTTGAGACTCCAAATTCTCACTGTCATGTACTCTTAGAGCCGTCTTCTCTCTCATGGAGAGAGAGGGCAATGTCCACAGAAGAGTCTTTCATCTTTCAAGCACAGGAAAGCGTCGTCTTTGTGAAGAAGTTCCACTCATATGCGAAAGTGCCTGAAGATGAGGAAATTTCAAGACTCTGTGCCCTGGGTGACAACGCAGAGGCATCTGGTCCGCCTGTTCTTGAAAAGGAAAGACCTTTGGAAGCCCCCACACCTTCAGAGAATCCACCAAAGTTAAACACTCTGGCTGAGAATAAACTTACCTCACTGACCCCTGCTGTAGCACAGGACACCTCTACACCTCTAGGGGGCATTGTTGATACAAATGAGCTGCCTGTTTTAGAGAAATATCCTTGCCAGGCATCCTTATCACTTACACCTGGTAAGGATGATGTGGGCATCCCAGATTACGTAGTGCATAATGGCACCAGTGGTCCTCCTGGAGATGAAACCACTAATACAATGGCCGACACTATGCCTACGCTCGAAAGTGCACTAGAAATAGCAGCTGACAAGTTTCATTCGTCTGATAACACACTTAACAAAGCCTCTGACAGTATTTGCCCAGTAAAAAGTGGGCTGGAAAATGCAACGAGTAATGTTTCATTCCCTGGAAATACACATGAATCACCAGTAAACACTACTCCTTCTAGTTTAAATGCACCTCAAATGAAGGCTGACACTATTCATACTCCTGAAAAACTAACTTATGGTAAAGAAAATGCCTCTTCTGATTCGAGACAAGTGGGATTGACCCTTGTTCCTAAAAATGTGTCTGAAATTCCAAGCAGCCCCAAGATACAGGAGAAGAAACCTCAAGAAACAGTATTGCACAAAGCCTGTGAGGCTAAGCACCTTCATACTATGACTCCTTCAGTAACTAGAGTGCGAAACAGTTCAGCCCCAGTGCGAAAACTTCAGCCTAAAGAACTTGTACACAAATGTAGGCTTTGCAATAAAGAATCTGCCAGCTTGGCAATTCTGACACATGCATTTTTGCATTATCGCCTTGAAAAACGATGCATGTTTTGTTTGGCTGACTCTGGTCTTGGTCGCCCACTTGGCCATTTCAAAAAGCACATCAAACATTTAAGAGATCCTGTTGCACATGTTGAGGAAAAGAAGTGTGAAGGTTCTGCTGAACCATCTGCGAAACCTGAAGTGACAGTCCAAGAAGCAGTGCCAAAGAAGGCAAGACCTGGACTTGCACAGATCAAGTCTAAACTGTTGATGAGACTGAATTTCAGAAGAGAGGCCACCACCCAAAAGGCAGAGAAAAGCACAGATGACCGAAGTCTGTTGAAGTTGGGTTTGACAAAAAAGCCTGCACCTGTACCAGAGCCTAAGAAGAGGGACAGTGAGGTGGATAGCGACGAGGAGGACGCTGCTGAGAAGAAGATAATCTATTTGACCAGGGGTTTGGTTAAAAACTCTAGGTCTAAATCCAAGTTGAAGGCAAGGTTTCTTAGGAAGAGACTAGCTAGAAAAGCAAAGACTGGAACATCAATGGCAGAGAGAGATGTTTCAGTACCTAGGGATGGCTCTGCCGACAGGCATAATGGAGTTATTTGTAAAAAACAAAAGATACACAAGATGAAGCAAGATCAGGGTGAGAGCAATCATGTAAATGAGAAAAATGTATTGGTTTCAACTAAACGGGAATGCAAAGAGCCAAAGACTGAAAGGGTGCCATCCGAGGAGAAAGTTGAAAAGAAGGAAGCTAAACATGATGAAAATACCAAGCGGGACAAGACGTTAGTTAGTGCTACTGCAGAGGAAAAGAAGAGCTTGAATACATCACAGTCGGAAGCTAAAAGGAAGATTAAAAAGTTGCATAAGTCTGGAATAGAAAAGAAAAAGAGCAAATTAGCAGACCAGAAAGAGAACAAGGAAAAGACAGAGGATGCCGACCGGAAGGAGCACGTTGTCCAGAAAAAGGACTCTAACCAGAAAGAGCATGCTAAACAAAAAGATAACTCCAACCAGAAAAAGGATGCTAAAACAATGAAGAAAAGAAAGTTAAACATTGTGAAAAGTGATGAAAAACAGAATAAAACAAATCATACAGATAAACCCGCTGAAAACCAGAAAATTGAAGCTGCTGAAGCTGTTGAAGCCATTGAAGCCGTTGTAAAAGACCTAACAAAAGAGGAAAACAGGACGCAGGTAGAATCAATCGAGATCTACCAATCAGTGCACACAAACAAGAAACAAGTAAAAGCACCTGCAATAGTCAATTGCCCCAGGGAACCTTGCACGTTCCACGGAAGGGCAGGTCCTGTTCTCTCGCACGTTCTCATCCACCACCCTGGTGACCTGAAAGCACTGGAGTTCTTCTACAACTATGCCAAGCAAAAGTGTATTTTCTGCAACAGAAGGATCTGGACCTCTCAGCACTTTTTCAATCACGTTGTTTGCCATCGCGGTAACCTCAAGCACCCGTGCTACGACATAGATTGCAAGCAGAGGTTCAAAACAAGACTGGACCTTGCCGACCACATGATAAAAGATCACAATCCACTGAAGGCAGTTTGCAGCTTCACTGGATGCACCATGCAATTTAACGACCCCAAGACCTTGTACAGTCACGAGAGAGAGCATTACAAAGGGATCTGGGAAATGCCTCTGACCAAAAACGATGTGCCTCCTGACAAAACTGAAGATCAGTCAAGCTGTCCACCAGAGGCAAGCCCAAAGACTAGCTCTGAGGGCCTTGAGATTTGTGCCGCAAATCCAGAAATGCAACCGCTCAAAGGTACGGAACAGGACAGGATCGCCGCACCTGCTAATGTGGAGGAGGAAATGCCTTTGACCTTAAATAAAGGTTCAGTCAGCTATACCAAGAATCTCAAGCTTGTCAATGGTCACAGTGACCATGAACAAGGATCTCCGGTTAAACCTCCTGCACAGCCTCAAAAAGATCAAGAGGCTGAAAACAAGGCGGTAGGCATCAAGCCCTTCGTCCGCCCTCCTCCCTCAGCTTACCTGGACGAACTGTTTATCAGCATGCCCAAACGCTGGAAGGGGCCCCAGGTGAGCTACAGGGGATCCCTTGAAAATGTGGAACCCTCCATCAAGAGGCAGGCCTGTCCCCGGTGCTCTGCGTCCTTCAACAGCGAGGAAGAGCTGCAGGGGCACAGAGAGAAGTGCACGTCCCTCTTTGGCTTTGATTCAGATGATGAAGGTAAGCATGTTTAGATGTTTGTGTACTGCTTATGTAACCTGCTCATCTGGGGAATCTCTTATATTAGAACCAATAAGTGTTCATAGGTTATAGCCTCTTTTCAAAGTCCAGGCTGTTCTGTTTCTAAGAGGGAATGGTGTCTTTCTGAGTTTGTTGTATTCTAAATCAGGACCAGGACCATGAAGTTCACAGCATTTGGTAAAAATTTAAGCAACAGTTACTGTTGCCTGATGTGCCTGGTCTTATTTTCCGATTTTACTGACTTTGCAAGTTTTTAAACTAGTTCCGTGCCTCGTCCCACATTGCTGCCTCGTTATTAGAACACTGACTACGAGCCTAATGCTACCAGACTTTTAACATGGCTAATACAGTGTTGGTTCATTGTCTATGGGTCTTATCCAACATCGCTACCGCCAAGTTAGCCTGTTGACCATGGCTCTTCTGCAGCATAGTGACACCCATGTTAACATCTGTCTATCAGCAGATCCATACGCCATTTAATTCCACCTGCTAAACGGTCTTGTGACCCTAAATATGGAGAGCTATTTCTGCTAAGAAAAACTGTGCTCAGCCTGGTTTGTACATTTTTGGTGTCAAATCATCATGTCTGTTTTTAAAATCTACCTGATCGGATACCCTCCATGCTTAGAACTGTTTGGTCCTACATTTTACCATTTCCAGAGTTCTTGTTAAGCATGCAAGTACCTAATATATAACATCATCCATTAACCTCCATTAAAGTAAATCAGTTGAGTTGCTGAACAACTGAACAAATTCACATAGGGGTCAATTTCCAGACAAGGACTAATCCTAGTCCTGGAATAAATTTTCTCTTCAGTGAAAAATCTCTATTCAGTGTGTTGTGTAGCCTAGGATCAACATTAATCCCTGTCTGGAACTGTGTTTTACTGTATTTCAGTTTGTTTTGGTTGTTGCACTTACTCGTGATCAAGTTGACATCAAACTTTGTAAGGTGTTACTGCCCTCTGCTGGGCTGGAATACTCTTGCAAGAGTATCTTTAGAAGCACATTCCTGGGACTGAGAGAAAAAATGTTTTCAAAAAATAAGGCTTAGGTTTAAACTGTACTTATTGATTGGATATAAATATGTTGCTTATAATCATTGCTCCAGTGCATTGATTTAAAAAAACAATTTTGGACATTTGTGTTTTTGTGTGTATAATTATATATACTGCTATCCTATCAAGTAAAAAGTGTGAATCACATTGCATGTAAACAAATCCAAATTTTTTATGGGCCAATACTGTCTAAATCTACCGTAAGTGTTTCTTAATCTAATCCCATGTGCCTACTTGAAGGAGCCATGTTTTTGCTCCATCAGAGTAGGGCTACTTTCAGATTTCCAGACTAAAGTGACTCAAATCTGATTGTATTTTCTCAAGTTTGTGTCAAAACTTTGTTCAGATTACTGACAAACTCAGGTGTTCTGCAGAAATCGGATTATGAAGTGCATGTGAACTCCTTTACTGATGTGAGCCACTGAATCAAATTCAATGAAATGAATGTGATAAAGACACTTGATTGAAGTTATTCACCTAATCCAAGGCCAGTTTTTCCAAAGTGACTCATTCTCGCTTTGTCTCCTCACAGGTGCCTTTTGAAGAAGCTGCACTTTCCTCTCAGAGTGGTGGTCAAAGCAACAGAGCCCAATTCTGAAGAATGTGAGCATAGGAGACCCTGTCTTGAAAGTACTCTTATTTGGAGCTTTTAGGTGTTATAAACAAAACACAACTTATATTTTATGATCTGAACTCTTCCTTAAACCTTTTTTTTTTTATTATTATTATTAACCAAGCGTGTGATCCATGGACTTGGATGAATGATGAAGTTCTGAAGTAATAAATCTGAAGTGATTTGATGATATGAACTTTAGCAGCTGGACCCAACATTCAATACCACAGATTAACATCGGAATTGACTGAAGCGTCTGGTTATTAATTTGCTTGCCATGCAAATGTTGATGTATTTAAAAGAAAAGAAGAAGAAGGATATTATTTCAAGTTTGAATTTCAGGAGGATGCTTTAGGTCATGGTTGTATGGTAAAATTTGCTCGTTGATCTTAAACAGAGGGATTTATTGCTCAAGTTTTTTCCTCATCTGGTCTGCTTTTGCTACGTTTTGTCTAATGACAAGATAAAGCCAGACTACTCAGTGCCAAGATGGTCATCAGGATTCTGCCTCAACCTGTTCAAAATGACTTTTGGCGCAAGATTGTGCAAGTAATAAACTCTATATTACTGGCTGTGCAAGTCAAAATAGGGTCCGGCACATTCAGAAGAGCCGGCTTAACTATTTGTGGACTCTGTGAATAGTTAATCTTTCCTCATCAACTAATTTTCACCAACTCTTGCTCTTGAACATTGATGTGTTGCATTCATTGAACTCTAATGAGCAGATGTGATGCTCGAGATTTGATAAATATCAATCATATTTATCCTCTTTTTTTTGCCTTTTGTATCCTACTGGTTTTGGCTATGTAGGTGCATGGATGCAGGAACCAGGCCTGGTTCTTGGAGGAGACTGAAAGGACAGAACAGAATGCCATATGACATAGTATTTATGGAAAAATATGAATCTAGATGGGGTATAACCAACCAACACAGCCAAGCTGTTTTTTTTTTGTCTTCAACCTTCAAGTTTAATGTTTCTCTTAAACAGAAACTTCTTAAAATGTTATGGGTAATGTTACATACTTTTCTAATGAACTTCTCTTCAAATTCAAGAGAAGAAACCCCTATGTCTCAAAGGAGGCATGTATAAGCTGTTCTACATAGGAGCAGAGACTTGCTTATTTAATTTATTTTTCTTTTTTGTATCTTATGTAAATGTTTGAATGGTATATAATTGGGATGGGTTTATATATCAAGAGTTCTTTTGTTCTAAAAAAAAATAAAATGCATATATGAAATCAGAGTGGTGTTTTAATATATGAGTGTCAAATGTAAGCATTTACTAGGCAATGTTTGCCATATAGGTTTTAGGCATCTCTTGAAATGCTCATTTTATAGACTTTTTATAGAGTTCTGCCAGGATCTTAGGGAAGGTTTCCTGGACTATATTTTCCTTTGAATGGAAATTGCCATTCATAATGCTTTGTATCCATATGGATTATCCAGATTGATTTTGATAGTGTGAACAGCGAGAAACCACATTATTATTATTATTTTTTTCTTTGAAATGGACCCACATCACATTTAAAGGTGGCTTAAATGTGATTACAATCAGATTTGTACAGATGCACCTCAGTCTGGATGCTCTGGACGCCTAAATTCGATTTTAGTGTGTCCTTTGCATCAATCAGAACCCGAGAAAAAACATTCCACCAAATCTATTTTTTAGGAAACTTAGGACAAAAACATAAGACAGTTGTTAGGCTGTTTAAAAATGTTTAGTGGTTTAAGGGCATAGTTTTCATACAGTTAAGCAGAAAAGCCAAATGAATTCCTAATTTGAAGTTATGAAAATATTGATTGAAAAGACTAAAAATATAGCCATATATAGCTGCATTAAACCCAATACAAACCAATAGTACAAATGAAATCAGTAAATTTTGCATTTCATTTTGAAATCAAGGGCACAGAGTCTGGAGGAAGAGTAGAGAGAAACACAGTCCAACCTACTTGAGGTCTAGTGTGAAGTTTCTACAATCAGAGATGGTGTGGAGAGACATGTCATCTGCTGGTGTTGGTCCACTGTTATATCAAGTCCAAAGTCAGTGCAGTGTTTTCCCAGGAAATATTACAGGCCTTTTATGTGGATTTCATTTTCCAGCAGGAGTTGGCACACTGCCCACACTGCCAAAAGTAACAATTGTTCTTTTATAATACTCAAACTTTCTGAGACACTGATTTTTGGGTTTTCTTTGGCTGTAAGCCATGAACACTTACAATAAAAGAAATGAACGCATAAAATAGATCACTCTGTGTTTAATACATCTATATTATATATGAGTTTCATATTCTCAAATTATTTGAGATGCACTAGTGTGTATAAAGCTCTGGAAAAAATGTAAGAGACCACTTCAGTTTCAGAATCAGTTTCGCTGATTTTGTTATTTATAGGTTTATGTTTGAGTAAAATGAACATTGTTGTTTTATTCTATAAACTATGCACAACATTTTTTCCCTAATTCCAAATAAAAATATTGTCATTTAGAGCATTTATTTGCAGGATATTAGATATGGCTGAAATAACAAGAAAGATGGAGAGCTTTCAGACCCTTACGTAATGCAAAGAAAATAAGTTCATATTCATAAAGTTTTAAGAGTTTGGAAATCAATATTTGGTGGAATAACCCTGGTTTTTAATCACAGTTTTTATGCATCTTGGCATGTTCTCCTCCACCAGTCTTACACACTGCTTTGCAAAAGTTCAAGCAGTTCAGCTTGGTTTGACGGCTTGTGCTCATCCATCTTTTTCTTAATTATATTCCAGAGGTTTTCAATTTGGTAAAATCAAAGAAACTCATAATTTTTAAGTGGTCTTTTATTTTTTTCCAGAGCTGTATATGATAAATCTTTAATTATGAAGCCCATAGCTCAATAATCCATTCCTTCCAGTGGGGGGCGAGACTGCGCTTATCCCCGGGCCGCTGTGGGCTGTGAAGGGAGAGGTAAATCAGAGCTGCAGCCATAGCAGCGTAACCAGGGCCGGGTAAACAAAGCGGAGCAGCGGCGGCAGCGGCACCTCCACTAACCCTCACCCCGGAGAGAGACTCGCTCCTGCAGGCGGAATTTACACTGAATAACCCGCTTTAATACAGACATTATTTTCCTTCAGGATTTTAGCAGCAGGAGACGCCTCGTTAAAGCTAACCTAGGTTAGCTAACTAGCTTAGCTGGCTACTGGTTACTTTTAAGCCAGCCTAGGTACCGTTAGCTTTAGCTTAGCTAGCTAATTGAGAGCTTTACGCTGTATTTTGAAATATTTTTAAAAACTTTTATTGTTTTTAAATCTTTATCTGATAGTTTAAATGGTTTACGAATGAGAACATGCCGCTTTATTTGCTGTTAGACGAGAAGAGTTACCAACAAGTGGGGTTTAGCTAGTTAACAGCTAGCTAACTAGCTAGTCAGGTTATGTAACGCTAACTGTAACTTAGCAACCGTTACCCGGATGTATAACCTAGCTAACCTAGGTTCCGTTACTTTAGCTGGCAAGCTAAGTTAGTTAGCTTACCTGGGCTAAATAGTTAGCTAACTAAATAGTTAAATAACTATTATAAGTGACCCTTACATGTTTAGCTAATTAGGCTTTAATTTAACTAACGTTTTTTAAACGTTAGCTACATTTCACAATGGGCTGCAATAATCGACTAATATTGATTATATAAATTTGTCGACTACACATTTAAATGTCGACCAATCGTTCATTTGTAACGGTACGTTAACTTACATGGCTTAATTACTCACACAGGTTACACTCAACTTAGTTTATGTCTCCAAAAGTGCCAGATTTTTACACAGATAACAGATTACATATTTAATCACTGAATATCAGTACTTTCTGCGTTTAAACAAAATCCAGACATTTAAATGCCTTTTAATTCTCATGTTCAGCTGTTTCTATCGTTTTTAGAAATGGAGACGATGCCAGAAAAAGTCAATGACTAGTCAACTAATAATAAAAACAAAAAACCAACAGATCGACTAATCGACTATCAAAATAATAATGATATCCCTAGCGTTACTTACTATCTGCCTCAGTCCAGCAGGAGCTGAAATTCAGTGTGACACCAGGTTACCAGATATTTAAGCTAGTTAGTCAACTAGTTATCTACTAATCTGGCTCTTCAGAACACAAGTAAAGCTCTCTTCCCAGCAGTTTGTATGAGGTAACAGTTATCTCACGAGCTAGACAGCTTCCAAGTCCCATGGTTTTGCACTGCCATGTTCAGTCTGATGGCGAACTGCTGCAGCTGGCTCAAACGGTGGCGTGAACCTGCAAGGTGAGTCTCTCTCTCTCCATCTGCAGTTTGAGTTGTTGAGCTGTTTGAGTTGAGTTGTATTAAATTGCTGAGATGACAAAACACAAAAAATTCTCAAACCATAGCAGAAAAAAATGTGATTTGATATGAAATGAAACTGCTTGATAATAGTTGAAGCAGTATCTCACTTTTTTTCTGAAAGAGTACTCAGTACCCTTTTAAAAGAAAAGTATTTTTAAGTATAATTTTTAAAGTATACCTTCAATGAAAAAAGTACATACTTTTAGCATTAAAATTAATATGTACTAAATGAGGTCCAGCACACTGCCAAAAGTACCAATATTGTAGTTTTTGTAGACACTGGTGTTATGGTATTAATTGGCTCTAAGCCATAATCATCATCAAAAACGCTTAAAATAGATCACTCTGTGTGTTGTACATCTATATAATTTCACAGTTTCACGTTTTAAACTGAAATACTCTTTTGGGAGATGCACTGGTATATATAATGTGTGTGTCTTCATTTGGGTGACAATGAAAAAAAAGGCCTTCTCAGACCACCTGAAACCAGCTAGCAGATACCAGATCTTACCAAGAGTCCCCAAAATAAGTCAAAAGTTGTTGTCTAGAGTGATTGTGCTCAATTCAATACCTTTTGGAATGAGTTAGAGTGGCATTTGTGATGCAGTGCTACTAATGAATCAAATTCTCCCAGCAGTCCTTCCAACTACTAATTTTCCTGTGATTACTTTTGATTTTGGATGAATCAGTAGATTAACAATTTTTAACAAAGTTTTACTTTTGGGTATGTAGTTTAAAAGTTAACTTTTAGTCTAGTGGTCTTCCTGCCTGCTCCTGGTGAACTACCCAGACCCATACTTTTGGGGTTCTAATCATAATCCATCCCAACTGATTCACTGAAAAAGTCCCTTCAGAAGTTCCTGATTGGGTGAATGGGATGTGTTAGAATTGGGTTAAAGTAGAAACCTATGAAATGTTTCTTGTCATAGTCACTTTCTATCACAGCACTCTCTGTGTCTCTGTGTGTAGTCATTATATGGTGTGATGTACTGTTAAAGCCCTGTTCTTCATTGCGGTAGATTTGCCCACTCGAGCATGGGAGCAGTTGACATTGAAGATCGCTTAAGTGAAGTCAGAACATCTGACGGATATGAACTCTGTGAAAACACCTGTCAGCTTCCCTAAGGGATTGTGTTTGGTTGAGTTGAGAAATGGCGGTGTTTTGCTGGAAATTGCACATTGTTTTTTAAGGTCTTGACAAGCACCTGTAACTCTGTGCACTTTGTGTTGTATTCTCTTGGCTTCAAGATTTAGCCTTATTGAGCTGTGCAAAAACCTTCTCGCCATATGTGATCACAACAACTGACTCACAGTGAGCTTGTCAGCTTTAGAGATAAAGCTCCTCTCTGACTCATCTCCTGCTGGGCAATGAGCTCAGACACTTCACTAGCCTTTGTTTTGGTTAATCTATTGGGGCTACTGTTAAATTGATCAGATAATAAAGAAAACGTTCTCATGAGCAAGAGCCACCATGCTCTTACTGTAGGTTATTCAGAAACTTTTGACTAGCTAGAAACATTTTTAGACACGTACAACAAATGCATATAATCTGCAGAATTATTGGAATACAACATATCAGTACTACAAAAGTTTTACACTATGTTTTGCAATACTGTGTAAATTCATAAAAGCTCATTGTCTAGTTTTAATCATTTACATGCAAAGATTGGTGGCATACAGTGTTTTTGGTGGTGCTTAAACTCAACCACTGGTTTGATTTTTTTTTTTATTAAGGATGCACCAAAATAATGGAGCAACTGAAATTTTTCTTAACTGAAAAGACCCAATAATGTATACCAAACAATGACTGATTTAATTTGAAGTCATATTGCAGAGCCTCCTCCCAAATTTTGTTGAGCTTAGACATTGACTCAGAGTTAGCATCCTGACCAAACCATCCAAGGCTGGCTGCTATGTCTGTTAGCATTGTTTCTATTTACCTTGGCTAAGTTTAGCATCACAGCTAGCTTACGTCAACCCGACCAAGGCTGGCTGCTTTGTCTGTTAGCATCATTTTTTTATTTATCCTGCCTGAACTTGACTGTGAACATCTTACTTGGGTTACCATAACCCAAATCAGGCCTGTTTTTGTGTCTGTTAGCATAGTTGTTAGCATTGCAGCTGCTGCTAGCATTATTATACTGGCAGAATAGAAGTACTGCCAACATAATATGACCCTTTGGAGAGGGTATAGCCTAATCTGTTGGCACCATACATTATGGGTCAGGACGTTTTAAAGCCCCCAAGCCATTAATATGTACTTATAGTAGCAATGCTTAACTGTATCATCAAATGCAGTCAGCATCATCAAATGCTTTGACACACTGTATTGTGTCTATGCCAATTATACCTCATATTTCTTATTTTGCTCTCCCTTATTCTTAAATAAACAGCCAGGTTCAGTGCTAGCCCGCTAAGCTACCAACTCATAGCGTCACTTTCTGCTTACGTGTGATTGGGTGAGCAGCTTTTGTCCTCCAGCACCCTGGCTCTGATCCTCTGAGGCTAAAGTGCAAATCCCTGGTGCTAATCCCAGTGCAAAGGGGCTGACCAGGGCCAAGACCGGGCACAGGGTGTGAGTTGTTGTGAGTTTGTGTACTTTGTAGAAGTGTGTGGTAAAAGAAAACTGGTGGAAGACACAATCCAGCTTGGTTGGGTTCAGTCCTGCAGATGAAGCTTGATGAAGAGCTCGGTCCAGAGCTCGATGAGGACGTCCTGGCTCCAGAGGACAGTCACCTGGATAGTGCGGTTGATGTCCCTGCGGCGCAAGTGCCGTAGTTAAGTATTTGTGTGTGTGTGTGTTTTGAGTGTGTTCTGGCCAGGGGTTTTCCTTTAAGTGTTTTCCATTGTGTTTACCTAAAGCAGGAGGGGGCGGGGCTTGTTGGCTGTTGGCAGCCTCTTTAGAGTTTGTTTAAGTTGCTTGGTGCCGGTGTTTGTCCTGCATTATCCTGGCAATGTGACGTAGCTTAGATACCCAAGTGGATGAGAGTACAGGAAGATCTCGTCACTGCTTTTTAAGATGATAATTTTTCAGATTCTTGGAGTGGATGTTTGAACAGCTGTACTTGATGTACTGCGCTGTTGTGAAACAACGTAAGGGGGGTGCACAGTGGGAATTGGCACAGATGCTAATGCCCTTTTTTTTGCTCTTTACGTGTGATTTGAAACTTTCCATTTCTGTTTTTAGGGGGGCTTTTCATTGAACACATTATTTTGTGTAGTCATCTGTAGACGATGAGACAGACTGGATTATGTCCACTGTGCTGATTCTCGCTGACTCACCCAAGTCAATTTGTTATGTTTATGCTGGTCAGGAAACAATGTATTAGCCTGCTCTACACTTAGCATGCGTGGCAGCAGCAACAGTGACACTAACTTTAGGCCCACCATGAACTTGGTTTTACTGGTCTAGGCAGGTCTGTGATGGTCAAGATTAATGAAAAGCTGGTTTCCATGAAAAAAAACTAACACTGTACTGATAAGCAAGCTGGTTAACCAGTTATTTACCAGCAAATTCAATGTTGCCATTGGTCAAGTTTATGCTGGAGCAAATCAGCAAATCAGATGCTGATCAATCAGCTTGGGTCATACTGGTCATACTGATCGGCTTTATGTTGGTCAGCTAGTTGGTCTTGATCATCAATAGCCTTGGTCTTGCTTGTCAACAAACTTGAGGTTTCTGGTCAGTCAGTTGGGCCTTGCTGGTCATGCAGGTCAAACAACTCTGATGCTGGTCAATCAGCTTGGATCACACTGGTTATACTGCTCAACTTCGTTATGCTTATCAACTAGTTTGGTAATTTGGTCAATAGCCTTGGTCTTTCTGATCATGCTGGTGAACAAACATGGGGGTGCTGGTCAGCTAGTTTGCTCTTCCTAGCCACCCAGTTTGATCATGCTGGATATGTTCATCAATCAGCTTGGTGAAGATGGTCGTTGTGGTCAACCAACTTGGTCTTACTGTTCATGCTGGTTGAGCAGCTTGGTAATGCTGATCAGTCACTAGGTGTTGATGTTTGTCATTCTTAAAAGTAATGCCACGGAATAACCCTATTTGGTTCCATATGAAGCCATGGACCCCAAATCTTTGTTCATAAGAATCACTTAAAAATATTGGCACGTGTATAAATTTGATAATGAATTGCTTGTGTTTGTTTGATTACAGGAAGGTGACGTTGGTAATGGTGGGACTGGACAATGCTGGAAAAACGGCAACAGTCCGAGGCATCCAGGGAGGTGAGGCCACAGTGTTAAGCCTTCACAGATGAATTTTTGTTACACAGTTAATCTTATATCATGACATGCTGACAAAAACAACAAATAAAACGTATTAACATTGTAACATTGTGTGACTCTCCTTCACAGAAAGTCCGCTTGATGTGGCCCCCACAGTCGGCTTCTCCAAAGTGGACCTGAAGCAGGGGAAGTTCGAGGTCACGATATTTGACCTGGGTGGGGGTAAGCGGATCCGGGGCATCTGGAAGAACTACTACTCTGAGTCCTATGGGGTGGTCTTTGTGGTGGACTCCAGCGACATCCAGAGGATCCAGGAGACCAGAGACACCATGGCAGAAGTTCTTCGTCACCCTCGCATCGCTGGAAAGCCTGTTCTAGTGTGAGTCAGACAGTCCTTACCTGAGTCACTTATTCTATAAGCCAGGATTAAGCCATGCTTTGTTTATGTGAATACACATTTCAGAAGATACAATGAATGGGCAGGTGCCTCAGTGTTAGGGGTGGGCAATATTATATCGTATACAATATATCGTGACACAAAAATATCATGATATTAAAAATCCATATCGTGATAATAGGGATGGTTTGTCTTATTATTTACTTTTAGTGTATTTATTGTATAATTGTTTTAGTTTACAGTTTTTGTTTGCAGTTTATATGCGTGGAAATATTCTGCAATATCTTTTGCTGCATTATATTATTTTATGCTATATTATTTATTTTGCCACATTATGATTATACTGTTATACTATTAAACCATATTCCTGAAATTAATTAATTATTTTTCTGTTTTCCTATTTTGCCAAGTATATTGTTATCGCAAAAATACCCTGAAATATTGTGATATTATTTTAGAGCCATATTGCCCACCCCTACTCAGTGCTTTTGTTTGTTTTACAGTTGTAATGCCTATGTTATTTTGATTATTGTCTGGAGTTTGTGCTTTTACAACAGAAATATACATGTGAGAAGCTGTTGTTAAATGTGAGATGCTTTACATTTTTAACATCTGTAATGTAGACAAAGAATGAGGGCTTCAAATTCATCTTGTAGAACATCTTGCATCGCCTGCATAGAAACAACAGTGGCAACAGTAGCTAGCTAACACCCATTCAGCGAAGAATAGTTACCAGTTACATTGTAGGGCAGGAACAGGTTTTTTTTTCACTTAAAAAAATGATTGTTGCCGAAAGTATGATGTATTTTTCTTAAAGTAAATAGCAATGTGGAAAAAAACCTTTTTGGCTACGTTCACATTACAAAGCTGAAGTGACTCAAATCAGATTTTTTGCTCAATATGGCTCAAATCTGATATTTTCATGGCTGTCTGAACATCAGATTTGAGTCACTTCCATATGTGGTCCTAAATCAGATATGTATCCGATCCATAGACATAAGACATGAATGTGAACGGTCAAATTTGAATTCATGCGTCTTTTTGATTTTACGCATGCGTCTCTTGGTGCAGCTGCGCAGCTATAGCTACAAAAACAGCAAAAGCAAACCGCCTGTACTTTTTTCACCTCCTCGACCTGAGCATGAACTTCAGACCAGCTGTTTACTCTTCACTCCAGCAAAAGATGGTCCACGTATGAGCTGCTAACTCATCCATTTCCCTTTTATAAATCTACGAGTCATCTCTCTAATATGATGTTTTTTGTTGTTTGTGAAGAAGGTGACATTTATACGTATTTATCACGTATCAGTGTGCGCATGTGAGGGGTTTCAGAGACAGAGATTTGTTCACTTTACACACAGATACAGATCACTTACAATTGTGAATGTAAACTGTCAAGATGGCCAAATCCGACCTGAGCAAAAAATCGTATTTGAGCAACGTGGCTTATAATGTGAACGTATCCTATGATGCTGCTGTTTGAGTTAAATTGTAAGTGTTCTCCAGTGTTCTGGTTATTTTTGAATGTTTTCCATCATTGACACTCTCCTAAAGTACACCACTTCCCTTATTGACGCAGATTTATTTGGCTTGGCAGTTCTTATTCTCAGACCAGGCGTTTCAGACATCACACACTTAGCGCTGTCACTTACAGCTCCCTTTCTTTCTTCTCTTCAATTGACCCTCAGGCTGGCCAATAAACAGGACCAGGACGGGGCGTTGGCTGAAGCAGACATCATCGAGAGCCTGTCGTTGGAGAAGCTCGTCAATGAGAACAAATGTCTCTGTCAGATTGTAAGTCTTTAATTAAAGTGCATTTTCTCACAATAACCACAGACCATTACCCTGTACCACCAGTTAGGTTCACAGACCGCAAAGAAATTATCATCCTAATTCTAGTCTTTTAATATCTTTCTAAGAAAAATCCTAATCATGAATCTATTAGATTCGTTAGACGTTTATAAATAGCAAAACTGTTTTCAGCTCTGCTTATATAATGATGCCATTATGCCTCTGAAATAAAAAAAAATCCTAAATGAGAAACAAGAAAACATGCAAGTTTGTAAGATATTTCTTAACACTAGTTAGAAAATAAGCTCCATTGTTCTAAATGTGAAAACTTCGTCCTCTTAGTAAGAGAGAAAGTTAACAGTGAGTGAAATGAATTAAAATAACATCATAATTCATGTTAAAACAAGCTTATATTAATAAAACTCAAAACTGTCTTTCTTTTTCACAGGAACCATGTTCTGCAGTTCTGGGCTATGGAAAGAAAGTTGACAAGTCTATCAAAAATGGCCTCAATTGGCTTTTAAACAACATCGCCAAGGATTACGAGGCAATCACAGAGCGTGTCCAGAGGGACACAGCAGAGCAGCGAGCACAAGAGGAGCAGGACAAGAAAGACCGAGCGGAACGAGTAAAGAAAATCCGGGAGGAAAGGTTAGTGAGGGATCACATTCTGGATATCTTTTCATCTATTTGTTTCCTTGTCTGTTTTTGAGTTATAGTTGCATAAAATCACCTAAAATCTAGCAACGAATAAATGAAGGGTAGTAAAACCATTTAGCATTAATGGAAACTATTTGGATTTAACTAGTAATGGGCGTTTATGTAACTTTTTAACACTTCTAAATCATCACACACTTCCCATAGACATAGCATTGAGCTGTTACTTATCACAATCAGCTTTGCTTATGTAGTTTCCTACACATATGGTACACTCTTATTTATACAAGTGTGCAAAAAAAGCACATTTTAAGGCTTAAAAGGCACAAGGCAGTACAAGTCATTCTATACATCCATGATAATTGAAGAAAATGAATGTTAGTTTGTATTGTGTTTTTTGTGGTATAGAGGCAATGTAGACATATGACAGAAGTAAAAAAACAAACAAAAAAAAACTTATGACTGTCATTAAAGTCAGTATTTTCCTTGGATTTGTTCCTCCCACAGGGACAGACAAGAGCGTGAGGAGGCTGAGCGAGAAGGCAGACAAATAAAGGAGGAGGAGTCAGAGGACGCCAACATGCCCAGTCCATTCCAGCCAATAAACAGTGTTATTACTGAGGTGAGTGACTCTCTCAGCAAAGGGGATAGGTGATGTGTTCTTGCTTTCTCATTTGACTTGTGTAAATGCAGTAAGGTGCTTTTGTTAGGTTTGTTAAAACAGGATTTTGTTTTGGTGCATGTTTTTCAGAACGAGGATAAATTGAAAAAGGAAATGGAGAAGAAAAAGCAGCGAGGAGACGGACAGCGAGATGGTGATCTGGAGCTGAAGAGCAAACAAGAAAATGATGAGGAGGACGAAGAGGAGGAGGAGGATGAGAGTGAGAGACAAACACCAGAAAGCACAGAATCAGGTTAGTTTTTTTTTCCTTGTCTTTTTGATTCCTCCATTGCAGAGCAATGAAATATATTTGGTCATAAAAAGGGCTTTTTTTGTCATTATTCCAAATAAACAAGTGTAGTTGACGACACCCACAATATAGTCAAGATAGTAAATTCTGTATTTTCATAATGTTATCAGAATATGATGTGGTATGATTATCTCAGAAACTATCACAGAATTACAGAATGAATTTGCTCTAACTTATTTAAACCCTTTAATTTTATTGTCTCTTCAAAAGTGTTCGGACATGTTTGGTCTCGTGGGTTTTGTTCTCACTTATTTACTACACCACAGTCACAGTTTTCAATTATGCACAATGCTGAGAAATCCTAGAACACTTTGGTTAAGAGTGTACGTTTACTGAGAATTTGATCACTAAGCTACAATCCATCTCTCTTCATTAGATTTCTTAATCAAATTTGAGACTGTTTACATGTCAACATTGAATAATCAGATAACTGCAGTAGTCGGTTACCATTTTCTTCCTTTAATCTTGCCACCATAGAAATAATCTACAATTTTAGTATATTAGTCAACTGGTCAATTTTAGTTAGTTTGTTCAGCATCCAAGGTTTTTATTTTTTTTAGGTATTAAGAGGTTTTTGCTCTTTCTCAGGTCTCGGAGACCAAACCAAAAAGAAAGTAAAGAAACTTCGTCTGAAGCGGAAAAATAAAATCGACCCTCTCAGAATAGATGACTCCGCCAAAAGCCCCACACCACCTCCTGCTGTACCAGGTAAGAACATATAGATTGTGATTAAACCATATTTTTTTCATTAATAGCTAAAATGTGTTCCTTCAAAGTAATGAAACTTACCCATTTTTTTTAAAAAGTTGTTTAAACATTTACTAACCTTTAAAAAAAGCTATATGCAGATCAGTCAAGCAATAATACCACCTCCCTGGGCTGATGTCCAAATTGTCTCCTTCACACCGCTATCAAAGGCACACTGGTGCTGCTGCAGCTCAGCCAATCAGCTCTCCCTCCTTTTAAACCCATACATCACCCAAACTACACCTCCCATTTTTTAAACCATTTTTAAATCAGCAAAAATCAGGGGGAGTAGTGCCCCTTTATACAATAGTTTGACATCCATTAAACATGAACCGGCAGATATATTGGCACCACACGTAACTTCAGGTGTGAGCTAGATAGATATAAAGCTAGAGTATTTTAAATGCTGGGTAATAGAACATTAACTGGAAATTTAGAGAGCAATCACATCCTACAGACCTACCAGACCACTCTGCTTTTAGATTAATTTATTAGATGTTGCAGGGACATGCCAATACACTGTTATATTAATATTAATTATAATATTTAACTCCCTCCCATCTCAGGAATACTACTTCTTTCACTGATCCTCTTTTTCCCCTTAGCACTCAAAAGTGCATATGCGTTTTTTTAATTTTGTGCACAGTCATCCTTATTCTAACCACATTAAACCAGATTAAACAGATGTGTTATTTTGACTTGTGTTTTTAGTTGGATGGGCTACTCCCAAAGTTTCTAGACTCCCTAAGCTTGAGCCGCTTGGAGATACAAGGCGTTCTGGTAACTCCTGGTTTTATTTTTGATGTTTTCCGCATGTTTCACCTCATTAACTACTAACAGTCTGTTTTTCCCCTCATTGTTTTTGTTCTAACCAGGTCTGCTTGTCCATGTTTTTATCAATGTCAAACTAACAGACATCCCACAGTCTCGTGTGCTTCTGTTTTCTCTCCATCTGTCCTGTCACCATGTCCATATAACTCTGGTACATATGCACTGTGTGGATTTTATTTGCCATTGTAACAAAAAAGTCTATTAATGAAACTGCATTGCCAGAAAGTGTGTGGAAAGTGAAAAGTTTGAACTTGACATTTAGGCTAAAAAAGGAAAATCTTTAAACAAAAGTGGACGACCCATACAGATACAATATATTATTGCTTACAATATGTTTATGCAGAAAGTTGTTGACTTGAGTTTATATTCTGAATTAGTCCTGAATAAGTCCTTATGAATTAGGACCGTATAAAATACATTAGGTTTTGTTTTATTTTTCATTTAAGATTTACTTTTCTTATTCAGAGTTTTAGGGCTTTAGAGTTAAGGAAATTTAAAAAACTACCCTTATCGAAACACTGTATTTACTGAATTAAACTAAAATATGTTTTATGTACAGCACACATTCACATCTATGCATGCATACATTTGTAGTAAAAATTAATTTAACTATTTCCCAAGAGCAGCAATCAGCTTTGGTTCACACTTTTTGAATGTCAGTAAAATACATCTGCAGTCTACAAGTGCATGTTTTCAGCCGAAAGCAAATGTACAAAACACACTAAACAATGTTTTGCATTAATATTCATTGATTTATGTTTATATAGATATATGTATATATTTATTCAGAGTGTTGGTGTTATTGCTGCATTTTTTTGGTGCTGTTTGCATACCTGAAACTAGTGCCTTGAATGAAATTCCCACATGTACATAGACAGAAGCGTGTTGAAAGTGACTAGTAAACAGAATGAATTCAGTCTTTATAAAATACACTATACATTTAATACAAATATTGTAGTGTATTTATGCAGTTTTTGAATGACTAATTTAATTCTGATTTTAAAATCATTGTTTTTGTGGGGTGGAGTACCTCATTTTTTACTCCTGAGCAGTGTGCCCAAAATATTTCTTGCTCTTGGGCTCCCCCTACAGTTGTAAAGTTTTATTTACACAGCATTGTAATGAGCCACAACTGAGAGACACATTTTTACACACGCATTTCTGGACAAGCTGAGAGATACAGAAACTGTCATTACAGTGTTCTACAGTTCTTGTTGTTTTTTTTTCCTGCTTCACCAAAGTTACATAGTGCAGTTAGTAGCATGCTGAGCCCAGAATAGAATGGGAAAAGTATAGAGACTCTCACTATTACATGTCATTGATTTAGATTTTTTTTAAAGCTGTTTTATATGTTAAAATGCTATAAGTTATGCTGCTTTAATAGAACAGATCTTGCTAACCCGTTTCTTTTTTCCACCGTTCTCTCCCATTGGCAGATTTCTTTGGAAAGCCCCTCCCACCCGTAGCAATTAGACAGAGGCCGAACGGCGAAACTCATGATGTCATTTCCTAACCCCAACTCTTCTCATTTCCCCCTTCCTCATTTGTATTCGAATCTTCGCCCCCCAACCAATCACGGTCTTTTGTTTTATTTTTCTTATCTCCAAGCTCGGGCTGTGTAAAGAGCTACTCTGGTGAAGGGACCTATGACCGAGGATCTGATCAGGCAACCAGTGGAGAATTAAGACAGATGGAACACATGTCTGTTGACCAGCCAATGGCCTGCGAGGGGGCTGGGCTAAAGTACAGAGACTGAAAATACAGAGATTCTCTTTGAGCAGTGATCATGTGACGGGAACATGACGCTGAGACTGAATTCATCTGCGATGGACAGTTCGTTCATCTACAGTGTACAGAAAAATGTGCACATTTTGTTTTGTTCTTTCCACACGTGGTGGAAAGAGTGGAATTTTAAAAGGTCCCCTTCCTCTAATGGATTGTGTACATAAGAAAAGTATAAGAAATAAATCCCACCTAACTATTTGCAACTGTGAAACACATGGCCTTTTCTACACAGGTCTCATTTTCAGAGGCTATATAAACTATATATACAGTATGTATATATCTCTATATACAAAAATGAATCTTTATTGTAAAACACTACAATTTTTGATATATGGACCTTCTGTAATTTGCATGGTGCAAGACTATTCTGGCTGTCATGGAAACTCTCTTCTCAAATCTTCTCATTATCTCCATTTTTGCCATATCTTTCACTTTTTGACCTAATTTGGAAATGTATGAAATAAATAATACCCTAGTCATTCAAAAATGGTTGCACCGAGAAGAAGCAATAAACAATTAAATGTTTAGACTGATTTGGGCTATATTTATTGAATTAAAGCTGCTAGCCTGTGTACGTTCAGAAAAGGTACAAACATGACGGGTGCAATTATTTTATTTTATAGGTCAATAGAGTTCTCCAAATTTATATGGGATAAAATCTGATTACATTTATCTTCCATTAAAAGTAACAAAATACTTTTTTTCGTTCTTCTGTAAAGCAGACAGCTACAATATGTCTCATGTTCACGCATACAGATGAGCGCTGGTGTGCTAAAAAGCATGTGATTTATGAAATGCACTGTTTTTATACATTTCATTTCTGTTCAGTTCAATTTTTCTTCAGAAATGTTCTACGTACCAGTTCCAGTCAAATGTTTGAGCACACCATAAATGTAGAGGTTTTTAACTATTGTACAAATTGTAGATTAATACTGGAATAAACTTGGAATTATTTAGTAAATAAAAAGGTGTTAAACAAAACAGAATATGTTTTTATATTTTAGATTCTTCTAAACTTGTCAATGTTTAATTACTTGAATTTCTGGCCTCTTATTGTATTTGAGAGCATCAGTAGTAACGAGGTAGAGTTACAGGTATACAGTGAATAGCTCTATTTGAGTAATGCTCAAATCTATACTATGGCTGTCAATATGAAACATTTTCAGAACTTTTAAAGTATCCCCATGTGCACTTACAAAAGCCACTGAAAATGTTATGATGAAACTGGCACTCATCAGGATCTCCCCAGGAAAGGAAGAGCAAGAGTTACCTCTGTTGCACAGGATCCTTTCATCACAGTTACCATCCTCCTGTGTTCCTTCATATTCTGAATGACTTTAGTATCAATTTATAATGTGGGATAAATAAACCAATTCAAACATTTAAAGAGGTGTGTCCAAACGTTTGACTGGTATTCTATGTGGTTTTCAGTTAAAAAAAAAAAACTCTTAATTCAAAGTTCACATGCAGACTACACACTCCGGAATTCACCAGCAATGTGACACTACTTTAAATTGAGTGGATCTTGAAAGGACAGAGGATATAAACATGGATTTGTCTCTGATTTCAAAAAGTATAGATATATATATTTAAGTAACTTTATTTTGCTTTTGTTTTAAACTTTGTTTGGAAAGGACATTTTGTTTCAAACAGTAGCATTTTAAATTGTTACAGCAGCTTAAAACTTTGTGAAATATTTTTTAACAAACCAAAATATTGAAAAAAACTTATCTATTGATTTGTTTTAATCCCCAAAATGTGTGTTCATCGTCCAGATTGCATTGTTTCAACTGTAATCTAAAAATGCATCCCTGAAAGTGCAATGTTTTTGAAGGTACCATGATCAGTTTATGGACTCCAGTTTCCACTTTACTCTTGATCTTTATATGGACTTGACAGATTTTATTTATATCAGAGACATGTACTGTAAACAGTGTATTCCTGTTATTAGATATGTGTTTGTTATAGCTGACAATTGACACTATGGTTTACTTTAGTTGTTACTGTAAGTTTCACCTACTTATTTGTTTTTGTTATACATTATTATACTGTATATAGTAGTGCATCTAAAAATGAATATCATTGAAAAGTTACTTTATTTCAGTAATTCTGTTGAAATGTGAAACTAATATATTATGGAGAGACATGTCATCTGCTGGTGTTGATCCACTGTGTTTTATTATCAAGTCTAAAGTCAGTGCAGTTTTGTTTTCCCACAAAATCTTACAGCACTTCATGCTTCCCTCTGCTGACAACTTTTATGGAGATGTGGATTTCATTTTCCAGCAGGTCTTGGCACAAATATATTTATATTTTCTCACACACTGATATTTTGGGTTAAGCCTGACCATCAACAGTAAGAAAAAACTCAAATAAAATATACAAATTTCACACATTCAGCTGAATTACTGAAATAAAGTAACTATTCAACGTTATTTAAATTTTTCTGATGCACTAGTATATATTTGCCACAAGTCGATTACATTTCGTCAGCGTTATGTTTATCATTTCAACTAATTACCACAGTTTTCTTAACATCATATTCTCGTTTCCATAGCTTTCATTACAAGCACTTTTTTATCCAGTTTGTTTTTAATATAAATGCTATTAAATGCATAAATATTTTTATTCAGTTTGAGTCTGTTTTGCTTTATTGGGGAAAACTGTGCAAATGTACAAATGAGGTTCCAGTTCCCTCTTGGGCGCCATCTAGGGCTGCACGATATATTGGTTATGCATTGTCATCGTGATGTGGGCTATAGTATATGCACAATAGTATACATTGTCAGAAAAAAGAACATTTGCAATGTAAAGTAATTCTAATATGGTGCAGCCCTAGTGCCATCTGGATGAAAGATGAGATACGGATGAGCATGGAGGCATACAGGTGTTCCGTATGGATCCCGCTGCACATTTACCCATAGATGTTGCATCTGGTGTTTTTCAGCAGGATAATGTTCACCCACACACTGTTTCTGGTGGGGATATTCCTTGGAGATCCTTGCAAAGTATTTGTGGCGATAAATATGTTGTATTCAAGCTGAGAGGTCCCTGGGAAAACCAATTTCCTGTTGAAAGATGTCAGTTGAAGCATCACATGTGGCAGCAGGAGGTCCTGCACATGTTGCTGAGCTGTTAGCATACCTCATATCACTACTTGGCTTGGATGGATCTACATGTGTGCAGAACCAGGTTAAGAGTTGAGTCAAATAGTGAAATAGTGTGAACTGTGAACTTTGTCTTATAACCCTCAAACACTGAGTTACGAGCTGCTCCTGCACACAATGTCTGTCTACAGTATTTGAAGTGTTTGTTAAGCTTTAAAGTTTGGGTTTCCCCGGCCAAGCTGCGGCACACAAGCCCAAGAACACAATGTGCAAAACCAAGAATCAGCTAGAGTGATGCACAGCGCACACTGCCATTGATTTTTGGAACAATGTCTTCTGGAGTGATGAATCATGTGCTTCACAAGCTGGCAGTCTGACTGATGAATCTGAGTTTGGCAGATGTCAGGGGAGCGCTACCTGCCCGACTGCAGAGTGCCAGGCGTAAAGTTTGGGACGGCGGGTTGGAAGAGACGGTAATGTTAATACTAAAGCATTGAATGACATTTTGAAGAACAGTGTGCTTCCAAGGTGGCAACAGCTTTGGGAAATATCGTTTCGTTTGTGCAAAGTGAAGTTCCTAAAAGAATACGCTACAGGCCAAAGGTTTTACACTGCAAAGATTCGTCATATTGTCATTTAGAGCATTTATTTGCAGAAAATAAGAAATGGCTAAAATAACAAGAAAAATGCAGAGCTTTCAGACCTCAAATAATGCAAAGAAAACAAGTTAATATTCATAAAGTTTTAAGAGTTTAGAAATCAATATTTGGTGGAAAAACCCTGTTTTTTCAATGACAGGTTTCAAGCATCTTGGCATGTTCTCCTCCACCAGTCTTACACACTGCTTTTGGATAACTTTATGCCACTCCTGGTGCAAAAATTCAAGCAGTTTAGCTCAGAATCAACGGAAGTGACGGTAATGTTAATGCTAAAGCATTGAATGACATTTTGAAGAACAGTGTGCTTCCAAGGTGGTACTGATGAATCTGAGGTTTTAGAACACCACATTTTTTTTTTCCATTTATACTTGCCATTTAAGCACTTCGGCTCCAGTGATTGAATAACCTAAAATAATACAAAATCTATTGAACTTAAATGTCACCAATGTTTGCAACAAGCTGCCATAGCTTTAAAAGAAAAAAGATATTGTAGCGGCTCTGGGTTCTGTGTGTGGCTGCCTGTAGGCATGTTTCTATTCTTGTGTGTGTGGGCTCTTGTGTTTTGTTGTGCTGTGTTGCTCCAGCCTACGTATTGGTACCTCCCCCATAACCTAGGGCAGGGGTGTCAAACTCATTTTGGCCGAGGGCCACATTGGCATATTGGCTGTCCTCCGAGGGCCAGATGTAACTTATAAATATAAGAAAATGTAACCAAATGTAATATATGTAAATGAATGTAATTACTCCTTAATGTTAAATAACTCTCAATATATTATTTATTCAATCAAATATTACAGTTGCATGGAAAAAATGTTTGCTTGTTGCTCTATTAACATAAATCCTGTTATGAAATCCAAAAACTCCATCAATCAAGAACGAAACTATACAAGTGAATAGAAATGACATAAAATACAAGTTATATTAACTTTGATCAAAACGTTTGATACTGAAAAGAGGCTTAATAAATATAAAATCAAAAATTGTGAGCTGTGACAGATTTAGCATTTCCTCATCCAACCACTAGTGGGAGCTGCAGCAGCACAAGCCCACAGTCTTTACTGAGTCAGAGCTACAGCCCAGCCACGGGCTACAGGATTTTAAGTTCTTCTGTGTATGAAATAAAATAACCCCACTAACCGGATAATACAGCTCTCTACAGTTCATATTTCAGCCCAAGCAGCTAACAGCAGCAGTTTAGAGCAGCCATCCTGGAGTCACTGCTCGGATTACATTATAAACAGGTCAGTTAGCGCGCTGCTAACCTCAGGATGTTTATAACTACGGAGTTTAGAACACACCACGGCTGCAAGGTTAGACTGTTGAAGGCTACTGGAGACTATTAAAGGCTATTGGAGGTTATTGAAAGGGTTATTGGGGGCAGAAATCAGTAAAGGCTGGTTAGATAAGTGATTCACCTCCTCGTCCTTTGCTGAGGTGAAACTGCGACTAGCGATGTCACAGTGATGTTTATTAACCTCATTAAAACAGATTTTATCAGCTATTGTCTTATAAATATTTACACATAATTTATATCTCTTCTAAAAAGCATTTATTTTGGTCAGTAACACAAAATGCATACCGGTCTTTCGCCTTGAAGCACAGCCGTCCGTCTGCATCAACTTTTCTTTTTCTGGATATTACGGGATAAACATGTCTCAATTCCACCCGCGAAGTTACACCTTCCCTCCGGCAGGGTTTCCACATCAATGACTACACTGCCGTGTAGTGGCAGTAAGCCGTAACTTTGCGGGTAATACAATCGACAAGCATTGTGGGAAATGTATTTTTTGGTCAAAGAACGCTTCTGACCTATTTATTATAGACACTAAGATTTTACAAGCTCTCGCGGGCCACATAAAAAGACGTGGCGGGCCACATTTGGCCCGCGGGCCTTGTGTTTGACACATGTGACCTAGGGTATGAGGAGGGGCCATGCAGTTGGGTGCTGGTTAGGGCACTCACCGTAAAGTAGGTGGATAGTGAGTTGGGTCACTTGGCTCTGTTGGTAGGCTACAGATAGAATGGTTTTAGCTCTCCTAGTCTTGTTAAAGACTGTAAGTGAGTGGCAAACCGATTCAATAAAGGAGCTATTGAGCATTCAGCATGAGTCTCACGGGTCTTCCTTCCTCTTCCACGCCACAATATATAGAATAAAGGGGCAGATCATTGGTTTACAACTTGCAGCTGGTTTGTAGCAATGAAGATTAACTGAGTTTTGGAAATGTACGCAAAACAATGTGAATTTCTAAAAGCCCTTGTCTGTAGTAAAGCAGTGCTGGAACAGACTGCGTTACTGCTGTTACTCTCCACTGCAGTATTTACACACTTACACACATCACATTCACACTTTCATCATAATAACTAAAAAAAGACATAGAAACACAGAGAACTCTGTGTAACTAACTATAGCCTAACAATGAAAAGTAATAAGCTTAACATTGGGCTCAGTTTCAACATTAAAGAGAAGAATTAAAGGTCTGACAGGTAAAGAGATTAGCAGTAAGTCATTGCTAAGATGAGTTTTTTGTTTGTTTGTTTGTTTAAACATGTAAATTAATAAATAGTTTGTTGGTTGATTTAAGCGTTTTGTTCATGTATATACTGGTGCATCTCAAAAAAATATTGAATATCATTAAAAAATTACTTTATTTCAGTAATTCAGTTCAAAAAGTCTATTTTTAGATCTATCAGTAAATTTTACATTTCATTTGGAAATCAAGGTTCCAGAGTCTGGAGGAAGAGTGGAGACACACAGTCCAAACTGCTTGAGGTCTACTGTGAAGTTTCCACCAATCAGTGATGGTTTGGAGAGACATGTCATCTGCTGGTGTTGATCCACTGTGTTTTATTATCAAGTCTAAAGTCAGTGCAGTTTTGTTTTCCCACAAAATCTTGCAGCACTTCATGCTTCCCTCTACTCACAACTTTTATGGAGATGTGAATTTCATTTTCCAGCAGGACTTGGCACATTGCCAACACTGATACCAAAAGTACCAATTGGTCTTATATAATATTCACATTTTCTGAGACACTGATATTTGGGTTTTCATTGGCTGTAAACAAAAATCATCAACAATAAAATAATAGAAATAAACACTTAAAATAGATCACTCTGTGTGTAATACATCTATATAATATATGAGTTTCACATTTTGAACTGAATTACTGAATTAAAGTAGCTTTTTTTCAATGATTTACCCCAGTGCGCTGTTAGTGACCTGCTGTTTAGTGCACTACTTAGGGAGTAAGTCAGCTGATTGGGACTCGCCCCTCCACACGGAACTAATAGTAGGAGCGCGTGTTTCTAGGGGGAGCATTGGGAGGCGGTTTAGTGTGGGATTGTGCTGCTGGGTAAATGGTGTTATTAAGGTGTTTATATGGGGTTTATAAGAGCTGCAGGAGGAGGAATATCGGGTGTATAAGAGCTGGTTTCTGCAGCGGCTCGGTCTTCAGGAGGAGCTCAGAGCCTCAGCCTCAGGTCTGTACCGCCCGGGCACCGCCGGTTAACCGCTCGATACCGGTAACGTTACAGCGCCTCTATCGTTTATCAGACCTCTGTATTACCGAAATATTTGATTAAAATTATCTGTTTGTTATCAAAAGTTATAGACAGTTAAGAGACCACTTCAGTTTCTGAATCAGTTTCTCTAATTTTGCTATTTATAGGTTTATGTTTGAGTAAAATAAACACTGTTGTTTTATTTTATAAACTACGGGCAACATTTCTCCCAAATTCCAAATAAAAATATGGTTGTTTAGAGCATTTATTTGCAGAAAATGAGAATTGACTGAAATAACAGAAAGGGTGCAGAGCTTTCAGACCTCAAGTAACTTAGTGCACTATAAGACCCTGTGGTGTACCCTAAGCTTTCTTGCTTTTGTTCTTAATGGGGTTTTATGAATGTATTTTTTGACTGGATAAAGAAGAGAATTGTGGCTGATTTTAATACCGTAATGTTTTTAATGACTTAAGGAATAACATACTTAATAATAACAACTTGTGTCTTACTTGTGCAATAGACCTTTTGAGAAATATCTTTGTGAATACTTAAACATTGAGTATTTTATGTTCATTTATAGCAGGGGTGTCCAAACTTTTTTTGTTGGGGGCCAGAAGGAGAAATATATTTGAAGTAACGGGCCACACTCTGTAATAAAACAAATAATGAAATATACCACTTTAAATAATACATTTTCCTGATTATTTCATTTACACACCATTTTACTTGACTTACTATCATTTTTCTGCGCTAGAAATGCGCACTCTCTCCTCTTTTAGACTCTTTGCCCCGTTTTTTTGTGCTAAAAATGCGCACTCTCTCCGCTTTTAGACTCATTGCCCCGTTTTTCTGCACTAGAAATGCGCACGCTCTCCGCTTTTAGACTCTTTGGCCCGTTTTTCTGCGCTAGAAATGCGCACCCTCTCCGATTTTAGACTCTTTGCTCCACTTTTCTGCGCTAGAAATGCGCACCCTCTCCGCTTTTAGACTCTTTGGCCCGTTTTTCTGCGCTAGAAATGCGCACCCTCTCCGATTTTAGACTCTTTGGCCCGTTTTTCTGCGCTAGAAATACGCACCCTCTCCGCTTTTAGACTCTTTGGCCCGTTTTTCTGCGCTAGAAATGCGCACCCTCTCCGCTTTTAGACTCTTTGGCCCGTTTTTCTGCGCTAGAAATGCGCACCCTCTCCGCTTTTAGACTTAATTTAAAGCCTTAGTGTTTTATATTATATGTACTACTAACAGTACATTAACTCACAAACCTATATTAAAGCCCAGTCATGCAAAACCTAATAATAAAAAAAATACTAATGAAAATACTGTGAAATACCGTGAAACTGCCAGAATCTTGAAAAATAAAGTGATATGCATTTTTGGCCATAACGCCTAGAAAAATGAATGTCAATACTAGGGGTGGGCAATATTATATCATATACAATATATCGTGACACAGAAATATCATGATATTAAAAATCCATACTGTGATAATAGGGCTGTTCGGT
The DNA here is from genome assembly GCF_023375975.1 of Astyanax mexicanus. Lineage (NCBI taxonomy): Eukaryota > Metazoa > Chordata > Actinopteri > Characiformes > Acestrorhamphidae > Astyanax > Astyanax mexicanus. The sequence goes on from NC_064428.1 coordinate 29,635,025, forward strand.
CTTAAAAGTAGTCTATTATTTACTGTGAAGCTTTAAGTGTATTTATTGTATAATTGTTTTAGTTTGCAGTTTATATGCATGCACTAAATATTCTGTAATATTTTGTGCTGCTTTATAATATTTTATGTTATATTATTTATTTTGTCACATTATGATTATACTGTTATACTGTTATACTATATTCCTGAAATTAATTAATTATTTTTTTGTTTTCCTATATCGCCAAGTATATCGTTATCGCAAAAATACCCCGAAATATCGTGATATTATTTTAGAGCCGTATTGCCCACACCTAGTCAATTCTTTTGACACCTTTGATTTCCACCACAGCTTCCCACCAGAGAGTCTAACAGCAGACCCCGGAGGACGGTGTGTCAGCTAGTTCTGGATCATTTCGACTTCCAGTACAGAGAAGAGTTGGGAGAACAGTGGGAATCTTCAAGGTAAGAGTCTAAAATGTTAATTTATTCACTACTTTAGACAGTGTGACCTTTTTATTAGTATCATATTTTTCGGACAATTTTTCACACTTAAAAACTTAATTTTACCAAAAATCGTCAGTACGCCTTAAAATCCAGTGCACCTTAAGTATGAATTCTACCAGTCAGGTATTAGGGAGCACTCAGCTGAAGTACAGCATTATAAAGGTGAGTTTTTTTAGTGACGTTTCTCCAGCATTAAGGCTGGGTGCAGCAGCATTAGCATTAGCATTAGCCGCTAACCGATCTGGTGCACATTATATATGAAAATAAACCAGAAAATAGATGTTTATTGATAGTGCACCTTATAGTCCAAAAAATACGGTACATAATATGGGGATTGTTATGTAGGAATTAACAATAATTGCTGTATTAGTTTAAAATTAGTAATTTTAGAGCTTGATTTTTAAATAATGTACATATGTAATCAGCAGCACAAGACTGTATTAATCAATAGCTTTGTAAAAAAACAAAAAAATGAAAAATGTGTTAAGCATATTTTTTACAGACTATAGTTAACATGAAAAAGTACATATTTTTAAAATTAAAATACATACTAAATGTACTATTTTGGAAAAAATATATATTTTATATTGTAATTTAGCTATATTTAAATATAACATTAAATATTAAATTGTGCTTTTAAGTTCTTTTTTCGTACAACTTCTTTGAACTTAAGTAGATTTAAATATGTGTTTAATAAACTTTATTTTTATTACACTGTTGCATATTGATGCACATATTGTGTATACCTCACCTTACTACTACTAGGAAAAAAATACACTAAAGTGCACTTTAGGCAGAATTAAATGCCACTATATTATTTCTATTAAAACAACATATAATTAAGCATTAAAAATACATTTTATGGAAATACAGAGAAATTATATATTTAATATGTATTTTCATCAAGTATATTATTTATTTATGTATTTATTTATTTAGAAGATTTATTCATTTCATTTTATTCACAAATAAAATGAAAGGCAAATTTAGTAAATTTCCAAAAGTATATTAAATTAAAAATTCACTTTTAGTATTCTGTACCTAATATGAACTCTTTTAAGTATACTGAATTTTTGTCCTTTTTTTTCCCCTCCCAGGAATGTCCTGCTGAATCCACAGTGCTGGCAGCATGGCGTCCTGCTGAACCGCTATAGTGATCTCACCGGACTCCACACTCACCTCAAATCTCTCGGCCACTGCAGCCTCCTACCTCAGCCTCGTGCTTCCAGCGTCCATGGCCTCCTGCAGTGCTTTATTCCTGAGCAGGCTGTGCGCCTGCCCACCCAGCGGCACCGCCCCGGCTGGCTGAAGCAGTACTACCTGCTGAACGCTGCGTCTCTGCTGCCTGTGCTGGCCCTGGGGCTGAGGGACGGGGAGAAGGTCCTGGACCTGTGCTCGGCTCCTGGAGGAAAAGCCCTGGCTTTACTGCAGACGGCCAGCCCTGGTAAGAGCCTGCACTCCACAGTCTGCTCAGGGGTTGAAACAAAATATCAGTATTGCGAAATATTGTAGCGATTTGCTTTCATTTACAATATATATTATTGTTATATGGCGTCAAATACAGCTCTGGAAAAAAATAAGAGAGCACTAAAAATGATGAGTTTCTTTAATTTTACCAAATTGAAAACCTCTGGTATATAGAATATAATCAAGAGGAAGATGGATGATCACAAGCCATCAAACCAAACTGAACTGCTGGAATTTTTGCACCAGGAGTGAGCAGCATAAAGTTATCCAAAAGCAGTGTGTAAGACTGGTGGAGGAGAACATGATGCCAAGATGCATGAAAACTGTGATTAAAACCAGGGTTATTCCACCAAATATTGATTTCTGAACTCTTAAAACTTTATGAATATGATCTTTTTTCTTTGCATAATTTGAGGTCTAAAAAGTATTTTTTGCATCTTTTTTGTTAATTTGACCATGCTCTAAATGACAATATTTTTGGGGGGAATTTGGAAGAAATGTTGATAAAATAAAACAACAATGTTCATTTTACTCAAAAATAAACCTATAAATAGCAAAATCAGGGAAACTGATTCAGAAACTGAAGTGGTCTCTTAATTGTAATTCTTGATATTTGCTTATTTAAGTGTATTTTATTCTCTTTTAAGTATCGTAGAGATTGTGATGTCATCTTTATTGCATCGGGCAATTGTATCGTAATAATACATTATCTTATCCACCCAATATATCCACTTAAAGTATCCGTACACTTCCCATCATGTAAGAGATCAAAGCAACTGCCTAGCAGACAGCATCTGCTTTACAACATTACATAACAGCTACAGCATAATGGCTACCCTTTAATATAGCATAGCAACCACCTAAGACACCATAGCAACCACTTTAAATCATGTAGCAACTGCCAGGGTACTAGATACAAATGTCCTTAAGCACAATCTGTAGGAACAGTGTGAGAATATTTGAGCTGCATGGAATGGATGGACTATTGTAGGACACCATTGGGGACCTCTACAATTTCATGCCTCTACAGCTCAATTAAAATAACCAATATTCTAAATGTTCAGTAATTTATTGCTCTTAGTGATATTTTTCTTCCTTTCAAATAACACTGCAATTTAACACTTCCTGCTGGGTGCAGTTATTTTTGTGACTTTTTTGTTTACTATGAGTTAAATAAATTGTGCAATAAATTGTGGTCTGAGTTCTCACTTTTTTTGCAGCCCTATCCTTGGCAGTGGCCCATGGAAATATTGATGAAAAGCAAGTGTTTAATAATGCATTTTGTTATAATGCAAGTCATATTACATTCTCAGGGTGGTATAGCATTCATATTTCCATTTTAAATATCCGTTGTGTTGGTGAGGCGTTTGTGTATGATAGCCAGTTTCAGACTCGTCTCATTGACTTTCTTTTCTGCTTTTAAATGGAAAAGACCACAATTTTAGACACAAATCTGAATCTGAATGTTCCTGCCTACCTAAATACCATGTCTTCTCTCTCTCTCTCTCTCTCTCTCTCTTTTTCTTTCTCTCTCTCTCTCTCTCTCAGGGCTTCTGCACTGTAATGAAGTGGAAGAGAGCCGGTTTGAGTGGCTGCTGAAGACGCTGGAGTCCTACATCCCTCTCTCAGTGAGGGACACGGTCACTGTGACGAATGTGGACGGCAGAACTATTGGCAGCAGCCAGCCTGACAAGTACGATAAGGTAAAACAGCTGTGTCTCATCTGCTATTAATAAATTATACTCTCTGATAGGGCTGGGTATCGTTTAAAAATGATCAATATCGATATGAATACTATACTTTGAATTCGATATCGATACCCAAATGGTACTATTTTCCTTCACCTTTTTACTAAATTGTAACCAAAAAAAAATACAATGTATTTACAGAAAAAACATGAGTAGACATGAGTAATCTCATTCTCATGCTCTCACCATAAGAGGCTCCATCTTTTTGGAAATTCTTGGAACAAACAAACAAAAAGTGAGCCTTTTGTGGTGTTTATTCAAAACAAAAACAACAGCATGACTTTACCTGCTTAAACTACTAAACTAAAACATGACTTTAACTGCTTAAACTACTTAATATTTTCCTTAAGCATATAACTGGATGCAGTTCAGTTTTAAATAGTTCAGCATTACATTGACAAAAATTAAATAGTAGTGGTTAGTGTTAGTGGTGTTGCTCACTTAAAAATAAATTATAATTATGATGTTTTTTTTTTAAATGCTGGTATCTCCCTGTATTTTTTGAAAGAGGGATAGTAGTGTATAGTATAAGTACACTAACAGTAGTTTAGTGTGGTTTGCAAGTGAGTGGGAGGCAGTGCGAGTGAGCCAGAGACAGCACAAGTAAACGAGAGAGCGAGAGACCGCACAAGCAAGTGAGAGAGCGAGAGACAGCACAAGCAAGCGAGAGAGCGAGAGACAGCACGATTGAGCCAGAGACAGCACAAGCAAACGAGAGAGCCAGAGACAGCACAAGCAAACGAGAGAGCGAGAGACGGCACAAGCAAACGAGAGAGCGAGAGACAGCACGATTGAGCCAGAGACAGCACAAGCAAACGAGAGAGCCAGAGACAGCACAAGCAAACGAGAGAGCGAGAGACGGCACAAGCAAACGAGAGAGCGAGAGACAGCACAAGCAAATGAGAGAGCGATAGACAGCGCAAGCAAACGAGAGACAGTGCAAGCAAACGAGAGAGCGAGAGACAGCACAAGCAAACGAGAGAGCGAGAGACAGCGCAAGCAAACGAGAGACAGTGCAAGCAAACGAGAGAGCGAGAGACAGTGCAAGCAAACGAGAGACAGTGCAAGCAAACGAGAGACAGTGCAAGCAAACGAGAGAGCGAGAGACAGTGCAAGCAAACGAGAGACAGTGCAAGCAAATGAGACAGCACGAGTGAGAGCGAGAGACAGTGCAAGCAAACGAGAGACAGTGCAAGCAAATGAGAGACAGCACGAGTGAGCGAGAGACCGCATGAGCAAGCGAGAGACAGCATGAGTGAGCCAAAGCAACACAAACAAACGAATGCGAGAGAGACAGTGTAAATGAGCCAGAACCGCATGAGCGAGACAGCATGAACCAACGAGTGAGCGAGAGACAGCACAAGCAAACGAGAGAGAGTGAGTGAGCAAGAGACAGCACGAGCGAGCTAGAGACAGCGTGAGCAAACGAGAGAGAGAGCAAGTTAGCTAGAGACAGCACAACCAAACAAACGAGAGAGCAAGTGAGCAAGAGACAGCGAGAGCTAGCAAGAGACAGCTGGTGCACTTGGCGTGTTTATGCACATTTCAAATGCAAAACATCCAAAACAGGCACCAACGTTTTATTTTTTTAATTTTTATACACCTTTCAGTACTCAGTAGTAATGAGACATTTCTGTCAGTGCCTTTTTGATGTCAAATTTCAATACCCAGCCCTATTCTCACCATATAAAAAAATATTAAGAGTTCATCACACACCAACATAGTGTTCAAGTGATACAACGAACACTAACAGCTCCTGCCGCCACAAGTGTTGTTTCTAATGATAAGGCTTCTATTTGGCATTTTTCAGCAGGATAATGCTCACCCACACACAGCAAGAGTTCCCCAGAAAAGTCTCAGGATTTTCCAGATTTAGCAGTAATCAAGCATTTGTGCTGGTACAAGTAGATTGATAAAATGTATTGTAATGCGAATGCAAATATCACAATATTTTCCAAAGGGAAGAATATTAAAAATAAGCGATTTTATACTTCAAAGAACAAACCATCATTTCTCGGCTGTCGGCGTCACACAACCAGTCAGGCTTTAACTTTTCTGGCATTTTTAAAAGCATGCAAACATTGCCCGCTGTATGCATTTTTCCTCCTGCTGACTCAGTTATTTTAAAAGCAGCGCTGGCACTGGTGAAAGCTCTACACATACACATTCTCTCCCATCCAGAGACACAGGGGAGGTTTCCATCTGCCCTTCAGGTGAAACATGCCAGTCAGACACTGCAAACAGACACTCTGCCCAGCCTGCTGACTAAGGAGATTTACCCCTAATGGCTTTCATAGATGAGAAACAGCAGCCGGCGAAATGTGTGTGAAAACGTGACTGATTATGTTGGAAGTAAATGGAATATATCACAGTGGCTTGCAGTATTCAAAGTATTCATACCGTAGTATTCAACAGTGCTCCCTGAGATGCTCAAAGCTTGAGATATGTGTTTTATAACCTACACCTGCTTTAAACTTTTTAGCAACTTTACCTCTGACCTGTTTGGTGAGTTGTTTAGTCTTCATGATGCTGTTTGTTCATTAGCGCTTTCTAACAAACCTTCACTGAGACCTTCAACACAACAGGAGTTGATACTGTATATTGATACTGAGAGTAAATTACATTTACAATTACATTTAAAAATGTCGTTCTGAAGGCGATTTACTGCACTGAATTTTATTTCAAGGGTGATCAGAGTAAAGGGGGCTGAATACTTTTGCACATCACTCTTCATAGATTTCTATTTAATTTAAATTGTTGAAACCCATGTACCATTTGTTTTCTTTCACTTCACGATAGATTATATGCTGTTTTTTGTTGATTTATCACTTAAAATCTCAATCAAATGCATTTAAGTTTGTAACTGTAAGGTGACTCAATGTGTGTAAAAAAAAAAAAAAAAAATCAAGGGGTATGAATAATTTTGCAAACCACTGTATATATTGAGACTAGAGATAGGACCATTCCAGTATCCAGTATCGGTATCTGGGCCGTGATTAACGTAATTAGCTTATCGTAACTGGTGCTGAGTCATCTAGCAGTCTAAAGTGCTGCCACTATGATCGGGAGGTCATGCAGCTTGCCATCAGCTGCTGGAGAAAAATATTGTAATTTAGAGCATTTATTTGCAGAAAATGCAAAGAAAACAAGTTCATATTCATAAAGTTTTAAGAATTCAGAAATCAATATTTGGTGGAATAACCCTGGTTTTTAATCACAGTTTTAATGCATCTTTTGCATGTTCTCCTCCACCAGTCTTACACACTGCTTTTGGATAACTTTATGCTACTCACTCCTGGTGTGAAAATTCAAGCAGTTCAGCTTGGTTTGATGGATCTTCCTCTTGATTATATTCCAGAGGTTTTCAATTTGGTAAAATAAAAAAAAACTTATTTTTTATTTGTTTGAGTAGCCGATTCTACTGTCCAGGGAAGACTTTCTACTAGATTTTTGAGGAGCATTGCTGTGAGGATTTGATTGATCCCATCCAAAATTATTGGACGGAGTGGCATCATTCCACTGCTCCACAGCTAAATGATATATGGGGGGCTATATACCCCTGGCATTAGACCATATTTGGCATTACTTCTCTACAGAAACTAAACTAGCTATACAAGTTGTGGGTATGTGTTAAGAACATGATTTAGTAAATTAATCTAAAAAAAAAAAAAAAAAACTTTTAGTAAGACTTTTGAGTAATTAATTGCATAAATAACTACAATTACTGATATACTTATGTAATTAATGGTAAAAGAACCACAGTAACTGTAACAAACTTAGTTACATATTGTATACACCACACAGCTGTGTCCACTGGGTGGCGGTGTTGCCATGCTGCTGGTGCTGTGATCTGTCTGAATGTGTTGTTGATATTGGCTTTATTATGAAACCTTGTGGTGCTCTCATTGGAGCCCTGCAGTGCTGGACTGTCAGGCATAAATTTACTTCACTTACAGAACAGACTACATCTCCCAGCATGCCTCCCACAGTTCACCCGAGAGTGACACTGAGTAGGAGGGGTGTAAAAACACATGGATGCTCAGCGTGAGGTGGAGTTGATTTAGATGCATCAATTTTAGAGTGTTTAAATCAATTTGGATAAATTCTTTGTAAAAAAAAAAATATATATATATATATATATATATATATTATCAGTATAACAATTTTACCGTCATTTTCAAACATAAAATGAGAGCTTTTATCTTTTATTGCCTTGTTGTTTAAATTGCCTGTTCAGATTAGATTGAATTGAGGTGTAATTTAAAATTTTGTAGTTGGAATTACTTATTTCTTTAAAAATTAAATCAAGTTGAAATCAAATCAGTTGAATCACAGTTGAATCATTTACTTCAATGTCTCATTGGGCCCTATTTAAGTGATCCATAGGCGAGCTGTCAACCGTACACAGTGCAGCTTGATTTAGTGCGTCTTCATCAGTGTGCCTTCGCTATCGTAACGACGGGAAAAGTACAACTTGTGCAGCTCGAAATGCACAAAAGGCATGTACTAATTCTTAATACTCAGTCATGCATGTGTTTTGGGTGAAACGTAAAATAAACCAATCAGTGTGTCACTTACCTCGTATTCCCTTTAAAAGTCAGGTACGCTCTAACTTTTATTGCTATTTTTGATTGCTATTTTAACAGTGCATTGCTTCTGCACTTCTCAGGAGAGTAAACGAACCTGTTGTTCATGCTGTGAAGGTGCATGAGCAAGTCATTTACGAGAACAGCAACATTTATTTTATTTAAAAATTTGTTTATTATTGATGAAACAGTTGGGTTTGTGCACTGCTGCGTGTGTGCTGCACACCTGCCAAGATAGCAATGAATGTCTGGCTGTTTTTTTTTGTTTGTTTGTTTGTTTTTGTGAATATGTTTTTATATATTTTTTCAAACATATTTTACACAGACACAATGACGCAGCACAACAAGGTCAGCAGTAAATAATAAAAAGGTGTTGGCAATAATAACACAGTAAACGCATACAATAAGGTAGATAGCAAAGTATGTTACATAGTTAGTATGAAAATATAACAATGTAGTATAATGTAAGAAGCATAATAATAATAATAATAATAATAATATAATAATATAATATAATAATAATATGCATCTGTGTTTTCTATAGCTAAGATAGCAGTACACCTGAAATTTACCTGAGCACACACCCCTGATTTCCAGACCACCACGCCCATCTGGGATTTATTCACAAGAAATGTTGCTATTTAAACAATGCAAGCGCAAGGTTTGGAAAAAAGACTGTTGTTGGGGTTAGGCCTGTCACAATAATTGCAATATCGATTTATCGTACAATATCGTACAAACATGACCTCAATAATTTTTGATAATCGTGATATCGTCTATTGTGTTTGTGTATGTTTGTTCAAACATATAACAGTGAACAGTATTTTAGCCAGTCATGCTTCAATAACTGTGACTCCATACACACAATGTGGACTAAAGTAGGTGAAAAAATAAGTATTTAATTCCCAAACTATAAACTATATTATAATAAATGATTATTTAAAGCTCCACTACGTAGGATTGAGATTTTGTGCTTGTGGGCTCCCCCTACAGTTGTAGAGTGTAATAAATGTTTCAGGCGGATTAGTTTCTCTTTCTCGTTTTTTGGCTTTCACAGACATATTCGGTCTCGTTCCAGCTTCTGCCAGAGTGTCTGTATGTTAGTTTGTAAAGAATGAACCAGTAGTCCTTGTAGAACTGTTAGAACTAAAGGTCGGAAAGCAGGTCGCAGTTCTCGCGAGCGTTGGTCTGGTTTGAGCTCAGTGGAGCTCAGTCACAGACACGAGAGCACCGCTAGTCCAACTATTACACCTCAATGGAGCGCTACAGTGAGTTTCAAGCTATAATTTTACTTTTTTAAAAATATAAAAAATTCAGGAAATTCTACCTAGTGCTGCTTTAAAATTTTGCCATCTTTAAAAAGTGTATGATTACTTTTTTATGCTATTCTGTTATCATTATGTCAGTGACATTTAATAGTCTTAAAATTACAAAAATATTGTTTATCGCAATAATTTCTGGGACATCATATCGACCACAAAAAATGTATATCGTGACAGGCCTAGGTGGGGTGTAAGATAGCAATGTGCATGGCCCAGGCTGTAAGATGTAAGGCCCTTTGTGCTGTGTTCAGAATGGTCCACTTGTACACTCCTTTTACTCCAGTGTATGGTTTATATTAATTTAACTCAATAACTAAATGTAGTGATTCAGAACTCTGTGCTATAAGTTTCCACCTCATATGACTCGGGAGTCATTTCAGCAGCTCTGTGATGTTATTCAGGTGCTGCGTCTCTGTGTGTAGATCTGGTGCTTTGGTGCCGTTTTCTCTCCCGGATGGTCTTGTTTACCCCACCTGTGGGCTTGGGTCTCCAGCACGGCGTGGTGTAGTAGCTGCTATCCCCAGAGTGCCCTCAGGTGTTCTTCTAGCCCAGCAGGCATTAGAGGTGCGAGAGAGGGGAATTAAGGGGGAACAAAGCTGGCGAGGGAGACGAGCGGTGACGCTCCACTGTCTGCTCGTCAAGGCACTTCCACTGAGCCGGCTCTAATGAGCAGAGAGAGGAGTCTAATCTCTGAGAGGAGCTTAGCCGGAACAAGCAGAGACGCAGGAAGAGCGAGCAAGCGACTGTGTAAAACAGAGAGAGAGAGAGAGAGAGAGAGAGAGACAGATGCTGTTTTGGTTGTTGCAAATATTGAGGCCTAATTAAGAAATTCATGCACTGGATTCTTTCGCGTTCCTTACCTTCATTTTGTTTATTCGTTAAACTTCTGTGGAACGTTGTAACTCAGGTGTGTCCTCCTGCTCGGTCTCAGGGGTTCTCCTTCTTTCCTCCATCTCTTTCTCTCTCTTTCTCTCAATCTTTCTTTTTTTCTGTTCTGTTTCTTACAGGTAAATCAAACCCCCCTGATTTAATTCACTTAGGTTGTTTAAATCTGCAAACTATACTGAATTCCAGACATCAGTTAGTGACATCTTCTGTAGACACACACTGAGCCTCATTGTCCAGTTGGCCTGATTTGCTTCAAAATAGTCAGAGCTGTGAACAATTCTGCAGTCTAAAAAGTAGGTTCTGGAACCAGGATCGTTTGCTCACGGTGGGAACCAAGGAATACTAGGTTCTTCAGCGTGAACCGTGACTACATCTGTGGGCGTGTCTGTTTTGTACAGGGACAAAAACATACCATTTGCCTCTCATGGTGTAGTCTTCTATGTTTTCATATCACAAAAACTTGATCCAGATTAGTTTTTTGGAGAAAAACAAACGTCTGTATCAACAGCACAAAGGCTCACTTTGATGACATATGATGTGACAGTTTAATGGTTCCACAAAAACTGGTGGAAACGCAGGCTGGTTCGCTGAAAAGCACCACGGCTCTTACAAGCCCGAACAGAGCTGGTTTAAAAAACAGAGCTCTTTTGGTGGAAAAGTGCTGACTGGAGCTTCCGTCTGCCATCAACTTTCAGTGAGAAATCCAGCTCAGAGAAAGTAGAATCACTCCAACTCCATTCCAACATCCCTGAGCATTTAAATGCAATGTTTAGTAATGTATTAACTAGCCGCAGTCAATCATTAGTTGAGACATTACTTAACCATTTAACTTTGTTTATTATTGCCTTGTGTTGCTTGTACATCTTTATAAGTTGTAGTTTTGTAATTGTAATTCATTGAAAAGGCTATTTAATGTATCTACTGTTTTAAAAAAAAAGAACAAAATATAAATGTGTGAATTTCTTTTTTTTTGTCACTAATAATGACACCTTCTTAACTTAAGTTTTAGAATGGACATAGTGAGTGGATACAGTGTTTAAAAACTCCAGCAGCACTGCTGCAGTGTCTGATCCACTCACTGTACCAGCACAACCCACACTAACACCTCATACACCACCACCATGCTAGGATTACTCACTTTAGAGCTGGGAATGAATGACCCACCACCCAAATAATAATACCTGCCCTGTGGTTTATCCTGAGGGGTCCTGAGCATTAAAGAACAGGGTGAAAGGGGGATGCAATATGAAAAAAAATCCAGAGAAACAGATGCATAATTATAGAACTATATCCTCAGTAGAGCTGAGCTGTGTTTTGAATTTGTATGAGAAATCTAAAGCTACAGTCATGGTTTACGCTGTTTACATTTCATTTTTGGTTGTAATTAAATTCCACCTTGTTTACAGATCAGATCACACACTGTGCATATTGCATACCGTGACGTAAAGCCGACATCTACATACGTCTGGCCCTGCCTGCATTCTTTGTATATGAGTCTGGTGTAGAAGCCTACACAGGCGTTGTACACCATACTGATGCGTTCAAGAGGTAACGGCGAGTGCAGAGCGGACCGTGGGTGGAGATAATGGAAATGTGGCTGATCACATATTCTCTTTGATTTACTGAAGTTTCAGCTTTACGTTCATTTCCTCCACCTCTTAAAACCAGGTGTAAATTAACTGTCTCAGAGGTGCTGTTGGAAGATTTCCTTTAATAATGGCAGCAGACGTCGCTGCGGCGGCGGCGGAGGCCTTGAGGACGTGCTGAAAGAATATTTACCAACATAATAACAGTATTTCAACTCTGAGAACTCCTTTCAAAAGTTGCCTAATTAATCCCCTGTGGCATTAACTTTATATTATTGTTTTCTAGATGTTAATTTCTCGGTATGAATAAAATCACGCCCTTGCTATAAACCATATTTTTTGCACTATATGGCGCACTACCAATGAACGTCTATTTTCTGGTCTATTTTCAAATATAAGGCACACCAGATTATAAGGCGCATTAAGCAAGGACTAGAAGAACTGTCACTATGTTTTGCTTTCTAATGGGGAGGCTGGGGGAAGCGCCTAAGTAAACAAAACTGTGATTCTTAAAAAAATACATTTCTTTTAAAGTCAAATGAACGCTGAATGTTAATCTACACAGATTTCTCTTCTGAAAACTATTTATTTGGGTGAGTAAAGCGCTTCTGTTTATTTACAGTAGGTTAAGAATTCCAGTATTTTGTCAGAGGGTGAGTGCTAGTTGCAGTTAGCAGCATAGTCGGCTGCGTTTAGCAGTGCTAGCCAGCCCCAGTTAGCAGTGTAGCCAGCCCGGGTTAGCAGCATTAGCCAGCCCGGGTTAGCAGCACTAGCCAGCCCGGGTTAGCAGCACTAGCCAGCCCGGGTTAGCAGCACTAGCCACCCTTGATTAGCCAGGCTACCCAGTCACGGTTAGCAGCGCTAGCCAGCCACAGTTAACAATGATTCCTAGCCCCAGTTAGCAACGCTAACTCCATTGTGCTCTGTAATTCATTGAAATGGATTTACTGCTCCTTACAACCTGACCGGTAAAATTCATACATAAGGAGCACTGGGTTATAAGGCGCACTGGGGATTTTTGGGAAAATTAAAGGATTTTAGGTGCGTCTAATATATATATATAATTTTGGAAGTAAGGCATAGAAAGGGAAAACAATCATATATTTCACCTTGCAACCCCTGTACAGTTCCATCCCATAACTCCGCCCTCCAATACCCCTCCCCATGGCACCCCACCCCACCTTCTAATGGCCAGAACAGATTCTACTTTTGCGTACCCATTGGTGAGAGATAGGGATAGACCTGTTCCACACGTGATCGAAAATCGGGATCAGGTGGAAAATATCTGTCTCCTTCCCAAAAATACCATAATTTAAAAAATATAAATTGTAATTTTGATATTGGGAGATTTAATACAATACATTTTTATGTGATTGACACCTTACACTGATTCTTTTATTTACATTTACCTATTACCTATTATTAAAATCTGGTATCTAAAAGATGGTAGGTCACATGGTTTACACATATATGCACTGGGGATTTTAATGTTATTGTTTGTTTTAAGTAAATACAAAATGCCTTAAATACGTATAGTTTTCATTTGTATATTTAATAACCAATTATTATCCTTTCAGAAATGGAGGCTAGTACAGGATAAGACTTTTACAAACACATTTTTTTGATACAATAGTATGTTTTAATTGTTTTAATAATAAAACAATAAATAAAAATGAAAAAAAATAAATAATAGAAAACTTGGATGTGTGTTTAGTTTTTTCCCCATTGCCAAAGTATGGGATCGGGACTCTGTATCAGCAGATACTCAAAATCGAATGACTCTGGCTCAGGGGCAGAAACATGTGATTGGAACATCCTTAGTAAGAAATTGTTGGATTCTAGACATGCCTCTATGATGCACTCAAAGACATTTTACCCAGTTGACAGACTTTGAGAGGGGCACATTATTGGACTCAGAGAAGCAGGATGGTCAATTCAGCGAATTGCCTGCCATTTGAGCTGTTAGTCAGTCCGCCAGCCAACCACTCACTATTGCCTTAGTTTACAGTGGTTTTATGGACTAGAATCCTAGGCTGCTACAGACTGGAACTGTGTGGTCTTAAGCAGTGAATTCAGGCTCTGTTTGAGATCCAAAAACGACAACCAGGTTTGAGTATGGAGGCCCTGTACTGAGCGCTTCAGTCCTGCCATTGAGGTGGAGTGATGATCTGAGGAGGCATTGCATATGACAGTGAGTCGTAGACACCTCTAGTTGTGATGCAAGGGATACACTTGTTGTTTTTTAATAATAGGACTTGCTGGGGTTGATGCTGCAGTTGGTCCGCAGGTCTAGGTTCAGCAACAGTATGTGCTGAAAGAATGAGGTCAGCTGACTACCTGAATATACTGAATATAGACCAGATTATTCCATCAATGGATTTTTTTCTCCCCTGATGCCACGGGTATATTCCAAAATGACAATATCAGGATTCTTGGGGCTGGAATTGTGAAAGAGTGATTCAGGGAGCATGAGATCATCATTTTTACACATGGATTGAGTAGGGGTGTGACGAGATCTTGTGTCACGAGATCTCGCGAGATTAGAACTTGACGATATATCTCGCGAAAAAAAAAAAAAAACAGTAGGTGAGCTCCGCGGCACAGTTAAAGAGCTCCTCGCGACAGTGCTCTTACTGTCCCAAAGATTCACAGCCCTAGTAAATACTGTAAGTAAATCGAACACGTGACTTTCATAGGCAGTTGTCTTTGTTTGCACTTCAAGCATAGTCTTCATATGACTGGTTATGGTTATGCATTGTTAAATTTCAAGAGATTTAGGAGAAAAAAACACAAACCATAGGCTTAATATGACTGTTTGTGGTTTGCACTTATTGTTTGCACTATATAAAACCTAGAAAAGCTTTATTTTTATTTTTTATTCTTATTTCTGTTTAAATATTATTTTTAAATCTAGTCTCGTCTCGTCTCGTGATATTAGTGTCTCATCACACCCCTAGGATTGAGAGAGTTCACCACAGAGTCCAGATCTTAACCTCATTGAGAATCTTTGGGATGTGCTGGATGGAGAAGAGCTGCTTTGTGCAGCGGTTGGTCAGACTCTACCATCATCAATGCTGCTGCAAGATCTTGGTGAAAAATTAATCCAGCAACACTGGATTGAAATAAATCTTGTTACATTGCAGAAGCTTATTGAAACATTGCCAGAGGGAATTAAAGATAAAGGTGGTCCAATAAAATATTGTATGAGTGTTTGACCTTTTTTGCGCCTGGAAACATATCCAGTATATTGCTGGTTTATCAAGGGATGTTCTGCACTGTTGTTTCTCATCTACGTACACCTGGCCCTGTGTGTGAGTGTAAGTGTGTGTGGAATGGTGTTTCCTTGGGGGCTTTATCCCCATAGGCCAGTGACGGCCCACATTTGCCTTATCTCTTCTTGCTGCCTCTGGTGTCTGGTGTATATTTCCCTCTTCTTGTTTTCCTTTTTCTAATATTCGCACCTATACCCTGGTCTGTGTGTGTGTGTCTCCCCTGTGCCAGGTGTTAGTTGATGCCCCCTGCTCTAATGACCGAAGTTGGCTGTATACCCCTGGAGATCAACAGGGGGCGCTGTGGTTAAAAGAACGAGCTCAGCTACCCCACTTACAGAAAGAGCTGCTCTGGTAAGTTTCTCTTTAGATGATATATAAGCTACTACCTGTTATACTGTATAGAAGCTAAAGGGCACTACACTGAATGTGGATGTAATTTACCATTTCTTTTAAAGGAGAAATCCGGTGAGAATTTAACTTTGATTGTAGTGAAACATGGAAACGAGTACAAACGTTTGTTGAATATCCCTCTCCTTCATTTCACCCCCAGCATTCTGAAATACCGCGCTTTAGCCACTGCTCCCAACAGACCTACAATACTAGTAATAGGGGCATAGTATAGCCTATGCTAAGAAAACACTATTTTTACACCATTAATAAACTCAAAGTAGCTCCACACTTGATTGGTAGAATTCTGAGGGCCCTACTAATTCTACTAACGAAGTGTGGAGCTACTTTGAGTTTATTCATGGTGTAAAATAGAGCAAAAAATTAATAGACTATCGCTAGCATTGTAAGCCTATTGGATTTGACTAAAAGAGCTGTATTTACATAAGGAATAATATGAGAATACATAAGGGATCATGTAATAAATGTATTAAACAGACCAACATAGTCTTTAATTTGCCGTTTTCTGAGGCTGGGAACTCTGATGAACTCATCCTGTGCAACAGAATTAACTCTTTGACTACATTTCATGGGATGGTCCTGATAAGTGCCAGTTTCATCATAACATTTGTCATCATGACTTGAAGATACTTTCAAAGGTTTTTTTTTTTCTTTACTTAGTTGAGTATTTCTTGCCATAATATTGATTAGAACATTAATCAAATAGAGCTATTCACTGTATACCTGTAACTCTACCTCTTCACAACTTTACAACTGACGCTCTCAAACACATTAAGAGACAAGAAATTTAGCACAGCTGTTAACATTTAGCTGAAAGCTATTCCAGATGTGCCAAACCGGTCATCTAAGCCAGAGGTGCCTACTTAGGAGAAGATAAAATATAAAACATTCTGGTTTGTTTTTTTACGTTTTCTAAATAATGCCATACGTTTTCTTCACAGTTTGATGACTTTGGTATTAACATCTACAATGCAGAGCATTTTAAAATAAAGAAAATAAAAAACGCCGCATTTCTGGTTTAAGTTTTTGACTGGTACTTTATATCTAAACCAAAAATGAGGGTTTAATTAGTAAAATCTGGGTAATTTGGTTCACACATCAGTGAACACACATGCCCCATCTATGATAACACACCTGTGGCATGTGTGTGTGTGTGTGTGTGTGTGTGTGTGTGTGTGTGTGTGTGTGTGTGTGTGTGTGTGTGTGTGTGTGTGTGTGTGTGTGTGCGTGCGTGCGTGCGTGCGTGCGTGCGTGCGTGCGTGCGTGCGTGCGCGCGTGCGCGCGTGCGTGCGCGCGTGCGTGCGTGTGTTTTTCAGCTCGGCCTTGTCTACAGTTCGTCCCGGAGGTCTGGTGGTGTACTCTACCTGTACTTTTTCACGTGCGGAGAACCAGTCTGTGGTGGAGGAGGTTCTTACCTCCTGCTCAGGGGTGGAGCTTGTGGACCTGGAGGAGGAGCTGATTGGCTCTCTCTCTAAACATTTTACATTTGCCCGCCTCCAGCCTCCGCTGGGTTATCTGATTGTTCCGGAACAGGGAAGAACGTGGGGGCCGATGTTTGTCTGTCGACTGAGGAGAATCTACTGACTGTAGAGATTTTTACTTTTCTGTTAATTTGTTACATATAGTATTTATGGTGAATTTATCCTGTATATAATGTTATTGCATTCATTTCACAAATAAATATATATTATTTTGGACTATATTATTGGACTCAAATAATTATATTATTTTTTTGGACTATAAGGCCCATTTAAAGGTCTCATTTCATCATTTTCTTTCATTTTAAAGTCTAGTTGTGTGTTTTTTTTTGTCTTTTTTTTAACAAAAAGTGCTCAGGTGTTTCTGTATAGCCCTGCTTTAGTTCACTGAATTACTGGTCTCAGGATTTTGGCTCTTGCTCATGAATATTCATACATGCAAACATGTTGCCTAACAGCGCTGTGCTGGCTAACAGCACTGCAACAGAGAACCTACTTTTTTTTTAGACCTTTTTCTTTTTGTTTAAATACTGCAGACAAGGGAGGCTGAGAAACAAACTCAGAGAGACCTATAGTGTTTCACAAACAGCAAGACAAAGTGAATTTTTAAAAATCCATGAATTAAAATCTGTGAATTTTTCCAAAAATCGACAGTGTGTCTTCTAATCTGTTGCTGCTTATGTATGAATTCTACCAGTCAGTTTGTAAGGAGCAGTAAAGAGTTATAAGGGTGAGTTTTCAGTAAAGTTTCTCCAGCACCAAGGATAAAGCAATATTAGCATTAGCGCTAGCTCTTTCGCCAGTCAGAGGTAAGTATATAGGACTGCGTGTTTACCGTGTTAAAACAAGCTACGTGAGATGAACTGCTAGCTGATAGCACCCTGGGTTGCCAGAACACTCAGGGTTCCTCAGTGTAGCTCTGTCTGTCTGCATTTACTAGTGCTAAGCTCTGTTAACCACACTGTTGAAAATATTGGAATTCTAAGCTTACTGTAAATTAATGGAAGCTCTTTACTCACCCAAATAAACAGTTTTAAGTGCAACACCTGTTTCTTAATAGTGTCACTTAAAATGCACTTTATAATCCGGTGTGCCTTATGTATGAAAATAGACCAGAAAATAGACATTAATTGATAGTTCTGGTGCGCCCTATAGTGCGAATAATATTTATTTTTACATTGTTAAGGTATAAAAAGGTTGGTTCAATACTTTTTTCTGTTGGTGGTTCAAATATGATCTAAAAATGTAGTACATGCATATTTATTGAAAAACTGGTGTGTATGTATCGCCCACATGTTTTATAAGAACAGAAACCTGTGACTTAGCTTTACACTAGTCACCACAGTCTACTGCAACCAGAACATGTACAACAGTTGTACAACTGTACAACATCCATAACAGCACTGGAGTTACAGTTAAAATAAAATAAATAAAAAATCACTCCCACAGGATGCAGAGTTTATAAGACAGCTATTTATAAATAATACATATACATAGTTCTATTAATGACTTTAAAGCCCACAAACTAAAGTGTTAGGACATTTTTCACTTATAATTCTGTCAAGTAGAATCAAACACACACATATATCAATACAGTCTCATTTATTTAATGAATTGAATAAAAGTGCTACCAAAAACCCTACTAAAATGAAACATAACATATGCTAAATATGAAAGCAAATTAATATTTGAAGATTTGTTAATCTAAAATCTATAAATGTAATGAATTTGTTTATTATTTAAACCAATTAACTTTCAGCTGAAAGGAGCAAGTTTTTTTGCTTTCTCTTTTGCCTTTTAAGGAACTTGTAAATAAGGGCCTGCTTGACTTGAATAGTCCTATCAAAGCAAATTTTAGCCTGTTCTTTCAGTTTCACAATGCGGTTTAGCTTTGTCAAGTGAAAAGAAAAAACAGTTTACATAAGCTGACTATCATTTTTAAAAAGTCAGTTCACCAAACAAATACTCTTTTGTTTAATATAACTAGTACAGTACAGCTTTTCTATTGGGGTGCACTCACTCGTTTACTTTGTGGCTGTACTTTTGTAAAGCATTTGTAAATTTAAAGATATATATATGTATATATCTTTATGTATACAGCTCTGGAAAAAATAAGAGACCGCACAAAAATGATGAGGTTCTTTGATTTTACCCACTTAAAAACCTCTGGAATATAATCAAGAGGAATATGGATGATCACAAGCCATCAAACCAGGCTGAACTGCTTGAATTTTTGCACCAGGAGTGGCATAAAGTTATCCAAAAGCAGTGTGTAAGACTGGTGGAGGAGAACATGCGACAGATGCATGAAAACTGTGATTAAAAACCAGGGTTATTCCACCAAATATTAATTTCTGAACTCTTAAAGCTTGGTGTGTAGATACATCTGGGGATGCACTGGGACACATCATCAGTGATGTTTCCTGAGATCCTTAGGTGTTTCGGGTCTCACAACATCAGACACCCTCCCTCAGGCGACCCAGCCAGGGCTGATCAGACCCCGACTTGTGTCCCAGCAGCTTTGGCCCACGTTTCGGACCTTTTGATCCAAATCCACCTTGAGGCTCTCTCTGCAGCCTCTGTAGTGGACTTGATAGCTCTCCTTTTTGCAGCTCCTGTGACAAACAAGGAGGGTATAGGTCTTGCATAGGGAGCGGGCTGCGAAGCCTCGACATCCCACCTCTATTGGCACACAGTGGGCTTTCCAGCCTTTCCTTTGACATTCCTCTACCAGCTCTTGGTACTTGAGTCGCTTGCGTTCATTAGCCTCTTCCATGCGGTCCTCCCAGGGGACTGTTAACTCCAGTAAGAGTACCTGCTTGGATGAGAGAGATGTAAGCACCAGGTCTGGTCTTAAAGAAGTTGATGTCACATACTCTGGGAACTTGAGCTGCCTACCCAAGTCCACTCTCATTTCCCAGTCTGATGCAGATGAAATTAGGCTGGCTGGTGATGTCTGCTGTGCTCGTGGCTTTTCTCCAGCTTTTACGAAGGATACTGACCTCTGGCTGTGGATGTGCTTGTTGTTGGCAACTGCAGTGGAAGTAGTCATACACAGCTTGGACCATGAACTTGATGCGCTGTTTATGATTATGAACTTGTTTTCTTTGCTTTATTTGAGATCTGAAAGCTCTGCATCGTTTTTGTTATTTCAGCCATTTCACAATTTTGATTTGTCATTAAAAATGTAGGATTGGAAAGTTACCAAAATGAAGAAAAAGTTAATGCTGTGTTAGCAGCAGTTAAAAAAGGAGAAGTTTGAAATGTATACATCAGCATTGAGGGTACAGCCATGACATTTTTGTAATTTCCAATTTTTGGTTAGATGGTTTAGTGCATCAGATTCATAACATAGATTCTGATTACCCTTAGGGAATGTTTAGCTTTCATTTTATGGCATTGTTGTGTTTTATGTGTGTGTGGAATGGCATGCAGAGCTGCTGCATGCCATGGCAAGTTTTTCAGAAATTACATGAAGCGTTTAGAGGGAGTGTCCAGATATACAGCTGATCCTGCCCTCTTCAGTTATTTATTTCCTTTTATTCATATAAAATGTATTTATTCAATATTTTCATTATATGGAGAATAATTTTTTAAGATTTTGGTTCTATATGTATTTTTTATATTTATTTATTTATTTATTAGGGACAATGAACTATAAATATTTATTTCCTCTTGGTTTCTCTTTCCTGGTTACATAATTTCTTTGTGAAACAAAAGCACAGGAACTTAAGGACATGACACAGACGTCACATCTACAGTCAGTAAAAAGGACAAAGGTGTACAGACCTGAAGTTTCAGATTGTTTATAAGGCAGAAAGGTAAGTCAAGAGAACGACTGTATTATTCCATTGTTGGGTTTATAATTATTTTAACTACATAAATTAAGTTTCTCCCTGTACTCTCTTAAGAATAAAGGTATTACAAAAGGTTCTTTGAAGGATACAATAGAAGAACATTTTTTGGAAAAGAGACATGTGTAAGTATCACAGCTTCTTTACAAAAGTGTTTTTTTTTTTCAATAGCATCAGTAAATAACCTTTATCGTGTCATTTTATCCTTTTGACATAGATTACAAATAATATAGCTTGTTCTGTGAGCAACGAATGCCACACTAAAAAAATTAAACAAATTAATATAATATAAATAAACAGTATATATAGTATATAAATGAACATTCCAGCTATTTAAGTGTATCACCAAGTAGAATGCAATAATTATTTTTCATTTATTTGTCACAATTTGCTAAACAAATCCTAAGTTGTATTATGAAATAATGACAATATTACTTGCTTGGTAAGTTAAACAGAACTTTAAGTGAACATCCTAAAAACCTAACAAACACTAATTTCAGCAGCTAAACTATTGTTCTTAAAAATAACTGGCCAATGGCAAATGATGGCTTTCACTCCACCATTGGATGCAAAAGGTGAAAAATATTTACATTTTGAAGATTTGATGGGTAGAGTAAAATGTATTATTTAGGTTTCTGCTGCAAAACTGTAGTTAAAAAAACAACTTTCTAGTAGGTGACTTAAAATGTTAAAATACAATAATACAAATCATGTTTAAATTAAACTTTGATAAGATCATGTAGTTGTCAATAATTAAACCAAATAATTAAACAGCTAACTTCCTGGATCGTTTGAGGAACTTCTTTTTGTCACACCCGCTTACTTCAGAACATCCACCAGCTCCTGAACGTAAGTTTTCCATTTTTATTACATTCTATTTATAGTATCCAATAAAAATGTCAAATTTGAGCCACTTTCACTTGCTGTGTGAACACAACCTATGTTGTGTTCTATGGGTTCTATTGTTCTATGGGTCTCATAATGGCTTTGAGCAAATTAACTTGGTTCTTATGCTATTGAGGTTATTATGTTTATATCAGACTTGTACAGTTATACAGTACACTACAGAGTATCTAACAGCCAATTATCTCTTAAAGCTCTTGAAGAACCATGGAGACCAGTGGACTGGAGGTAAATCTTTTGCAGCCTCTAACAGGTTTTCTTCCAGGTTTGCCCTGCATTTAGCTCCATCCATCTTCCTAACAACTCTGACCAGCTTCCTTGTCCCTGCTAAAGAAACGGAACGGTGTGTTCAGGGTGATTTGCAGTGGTTTAAATTTAGGCCAAAAAGTTCAGGTTTCATCTGGTCTCATCTGTCGAGAGCAAATTTTTGCACTTGTTTGCTGTGTTCCGTACATGGCTTGTAAACAAATTGGAAACAGTACTCTTTTTGGCTTGCTTTTAAAAATGTTTTTTTTTTTTTAACCTCTTGCCACTCTTCCATAAAGGCCAGATTTGAGCAAGTAAGGCAAATCTCACAAAAATGCAAGGATTTTACAGGAAGAACGGGCAAATGTTCCACCTAACACAAAACTGAAAACTGTTTGCTGGCTAAAAAACTAAGTACTAACCATGCAGTGTAGATAAACTGTTTCCTCAGACTCTTATCTTTTTTTGTTATTTTAAATTGGTTAAAGATAGAAACAGAAACATTTAAATTGTTTATCACTTAGATCACTGATTATCAAAGTGCTTTTTCTTGTAAAAAACATTTCTGTAGCAAACAAACCTGACAAAAGTTTTGTTTACTAGTAATGAAGAAAGACAACGGATGTTAGACGAAATGAGAGATTTCCAGGTTAGCACTTCAAAGGTCAGCAATCTCAGGATTCTGCTGCACGGACCAGTAGGTTCTGGGAAGTCCAGCTTTTTCAACTCAGTTAACACTGTCTTCCAAGGCCGTAACACTTGTGATGCCCCGGCAAATTCAACAGCTGGGAACAGCTTCACTTTGCAGGTAATGATAATGTACACTGCTCAAAAAATAAAGAGAACACTTAAACAACACAATGTAACTCCAAGTAAATCAAACTTCTATGAAATCAACCTGTCCAGTTAGGAAGCAACACTGATTGTGAATCAATGTCACCTGCTGTTGTGCAAATGGAACAGACAACGGATAGAAATGAGAGTCAATTATCAAGACAACCCCTATAAAGGGGGGTGGAGTGCTGTACAAATAGCAGTTCCAACCACACAAGTGGCAGACCCAGCCGCAGACAAGTAGATCTCAAAGCAGGTAAACTCAAAAGGAAAGGGAAAAAAACACGGAGAACTGACGGTGCCCGAAAACAGGTGGAAAATAAAGCAGCACGCCGAGCGTGTGAAAATGGGTGGAAACCACGAAAACGGGTGGAAGCTCACAAACGGGTGGAAACCTCAAAACGGGCGTGAAAACAAAATGAGCGTAACCTCCCGAAAACGGCTGGAAACGCTGAAACAGGTGGGAACCCCAAAACGGGCGCGAGCATGAGCGAGAGGAAGGGGAAAGAGATAAACAAAGGCTTGCCAGGAAGCGCCGCTACCTCGAAGGAGAAACAAGAGGACTTCCAAAGTAACTGAACTGGTGATTAATCAAAGGGTGCTTTGTTGACTATAAGCATTTCCACCGGGGAGCAGGGAAACCGTAGAGAGAGAGGTGAGCAAACCGCGAACCTCACAGCTGCTTCATACACACACACACACTCTCGCTGGATACAGAGTGAGCGCAAGGGAGGGGGGAGCAGAGAGCCGCTGAGCTCTGGCTCCCACAGACTCTAGAGAGAGGGATAAGGGAAACTCGAGAAGGGAGGAGAAAGCCGGCTATGCTGTCCAGTCTCACTCCAAGCACAGGCAGGAAAATGGCGCTTGCCGTGGATAGAGCAGGGAGGAAAAGAGAGCCGGAGCTCGGAGGAAAATCTGGGATTCGCTCCCATGAGCTTTAAAGATCCAGCACCGAGTGGCTGGTTGTTGTTGCTTATAAGGTGTTGGTAGCAGGTGTTAGTAATTAGCCAAATTAACCCTCGGCGCTGGCCTGGCGCGCCCTCCGATGCCCCGGAGGACGTCTCGATCAGGCACCAGCCCTTACAGAGAACCAGAGAGTATAATGTGCATACTCCGCCCACTTTAGGTTGTCGGACCAGGTGGACTGGGCGGAGGAGGCCAGACAGCGGAGGGTTCAATCGAGATCTTGGTTAACCCTTCCTGTCTGGCTATTAGATTGGTGAGGGAAGCCTGAGTGGGCAAAAGGCACCCCAGAACCTGCTGGTGAACTGTGGCCCACGGTCTGACACGATGTCTGCAGGTAGTCCATGGATCTGGACTACATGCTCTAGTATTAGTTCAGCCGTCACCTTTGCAGATTGAAGTTTGGAAAGGGCGATGAAGTGGCAGGCCTTGGAGAATCTGTCCACGACAACAAGAATCACCATGTTACCCCGTGATGGGGGCAACCCAGTGATGAAGTCCAGGGACAGGTAGCTCCAAGGGCGTGATGGGACTGCTAACGGCTGAAGCAGACCTGTGTGCTTTGTTCTGGGGTCCTTGCACTGTGCGCACACAACACACGCAGCCACACAGGCCCATAATTCTGCCTCTAGACGCGACCACCAAAACGTCGTCGGAGGAGCTCTAGCATACGTGCGGTGCCCAGTTGTGCTGTTTGAGGAGACGCATGGGCCCACTGTAGTCCCCGATCTCTCAGTGGCCGGGAAACATACACCCGGCCCGGAGGACCACTGCCTGGGGTCTAGTTCGGAGACGTGGGCTCGCCGCACTTCGTCCATGAGGGCCCAATGGATGGGAGCTAGCACACGGACTGGGGGAACAATGGTTGTGGGTGTGTCTGGATGAGAGCAGCTGGAGAATCGGGGCCATAACCAACAGGCATCTGATGCTGTCGAACGCTTTCTGGGCTTCAGTGGACCACTTGAACCACCCTGTGTTTTTTCCTGCCAGGTCGGTCAATGGAGCAGCTACCATGCTGAAATTTCTTATAACGCGCCGGAAGAAGTTGGCAAAGCCGAGGAAGTGTTGGACAAGATGCACAGAGGTAGGCTGGGGCCAGTTATCTTCTGCCTTGGTCTTGGCCGGGTCCATGCGCAGAGTGTTGTGAGACACCATGAACCCCGGGAAAGACATCATCTGTGCATGGAACACCGATTTATCCAGCTTTACGAATAGATGGTTCTCCAAAAGTAACTGGAGGACCCACCGGACATGGGCAAAGTGTTTGTCTACCAATTTGCTGTAAATCAAGATATTGTCTAGGTAGAGGAACACGTACCTGTCCAAAGCCTCCCTAAGGACCTCATTGATATACCTCTGGAAGACGGAGGGTGCGTTCATCAACCCAAACGGCATCACCAGGTACTCATAGTGGCCGAATGGGGTGATGAACACTGTCTTCCATTCATCCATCCACTGTCTGAAACGAACCAAGTTGTAGGCACTGCGCAGATTCCGCGCGTTCTGGCCCTGACAGGAAGAAAAGCCTACCCCTGGGTGGGCTAGTGCCAGGGAGGAGGTCTATGGCAATGTCATAAGGATGGTGCGGGGGCAGTAGCTTTGCCTGCTGCTTGCTAAATGCCTCCCAAAGATCCCACTACTCGGTAGGCACATGTTTGAGATCCATGGGGTCAGCGTCAGCCTCCTGAGGCACCTTACGTGGCTGCAGGCAAGAAACCTGGCCGGCTGAACCCCAAGACACGACTGACCGAGACAGCCAATCAATGCGGGGATTGTGTCACTGGAGCCAGGGAAAACCCAAAACCAACTGAAGGTCGGGAGCACTGATGATGTAGAGCACCATCTGCTCAGAGTGGGATCCGACACGCATAGTAATAGGGCAGGTCTGGTGGGAGACTTTCCCCGGATCTAGTGACCGACCATCAATTGCCACAATAGGCAGGGGGTCACTCAGCGGCACTAGTGGCAGAGCCAACCTCTTGGCTAGATGGAGATCCACAAAGTTGCCTGCTGCCCCAGAATCTATGAACGCAGGTAAGCGAACCTCAGATGATCCCCACGCAAAGGTAGCACTGAGGAACACTCCCTGGTTCTGGGGGAGAGTCGTAATGTCCGTCAAAGGTCCCCGTGCCTTTAACGGGCCTTGGCGTTTCCCCGAGAGTTCGGGGCAGGCTGGCTGGAGGTGGTTAGTACCCCCACAATAGAGGCACCTACCCCTCCCGCATGCGTGCCTCACATTCATGGTGGGGAAGGCAAGTGTGCCCCACCAGCACAGGCTGAGCACCATTATCCGGCTGCCCCTCAAGGACCTGGGGAGGCTTTAAGCTCCTCACTGAGCCCATGCTGAAAGGCAGAGACCAAACGTTTGTGACAGAGAGGAAGCGAACTGTGCCCCCTAAGCACACACGTCAGGGTGGTTCTCCCACACAAGGGCTTACCTGCTTGAGATCTACTTGGTCTGCTGGATCCATAGCTCTGGCTGGATCTTTCTGTAAGGTGGGGGAGTGGAGTGCTGTACAAACAGCAGTTCCAACCATGCAATTGGCAGACCCAGTCACAGATCTCAAAGCAGGTAAACTCAAAAGGAAAGGGAAGAAAACATTGGCGATGCCTGAAAACAGGTGGAAAATAAGGCAGCACGCCGAGCGTGTGAAAACGGGTGAAAACACCGAAAACGGGTGGAAGCCCCGAAACAGGTGGCAACCCCAAAACGGGCGCAAAACGAAAAGTTACGCCTAGTGCAAGCAAGAGGAAGGGGAAGAGATAAACAATGGCTTGCCGGGAAGCAATCTTGCTCCAAAGCACAGGCAGGAAAACGGCGCTTGCCGTGGATAGAGAAGGGAGGAAAAGAGAGCCGGAGCTTGGAGGAAAACCAGGCAAAGATTCATGAGCTTCAAAGATCCAGCGTTTAAGAGGCTGGTTGGCGTTGCTTATAAGGTGTTGGTAGCAGGTGTTTGTAATTAGCCAAATTAACCCAATCGAGGCATCCTCCAGGGCATTGGAGGGCACGCCAGGCCATCGCCCTCCAATGCCCTGGAGGATGCCTCGATTGGGCACCAGCCCTTATAAAAGGAGTGGTTCTGCAGGTGTTGACCACAGACTTTTTTTCTGTTCTCATCCTTTCTGGCTGATGTTTTGGTCACGTTTGCATTTTGTCAGTTCTCTCACCATAGAGGTAGCATGAGGCGGTATCTACAACCGACAGAAGTTGCTCAGGTAGTGCAGCTCATCCAGGATGGAACATCAATGTGAGCTGTGGCAAGGTTTTCTGTGTCTGTCAGCACAGTGTCCAGAGAATGGACCAGATACCAGGAGACAGGCCAGTACACCAGGAGACATGGAGGGGGCTGTAGGAGGGCAACAACCCAGCAGCAGGACTGCTACCTCCTCCTCTGTGCAAGGAGAAACAGGAGGAGCAGTGCAAGAGCCCTGCAAAATGACCTCCTGCAGGCCACTAATATCCATGTTTCTGCTCAAACGGTCAGAAACTGACTCAATGAGGGTGGTATGAGGGCCTGACGTCCACAAGTGGGGATGATTGGCATTTGCCAGAGAACACCAAGATTGGCAGATTCAACACTGCCACCCTGTGCTCTTCACAGATTTGAGCAGGTTCACACTAAGCACACGCCATGTCTCATTCCATTCACTAACACCACACTCCACCACAGACTGTCCAGGGGTTGAGTGATGCTTTAATCCAGGTCTAGGAGGAGATTCCTCAGGAGAACATCCGCCGCCTCATCAGGAGCAGCCCAGGCGTTGTACGGAGGTCATACAGGCACGTGGAGCCATACACACTACTGAGCCTCATTTTAACTTGTCTTGAGGAATTTTCACTGAAGTTGGATCAGCCTGTCATTTGATTTTCCACTTTAATTTTGAGTATGATTCCAAATCCAGACCTTAATGGGATAATAATTTTGATTTACATTCATCATTTTTTATGTTGTTTTGTTCTCAACACATTCCACTACTTAATAAATAAATGTTTTTAAACTTGAATATTTTATTCATTGAGATCTAGGATGTGTTATTTTAGTGTTCCCTTTACTTTTTAAGCAGTGTATATTTAAATATGTGACAAGGCTACTTAAATGTCACAATTTATCACTTTTTAATAATGATACTGTTCACATATTTAATTTTTTTTTCTTTCTCCAGTACCAAACCTTCAAGTTGAAGAAAGACAGAGATGGAGCTTTCTTTCCTTTCGTATTCAGTGACATGAAGGGTCTGGAACCAGATAATACGAAAACGGTTCAAACTGAAGACATAGTCAATATATTAAAGGGCCATGTGCAAGAAGGCTACACAGTAAGTTAAAATACATGGAGTTTACTTACATGAAGAATGTAAAATACAGAATAGTGGAAAACAAGTAAACAAATGTAACAATATTTTTCATAAATTAATGTATCAGTTTGATTTGCGTTAAATATGCAATGACATAAAATTGGTTATAATTTGTTATTGTAGACCAGGAACAGTTGTAACATGGGACAGTTTCTTCATCTTGACTTCCTTGATTACACCTACTGTGCACATGATTAGTGACTGTCTTCTTGCTCAAACGAAAGGAGTCACATTTAGAAACTCTCAGAGAAAGTTATCACCAAAAGTGTTTTTTTTTTTTAGGTCAAAATTTAACTTTTCTATCAGATGTATTTTTTAGATACTATCCTGAGACCAAATGTATAGGAATCCTAACCAGTGTTATTAGAATCACTGTTTTATAAGCTAAAAAGAGAAAATACTAACATGTCAAGCTATAGGAGTCAGGCTAGTTCACATGAGGTGAAATCATGGCTGGTTATACTGGAACGGTTGCAACGGTTCTGCAAGAAGCAGAAAATTCAGAAATAATTTGATAGGGTCTGATAAGGTCTGGCTCCAGTGCTGGTCTTGTAAAGCGTGGTCCTGTAAAGTGTAGAACCTTTGCTACCTTTTGTATCCTTTTCTGTTTTTGATTTTACCCATATAATATCTAACATTCAGTTAAGTATCACAGTCAACACACCCCTACACAGTTGAGTTACTTGATGTGTTTTACTTCAATCACACCTAATGACTAATGAAGGCATATTGAATAATTCTGTGACTGCAGTAATCTTTAAAAGTGGTATTTTGTGTTGAATTTGGAGAATCCACTTAGTTATATTATAATTTTTTTTAATTGCTCTTGTTTGGTTGATTAATTTCAAACAGCTGAAAGTTTGCAAAGTTTGCTAATAACCCTAATTTGTAATGGAAGCTGAATAATTTTGATAGAAGTGTAATAATTGTGTCTGTCCATTTTATTACAATTTCAGTTTACTTCTGAGAAGGCGATTATTGAGGACGACAAATACTACACCAAATCTGAAGACGTCAAGCCAGATGACAAGGTTCACTGTCTTGTCAGTGTTGTACGAGGAGACATAGCAAAAGAAAACATTAACTATGATCGAGAGGACATTAATCAAATGATAAAAGTACGGGAAAAGGCACGAGACTTGGGTGAGTGATCCGATCATTTTTTAATAACCCATCATTATTTAACTTCTGTTTATAACGCAAAACATTCTCTTAATGATACCTTTCATGTTTTTAAGAGTTTATTGCCTAATTCTTTGGGTTAAAATCCATGCTTGCAGCTTGAAAGCATAGAGAAATACTACATGACATTAGAGGAAAATGGTCAAAACATATTGTTTAAAAAATATATAAAAGGGTGAGATTGACCTGTTTACTGTTCTTCAGGAATTCCTCAGGTCACCCTCATGACAATGGTGGATAGAGCATGCCCACTCGTTTCAAAAGACCTGAAAATGGTCTACAGGAGCAGAAAAATCAAAGAGAAGGTGAGAAGTGTGGTGACATCATGGACAAAGTTTTTCCAGTGTATGAAAATAGGCCAGAAAATAGACAATTATTGATAGTGCACCTTATAGTGCGAAAAATACAGTACTGGGTTTGAGGGTGTATTGACACTAGGCCAGGACTTCCCTGGAGACCTTATAGTGGGGCAAAATTTGTTTTCTGAACCAATGTTTCAACTTTTCACACCAATCACCATATGAAAAATCAGTACTTATGTCTTTATTTTTCTAGATGGAGGAGTACAGTAATTTACTTGGAGTTCCAATGAACTGCATCTTCCCTGTAAAGAACTACAGCGAGGAAATCTCCACCAACATCAACGGGGATCTTCTCATTCTCACAGCACTGAATGATATTGTTAATTTTGCCAATGATTATGTGGAAAGGGAGTATGAATAATCCTCCCTTTCAGTACATGGGATGAGTTTGGACAAGAGAACCATTATATTACATTCTTTCTAAGCTTCTTTAAAAATATGTTTGGCCAGGCAGTGAAGATTTTGCATTTAGCAAGAGAACTGCATTCTGTATTGGTTCTGTATTAAATGCTAGACGGATGCTAGAATGTCATCCACAGCAAAAATAGACTATACAAATATTTTTTTCAGAATATAATCTGTATACCATTTTTTTATTACAAGAACATGCCCAAAAACATTATTTATATTAACTCCTGCATTTACTACTTGCTTATACACTTTTAATCATACGTTGGTCGCTTAGTGTGCAACACTTTAAATTTAAACTTAACACTTGTAAGATGTGTAAGAAATATGTTTTTTTTGTCTGTAATGCACAAAAAATAAGAATCTAATATTCTACTATAAAACCTATATAGCAAATAAATCCAATTAAGATATTTAATAGTTTTTTTATTTCCATTGCATTAAATGCCTGTGTGTAGTGTTATTTCATGAACCATCCATAAACATTAAAAACATGATTAAAATGTGTTGTTAATCACATTAAATTAGTAAAAACTAGGTGTTAATGGATGCAGGGTCTGAAAGGGTTAAGTTATCTTTCCCAGCATAATACTACTGGCTCTTTTTTGATTTACTATCTTCTTTAGAAATTCTAATGAGGTCTAGATTGAGAGATTGGAATAGCTATCTATATACAGTATAAACAGTATATATTCTCTTAATGAGTGTGTGCTTAATGACTGTGTCTGTAATATTGGTTTGAATATCATACCTATGTGTAAATGATCAATTCTATACTTTTACATGCTTATGATGTGTGATTTAAATGAGGAATATATGAAATTCAGGTATTCTGTGCTCCTGTATAAAGCACATATTTAGCAAGTGTGCAAAAGCAGAATTTGAAAGACAGAAAGTGTGTTTTTTATATGAATGAATGATGTATTTTGTTTTTTTTCTTCTTAAATTATCTTTTTGTCATTTTAATATACACATCTTTTCCTGTTATTGAGTAATTTTAATAAACATGACAAGCAATTTTAAAAATGTGGATGCATTTGTATGTGCCTTACAATCAAATTTACCTGAAATTGGAAGTATGATTTGGGACATTGTCCTGCTGCATGATCCAACCACTGTCTTGTCTTTTACACGGTCTCCTAACCTTATATTGCATTACATTTGATTGGACACAATGGATATCAGAATTTCATAGTTACATACAGAAAACTATAACTAGAACGTCCCCACAAGTCAAATTTCTTGGGAAGTTGGGAGTGGGGTCTCACCAACACTAATTTCAGAATCCAAGATGGCTGCACTCCACATCAAGTAAAAGTTGTAATATTTTTACTTTACTCTGTTTGTGTCTCATTAAATCAGTCATACACACAGTAGTAATGTCTGACTGTTATCTGTGGACTGAAGGCAATGTTTGACTAATCTTTGGAGATGACAAATTAATCTGTGTTTGGTCTTTAACTTTTAGTTTTTCTGAAGTTCCCCATAGCTGCTTTGGCAACACTGCAAAAAAAAAAAAACATCACAGAGGTGACCTGTGACCTGAATGATCTTCACAAAGAAGAAAAATGCCTGTTAGTTTCACCTTCACCTAAAAACCTGGCAAACAGGTCCAGATAATAAGATATAAATTTGTAACCAACAAACATATGTATTTTTAAATAGCTTTTCATACTGTTTAAAAGGGCAAAGTGCATATAATATTGCACTGTTCATGTTTACTGTAGGCTGCTCAGTAGTGAACTGGTTCAGACATGTATTCCTTGAAAACTGAAAAAAAAAAAACAGGTGCATGAATAGTATAAGCAAAACATTGATGTGCATGATGAAAACATGTGATTTTTCCCCAATATGTTTCAATGTAAATATTATTACATAGTTAACTTCCACACTAGATCTACATCACATTTCCACCCCCTGCAGGCAGCAATATTAACACTCAAGGTAATGCTTAAATTGTTAACAAATTTTAAAATATAGTTAGATATTTTTCTGAAACTAAAACTGAAATTCATTGAATACTGAATGCAGTCTCTAATGATTATAAAACCTTCAGTCCAGCATTATTCATAGTTCTTAAGTAAATTAATCTTTTAAAACTGAAGGAATTTGAAGCATCTGAAACATAAGACTGTTACTGAATTCTGTACCACATTATTTAGACAACACTGCACCTTTGGATTGCCACTGCCACATTTTTATTTGAAAAATAGTTTTGTTCCTGATTCAGAATTTTTAGTCAGATTAAATTTGGCTATTCAGAAAAAAAAAAACTATTTATTCATGTGTTTTTTTTTTTTTAAACTTATGAACGGCAGCCTAATTTAATTACTGACATACTCTTAGGTACGGTGTGTCCGTTTTTATTTTATTGCTCAACTTTTTATAAAATTTGGTCAGTTTTTTATTTTATTGCTCATCTTTTGTTTTAAACTTTGTCCGTGCTTTTTTTTGTTTATTTTTAATCTCTCCTGCATCTCTTTTATTTTCTTGCCATTTATTTTTATGTTCTTTGCCCTTCAGGGCCACCGTACTTAGGCCATCATATGGATTTGTGGAATGATTAGACAGACAGCATTCATGTATTTAAGTTTAAAATACAATTTTATAAAAACATTTTATTTGGCTCAAAATATCGGAGATAATAAAACAACTGTCTTTGGAAATCCATGACCACAACTCGCCATTAGGTCTGAAACAAAGGATCATGCTGGTCAGTAGAAGTAATATATCCTATAACGCTAGCTTCAGCTCAGAGTGCCGCCATTACTCCTACGCTATGCGGAGTCTACGTAGTCTTATAGAATGTAAACAGTGTTTCTTTAATACATTTCTTGTACAGTTATTAATGCCTCGTTTTAAATGTCAGGGCTCTCATAATTCTAGCAGGGAGGTGTGGAGCTACTTTGAGTCTGAATAACGGTGGTAAAAACGATGTATCGGGGCAAATTATGCCCCATATCACCCAGTCTGAAAGGTGTTTGGACAAACTGTTAAAATTTCTGAATCTCAGAACAGTGTAGGAGAGCGGAGGTGTGCTATTTATCAAAAGTAAGTACTTTACTTTACTACAACAAAAGTCGATTTTACAGTGGAGTTCTCCTTTAAACTCCAATCACCTGCTTACCTACCTACCTCTACCGAAAGGCTGCAGTTACACATTTCCACCAGTGGGGGCTCCAAAAATCAAATTTTAGTGTAATTGTGAATGTCTTTTAATGGGAAATTTAAAGGGAAGCCTTCTATGCTCATTTTACTTGGATAAACTAGAGTAAGTTCTTCAGAAACTAAGTGAGAATGTGTCTGAAAGTGTGTGTGAAAGAAAGAGAGAGACAGAAAGTGAGAGAGAGAGAGAGAGAAAAAAGAGAGAGTATCTCTGCATGAGAGCTTCCCGGGATGGTGGAAGTCTTTACCTTACCATTTACTATGTAGGCTCCACTTGCCCTTTGGAATCACTGAGCAGTTTGCTCGGGCAGGAAATGAATTGCCATCCCACTGTGGGGTGTTGGGAGTCGGACGTGTGTGTGTGTGTGTGTGTGCGCGAGAGGAAGATAGAGAGAGAGAGAGGGAGAAAGTGAGAGGATGTGAAAAACACAGCGAGTTTTCTGCTGGTGTGAGAAATGGGGCCTGGCTGGTGAAAACGATGCTAAAATAGAAACTGACATTTACCACAGCCCACTGTGTCTGCTGTGTTTTAATAATGCCAAAGAGAGAGAGAGAGAGAGAGAGAGAGAGGGAAGCTCTCCCACCTGCGATGACTCAAGAAGAGATTTTAGTTGTGTGTATTATGGAGTGTGAGTCGACTGTCTACAGAGGGAAGATGCATAATCTAATTCGAACCCTAACCCGTGCCTTAGGCGCTCTCATTCAACTACCTAGACGTGTGTTAACACAGCTGTCGTATTATGAAGCTCTCTGTGTATGACAGGGCATGAACTACATAGGCCCACACTACATCATCTGCTGGAGCAGGATTCATTTCACCACTGCGGACTGTGATTTGTAATGTCGTTTGTTGCAGTTTGATTGGATTCGTTTGATTTATATCAGAGACATTATGTATAATTTCCCTTGTGGATTGAAACATCATAGCCTGGGTGTTCACATTAGTGTTATGAGACAGTTTTGGAAGCCAAAAAGTTTCCAAAAAGAAAGCAAAAAAGAAAATCAAGTGAGATATCCTACAGTAGTCTTGTTATATTCATGTTATGGTTGTAACTTGCAATTTTTTGCTTCCAATGAGTTTACGCTAGTTATAGAACACTGCTCTTCAATAAAACAAGCGCTTCATTTTGCAGGTAAATTGCATATGAATTTTGTCAACTTTTATGTGATGAAACTAAGCGAGTAAATCCAATTTCATGAGAAAATTTGGTAAATCTGGGTAAAAAAATTTGGTACCACTTTAAAATAAGACTACATTTATAAAGGGTTTATAACTGGTTTACAAATTAGTTTATTAATGGTTACTAATTAGGTTGTAAATGCCTTGAAAATCATTAATAATCAGTTATAACACATACGTAGAAAGGGCAACAATATAGACGGCTGTGGGTTCAATATTTGGCAAACAACAGGTCATTGTTGCCCTTTCTACGTATGTGTTATAACTGATTATTATTAATGATTTTTAAGGCATTTACAACCTAATTAGTAATCATTAATAATTGTAAACCATTTATAAACTCTATATAAAGGTAGTCTTATTTAAAAGTGGTACCAAAAATTCCATCATTTAACTGTAGAGATGAATTGACTTTACAACCTAATTATTAACCATTAATAAACTAATTGTAAACCATTTATAAACCCTCTATAAAGGTAGTCTTATTTTAAAGTGGTCCCAAAAGGGGGGGACTTAAAGGGGAAAAAATAGCAACTAAATTTAAGGGAGAAATCAGGTATAAAATGGACTTGGGTTGTAGTAAAACATGATAACGAGTACAAACTTTTTGTTGATTTGCCAAATAACCCTGTTCACCCCCAGCATAGCGTTACCCATGTAAAGAATTCACTATTTTCACAACATTTATTAAAAAAAGACCATCATTTTGCAGGTGAACCCTATAAAAAAAAACTGTGTCGAAAGTTTTATGATGAATTCAGGTAAGTAAATCCAAATACACAGGAAAATTTACCTTGATAGTTTGGGTGAAAATTGGGAAGAAAAAGGTAAATTTAACGATACAGATGAGTTCAGTATAAATTTGCAGAAGGTTTTGGGGAGAACTTGATGAAATGAAAAATGGCAGCTAAATTTAAAGGAGAAATCTGGTATAAAATGGACTTGGGTTGTAGTGGAACGTAATAACAAGTACAATCTTGTGTCGAATTGCCCAATAACTGTTCACCCCAGCATTCCGAAATACAGTGCTTTTAATCAATATTCCCAACAGCCTTATAATGCTAGTGATGGGGGCATAGAGTTGGCAAATGCAAAAGAAATTGCTATTTTTACACCATTAACAACCTCAAAGTAGCTCCACACTTCATTAGTAGAATTCTGAGAGCCCTGATATTTAAAACGAGGCCCTGAGAAGCATTGGCTAAATGTGCCGTATTTAAGGGCCATATATTTTTTCCACAGCTTGTTTTATACCCACTGCCATGTCTGAATGCATAAGTATGATATTTTAGTTTTTAAAACTATGAATACTTTTGGATGATTCTAAATTCAGGAGAAAACTTTTGGAGAATAGAATCATGTTAAAATATTAGCACTGGTTGGATCAGAGAAAAAATGGCAGAAAAAATATGACATATTTGGAAAATTTGGCGAAGAACTTGCTAAACAAAATTTGTTTTTATGATATAGGTATGAATTTGCAGCTATACAGAAAATGTTGAACGTTTGAATGAAAAGTGGGTAAAATACTGTCAAATTAGCAGAAATTCAGTGGAAAACCGACTCCCCTGTTTTGAAAATTTTAATTTAGGCAAAAATATGTATAATTTTGAGGCAGAAATTGATGATTTGATTGCATTCAGCGATAACAAGGTACGTGAGGTGAGGATGTTGATGTTCACCACCCTACTATCATCCCCTTAACAACCAAACAACTCTCCAAATCATCCCAAAAGTATTGGATGGAGTACTATCATCATCTCCACTGCTCCACAGCTCAATGGTCTGCGGCTTGAAGCCGATAGGTTGATGTTTATCTGCTTCAGAGAGTCCTGTGCTATTAGCAGTACTTGTGGATTTGCACCATTAGAAGGGCTGTCCATAAACATTATTTCTTAATTATTAATTATGTGGGATTTCCTGTTGAATGAGATTAGTGTTCACCTATAATTATTCAGTCGTGGCATTGTTCTATAGTTCTATAGCTGCCTTTTTTCTATAGATGCTCTGATGATCTATTTATTCACATCCCTGCCGTCGCCCTTTTTCACCTCGCCGCCTCTTCAGCCCGTCCTGCTCCTCCTCCTTCACTTCCCACCCCTTTGCACTTCTGGCTGTCAGACATTTGGACGTTAATAACGTGTTAAAGCAACACATTATGCCCCTCTCCACCCGTTCATGCACAGCTGAGCCCGCCGCCGCTCTCCCACGGGTGACTGGGTGCCAGTGGCCCGTGCAGAATCACCGTTTAATCTGTTTTTGCTCTTCTCTGCCTCCTACTGATTGCCTGATGTTTAGATTGCCTGTTCTGTGGACGCGGCGGACGCGGACGCAGGCGTTACGTAACGCAAATGGGCTTTTTGTTTGTGAGCGCTTCGGCTTTTCTCAGCTACGCAAACAGACGAGTGACTTATGCACACAAGGTCGATGCTTTGTTTGTATGTGTGTATTTGTGTACACATGTGTATGAGTGTGTGAGTGTGTGTATTAGGGCCCATTGCCTTTAATACATTACGTGCATTGTTCAGGCACAAGTGCTTCTCATAGCATTCTTGCTAATGGTCCTTGAAGGCAGATAGAGCTTCCTTTCATTATCAAAGGCAATGCAACACCACCAAAGCCTTTGAAATGCACTGTCTGAGTATTTCAGCCTATCAGTCTGCTTAAGCAAGACTCCGAAGCATTCTATTAATTCTAATACATGCATGAATTGAAGCCTGCATGCTTCATTTAGTGAAATAAAGCCAAATATCCTCATTAGAGACCAAAAAAAAACAGCTAGGCTGCTGCATACTATCTACTAAAGCACTAAGAAGGTCATAAGGCCTGCGTCCCTTAACAAGTAATAATCTAAAAGGAGCGATTGATCTGAACTGTACGTTTAGTGCACCACAGTGAACCAACCATGGTAAGTAGAGTATGTTTTATAGTATTGTGTTTGACCACAATAGTGTCTCCAATTTCTAGTCTTTAGTCATCAGTAGAGCAGATGGTTGAGAATCCAGCATTCTGATTGGCGTATTTTTTTCTATTTTACACCTTGATTGGTTAGCTGAATTTTCAGTCCTGCACTTTGACAGGCTAGTTGAATTTTCAGTTCTCTAGTATCCCTATTTACCTAAAACTTCAATCCTGCACTCTCATTGGCTACCTGAACTAACCATTCTAAGTGACTAGTTGAATTTAATTGGTTTGTTGATCTTCCCTTCTAGTGAATTTCAAAGTCCTGTAGAATGCATGAATATCTGATGCTTTAATTGGCTACTTTACTATTTTATATTCTTTTCTATTTCACACCCTAATTGGTAAGCTACATTTTTAGTCCTGCACTTTGACTGGCTATTTGAATTTCCCCTCTAGTGAATTATCAGTCATGTAGTATGACTAATTACCGGAAATTTCGATCCTACACTCTGATTGACTTGATTCCTTTAGTCTTTAGCTTGTTGAATTTCCATTCTAGTAAAGTAGAATGTCTGTTAACCTGGCACTTTAATCTTGAACTCTGATTGGCTACTTGAATTTTCAAACCTGCAATCTAATTTGGCTGATTGATTTTCCACTTATGTACTTTGATTGGGTGGCTGAATCTTCATCTTGCATGGTGATTGGCTCCCTTAAAGTATAGTCCTGTTCGCTGATTGACAATTCTCAACTATGGACTCTGATTGGCTACTAAATGTTTCAAATTCTGTTTGAATTTGCAGTCATGCACTTTAATTTGCTGGCTAAAAATTTCCCTCATTATAATTGGCTACTTGAACTGGCACTCTGCATTGTGAAAGGATGTCTGCATTTTAGTTCAGCACTTTGATTGGTTGGTATATTAGTGTATTTTCCCCTGTAGTGTCTAACGTTGTGTCTTAATTATATATGGTAAACACATAGACAGTGAAATGCATTGAGTCCATTCATCATTCCTGTGTGTGTGTGTGTGTGTGTGTGTGTGTGGTGCTGTATGGTGGTGGTAAGCATTCATTTCTGACTTGATTTCCTCACCAGGATTAGAACACGAGGGGAATAAAAGCCTCATTGCACAGATTATTCTTTCTACTTATTACACCATTCAGAACTAATTACCTAAACAGATCCTGCTTTATCTACGCTGCTTACGATAAGTCCAAACCTCACCAAGCTTCAGCATAGCTTTTAATTTGATGTACTCTTATCTTATTTCTGATGTATTTCCTTATCGCTGACTGCATCTTTTCTCCCTCCACAGATCCTATTAAGGACTAGTTATATGCAGTATAATCTATTATATTAGTAAGAATGGTTGGACACACCTTGAATTAGGGTCATTTTTATTAGTTTAAAATGCGCTGCATTGTAGATTAACACCGTCATCCACACTATGAAGCAAAACATATGGAATTAAGCGATTCCTCTTGCTTAGATGAGAGCTTTGCACATCTCAGTCAGCTTTTCATCTGAAATGTTCAGACAGATTATCCTACCTGAGCTGTGGATTTCTGCAGCTCCTCCAGAGTGACCATGGGCCTCTTGGCTTGACTCTGTTAACTTATTCAGTGACTTCTGAAGGCAATTGACTGCACTGGATTTATTTAGAAGCTTCAAAGAAAAGCACGTCACACTTTTCAGATTTTTGTTTTATAAAATGTATATATTTTTAAAAACAATGTTTCATTTTAAATTTGCTTCACAATTATGTGCTACTTTGTGTCAGTTTATCAATTAAAATCTTTAAAATACATTTAAGTTTGTAGTTGTAAAGTGACAAAATGTGAAAAAAGTTTATGAATACTTCTGCAAGCCACTGTATCAACCATATCTGATCTCTTTTTAATTATTTTTTTCTTGTCAATAACAGTACATGCCCTGGTCATCAGGACAACATCTCAATGCTCTGCCAGACTATGGACTCCTCGAAAACATTCTTGCAGGTATTGTAGGAGTGTTATATTGTGCCACAGCAAACTCTGAATTATTTTCTCTCTTATCCTCCAGTTCTTTGCTCTGAGGAAGTTGGTGTGAGCCAGGATTTACAATAAAGACTGTGGAGGTGAAGCAGTTGATCCCTGTTCTTCTGTATAAACACAGCGCTGCAGTGTTTACATGGGCCTGGGTTTAGGTCTGAGGCAACAACCTCTCCAGGCACTTAAAGACCAGCAGCAGAAAGAGCTGGAAAGGCCTGTCAGTTCCAGTAAAACTGTGCTCCAAAGACAAATACCTGATGTATAATTCATAAATGCTACAGACTCTTCCTAAAGGAGGGAAAAACAATGACTTTCCCTATTTAGGAAACATCTGCATGAGCTGCACTAACATTTTGAGTTAATAAACCATCTGCAGACTGTCGTCTACTACATAAGTCACCAATGTCTTATCATTTTCATCTTTTGCTTATTTTTTTTTTTTACCTATGTGTAATGTTATATACAGTTTCATTTGATGAAACTGTGATTTCCAGTGATGTTACTTAGTAACACGTTACTCTAATCTAATCATTACTATTTCCAATCCAGTAACCAGGTAAAAGTTAAAGTTACCTATCCAAGTGACTGTGTGTTACATTTTTGTCCTTTTTTCTTGGTAAAAAGATATTGTAGCCTCCAGCTGGAAAAGTTAAAAGTATGGATGAGAAAGGTCTTAACAGTCGTCGCTTTATTGCTGGATCTGTCGGCCACAACCACACCAAAATAACAACAGACTAGCGAGCTAACAAGCTAACAGGTTAAAACTAGCACTCAGGCTGTACACACATTCACACACAGACCCTGCACACTTTCAAACTCACACACTCACACAGCGAGCCCCCTCTCTCTCTCCACCTCACACACTCACACACAGACCCCGCACACACAGACCCTGCACACTTTCCACCTCACCTACTCACACACAGACCCTGCACACTTTCCACCTCACACTCACACAAAGCGAGCACCACTCTCTCTAACTCACACACTGACCCTGCATGCTCTCCACCTCACACTCACACACAGCGAGCACCACTCTCTCTTTACCTCACACACACACACTGACCCTGCATGCTCTCCACCTCACACTCACTAACAGCGAGCACCACTCTCTCCACCTCACACACACTGACCCTGCATGCTCTTCACCTCACACCCACACACAGCGAGCACCCCACTCTCTCCACACACACACACAAACACACAGACCTCGTGCTCTCTCACCCTGGCCCCCTTATGCAAATGCTGAAGACTTGTAAGCCTGTGGGCGCGGCTACAGACCATAAGAGCGGCTGAGAGAACCTTCATCCACCCTGTAATGAACCATTTAATCATCTCAAAACGGTGTAAAATGCATTGATTAATTGAGAAATGTTGCATGATGTTGCTTTAAGTATCTTGAACACACTGTTTATTATGATATTAATTATGTATCCAATCCATACGATGC
Source organism: Astyanax mexicanus (assembly GCF_023375975.1). Classification (NCBI taxonomy): domain Eukaryota; kingdom Metazoa; phylum Chordata; class Actinopteri; order Characiformes; family Acestrorhamphidae; genus Astyanax; species Astyanax mexicanus. Next base: position 29,676,105 of record NC_064428.1, read on the forward strand.
TTTCAAACACCTCTTCAAACTTTATTGCCAAACTGTGGTCATAAATACCACGAAAGTAAAAAGGCTATAGAGGATATAAAGCTCCAAAGACAATGGTGGGTGGAGAAACTAAGTGTAAACTAAATCCCTATGATCTGAGGAGCTTCTTCCATTGTTATATATGCCCATGCAATCTGCTGAAATAGACCAATACATTAGCATTAGCACAGTTTGTTCATACACGATAATACAACAGATGGTTACGCAGGTTTACCGCAATGGTGACTGCCATCTTTACCGTACTTCCCTCCATTCATATCTGAGGAAGAAGACCATTTTTACACCATAATCAGTATTATCAAAAGCCAAAGCGCACTCCACATGACATCAAATCAGCGTTTATGGACGTCAACCCGCTTTGGGGAACGGCGGCCATTTTCTTAACCTCTGCGTGAACCCCCGGCTCATCTTTTTTTAAGAAGATGAAATGCCCCAGAGGCAGCTGAGCTCCGCAGCTTTCCATCCCACTTCAAAGGGAGAATATAGGCCTGCTTTACATAATCAGGTGGAGAGAGAATTAGCGAGGAGCTCAGTGGAACAGCTCCAGCAGAAACGAATGTAGAACGTACCGAGTCTCCAGACGCCGCAATCCCACCCTATCTCCTCCGCTGACTGCGGGCCTACAGCAACCAACAGCTGCAACAATGGAGGGGATGAGGGGTAGAAGAAATCAGCTTGGTTACAGCTGCTAGCTGTGTGGAGGTGGTCTTGGTTCGAACCCAGTCAGAAGAGTCCAGAGGGAAATGAGGAGGATGTGAGGAACACCTGAAGAACCGGACTCGTTTAACTCAACTCAAAATGTGCACTAAACTCCACTCTACAATTTCACAATCTGCTCATCAGTACTATCGCCCCATCACTAACCATGCCTCCAACACTGGGGTGAGGGTAAAGACTAGCACACTAGCATTTCTAGAGTTACAGGTATACAGTGAATAGATCTGTAATGTTCTAATTCATTCTATGAGAAGACTTACACAACTAAATAAAGAAATATAGGTCAGTCAATCTGAAACATTTCAATCAAAAATGTTATGCTATGATAAAACTGGCACTCATCAGGAAAGAAAGCTCCAGGTAACGAAGATCAAGAGTTACTGTATTTCTGTTGCATAGATAAGAGCACTTCTGGTTTAACACTAAGTTTCAGCAACATTAACTCACAATGTGATGGTTCTGCTAGCATATCTAGTCATATCTTATCAAAGAGAGTTTTCTGTAAACCCATACGTTGTTTGAACTCAAATGATTTAGGTCTGTTTTACATAAAATTGGATATTTCTAAACAATACTCAACTATTTTGAGTTAGTTGAACATTTTTGGGCACATATACTGTACTATTCAAACTGAGATCTTTGAGTTGAACCAACTTATAATAAGTGAGTTTAGTCTGTTTTTCCATTAACAGCATCTTTTCTATTGGTTTCTATCACAATCTATTTGCATACTGGGTGTGTCCAACAGTTTCTGACTAACACTCACCATCAGTGTGATGATAGTGATTCCCCCTGAGCTACCTTAGAAATAAATCAAGTTCATGTTTAGTTGTAATAACTTGATGTTTAAATTTATGCTAACTCAAATTTTCATTCCCCATTACTTAAAAAATATGAGCAAACCGGCTGCCTTAAAAAGTTAAGTAAACTCAACTTATCTGGTCTTAGAATATAGCAAAAATAAAAAAAGTTCAATAAATTCCACCTTTAGTTGTAATAACTTGATGTTCTAAGTTTTCATTCCCCATTACTTAACTTTTTAAGGCAACCGGTTTCCTCAAATTTTGTAAGTAAATTCAACTTTTCTGGGCTTACAGTCTAGATTACACTGCTGACTTAAATACAACCAATCAAACCTCAGCAATTAAAATGGAAAAAAACAAACCTATAATGGACATATATTAGTGCACTGTAAGCCTGGATAAGTTCAATTTACTTAAAAAAGTTGAGGAAACAGGTTGCCTTAAAAAAGTTAAGTAATGGCGAATGAAAACTTGAGTTAGCATAACTTAGAACATCAAGTTATTACAACTAAAGGGAAACTTGATTTATTTCTAAGGTAGTGCAGGGGGAATCACTATGATCACACTGATGGTGAGTGTTAGTCAGAAACTGTTGTTCACACCCAGTATGCAAATAGATTGTGACAGAAGCCAATGGGAAAGAAGCTGTTAATGTTAATGACAACAGACTAAACTCAGTTATTATAAGTTGGTTCAACTCAAAAGATCTCAGTATAATATGTATAATATGTGCCACAAATGTTCAACTAACTCAAAATAGTTGAGTATTGTTTAGAAATATCCAATGCTGTTCAAACAGCATATGGGTTTACAGTGTGGTTAATTGAATTAGTGATAACAGTAAGATGTCAAATATGGTACCTAATGAGAAATGAAGTGAACAAATCATTATTAAGAACTTAGCATCGGTTCCTGACTCACACGTTCGTAAGTATCACACTCTGAACCAGACCCTCCAGCTTCAGACCTGCAGACAGAGGCGACCTCATTAACCTCAGAAAAAAATGAGTTTTCCACAGAATCTAAAACAGCGGTGCTGAGTTTCAACTAATTACAAACCTAAGAATGATCTTCTGGAGAGCCACCAATTTCCACTTTCCTATTGTTTTTAGCTCATTTACAGAATAACTGTTCAAACAAGAATCGGGGTGCTCTATTTCTATTTCTACTTGACAGCCAAAATAGAGGGGTAGGGCCATTTTTTCCCATGTTTCCCAAAAAGAACACTTTTTACTTACATACTTCAGACCCCTTTAAATTTTTAACTCTTTGTTTCATCGCAGCTATTAGCTAAAAGACATTTTATTTCTTATTAATATACACTCTGCACCCATCTTTATAGAAAAAAAAAAACAGAAATGTAGAAATCTTTGCAAATTTTCTAGAAAAGAAAAACTCAGTATTCAGACCCTTTGCTCAGTATTGAGTAAGTACAGCCAGTACAGCCATGAGTCTTCTTGGGAATGATGCAAGATCTCCAGTTCCGTCAGGTTGGATGGTGAACGTTGGTAAACAGCCATTTTCAGGTCTCTTCAGAAATGTTCATTTGGGTCTAGGTCAGAACTCTGGCTGGGCCAGTCAAGAATGGTCACAGATTTGTTCCGAAGTCAATTCTTTGTTATTTTATCTGTGTGTTTAGGGTCATTGTCTTGCTGGAAGGTGAACCTTCAGCTCAGTCAAAGAGCACCCTGGAAGCGCACCCTGGAAAAGGTTTTCTTCCAGGATATCTCTGTACTTGGGCCCATTAATCTTTCCTTTAATTGCAACCAGTCACCCTGTCCCTGCAGCTGAAAAAAAACACCCCATAGCATGATGCTGCCACCACCATGTTTCACTGTTGGGATTGTATTGGGCAAGTGATGAGCAGTGCCTAGTTTTCTCCTCACGTAACGCTTATAATTAATGCCAGAAAGTTTAATCTTCGTTTCTTTAGACCAGAGAATTTTATTTCTCATAGTCTGGGAGTCCTTCGTGTGTTTTTTTTAAATATGTCTTGCACTGAGGAGAAGCTTCCGTCAGGTCACTCTGCCATAAAGCCCTGATTGGTGGAGGGCAGCAGTGATAGTTTGTGAGACTTTGAGGAAGTTTTTCCATGAGCAGAACATGGAAACTCCACTCAGGTAGGGACTTGAACCCAAGACCCCAGCACTGGGAGGTGAATGTGCAACCAGTGGTGTAAAATTTTCTTTTTTGCTCATTTCCAGAATAACAATTCAAACATAAAAAAATGAACGCCCAACCCCAAGGCGTTGACAGCCAAAAACAGAGGGGTAGAGGTTGGCAAAGTGGTAGAACCAAAGGGATGGAATAGGAATGGGCCCTGTTTTTTTTTTTTAAGAAATTCTACGACAAACATAATGGTAGAAACAGGAAATCACAGTGTGGCTTTATTAATGCTTAATTAAATCTGACTCTCAGTATTAAGCATAGTACTGTATTAGCTAACTGACCACCGCGCCATCAAAACCGAATAGACGCTACGATGCACCGAGAGACTGGGAAGTCAGAAGAGGTGTGTATGTGTGTGTGTGGGCATCAATTTTTTCACCCATGTTACAACTCATAAAGCACACTTTTACTTACATACTTATATCAACACATACATCAGGAGAATTTTAGAGTATCCAATTTATGTGATCTCCAAGTTTTTTGGGCTGTGGGAGGAAACCCATGCAGACAAATGGAGAACATGGAAACTCCACCCAGGTAGGGACTTGAACCCAATACTCCAGCACTTGGAGGCGAATGTGCTAACCACTAGGCTACCGTGTTGTAAAATCCTGCAACCAGTGGTGTGACCTTTCCTTGTTAGCTACCCCTAGGCGTTGATACCCAAAAACAGAGGGTAGGCAGGGCTAAGTGGAAGGGTCCAAGGGATGGAATGGGAATGGGCCCTGTTTTTTCTCTTTTTTTTTAAGGAAATTCACAACAAACATAATAGTAGAAAGAGGGAATCACAGTGTGTAGGTGGCTGCATTAATGCTTTATTAAATCTGACTCTCGGTATAAAGCAGAGTACTGTATTAGCTAACTGACCACCGCGCCATTAAAACCGAATAGACGCTACGATGCACTGAGAGACTGGGAAGTCAGAAGAGGTGTGTATGTGTGTGTGTGGGCATCAATTTTTTCACCCATGTTACAACTCATAAAGCACACTTTTTAATTGCCAGGGCCATTATGTTTGAGTCAATGGGTGATATGACCGCGGCTCGCTAAAGTTCACGTTTTATTATGTAAACATGCTCTGAATTTAATTTGATAGACCTCAGGTGCTTAAAAGCTTCATATTAATCATGGGAGGACAGCGTAATCATGGCCGAGCATTAGAATGTTCAATTAATCACAGCACTCGCGCTTAGCTCTTCAGCTCATACGTGCCTGAATGTAAAATAAAAAATAAGTACAGTTCATGTTGCTCTCTCTCTCTCTCTTTACCTCTAGCTCTATCTTTCCCTTTCCTATAATAAAATATGAGCGCTGTCTTCCATCTTCCATGCAAGGAAATGTCTCTCTGGACTTATATCAGTTTTATTCATTTACGCACGCCGCATTTTAGCGTTTAAAAATTCCCACGCTATTAGAGGAAGACATTAAACCACCTTCGCTAAAACACCTTTTCCCATCGAGACATGTGTTACTGTTAAATTATGTTTCAATAGTGAAAAAAAACGGCAGCCGGCATAAGAATGAATATGTAGAATATATTAATTTAATCTGCTGCTGTGGCGGAGCATAAAGTATTAGCGTATTAAAAAATTTAAATCCTTTAATTTTGCCAAAAATCGACAGTGCACCTTATAATCTGGTGCACCTTATGTATAAATTCTACCATTTAGGTTGTAAGGAGCAGTAAAGCCACTCTCACACAGAAGTACAGCTTAATACAAGAGTTTCAGTGAAGTTTCTCCGTCACCAAGGATGGAGCAGCATTAGCATTAGCTGCTAACTGCAGCACTAGCTGCTCTTTTGAAGTTCAGAGGCGAGTATATACAACTGGTAAAACAAGATACATGGAAAGAAATGCTAGCTGATAGCACCCTAGGTTACCGAAACACTCAGGGTTCCTCAGTGTAGCACTTTCGGGCAGCATTTACTAGCGCTAACCGATGCTAACTGCTGCTAACCACGGCTAGCGCTGCTGTTAAATGAAATTCCAGGTGACTCCACCTCATAAAGCTGACTGAGAAAATCCAGCCAAGCGGTGCAAAACTATCACTTTTGTTTAATAAATCATTACTCATGATTTAGTGAGTTTGGATGACTTTAGTATTAATCGGTAATGCAGTTATCAAATAAGAACAGGATTGTGAATCCAAACGCAGGTTTATAAAAAAAAAACACAAAGATTCAAGCTAACAAGGCAGAAAAGGGGGTAAACCAAGAAATCGAGGACTTAGGAAAAAGGTCATAGAACAAAAATACCAAGGTAAAATAATGTCAGAATGTCAGAATCAAGCTTTGAATGTCAGAATAACTAACAAGACGTCACAAATAGATACATACATTAAGTAGCACGTTTAAATTTTACTTAAATATATTTACATTTTAGTACAGTTAAGTACACCTAGCAAAATTTAAGTAAGACTTTTGTACTATTTTTATACAATTAAAGTATAATAAGTGCAAAAAATGTTGCTCTGTCTGGATAGGGCTTTTCAAACTTTTAGTTTCTAATCACCATCAGAAAATGTTTTTTTAATAAGAAAAAGAAACTAATGAAAAAAAACAAACATTTTCTAATCAACATCAGAAAATGTTTTTTTTTTCATTAGTTTCTTTTTCTTATTTTATTTTATTTTTTTACTTTTATTTATTTATTATTACTTTTATGTTTTTATTCTAATGTTTTATATTTTCATTCTTGTTCTTAGTTCTATTATTATACATTGTTTATCATTTCTTATCATTCTTAACATTTTACGTTACTTTTACTATTATTTTTATATTTATTTTATATTTTATACATTTTTTACTTATGATGTGTCAATTAGTTTTTTTATGGTATTTTAGAATGTTCTGTTTCACATATATTTATATATATACATATACATATATATAAAAATTTATTGATTTAAAATTAGTACTTCTTTAAATTTTCTTTCACAATTTTCTTTCTTATTATTTCTAATTTATTATTAAATGTTTTTAGTCCCTTATATATTGTAAATGCTTGGCAACATTGTAAATGAGTATCACCCTCAATGAAAAACAAGTGAAAATAAAGGTTAATAATAATAATAATAATAATAATAATAATAATACATTTTATTTGTAACGCACTTTACATTTAAAACAAATCTCAAAGTGCTACATCGCAGAAGCATCATTATAGAAACATCACTATGAAACCTAAACACTACTGTACTATAGAGCATCTAATTACTCCATAAAAAGATTACGTTGCTGTCCTATGAAAAACACTGTCCCTTACACTGTGCCAAAATTTCTTTATGAACGGACCAATAGAAACTCTTCGAAATGACCTGAAATAAATAACTCTTTTTACATTGACTTCCATTGAAAGTTTACAAGGGTTTTCTCTCTCCTGTAAAGTTGCTGTTTTGGAGATAAGTGTTTTTCATTGGACAGTGACGTTATGTTCTGCTAAAAAGAAAGGTTTTTAGTCCTTTTTTGAAGCACTCACTTGACAAAAGGTTGATTGATTAATTGATTGATTTGACTGTTACAGAAAATCTGAGTTTACAGTCTTTTACTTTCCTGAATTTAATATTGTATATATTTTTTACTGTAAAATTAACAGTATTTTTTTTTTTTTACAGTGTTCAGTCTTTGGTCTGCTTCCTTAACGCTAAATTGAGTGGCTGTAAAACTGGCATAATCCCTTTTTAAACTGCACACAGCTTAGCCTTATTAGTCACACTGCTGTGAGACACTCCGTGTTGACTTAATTAGCTAATACACGCCACAAAAGTTATCGGTTTAAAATAACAAAAGCCTTCAGTTCTCCGGCCGCAGAAGAGCAGGGGGACGTGGAAAAGGAATCAAAAGGTAGCGTTAATGATTAGCGGACCACCGCCGGGGGGAAACGCCGGCCTACGCTGTGCCGTAAGAGCATAAAAGCCTGACTAGACTGTTCCCGAGCCCAGAGAACGCCATTTAGCCTACTGCTGTGAACTGTGTTGTCTGAGGAATAAATAGGACAAGCCTTCAGTGAGTCATGAGTCCACAGCTTCCACAGCGACGGGCCGACTGCTCTCGTCGCTGCTTTCACCGCTGCTCTTGCCGCTGCTCTCGCCGCCCATAGGCTTCTTAAGGTGAGAGTGTTTGGGCTCTGCAGAGTTTAATGGCAGGGGGTGATGAGGTTTGTTTATGCTGCTCTGTGCATCGAGCTGGATGCCACTCGTTTTTTATCAAGGACTCGCTCTCCTCTGCCAGGAGAGGGTTTTAAACGTGGAGGGTTTTGAGCATGGAGAGCATTGTGAGGGGAGCTGGCACCGTGCAACATTCTCAAAAACATAACTAAAGTTAAACAACAATACTACTCAAAAATTCAGTGTGTGAGTGTTTTGAAAGGTCTAAACTGGTATTTGAGGTGAAAATATACTATATTCAGCTACGAGCTAAGCTATAAAATCTAACTTTACTCCATATTGAATGTATTAATTTAGTCAATACAACTTAAATATTACACAAATACAGCTCTGGAAAAAAAAGAGATTTTTACCAAATTAAAAACCTCTGGAATATAATCAAGAGGAAGATGGATGATCACAAACCATCAAACCAAACCAAGCTGAACTGCTTGAATTTTTTTGCACCAGGAGTGAGCGCAATAGAGTTATTCAAAAGCAGTGTGTAAGACTGGAGGAGGAGAACATGATGCCAAGATGCATAAAAACTGTGATTAAAAACCAGGGTTGTTCCACTAAATATTGATTTCTGAACTCTTAAAATTGTATGCATGTGAACTTGCTTTCTTTGTATTATTTGAGGTCTGAAAGCTCTGCATCTTTCTTTTTGTTATTTCAGCCATTTCTCATTTTCTACAAATAAATGCTCTAAATGACAATATTTTTATTTGGAATTTGGGAGAAATGTTGTCTGTAGTTTATAGAATAAAACAACAATTTTCATTTTACTCAAACATAAACCTATAAATAGTTAAATCTGAGAAACTGATTCAGAAACTGAAGTGGTCTCTTAATTTTTTTTTCCAGAGCTGTAAATAGAGCTATTCTTAGTCTTCTAATAAAGTCCTCTTCAGTCCGGTCATGACTGGTGAACTTTATTTTAAATAAAGGTCAGAAATCTCTAACTGGGAGGCTTTGACAATGCAGCTCAGAGCCCTTGCTGGGATTTGAGCTTAAGATCTCCTACCATTTAATAAGCAACAGTTAGACTATAGGGTCACCCTACCAATAAGAAACTACACTTCACAGTTGCAGGTGTCTAATTGCCTGTTAGTGAGGAGGAGACAGGAGTTCATAAGCTCAAATCCCATCAACATAACAGCCCAAATGGAGGGTGCGATTTATTATATTTTCTATAGTAGCTCATAACATGATTACGATGTATCATCTGATATTAAGGAAGCTGGTGTCAGCAGAGCTTTTCTTTTTAAATATTTTCTTATTGGAATGCTGTGGTTTGTGATGTAATCTCTGTTGGTTGTTGCCTACGAATCTGGCCACCGTGATCCCATTTCCACACCCTGGGTTGTCAGGTATAGAACACTATGGAACATAGCTGGGTAATTTATCACCGCCACTAGCATATTATCACTTATTCACATCTACTTGTGACTCAAAACTCAAAAATCGCTCTGTAATCATTTACTTTTTCACTTTTTCACTTTAAGTTTGCCTGGCTTTACTTTTTTGCCGGCACAAACAAACAAATTACCACCAGAACAGTATCCTTTCTCTCAACAGCTTCAGTCTGTGTGGAGAAAAAAAGGTAAATGATGTTGAAACATTAATATTGTTGGAATCCGATATAGGCTTCACTCAGGAGACTGCTATTCATCACAGACAGAGAGAGAGAGAGAGAGAGAGAGAGAGAGAATAGCTAATGAAGGATTTATGAAGTTCTATATCTCAGGGGTGATTTATCACAAAGTTCTCAGTCTGTTTGTGTGAGTGTGAGTGTGTGTGTGTGTGATTTGTATGTGTTATTTGTTAGCACTGTATTCATTATGAATGCTAAAATAATAATGTTTGGCCTGAAACGTTAAAAGATTTATGCACTGAAAAAACCTTGATCATTTGGTATTTGGTTGCACAGAAACAGTTGCTAAACTGAGTGGAAGAATAAAGAGAATGTTTGATGGCAGGAAATTCTCTTTGTTTGGGATTAAAGTGCTTTTTTAGAAGGAACGACTAAAGCTAACTACAAATCACAAATACAAGTTCATTTTAAGGACTTATTGTAGTGCTTTCAGGATATTTTTAGAGATTTACAACAGTTGTTTTCAACCTGAGACCCCCAAATGTGACACAGTAGTACTGCTAAGAGTCAATGACCAAAAAATGAGTTTTTGTTTTTTCTGTTTTGCAAATTTTTTTCTATTTTCTACAGCTCTGGAAAAAGATAAGAGTTTCTTTGATTTTACCAAATTGGAAACCTTTGGAACATAATCAAGAGGAAGATGGATGATCAAAAGCCATCAAACTGCTTTAATTTCTGCACCAGGAGCAGCATTAAGTTATCCAAAAGCAGTGTGTAAAACTGGTGGAGGAGAACATGATGCCAAGGTGCATAAAAACTGTGATTGAAAACCAATGTTATTCTACAAAGAAATATAAGTTTTTAACTCTTAAAACTTTATGAAAATGAACTTGTTTTTTTTTTGCATTATTTGAGGTCTGAAAGCTCTTTTTAATAGGAATTTGGGAGAAATGTTGTCTGTAGTTTATAGAATAAAACAACAATGTTCGGTTTACTCAAACATATACCTTTAAAAAGCAAAATCAGAGAAACTGATTCAGAAACTGGAGTGATTTCTTATTTTTTTCAGAGCTATATATACATAGAGGAACAGGTGAACTCAATATTCAGGTGATTTACTTCCTGGTAGAGGCAAGTGCAGTGTAATGTGACTGTTTGAGGGCGTGAGGTCAGTATGAGGTGCATTCTGGGTATCGTAGTCTAGAGATCGCAGGTAGAGATTAGTGTGGGAAAGACAGGAATGCAGTTGGCGCTGAATTTTTTAAAGCAGAAAGTCGTTGAAATTAATTGAAGTGATGTGCAAAAGCAAAATACATAAACATAACAAATACTGTATGTCACTGTCCAAATACTTAACCACCTGACTGTATCTACCAGCCCTGGCATCATCGATCATTTTCCACACAATCTGAACTTGGACGGAATCACTGAGGAACATCTGAATGTGTTAAAATGTCCAATAAGAAGCCTGCAATTTAGCTTCCCATATTTCTTTTTTATTCACCGCTGGAGGCTTTTATCATGCACTCCCCTTTGGCACAGACTGCTTTGGGAAATTCTCCAACATGGCAGAGGCCTCTGTTAACCTGTAAACACAGCCAGAGTGGCAGGGGTGACGGCATAGGCAACCAGCTGGATACTGGCTTTTGGAACGAGCAGTGAAATGGACACATTTTGGGTCCAATTTTTTTTGTCGCATGCCTCCCTATCTGGTTTTGGAGCCAGCCATGTGCTGTCAGTAGAGCTCTGCCTGCTCTGAAGGACACACTTTCTTAAACTCTGGAAGCTACAGTTAATACTGATGCAATACGAATTATTTCTTGCATGTATATTCATGAAACAAGTGAAGAAAATCATGTTGAATGTGCCACATTTGTTTTAATAAGTTGAGAAAGTGGTATTTTTAATATTTCGCATTAAATAAAATGTTGTCATATACAGCTCTGGAAAAAAATAAGAGAATGGAAGTTTTGCACCAGGAGTAAAGGCAGAAAGTTATCCAAAAGCAGTGTGTAAGACTGGTGGAGGAGAACATGCCAAGATGCATGAAAACTGTGATTTAGTTCTAAAGTCTTTCTAAAACCTTATGAATATGAACTTGTTTTCTTTGCATTATTTGAAGTCTAAAAGCTCTGCATCTTTAATGTTATTTCAGCCATTTCTTATTTTCTGAAAGGCAAGTAAATCCTCTTAATGACGATATATTTTTTGTAGCTGTGCTGTTTGCTGTTTGGTTTGTAAGCGCTGTATTGTTGCTAGGTTGTATTGTTGAGCTTCGGTTACAGTGCATTACTGGCTGATAATGGCAATCATTTAACATCTCTCAGCCAATCACATTGCAGGGTCGGAACTAACTGTGGTAAATATTATATATTTTAGTTTGGATGATATATTGTTCCAGAAATAACTGACACAAGCCATATTACTGTAATTTTAGGACCATTCTAAAAACCTGTTGATAATTACAATTATAATGATAATGATAATACTGTATAATAGTATAATAATACATGGACAAAAATGTAAAAAACTTATATTTGGCACCATATATTGCATCTTTTTGCACACTGGGCATGCCCTAATGATAGTGACACTCACTGTCAGTGTGTAGTCGCTCCCCTAATCGGCTACCTTATGCATAAATCCAACACGTTTTTGGATTTTGGATTGTGTAAGTACAGTTTTTTGAGTAAAACAACAACAAAAAAAAACATTTTATTTGAGTGCAGGCGTGCGGAGGTGTTGTGAAGGGGATCTGAAGGAAGGCTCTCTCTTGTGGAGAGGTATCTCTTAAGACGTGAGTGATTACGAGGTGACTGCTTTTCCACAGGTCTTCCTCAGAGAGCTCGGTGAGTGCGTGTTCAGGGGGAGCTCATCTGCATGCTGTATGTCGGGCTAGCCAAGAAACAGGGGCTTTAAATGGGATTAAGTTTGACTGTGCCTTCGAGACAAAGACAAGTAAACAAGTTTCAGAGTGTGCGCGATTGTGTGTGTGTGTGTCAGAGAGAAAGAGATGGGGGACAATCGAAAGCGGCTGGCAGACAGGACAGGACGCGACAAGAGTACTATGCTAATGCCTGCCCTCCTCACTCACTCCTGGCTGATGGAGTGTGTGTGTATGTGTGTGTGCACAAGTGTATGTGTGTGTATGTGTATACAAGAGTGTGTGTGTGTGTATGCCTGCGGCTGTGTATCCACTTCAAAAAACGGCTCCAAACGACCGTGAATATGTTTGTTGTCAGCATGTGTTGACACATGCCTGAGACCTTTAATTCGATCTAATAATCTCCAGTAGTGGAACAAACAATAGTCTCGAGTTTAGATTCTCTGCCTGAGCCTGAGACCAACCTGATGCCCAAACCAATCTAGAGGAGGGTCCGGCCAAAAGTGTCCATCACTTTCTTTGGGTCTTATTGGGTACGGCTCAAAAAATGGTCTGTTACGTTTTTATTTCTAATGTTTTCCCCATTTTCCCCTAATTTATCTAGGCCAATGGTTCCACCCATTCAGCGGATACTCAGCTGCATATCCCTCATCACTAGTGATGCTACAACACAAGGAGGGTGAAGACTAGCACATGCCTCCTCCGATTCACGTGAAGTCAAACTCCTCCTCTTTTCAAACTGTTGCCAAAGGAAAGCGCATTGACTCGGTTCTCATAGATCAGCTCACAGACGCCTTGTGCTGATCGACATCACCATTTGGAGTGATGAGGGGAAAGAGCACCATCTACTGTACCCACCCAGAGAGAGCAAGACCAACTGTGCTCTCTTTTAGGGCTCCGGCAGCTGATGGCAAGCTGCATGACCAGGATTGGAATCAGTGATCTCACGATTATAGTGACAGTGCACTATGCTGTCCGATCAGTTGGTGCACACCTAGGGCTGTGTTTTTTAAATGCGATTTTCATTTTATATAAAGCTATGTCATGATAATCACTATGTATCAAAGGAAAGAATCGTCAACCTGTCCTGGACAGGCAAGCTTAAGAACAGTAAAGTATAGAGGAATCAGCTTCGAGGAATGGGTTTTCATTGGCTAATCAGCTCCATCCAAGATTTACATCACCAAACGTAAGGCAGGCGAACGAATACTTTTGCCAATATAGTGTAGATGTGTAAAGCTCCGAAAAAAAATAAGACACCACTTAAAAATGATGAGTTTCTTTGATTTTACCAAATTGAAACCCTCTGTAATATAACCAAGAGGAAGATTTATGATCACAAGCCATCAAACCAAGCTGAACTGTTTCAATTTTTGCACCAGGAGTAAAGGCATAAAGTTATCCAAAAGCAGTGTGTAAGACTGGTGGAGGGAACATGATGCCATGATGCCAACTGTGATTAAAAACCAGGGTTATTCCACCAAATTTTAATTTGTTTAACTCTTAAACTTTATGAATATGAAATTGTTTTCTTTGCATTATTTGAGATCTGAAAGCTCTGCATCTTTTTTGTTATTTCAGCCATTCCTCATTTCCTGCAAATAAATGCTGTAAATGACATTATTTTTTCTGTAGTTTATAGAATTAACCACCAATGTTCATTTTACTCATTTTACGCAAACATATACCTATAAATAGCAAAATCAGAGAACTGATTCAGAAATGGAAGTGAAAACTCTTCATTTTTTTCAGCTCTCTATATTAGATATTTTATATGTAGGGTTCCTTTTAACAAAGTTTTTTTTTAAGTGTGCAGTTTGATAGTGCTGAGCAAAGTTAACATACACGCACATAAATAGAGGATGTTGTTTACAAGATAATGAAGTCAGTCTCGAGCTCGCTTCGTTCGTCTCTCTGAGTTTTCCTCTCTTCCTTTCTCTCTTTCTTTCTCTCTCTCTTTCTTTTTCCACACACAGGGTGAAAAGATCCACAATTACTGAGTTGAGTTTCATACTAGCCTAAAAATAATCAGCCAGGCATATAAGAGCCCTTACATAAATGAATACGTAAATTACCGTTGGCGAGTTTAATGCGTGACCTTCCGACACCTCAACCAGTCCTTGACAGGATAGAAATGTAGACTTTAAGTTTGAGTGCGCGACTGTGTGTGTGTGTGTGTATGTGTGTGTGTGTGTGTGTGTCCCTGCACTCATTCAAATACAGTAAATGAACCTCTTCTCTCTCGCGCGCTGTCAGACTATCCTTGGCCTACCTAAATGAGGCTTGGAAAGTGTGATAAATGAACTGGCGCTTTTTCTCCCGCGTCAGGAGCGACTTTGTGACTGGCATGAGCCAAAGGCAGCGAGGATAGTAATGTCGGAGAAACTTCCTCACCGGAAGGTCGCACGCCCCCACGCTTACAAACCCATCTCTCCTCTTGTCAGAGCGCATTTAACTGCCGTAAAAAATTGCATCAAAATGGCCAGACTCCTATATTTAGAGTCCCACTTTCTCTCGGACCTTCGCGTCTGATATTCCCCCCTGTTCCGTCTGACGCCCGCGGTGATTGATGGCCGACGCCACGCCTTCAAGGCCACGTGGCGGACGCGCACCGTCTGTATTCATCCACGTCAATCCACAGTGCACTCGCTTCCCTTAGAGCCGGACCCGACATGAATTCCGCCTCAAGGACAGCGAGACCTCGCCGAGGCCCGCAGGATGCTCTTACTGTCCGAGCTGCCTTTTATCCAACTTACGCTTTTGAAAGAGTTAAGAACTATCCTTTATGTTATGAGTATGAGCGTAACTACAGGGGTTTGGACAATGAAACTGAAACACCTGAAACACATTTTAGTGTGGGAGGTTTCATGGCTAAATTGGAGCAGCCTGGTGTCCAATCTTCATTAATTTCACATTGCACCAGTAAGAGCGTATGAAGAGTGTGAGTATGAAGGTTCAATAAGCAGGGTAAGAGCACAGTTCTGCTCAAAATATTGCAATGTACACAACATTATGGGTGACATACCAGAGTTCAAAAGAGGACAAATTGTTGGTGCACGTCTTGCTGGAGCATCTGTGATCAAGACAGCAAGTCTTTGTGATGTATCAAGAGCCACGGTATCCAAGGTAATGTCAGCGAGATACCACCAAGAAGGACCAACCACATCCAACAGGATTAACTGTGGACGCTGTAAGAGGAAGCTGTCTGAAAGGGATGTTCGGGTGCTAACACAGATTGTATACAAAAAAACATAAAACCACAGCTGCTCAAATCACGACAGAATTCAATGTACACCTCAACTCCCCCGTTTCCACCAGAACTGTTCGTCAGTGCAATAAATTATTGTGGTCTAAAACCAGGTGTTTCAGTTTCATTGCCCAAACATATTTAACTACATAGCAGGTATAGTGATTCATTGCAGACTAACATTGCATTGGCATGCACTGGAAGGTGTACTTCTTTGTTTATGACTTTTATGAGTTTATTGGTCAGATGGCCACATGGTCTTAAGTTTTATTGCAAAATGTAAACTTGGTTAACTTGGGAATTCATTTTCCCTTGATGACGGCAATCTGTCCAGGCCCTGATGCAGCAAAGCAGCCCCAAACCATGATGCCCCCATGATGTTTCACAGTTGGAATGAGATTTTGATGATGGTGTGCTGTGCCTTTTTTCTTCACACACACAGCATTGTGTGTTCCTTCCAAACAACTCAATTTTGGTTTCATCTGTCCCCAGTATATTTAGCCAGTAGTGCTAGTAGTGAAACATCCAGGTGCTCTTTTGCAAACTTCAAACGTGCCGCAATGTTTTTTTGGACAGCAGTAGCTTCCTTCGTGGTGTCCTCCCATAAACATCATTCTTGTTTAATATTTTCCTTATTGTAGATTTGTCAACAAAAATGTCAGCATGTGCCAGAGATTTCTGTACGTCTTTAGCTGACACTCTATAGGATTCTTCCTCACCTCATTGATCATTCTGCGCTGTGCTCTTACAGTCATCTTTACAGGACGACCACACCTAGGGGCAGTAGCAACAGTACTGAACTTTCTCCATTTGTAGATTTGTGTAATACAATAAAAGAGTTCCTTTTTCTGGAACTAAGGGGCCGAGTCAAACTCCTGAAAAACAACCCCAACCTCAAACCCTAGTAATAATCCCCCTTCCACCAAACTTTACACTTGTCCCAGTGCACTCAGACAAGTAGTGTTCTCCTGGCAACTGGCAGAACCAGATTTAACCAACAGATTTACAGATGGAAAAACATTATTCATCACTCCAGGGCACATATCTCCTCTGCTCTGGAGCCCATGGGTAAATTAATATGTTTGCCCATATTGTATGATATACTTCAGGCAACTAACTAGACTCCTCTTCAGGGTGTTGGTTCTTCAAGAAAACAAATGTAACAAATGGAATGGCAATAATGCTCCCATAAACCTTTGAGAGACTTTTGAATTTTAAAGCATGTATAGTTCTAGTAAACATGCTTTTGCATCCGTCTATGAAATCAGCCTCAAGGACATGGAGGTCTCTGCCGCTTCCACCGCAAAATAACAAAAACCTTGAGTGACAAATTTGCTCCGAGGGGCATAATGAGTCAGCTGTGGCCTGGCTGGAGTCGAGGGGATCCTGAGATGAAGCCAAGACTCGCATTAGCATGAACTTCACTCCAGGGCCAAGCCAGCGCAGAGAACACTCACACGCACAAAAAACTGTGACCGACGATGTAAATAAGATGCTTAAAGCGAGCTGGACTGACCTTTCTGTTCAAATTGTTTTGCCCTAGTGCTACAAATTGTTCTAATGGTTCTAAAAGCGCAGGAGGGAAAGCGTCCTCGGTGTCGAGGCAGGAACAGAGCGCTACGTTAGCAGCGTCAGCTACAGAAAGCTGAGCTATTTGCTGCTGCTGCAGTGTTAAAGGTCCTCCTCAGGATAGAAAATAATGTGGCCCAGTCTAAAACGGCTCAGTGAAGCATGGAATGGGAGCGAGCACTTGAGCGGGCGGGACTGCGGAGGAGCGACTGCACTGCTTGCCGTGTGGCGGCTGAGGAAAATACCTTGTTAGCCTTTAAGCTAAAGCAAAAGTTTGGCGAATAATTAGAATCTATAGCATTTGCCTCTTAACTCTTAATTCTTAACTCGGATGGAGCAAATCAGCCAGTACAGGTTTGCTTTCTTTCTTGTTTAGCCCTGAAGCTGCAAAGCTAATGTAGCTAACAACAAATGAAGCTAACACATGTCCAGTAAGCAAATTCTACATGCCTATATAGTTGAGTTGTACAGAGCCCCTGAAGGGCTGTGGTGTATCTATTTTTTAAACGTCAAAAGTGGTAAGCACCACATACTAAGTGGTGGGCACCACATACTAAGTGGTGAGCAGCAGATAGTAAGTGGTGAGCACCACTTACTAAGTGGTGAGCATCAGATAATGGCAGCTAGCAAGCTATAGTTTAAACTGGCATATGTTCCACAGTAAAACAATGTGGTTAGCTAGCTAGGTTAGCTAATGTTAACTATATTTCAATGTGAAACATTTTTAGCTAACGTTAGCTAGGTTATCAAATTAAAGGTGATCAAATATGTATTGGTTGAGGATCTACATTTGGAGTTGAAGGAAAACTGGAAATGTGTAAATGTAACAAGTTAAAAAAATAACAAGCTATTACTAGAAATATCATAGAAAACAAACATATATTTTTAAATTCTACAAAGAAAACAAAAATGGAAAAAAATTTAAGAAATGCACAGAAAAGAAGATTCTAATATTCTCCTATATAATCTATATAGCAAACAAATCCAATTAACTAAAATATTTATTTAATTTTTTTTATTTAGATTGTACTGGAAGCCTGTGTGTAATATTTTATATTTGATATTGTTATTTTTATTTTATAAACCATCCCTGTAAAAAACAGTGAAAAACATGATTAAAAACGTGTTGTAAATCACATTAAATTAGTAAAAAATAACTTTACTTTTACGTTACTCTGCCTCAATGGCTCTAGTTTAATTGTTTTGCCAGTTTTTTTTGCAGTGGGCAGGGCCAAGCTATTGTTTCCCTGATTTATAAACTTTTTCACTAACTAGTTCATGGTCTATTCTGATGGACAATAGCTCTCAAATAGTGTTATGTGCAACAAAACATTCAAAAATAATGAAAATACATGACGTCCATTGTAATGGATGCAGGGTCTGAAAGGGTTATCTAACAGAACAAGTCACCAGACAAAATCTTCCTGTATTCTGAGATTTTTTTCAGGACTTCCAGCACCGTGGACCTTAGTGTGAATACCCGCCAATGACCTGCCACTGCGGCGAGACGCTGATTAGCACTCGTCGTCCTGAACACAAGGTCTTTTCTTCTCAGTGGACAATTTACCTGTTATATTTTCACACTTTCTGGGTGTCTTGTCTGGGTGAAGTGTAGAGAATACTGGACTCTGGAATGGAGATACATCGCAGTACATCTGGCCATGTGCAAAGCTCTGAGCAGCATCAGCACAGAAGGAATGTTCTATCTCTATCTATTATATGTGTTAAAAAGATACTGTATGAGAAGCTGGAACCAACAGCCATCCAGTTCTTCTATAACAAGGAATGTTTAACTAATAAGTGCTTTTTTGAGCACATGGCATTGTTTTGTTATTGTCCAGTCTCCACCCTAGCCCTGCCCTAGTCATTAGTGTTATTACCTTGTGTCTCATTTGTAACTCCGCCCCCTCTTTACCTCCACAGGTGTCCCTAGTGTGTGCATGTGTATAAATACCCCATGTGCTCCTGTGTTCTCTGTTGTGCTTTTTGTTTGATGCTGTCCTGTTCAACCGTGTCTGGAAGTTAATCTGTGTTTTGTCCATAGAGTTCTGGTTTGTTTTCTGTATATTGTTGGATTCTTTGTTAGTTTATTTCACTTCTTTAGTGATTTGTTTTGAAGTATTTGTTTTATAGTCTTTATTTTATAGTCTTAGTGTTTATTTTCTTGTCCTAGTTTTGGTTTATCAGATTATGTCAAAGAAAACTGACTTGCATTTGCGTCCGTCCTCCTCCGTGTTACAAGCCTAGTAGCCAAGTAGTGGCACAGTCAATTCTTGATTTGTAGAATTTTTAGGTAACACAAGTAATTTCCTTATATACAGTGAGGAAAAAAAGTGTTTGAACACCCTGCGACTTTGCAAGTTCCCCCACTCAGACATCATGGAGGGGTCTGAAATTTTCATCTTAGATGCATGTCTACTGCGTGAGACATAATCTAAAAACAAATCTGGAAATGTATGATTTTTAAATAATTGATTTGTGTTACTGCTGCAAAAAAGTATTTGAACAGCCGCCATTTAGCAAAAATTCTGGCCCTCAAAGACCTGTAAGTCCACTCTCTAAATAGTCCTCTTCCTTTCCATTTATTATTCTAAATTAGAAGCACCTGTTTGAGGTTGTTAGCTGCATTAAGACACCTGTCCATGCCACACAATCAGTAAAACTCCAACTACTAACATGGCTAAGAGCTGGAAAGAGCTATGGGGAAATTGCCCAAGCAGCTTGGTAAAAAAAAAAGATCAACTGTTGGAGCAATGCAAGATCTCACCTTGTGGCGAATCAATGATCCTAAGAAAGGTGAGGAGTCAGCCCAGAACTATACGGGAGGAGCTGGTCAATGACCTGAAGAAAGCTGGCACCACTGTTTCCAAAGTTACTGTGGGTAAAATACACTAAGACGACATAGTTTAAAGTCATGCATGGCACGTAAGGTTCCTCTGCTTAAGTTTGCCCATGATCATTTGGATGGTCCAGAGGAATCATGGGACAAAGTTCTGTGATCAGATGAGACCAAAATATAACTTTTTGTCCTTAATTCCAATCGCCATGTTTGGGGGATGAAGAATGATGAGTACCCTACTGTGAAGCATGGGAGTGGAAGCATCATGCTTTGGGGATGTTTTTCTGCACATGGGACAGGACGACTGCACTGTATTAAGGAGAGGATAACAGGGGCCATGTATTGCGAGATTTTGGGGAACCAATTCCTTCCCTCATTTAGAGCATTGAAGATGGGTCGTGGCTGGGTCTTCCAACATGACAATGACCCAAAGCACACAGCCAGGATAACCAAGGAATGGCTCCATAAGAAGCACATCAGGTGTTCAAGTACTTATACTTATTCATTGAAATTTCCAGATCATGTCTCTCACAGTGGACATGCACCTAAGATTAAAAATTCAGACCCCTCCATGATTTGGAGAACTTGCAAAGTCGCAAGGTGTTCAAATACTTGAATATTTTCCTTATTGTAATTAATTTTAATTTCTTGAGAACTTAATAGTGGGGACATTAAATTTTTGCTTCTTTGCAGCATGACTCTTTATTTTTTTAAATGTTGACCCTTTGGCTTCATGTGGAGACACTGCCAGTACCATCTAGCGGTCACATGACAACATTACACTCAATTGATTGAAAACAAGATGGTGGGAATCCAAGTCAAAAGTTTCTACAGCCATTCCAGACCGAAACACGGGCCAGGTAAAAAAAATATCATTCTATTTTATGTTTAATGACGCACACCTCAAAGTCTGTCAACTGGAAAAAATATATATTTCATAGTGTATCATGTCAAATCATGAGTGTATCATAGCCAGCAATGTTCTCTCACCAGGAGGTGCACCAATAAAACAAAAAATGGCCTCTGACGAAAGTTTTCTAGGGCAAGGAAAGGTATTTGCTCCCCCTCTTGTGGCAAGACCATGACTTTATCTATTTATATTTTTGCCTGAGATATTACTGCATGCTGAGTTTTGCAGCAGGTGTGTATGTTTTGCAATACTGTATCAATTTTCAAATGTATAGTGACACCTATTGCATCGCATACGGCGTATTGGTCCACCATGACTCCATGACTGGACTGGGAACAATTGACCGAGCTTTTGATCGAGCTTTTCTCACAGTTCGTTCTGTTCCTCAGTGAAGTTTAAGCTGCCAGAAAGTTTGGACGTTTGAAAAGCTTGTGTTTTAGAGTGTTCTCGCCTGTCACTCTTCATCTACTGAGCATTTCGCACCCCAAGGGTTCCCATCACACACACCTAGTCTGCACTTGAGGAGGTTCTGAAGTACTTCAGTACTGTTCAGCCCCCACATCCAGCTGCCAGGTGACGTGTACAGTGTACAGGTACATCCCTGAGGCCGTCGTACTTGTCAGCCATATTTGTTTTTGCACAAAGTGTCCCTGCCACTCATATAACCCAGTGGCTCAACCACCCTGTCCTCAGTAGAGCTTTCTGTACTTAATTAAATCTTTCCCTACACTTCCTTCCACTGTGATGACACTTTCATTCAGGTTTTTGAATGTTTTCACACCTGAAAGTGGTCTAAACCAAAAGTCTGAACCAACCAAAGTTCATGTTTTTGTTATACTGTATACTGTACATTTGGTTTGGTTAGTTTTGGTTTATAAGTAAAATGTAACCTACAGTTACAGTAGTAGTTCTTTTTTGTTTTCTGTTGTTTAACGTTGAAGATCGGGAGATTGCTGGTTCAAATCCCAGTCATGCAGCTTGCCATCAGATGGTGGAGTCCTGAGAGAGCACAATTGGCCTTATTCTCTCTGTGTGGGTAGATGGTGCTCTTTCCCCCTCTTAAGGGTGATGTTGATCAGCACAAGGCTGCATCTGTGAGCTGATGTATCAGAACCGCGTCGCTGCGCTTTCCTCCGATTGTGGTGTGATGCTACTCGGCAATGTTGCATCAGCAGCATTCCAAAAAGAGGCGGAGTCTGAGGCATGGGCTAGTTTTCACATTCCTGATGTTGGGGCATCACTAGTGATAGGTGGATCCCTAATGAGTGGTTTGGATAATTGGCCGTGTAAATTGGGGAGAAAATGGGATAAAAATTAGAAAAATTCACTGCAGATGAACTGGGTCATGGTTCAGTAGATCCAGACCGAGACCACCTCTGTTGGTTCACGGTATTTCTCACACCTGCTATTTTGGTTTTGACCAAAGTTCCAGACCAAACAATATGCGTTAACAGAAGAAACTTTTTTTGAAGACTGTTTAAACTCATCCAATCAAAACACCAATAATGTACCAAAAAACAAAACACATACCTTTTTTCAGAAGATTTCAAAACTTGATTACACTGAAAACTTTGTTTTCTATCCTTTTGCAAGCCAAATTCACATTTTTTGCTGCCAAATTCAGGAAGTTTGAAATTGCAATTCATGTTTTTGGGCACTTCTAAAATGTTTTGCACCCGCCAAAAAGGTTAGATATTTTGGCTGCAGACAGACAACACATAAAAATGAACAATTTATGGGAGCATACTAAATTCTGAAATATTGAATAGCTGGCAGGATTAGGCATGTGCATTAAAAAGAGCCGGCAGGAGAAAGAATATGATGCATTAATGGTGTTTGTCAGAATGCTATACGGACCTGTGGGATATACCATGTGGGGGGGTTGGGGGGCAATTCCAGCATTGAATGTGTTTGTCATTTCCTGCAGAGTTGCTTCTCTATTCACATGGACAATTCTAGTCAGAGGCTGCCGGTCACCATCATCATTATAATTTACCCTTTGAGACGCCTCTAAAGGACATGCTTAACACATGCATTTCTGGACAAGCTGAGAAACACAGAACTGTCACAACTGAAAAGTGGAAGAATAATATATTGTGAGGCAGTAGAGTAATAATACATGCTTTTTTTGTTATACACAGAATACACAGAAGGTTCTCCTGTCCACTTCTCTGGGAAGGAAATGTTAAGAGATGCCATTTTCCTTATTACAGGTCAGTAAAACACCAACATGATTTTATGGTATAATTACTGCTATAAAGAAGCACAAGCAGTAGACCAGCAGTTTCAGCGCCTCATCCTACTACATGTGTACATGTGTAAATACAGATTATTTCAGAGCAGATCCACTGAGCCGGGTCCACCAGGTCCACCGGGTCCTCCTAATCCACTCAGAGAGTGAGAGAGGGAGAGAGAGAGAGAAGCTTGATATATCAGGCTGTGAGAGTGTTATAGTCAGGGCTGCAATCATTACCTCCTATCACTCATCCCTGACATTCATACCACCCCCCATCCTTCACTACACCTCTTTCTTTCTTTCTTTCTTTTTGTCTTTTATAAATTCCTATTTGTTCAGTTTATTTTTTCTTAATATATTTATTATTTTATAAATTCTTCTTTTTTTACTTTTCTTTCTTTATTTCCTTCTCTTTCTCCCATTTCTTTTTTCCTCTTTACTTTCCCTTTCTTCCATCCTTTTTCTTCCATCCTTTTTCTTTCCTTCCTTTTTCTTTCCTTCCTACATTCCTTCCTTCCTTATTAACTTTTTTTCTTTATGTTCTCCCTCATTTTCTCTTTCTTTCTTTTTTAATCATTAATCTATTTTCATTCTTCCTGCTTTTTCATTTGCAACTTTTGTTACTATTTTTTTGTCTTTTCATATTTTGTTCCTTCTTTCTCTTCTTATTTCCTTTTACTTTATATTTTCCTTCTTTTTTGTCTTTTAAGGTATTTGTTTCCTTCTTGCCTTATTCTTTCTGTTCTCCATTCTTTTCCATTTTTTCTATTTCCATTATTACCATTATTTCCATTTATTATTTTTGTTCTGTTCTTCATTCTCATTTTATTTCTCTCTTTCTTTATTTGACACGTTTTCTTTCTGTTTCTGCTTACTTTTCTTTTATGCTTTTTCCACTATCCCTCTCATTGTCTTTTTTTCTCTTTTTACCTTTCTTTGCTTTTCAATGTTTTATTTCCTATTTTCCTGTTCATCTTTCTTTCTATCCTTCCTTCTATCTTTCTTTTGTCTTAATTCTTAATTTGCTTCTTTATTTTAGTATTTTCTTTCCTTTATCCTTTTTTGCTTTGCGTCATACCTTCTTTTTTTGTCTCTCCTTGTTCCCCCTCTGTTACACTCTGCTCACCTCCAGCCCTTGGTCTCTCTCTCTTCCTCTCTCTCTCTCTCTCTCTCTCTCTATAATTTCTCTCTGCCTCCTTCTCTCTATGAAGTGAATCCATCTTGGTGAGTCCACAGGGTACGTTTGTCTATCTGAAGCTATATTTTCTCACTCAGAAGAACAGTTTTACAGAGAGAGAGAGAAAGAGAGAGAAAGAGAGAGAGAGCAGGGCCCTGGAGCAGTTGATTTACAGCGTGAGGCTTCAGGGCTCTAGTGTAGGCCCCCTGTCATTCATCTCTTTTTGGCCCCAAATCAATCAGTTTGTTCTGTACTGAGAGAAAACGGAAAAAAGAAGGACATTGGGGTCGTTATATCACTGCTGCTGCACGGTGAGAGCTGAAGCAGAGAGAATGAAGCAGAGAGATTAAAGCAGAGAGACTGAATCAGAGATATTGAAGCAGAGAGATTGAAGCAGAGAGACTGAATCAGAGATATTGAAGCAGAGAGATTAAAGCAGAGAGAATGAATCAGAGAGACTGAAGCAGAAAGATTGAATCAGAGAGATTGAATAAGAGAGACTGAAGCACAAAGAATGAAGCAGAGAGACTGAAACAGAGATACTGAATCAGAGAGACTGAAACAGAGATACTGAATCAGAGAGAATGAAGCAGAGAGACTGAATCAGAGAGATTGAATTAGAGAGAATGAAGCAGAGAGACTGAAGCAGAGATATTGAAGCAGAGAGAATGAAGAGAGATTGAAGCAGAGAGACTGAATCAGAGAGAATGAAACAGAGAGACTGAATCAGAGAGAATGAAGCAGAGAGATTGAAACAGAGATATGGAAGCAGACAGACTGAATCAGAGAGACTGAATCAGAGAGACAGAATCAGCAAGATAGAAGCAGAGAGACTGAAGCAGAGAGAATGAAGCAGAGGGACTGAAGCAGAGAGACTGAAGCAGAGAGACTGAATCAGAGAGACTCAATCAGAGAGAATGAAGCAGAGAGACTCAATCAGAGAGAATGAAGCAGAGAGACTCAATCAAAGAGAATGAAGCAGAGAGACAGAAGCAGAGAGACTGAAGCAGAAAGCCTGAATCAGAGAGAATGAATCAGAGAGACGGAATCAGCAAGATAAAAGCAGAGAGAATGAAGCAGAGAGACTCGATCAGAGAGACTGAAGCAGAGAGACTCAATCAGAGAGACTGAAGCAGAGAGACTCAATCAGAGAGAATGAAGCAGAGAGAATGAAGCAGAGAGACTCAATCAGAGAGAATGAAGCGGAGAGACTGAAGCAGAGAGATTGAAGCAGAGAAACTGAATCAGAGATATTGAAGCAGAGAGATTAAAGCAGAGAGAATGAATCAGAGAGACTGAAGCAGAAAGATTGAATCAGAGAGATTGAATAAGAGAGACTGAAGCACAAAGAATGAAGCAGAGAGACTGAAACAGAGATACTGAATCAGAGAGAATGAAGCAGAGAGACTGAATCAGAGAGAATGAAGCAGAGAGACTGAATCAGAGAGAATGAAGCAGAGAGACTGAATCAGAGAGATTGAATTAGAGAGAATGAAGCAGAGAGAATGAAGCAGAGAGATTGAAACAGAGATATGGAAGCAGACAGACTGAATCAGAGAGACTGAATCAGAGAGACAGAATCAGCAAGATAGAAGCAGAGAGACTGAAGCAGAGAGAATGAAGCAGAGGGACTGAAGCAGAGAGACTGAATCAGAGAGAATGAATCAGAGAGACAGAATCAGCAAGATAAAAGCAGAGAGAATGAATCAGAGAGACTCAATCAGAGAGACTGAAGCAGAGAGACTGAAGCAGAAAGCCTGAATCAGAGAGAATGAATCAGAGAGACGGAATCAGCAAGATAAAAGCAGAGAGAATGAAGCAGAGAGACTCAATCAGAGAGACTGAAGCAGAGAGACTCAATCAGAGAGACTGAAGCAGAGATACTCAATCAGAGAGAATGAAGCAGAGAGAATGAAGCAGAGAGACTCAATCAGAGAGAATGAAGCAGAGAGACTGAAGCAGAGAGATTGAAGCAGAGAAACTGAAGCAGAGAGACTGAATCAGAGAGACTGAATCAGAGAGACAGAAGCAGAGAGACAGAAGCAGAGAGACTGAATCAGAGAGACAGAAGCAGAGAGATTGAAGCAGAGAGACTGAATCAGAGATATTGAAGCAGAGAGATTAAAGCAGAGAGAATGAATCAGAGAGACTGAAGCAGAAAGATTGCATCAGAGAGATTGAATAAGAGAGACTGACGCACAAAGAATGAAGCAGAGAGACTGAAACAGAGATACTGAATCAGAGAGACTGAATCAGAGAGAATGAAGCAGAGAGACTGAATCAGAGAGAATGAAGCAGAGAGACTGAATCAGAGAGAATGAAGCAGAGAGACTGAATCAGAGAGATTGAATTAGAGAGAATGAAGCAGAGAGACTGAAGCAGAGAGATTGAAGCAGAGAGAATGAAGAGAGATTGAAGCAGAGAGACTGAATCAGAGAGAATGAAACAGAGAGACTGAATCAGAGAGAATGAAGCAGAGAGATTGAAACAGAGATATGGAAGCACAGAGACTGAATCAGAGAGACTGAATCAGA
Source organism: Astyanax mexicanus (assembly GCF_023375975.1). Lineage (NCBI taxonomy): Eukaryota > Metazoa > Chordata > Actinopteri > Characiformes > Acestrorhamphidae > Astyanax > Astyanax mexicanus. Next base: position 29,702,971 of record NC_064428.1, read on the forward strand.
GAGACAGAATCAGCAAGATAGAAGCAGAGAGACTGAAGCAGAGAGAATGAATCAGAGGGACTGAAGCAGAGAGACTGAAGCAGAGAGACTGAATCAGAGAGACTGAATCAGAGAGAATGAAGCAGAGAGACTCAATCAGAGAGAATGAAGCAGAGAGACTCAATCAAAGAGAATGAAGCAGAGAGACTCAATCAAAGAGAATGAAGCAGAGAGACTGAAGCAGAGAGATTGAAGCAGAGAGACTGAAGCAGAGAGACTAAAGCAGAAAGCCTGAATCAGAGAGACGCAATCAGCAAGATAGAAGCAGAGAGAATGAAGCAGAGAGACTCAATCAGAGAGATTGAAACAGAGAGAATGAAGCAGAGAGATTGAATTAGAGAGACTGAATCAGAGAGAATGAAGCAGAGAGATTGAAACAGAGATATGGAAGCAGACAGACTGAATCAGAGAGACTGAATCAGAGAGACAGAATCAGCAAGATAGAAGCAGAGAGACTGAAGCAGAGAGAATGAAGCAGAGGGACTGAAGCAGAGAGACTGAAGCAGAGAGACTGAATCAGAGAGACTCAATCAGAGAGAATGAAGCAGAGAGACTCAATCAAAGAGAATGAATCAGAGAGACTGGAGCAGAGAGACTGAATCAGAGAGACTGGAGCAGAGAGACTGAAGCAGAGAGACTGAATCAGAGAGACTGGAGCAGAGAGACTGAAGCAGAAAGCCTGAATCAGAGAGAATGAATCAGAGAGACAGACTCAGCAAGATAGAAGCAGAGAGACTGAAGCAGAGAGATTGAAGCAGAGAGACTGAAGCAGAAAGCCTGAATCAGAGAGAATGAATCAGAGAGACAGAATCAGCAAGATAGAAGCAGAGAGAATGAAGCAGAGAGACTCAATCAGAGAGACTGAAGCAGAGAGACTGAATCAGAGAGACTGAAGCAGAGAGACTCAATCAGAGAGAATGAAGCAGAGAGAATGAAGCAGAGAGCCTCAATCAGAGAGAATGAAGCAGAGAGACTGAAGCAGAGAGATTGAAGTAGAGAAACTGAAGCAGAGAGACTGAATCAGAGAGACTGAATCAGAGAGACAGAAGCAGAGAGACAGAAGCAGATAGACTGAATCAGAGAGACTGAATCAGAGAGACAGAAGCAGAGAGACAGAAGCAGCGAGACTAATTCAGAGAGACAGAAGCAGAGAGACTGAATCAGAGAGACTGGAGCCGAGAGACTGAATCAGAGAGACTGGAGCAGAGAGACTGAAGCAGAGAGACTGAAGCAGAGAGACTGAATCAGAGAGACTGGAGCAGAGAGACTGAAGCAGAGAGACTGAATCAGAGAGACTGGAGCAGAGAGACTGAATCAGAGAGACTGAAGGCGAGAGACTCAAGCAGAGTATTTGGGTATTTGCATCCGGCCCATTTGTTTCATAAAACACAGGGCTGATTGCATTCGGCAAAAATACGGCTCTCGAGGGATCGTCGAGATTCGGCGCAGTTACAGCCGGGCTCAGTCCGACTTTATGAGCTGTTACTTTGTACTTTACTTTATAGTCAATTTTCCTGAAAAGCAAGACAGGGTTTCTTAACATCTCATCTCGTTCAGCCTTGAAGAATTTAATGCGCAAGGAAGCACAAATTAACATCTGAGTCACAGGGGGTCTGTTCCTCTTAGAAGCCACTGCTGGGAGCTTTTCAATTCACCCTCGATGAATAAACAAACTTTCCTCCTTCCCTTTTTTTCCCCGTCGCTCGCAAAAAGGAACACATCCAGAATCCCGGCTGAACGCTGCCTTCGTTAACGCGTACGCCGGCCCCACAGCCACGAATTTGACTGTACAATGAGCCTGAGTTTTTTTTTATTAAGCACCTGCATAAAAAAAGAGCCAGCTAGATATTTTGTTATGCATCAGGACCCGTGTCTAATTTTCCTTCTATTTGTCAAATTAAATTGGCCACTTCCACCGAGACACAATACATGTTAATTAGGCTGGAATTTGTGTGGGTTCCTTGTTTGTTTGCGTGCAGCCGGGATTTATAAAGCCACTTTTTTGATTAGTTACCCTCCGTCAAACCTGCTCTGTTATCTAGTGGTCCAATCAATGCCTTTGATATGAGATAAGCAGTAATGAATCTGGTCAAAAAGCTGATGTAAAGCTACAATCGGCTTTAGAATTTGTTGTGTAGGGGAGTGCACAGGTAGTGGATTAGGCAGTAAACTCTTACACAGTATTTGGGAGGCTACATAATGTGCTATAAAAGGCACAATCCTATCAGTTATTTGTGAACAATGTGGGATTTAACAACAAACATGTGGTGATAATTATGAGAAAACACATGGCAAGCAATTAAATTATGGCAACCATTTAACAAAACCACCACAACTACTTAAAACATGCAGCAAATGGTGAATAGAAGTCAAAATGTTTGTAAACTGTTGAACGCTTAAATCACTCTTGGAGTATTTGGGACATGCAGAGCTCCACCCACTAGATCAGTTAAATGATCCACCATTTCTGTCATTTTGGTAGAGAACCTCACACAGTACACAGCAGAGTTAGCCAGCAGACTTCGTCTGAAGGAGGGATCTGTAACTACTGTCTGTGGCAATTAAGCAGATGAGGGAGATAGATGTTTATACTTGCAAATAACAAAATGAAAAACTAAACAACACTAAACAATGTGGTAAATATTCTGCATAAACAGAATATGGGGCGTTATTTTTTTTTGCGTAAAAAGAGGTATAATATGTCTCCTTTAAACCACGAAAAAGCAACCATGTTGCAACACCATTGCATCCACCTGTGACACCCAGCAACCACCTCATAAAAAATATTCAATATTTTAGGAAATGAAGGTCAGTTAATCAGAAAAACTTCAATAACGTTTATAGTATCCATCAAAACTTAGAAAGATCATATTTTCTCCTTTTCTATCTATCTATCTATCTATCTATCTATCTATCTATCTATCTATCTATCTATCTATCTATCTATCTATCTATCTATCTATCTACATTACATTACATTACATTACATTTGGCAGACGCTTTTGTCCAAAGCGACTTACAATAATGAAGTACAAAAGAAATAGGAATTAAGATAACCCATTTTTAATAGGGCTTAAAGGAGGTCAAAGGGAAATAAAGGGATAGAGAAGTGAAGGAGGGGAAGAAGGAAATGGGGTTAGAAGTAGTTAGTGTGTTAGAGGTGCTCTTTGAAGAGCTCTGTCTTCAGGAGTTTATTAAAGATTCTCCTGATCTGGTAGTGGAAGGTAGTTTGTTCCACCATTGGGGAACTCTGTATGAGAACAGTCTGGATTGCTTTGTGTGAGTGTTTGTTTGGTAAAGCGAGGCGACGTTCATTAGAGGAGCGCAGCGGCCGGGAGGTAGCGTAAGCCTTCAGGAGCGAGTGCAGGTAGGAAGGAGCCTGTTCTGTCATCACCTTGTAGGCGATTGTAAGAGTTTTGAATTTGATGCGAGCATCAACTGGTAGCCAGTGGAGCTTAATGAGCAGCGGGGTGACATGTGCCCGTTTTGGCTGGTTGAAGACCAGACGTGCTGCTGCATTCTGGATCATTTGGAGTGGTTTTACTACACAGGCCGGGAGGCCAGTTAGCAGGGCATTGCAGTAGTCGAGGCGTGAGATGACGACTGCTTGTACCAGGAGTTGGGTGGCCTGTTGCGTCAGAAACGGTCTAATTTTCCTGATGTTATAAAGCGCGAAGCGGCAGGATCGAGCAACTGAGGCCACATGGTGCGTGGATGAGAGTTGGTCATCAACCATAACACCCAGGTTCCTAGCAACCTTTGTCGGTGAGAGAGAGAGAGAGTCGATGCTTATAGAGAGGTTGTGTTGAAAAGATGGTTTTGCTGGTATGACCAGAAGTTCAGTCTTTGAGAGATTTAATTGAAGGTGATGCTCCTTCATCCAAGAGGATATGTCAGAGAGACACTGCGATATCCGTGCAGAGATTGAGTGATCTTCAGGTGAGAACGACAGGTATAGCTGGGTGTCATCAGCAAAGCAATGGTAGGAAAAGCCATGTGAGTGGGACCCAGTACCGAACCCTGGGGAACCCCAGTGGATAGGGAGTGGGCTGAGGACAGCTGTCCTTGCCACGACACCTTGAACGAGCGCCCAGTGAGGTATGATCTAAACCATGACAGCACATTGTCTGAGATCCCCATGTTTGAAAGTATAGTTAGGAGGAAGTCGTGGTTGACTGTGTTGAAGGCGGCCGAGAGGTCCAGCAGAATGAGCACTGAGGACTGGCCTGCAGCTCTAGCAGTTTCAACGCTTCAGTCACAGACAACAGAGCCGTCTCGGTAGAGACAAGCTTTGTTTTGTTTCCATTTGCACATCTATGTCAGCAAAACCCATCTATTAAAAGAGGTGTCCACAAACCTTTGGGCCTGCAATATAAGTTCTGCAAGGGATTTAAAATTTAACAATATATAACCATAAAATTTAACCATAATACTCTGTAAGGCATTTAGCTTAAGAAAGAAAAAAATAAAAAAGAAAAAGAGAAAGAAAGAAAAAAGAATATCTATCTAATGTCCTTTATAAATTCTTTTTTTTTCTTTCTTTCTTTTTTTCTTTTTTATTTCTTTCTTTCTTAAGCTAAATGTTAAATTTGAAATCCCTTGCAGTTGAAACATCTCAGACCGTCTCTTCCTGACTCTGCAGCAGAACACAGGCTAATACTCTAATAACTTAATAAACAGCAGTTCTTCATTCCTGTACGTTATGAGCAGGAATTCCACTAGGCCTGTAACAAGGTTACGTGTTATTTTCAATAAAGCTTTTGCTATACATTCAATATCTGAATTCATTCTTTCTCTATATTTATTCATCAGATATGAACGTCCTTCCACCTGAAAAACAGTTTAATTACAGAGGTAGAAATGAACTTATATTGCAGGCCCAAAGGTTTGTGGACACCTCTTTTAATGGTTGGGTTTTGCTGACATAGATGTGCAAATGGAAACAAAACACAGCTTGTCCTGCCAAAAGAATAGGACTCTCTAGATAAGCAGTTGAGCATATATGCATCATGCCTGTGATGGAGCTCCATCCAGTACTTTGGGGATGAGTTGGGTAGTTTGGGGATGAGGTGGGTGATGATCATCCAACATCCTGACCTTACTAACTCATGCTTTTGTCACTGAATGTAATCAAATCCTCACAGCAATACAAAACAGTACACAGCAGGATTAGCCAGCAGACTTTGTCTGAAGGCGGGATCTGTACTTACTGTCTATGGCAATTAAGCAGATGAGGGAGATGTAAGTACTAACTAACTAACTAACTAACTAATCAACACTAAGTGGTAAATGCACCATAAAAATGGGGCATGGCCAGTAACAGCTTATTTGCATAAAAGTGACAGAGCCCTTAAATGGCTCATTCTAAAAGGAACTGAAACACCATCCAGAACTTTTGGGATGAGTTGGGTTATGATCATTCAACATCCTGACATCACTAACTCTTGCTTTTGTCACTGAATGCAATCAAATCCCCTCAGCAGTGCTACAACCTGGTAGATATCTAATAAAAAGCTGTGTTCTGGAGAGTAGTGACATAGGAATAGTTACTCCAACAAAAGCATAAATAAACTCTTTTTGATACGCTGTAAGCCTGGAAAAAGTTTAATCTACTTAAGCAAGTAATTTTACATACGTTATATACTAATCAAAAAAGTGGCTTCACGTTTATATAAAAACTTGAGTTAATTAGACTTAAACTTTAATCTAAATTTTATGTTATTGTAAATTAAATGCTTTGCACAATGATTCTACTTTGAATTTAATGGTCATGACTAATACAATTGTTGTAAAAGTTGTAATTAATATTCTTTATTCTTTAATTTAAGTAAAATCTACAGCTCTGGAAAAAAGAGACCACTTCAGTTTCTCAACCAGTTTCTCTGATTTAGCTATTTATAGGTATATGTTTGAGCTAAATAAAAGTGTTGTTTTATTCTATAAACTACAGACATTTCTCTCAAATTCCAAAAAAAAAAATATTGTCATTTAGAGCATTTATTTACAGAAAATGAGAAATGGCTTAAATAACAAAAAAGATGCAGAGCTTTCAGACCTTAAATAATAAAAACAAAAACAAATTTCTATTCAGAAATCTATATTTGGTGGAATAACCCTGGTTTTTAATCACAGTTTTCATGCATCTTGGCATGTTCTCCTCCACCAGTCTTACACACTGCTTTTGGATAACTTTATGCTACTCACTCCTGGTGAAAAATATTAAGCAGTTCAGTTTGGTTTGATGGCTTGTGATCATCCATCTTCCTCTTGATTATATTTCAGAGGTTTTCAATTTGGTAAAATCAAAGAAACTCATCATCTCTTTTTTTTTTTTTTTTAGAGCTGTATAAAAATTTACCTAGAGTAGGTAACTGATGGTGACAAGCTTTCTATGCAAATAGCTTGTGCTAAAACTCAATAAGTCAAGAAGCTGCCAATGGTATAGATATAGGTGACCACAAATGTTTAAAATACTTGAGTAATGTTTGGAAATATAAAATTTAACATAAAACAAATCTGTGTATTTACAGTTTACAGGAAAGAATGAATGTATCCCAATACTTCTGCCCATACACTATGTATCAGTCAATGTTTTTCCCCCGATTCTTTCTTACTGTTAACTACTAGCTCTACCAGATACTCAGCATCCATAATTAATCACGTACACCTTTCCGTTTTTTTTAAATGCACCCACTGGACTGTGGCTCACATAATGCATTACATGCTCCATGCACATTTCATAAGGTACAGCGTCTCATTGTTGGGGTGACGGAGGGGAAGGGTATTATGGGGAAATGATGTGGTGTGATGTATGATCATGGCGGATTCTTGCCCCTCGCCTGTCGGAGAGGGCTGACGGATTGACAGTGGGGAAGAGATAATGGTGGGAGACGTCCTGGGTGTGCCGTCCCTTTTGTGGAACTTTCATTTTCCATGTCATTAGAGGTGAAATGAGATCACAGGTACACACACGTATAAGCACTAACACACCTGCACACACACACACTGAAGTAAAGCTGTGAGTATAGATTTGCGTGACCTGAGTCTTCAATGCCTTGTAGTCTACATTTTACGCCTTTTTAGGGTGTTTTCACACTTGTAGTTGTTTTCTATGGTCTGGATCAGTTGATGATTCGTTTATTTGGAGTGTTTCTCCCTCTGATTGGTTTGTTTTTAACACAGGCACAAACCTAAACGCACCAAAATGATGTGCACCAATAAACCACACAAGCACACTGTCTTGTCTGATTGGTCAGAGCTGTCTGGTTCAGGAGCAAGAAAGTAAATATAGCAAGAAGATTCTGTGTTCCAGTTTGTTTATATAAGCGGTAATTGGCATTATCTGGCTCATATACATCAGATTAAACTGCTCCTTAGCAGGATTTTTATATCTGATAGCTGGGTCGGATTAAGATCAGTTCATGTTCTCACCACAAACAAACTGGTTCAGAATTTGTTTGGGACCGGACCGAGACCACCTTCTCTAGCAGGTTTCGATCCAGTTGTTTTAATCCGCATCAGAGTGCGATTACTGTTTTCACACCTGCTCAATTGAACTGCACTAAAGTTACAAACGAAACAGAGTCCGTTTTAACTGAAGTTATTGTCCTATGTTCTTTGGGTCAGTAAGTCTTTAGAAGTTCAAATTTCTAATTCAAAAATGGTCTCTCATTTCCGGCGCCGAGGCGAGTGGCTGCCTGTTCCAGTAGCTCCGTCTCTTGGTGTGTTTTTCTGAGTCCCAAAATGTCCCCTCTGGGATCAATAAAGTATCTATCTGTCTGTCTGTCTATCTATCTATCTATCTATCTATCTATGACACCACAGCAAATAAAGACAATTCACAATGCCCATTCTCAAAATCGTAGCGTACACTGTAGAGACAAGTCTAGCAGTTGATGATCTCTTACCTCTCACCAGGAGGTGCACTACTCAAAAGTAGCTTGTGAGAGCTTTTTGTTGGGTATAGGTTAAGGTATTGTTTTGCCCTCTTGTGGCAAGCTTTTTATACTTTACCCTCTTTTTGCATTTGTTGCTATACTCAAACATGGATTCGTTGGTAAAGACGATGCAGTCTTTAGAAGTTCACATTTCTCATTCGCCACCACCCCCCCTCTTCGGAGGACTATTAGTACTTTATTGTTTATTTATTTGATTAAGTACACATTACAACAGTTATTAGTTTCTATTTTTGTTGTGTGTTTTTTTTTCTTTTGTGAGTATATTTAAGGGGGATTACAATTACAGGGATTTGTGGGAGGGTGCTGGGGGATGAAGAAAAGGGGATAATTGGGGTAAGATGAGATAACAGGGGAAAAAAGGGAATAGAAAACAAGTTTGAAAGTAAGAAGAAGGTAGGAAGAAAGAAAAGTATATCTATCTATTTGTATGTTTTTGATGACACATTTCTCATTCATGACACCACAGCAACAATTCACCATGCCTATTCTCAAAAGTCTTTGAGTACATTGTCGAGGCAAGTCTAGCAGGCGATAATCTCTCACCTCTGACCTCTCACCAGGAGGTGCACTACCCAAAAGTAGCCTGTGAGAGCTTTTTTGTTGAGTATTGGTTAAAATATTGTTACGCTCTCTTGTCGCAAGTCCCAGTCCAAGTATAGAAAGTCTGTGTCGCTCCACAGCAAAGGAAGGATTGAAACTTTTCATATTTAAACTTGAGCCTCTTTTTGGATTTGTTGCTATAATCGAATAGGGATTTGTTGGTGAAGACAATGCAGTCTTTAGAAATTCACATTTCTGATTCATGACTCCACAGCAACTAAAGGCAATTCACCATGCCCTTTCTCAAAATCATTGAGTACTTTGTAGAGACAAATCTATCAGTCGATGATCTCCCACCTCTCACCAGGAGGTGCACTACCCAAAACTAGCCTGTGAGAGCTTTTGTTGGGTATTGGTTAAAGCATTGTTATGCCCTTTTGTGGCAAGTCCCGGTCCAAGTATAGAAAGTCTGTGTCGCTCTGCAGCAATAGTAGGACTAAATCTTTTTATACTCGAACTTGACCCTCTTTTTGGATTTGTTGGTGAAGATGATACAGTCTTTAGAAGTCCAAATTTCTCGTCATGACACCACAGCATTTAGGACAATTCACCATGCTCTTTCTCAAAGTCGTTGAGTACATTGTAGAGACAAGTCTATCAGTCGATGATCTCCCACCTCTCACCAAGAGGTGCACTACCCAAAAGTAGCCTGTGAGAGCTTTTTGTTGGGTATTGGTTAAAGTATTGTTTCACCCTCTTATAGCAAGTCCCAGTCCAAGTATAGAAAGTCTGCCATTCTCGAATATGGATTTGTTGGTGAAGATGATACAGTCTTTAGAAGACCACATTTCTGATTCAAGACAGTTCACCATGTCCTTTCTAAAAACTTTGAGTACATTGTAGAGACACGTCTAGCACCTCTCAGCTCTCACCAGGAGGTGCACTACCCAAAAGTAGCTTGTGAGAGCCTTTTCTTGGGTATTGGTTACAAGTATTGTTACGCCATCTTGTGGAAAGTCCCAGTGTTCAATCAGACCAGACCTGCAATCCTTTATATACAGGAACTTTAGAGCTTCTTTAGAGCTTCTTCCTTATTTCTAACACACTTCTTTGTTTCTTTCATAAGCTGTTTTTTAAAGGCTCTTAAAGCATAAAAGATCCTGGAGTGTAACTAAGGCTTATAGGCTGAAAGGGCACACATGTACAGACACTGCTTCAACATTCATTTCTGAGGCACCATAACTATAGGTCAGTGTTCAGTATATACAATACCTGAAGGAAAATGGGCCATTCAAGTCTGCAATACAAAACGTACAGACCCACACACACACACACACCCCCACAGTGAACTTTGCTTAGGCAGAGGTAACAAATGGTGTCGTTCTCAGACTACGGGAATGTTATGATTGTGTGTGTGAGTGTGTGTGGTGTCAGCGATGAAGCTGGTCTGTAATAAATGTCACTTTGCCTGTGGTAAAGGCCCTGCTCCCTATAGAATGCGCCATCATCACTCTTAGACCAGTCCCCGGCCTAATCCGTCCCCTCCGTTTTACTGGTTATTATTGTGACAGCGTTATTGTGCTTAGGTGACTTTGCTCTAAATGAATTGCTCATTTCGGTCTCTGAGGGAGACGTAATGTATTGATGGTTATCCAAGGTTGTTCTAAAGGCTTTGGTGCTCCATAATAACATAAGTCAGCGCTGTCCGTTAGGTAAATGTGTCTGTGTGAGAGTGTGTGTGTGTAGCAAGCTATTCGGCTTCAGATGTAACCTTGATAGCACCTAATATGTCCCAATTCATATAGCACCCTAGCGGTTTACAATAAGGTCATCAAGGTTCTTTTTAGCCATATTTTTATCCAAGTGTTTTAAAGCTGCCATTTTGCTTAAAAATCATATTTACACAACATTCTCCGTACTGCAAATTGACTCTGATGTGCCGCTTAACATGAAAACTAGTATTGTGTCCCATGACTTTTGCCATGACCAGTGGAAGCTATAGAATGCTGGACTGACCTGTGGGATATGTGTGGGGTCTCCTGCATTGAATGTGGAGAGTTTGTTCCCATGGACAATTCTAACCAGATGCTGCCAGTCACGATATTACCACTCACACTATACTGGGCTGTCAACTGTGGATGCTAATGCCTTCTAATGCATATTATGGTGGTTATAGTGTTTCCCTATTAGAACAAGAGCCAGAAGTGTGTCTCATACTGCCTTCATTGAGCTTCCAAAATGGATTTTAAACCCCACTGTCAATCCCAAAACTTTCGGCACCATGACACATCGGGCCACACCACATTTTTTGTTATATTTCTTCTAGGGTCCAGTTAGCAACCTCACAAGCCTAGGCGAGGCCATACCCTAAATATATATTTAAGGTCTTTAGAGTCATTATAAATTCAAATTGACTCATAGAGAAGCATCATTACAAAGGTTTGGCTAAGGCACATCTTGCCAAAACCTTGAGTTAAAGAGGGTTGATCACCAACATAACACACAAGAAGGTTTTATTTTTGTGAAAGTGGGGATTTCTGACAGGTTGACAAATGTGGCAAACCAGAAGTAGATCTGCACTATTTTCCCAGACCAAATGTGTCTTAGATTACCTTAAATGAGCATTCAAAACTTTTGGCACCATATGAGGTATACAGTTAGCAACCTCATAAATCCAGGTGAGGCCATAAAACTATTGAAGCAGGTGTAAAAGGGGCTGGGAGCTATGAACCAGAACAAACAACCAGAGTTTGGTCCAACCAAAGAAGAGCTGGTCTCGATCTGGATCTACTGAACCATGGTCTGGACCAAAGAACCACAGCTTTGTCTGACCAAAAAAGCTGGTCTCCATCCAGATCTACTGATCCATGGCCCAGAACAAAGTACCAGAATTTGTTAAGACCAAAAGAGCTGGTCTTGGTCCAGATCTACTGAATCATGCTCTGGACAAAAGTGTCAGAGTTTAGTCCAAACAAAAGATGTGGTCCATTCTGAATCTAATGAACCATGGTCCTGAACGACGGTCCAGAACAAAGTACTGAACGATGGTCCAGAACAAAGTACCAGAATTTGTTACAACCAAAAGAGCTGGTCTTGGTCCGAATCTACTAAACCGTGGTCTGGACCAAAGTGTCAGATTTTAGTCCAACCAAAAGAGTAAGTCTCTGTCTTGATCTACTGAACCATGGTCTGGACCAAAGAACCACAGTTTGGTCCGACCAAAAGAGGTGGCCTCCATCCTCTTGGTGCAGGTGCGTGCAGTTTGGACACAAACGCTTACTGGATCTACTAAACCATGGTCTGGACTACCTTCATTAAGCTTTCAAAATGGACTTTAAACCCTGCTATCAGCCCTAAACTATTGGCACCATATGAGGTATACAGTTAGCATTCTCACAGACCCAGGTAAGACCATAGCAATACTGACCCTATTATCTGCCATCTTGTCAAGTTTGCAACCAAAGTCCCAGCCTGCCTTCATTGAGCTTTCGCAATTGATTTTAAACTCTGAGGTACTATTGAGATTGAAACTATTGGCCATAAAAATAATGGAAACTGCCGTGCTACCTTAAATATTCGAAGTCTTTAGAGTCTTTATAAATGCAAGTGGCTCACAGCGAAACATCATTACAAAGACTTGGCTGAGTTAGTAGTGCACGTCTTGGCAACACCTTGAGTTAAGTTGATCACCGACATAACACACGGGGAGCTATTTATGTTAAGGGGGGGGATTTCTGACAGGTTGACAAGAGTGCTGGGAAGTATGCAAATGAGTGCGCCAGAAGCTGTGATGTTCAGCCAATTAAATCATGTGTGTGATTTGCCAGTAATTACAATTATTGCTGAGGGTGATCCGGCAAGGGTTTTAAAGCAAGTGCAATAAGAAGACGCTGCAAAACGATGGTTTTTGACCGACGTGGCCCGAACTCTGCTTCACCTTTCACCTTTTGACTTGTGCCGACCTTTCCGTGAACTTTCCGATGTTTTGAGGTTCGAGTGATGTATAAACACACACACACACACACACACACACACACTCTCTCAAACACACACCCTACACACACATTCTCTCCCCAAGCTTTCCATATTCCCCTGAGGCAAAGCCTAGTCTGCGTTCCCTTCGGCCATATACTGAATGACAGCTTGGAAATAATGATGTGTAAAACATGAGAGAGACAAACAGGGCTGACACACACACACTCTTTCTCACACACACACACTCCATCTCTCTTGCGCAATTTGCATAAAGCCAGGTAGCTGTCACTGTCAGCAGACGTGCTCATTATATCGCACCCCCCCTCCCTCCCTCCCGTTCTATATTTGCACTTCCCCCCCCCCAGTTCCTTCTTTACGCGTCTGTAGCAGATAGCAGCTCGCAAATCGTCAGAAGAGAAGTCACCTTCAGAGTCTCTGTCACCAGAGGAGGAGTTCATCTGCACCTTCTCTTCCCTTCTGTCACGCCAGATCACATCCGCTAACACAACATCTGCACCGTCCCTCAGCTGCCTCCAACACCCCTTGACTTTGGGAAAGTTTGGTAGATAGACTTGTCTTTGTACATTTCGGATGATCTCTTCATGCGGTGATGAGCTGTAACCCAGTCTAAGGGGGCTTTCACATCTGCCTTGTTTGGTCCCGACTTACAGACTTTTCAGTTTGGGTCTGAACCAAAGCAGCAGGTGTAAAAAGGAACCACAATCCGGGGAACCACAATCCAGAACAAAGTACTCTGTAGTTTGGTTTAACCAAAGAGATGGTCTTGGTCTAGATCTATTGAACCATGGTTTGGACCAAAGTATCAGAGTTTAGTCCAACCAAAAGAGGTTTTCTTGGTCTGGATCTACTGAACTTTGGTCTGGACCAAAGTATCAGAGTTTGGTCTGACCGAAACTGCTGGTCTCTATCTGGATTTAATGAACTATGGTCCAGAAGAAAGTATCAGAGCTTGTCCCAACCAAAAGAATTGACCTTGGTCTGGATCTTATGAACCATGGTCCGGACCAAAGTTTCAGAGTTTAGTCCAATCAAAAGAGCTTGGCTCGGTCCGGATTTAAGAACTATGGTCAAAAACAAAGTACCAAAGCTTAGATCCATCTGGAGCTACTGTACGATGGTCTGGACCAAAGTGTGAGAGTTTAGTCCGACCTAAAGGTGTGGTCTATTCTGGATCTACTGATCCATGGTCTAAACCAAAGTCTCTGTCTGGAGCTACCGAACATTAGTCCGGCCCAAAGAATCAGACTTTGGTCCAACCAAAAGATATGATCTCCATCAGGAAATAATGAACCATGGTCTGGACCAAAGTGTCAGAATTTGGTCTGACCAAAAAAGGTGTTCTCTGTCAGGATCTACTTAACCATGGTCCGGACCAAAATATCAGAGTTTAGTCCAACCAAAAAAGGTGTTTTCTGTCTGGATCTACTAAACTATGATCTGTACCAAAGTGTCAAAGTTTAATCCAACCTAGTGTGGCCTTGGTCCAATTGTACTGAATCATGATCCAAATCGAAGAACCAGAGTTTGGTCCAACCAAAAGAAGTGGTCTCTGTCCGGATCTATTGAACCATGGTCCAGACAAAAGTGTCAGCGTTATTCACAACAAAAAATCTGGTCTCCAACTGTATCTGCTAAACCGTGGTCCAACCAGTCCAGTCCAAAGTGCCAAAGTTTAGTCCAACCAAAAGAGTTGTTCTCTATCCAGATATACTGAATCATGGACCAGGTCAAAGTATCAAAGTTTAGTCCAACCAAAGAGTTGTTCTCTGTCCAGATATACTGAATCATGGACCAGACCAAAGTATTAGAGTTTGGTCCAACCAAAATATGTGGTCTCCATCTGGATCTACTGAACCGTGGCCTGGACCAAAGTACCAGATTTTGTTTCAACCGAAAGATGTAGTCTCTATTAGTATCTACTGAATCATGGTTTGGACCAAGGAACCACAGTTTGGACTGACCAAAAGAGGTGGTCTCTTTGGACACAGACGCGAACACTTTACTTTACTTTACTTTAAGTTGAATCTGTGGAGAAAAGCTCTTTTAAGGTGCATTTAAGAACATTATAAAATATTTTTTAGAAAAAAAGCTCTCTGAAGCACCTTTAAAGAACAATGAAAAGTTCTTCAGGGATCAGTGAAACCATTTGACTGATTTATTCAATTTTTTTATGTGCAAATTTGAAAATGTTAAAGTTAATGTAATGTTAGTATGAAAGTTCTTGGAAGCGAATAGCTTCACATAGCTTCCCATTTAAATGAGCATTTTTCACTTGTCATATCAGTTGGCAGATTTCCATTGTGTAAGGTGCTACCAAAACATAACATTGTGTTGGCACCTTTATTGTGTGCCTTACACCTCACCAGTGATACAATCAGTGTCTTTGGCTGCCGGGGGAACCTAATGTTCTGCCGACAGTTCCTAAAGTGACACAGCTGTCTAAGCGTTGTTGCTGCTGTTAGAAAACTGCAAGTTTGATCCCCAGTGATGTCACACCTCCGAGGCTAGACGTCCACATGACCATAATTAGCCCTCTTTCTTGGGTAGTATGGTAATTTGACCCTCCCTTCATCCTCATCACTTAGTGCGATAGTAGCCAAACCAAGCATCTGCTGGTGACATAACAGCGTTCACAAGTCTAATCCACTGACAATATGTTAACAGCAGTTCCCAAAGGAATTGCAGGATGAAATGAGATCATTTAAAAGCTCAGAATCTCAAAATACATCTCAAAATAGCTTTGCGGAGGTCAATCAAGTCATTCTACTTTGTAATAGTTAATATTTATTCAGCTAATTTTTATTGACACAACTAATCTGGTAAAAAAAATAATATTACCAGTCAAAGTTTGGACACACCTTCTGATTATTTTTTTTTTTCCTACATTGTGAATTATTATTGATGTCATCCAGACTATAAAGGAAGACATAATTATTCATGTAGTAACTTAAAGTGTTAAACAAACCAAAATACTCTATGTGTCTCTTATTTAGGGCTCTGTTAACTTGTGTTTTATGAAGTAACTGGTAACACCGATGAACTCTTCATACTTCTTTCTTGGGATGGTCCTGATGAGTGCCAGTTTCATCATAACGTTTTTGATTTTTTTGGATGAACTGACCGAAAGGTCAGTGAAATAGCTACAGGAATAGCTACAGGAATCCAATTTCCAAACACTGGAGAGAGTGTACTGATCCACCCGCTCCTCCCAAGACACAAAGCTCACACGGGTTGCCAGATTGACACACAGTGGCACGTTATGACGTCTCTTACTCTTAAGATGACCACTTCACCATATTTTATTCCATAAACTACAGACAACATTTCTCCCAAATTCCAAATAAAAATATTGTCATTTACAGCATTTATTTGCAGAAAATGAGAAATGGCTGAAGTAACAAAAAAAGATGCAGAGCTTTCAGACCTCAAATAATGCAAAGAAAACAAGTTCATATTCATAAAGTTTTAAGAGTTCAGAAATCAATATTTAGTGGAATAAACCTGGTTTGAATCACAGTTTTCATGCATCTTGGCGTGTTCTCCTCCACCAGTCTTACACACTACTTTTGAATAACTTAATGCTGCTTTATTCCTGGTGCAAATATTCAAGCAGTTCAGTTTGGTTTGATGGCTTGTGATCATAGATTTTTCTCTTGATTATATTCCAGAGGATTTCAATTTGGTAAAATCGAAGAAACTCATCATTTTTAAGTGGTCTTTTATTTTTTCCACAGCTGTATATGTTTCAATGTCCACAATGCCTGTCTCTTCTAAACTAAGGTTAGCAACCTTACTGAAGCTCAGTGATTACCTGTTCGGCAGAAAAAAAAGGCAGCTTGCCCAGTTCCATTCTTGACTATACCCGGCAACCAGGAGTGTGGAAATGGGATTGGGTGCCAAAAGACACAGATTTCTGTGACGTAACTCACAGTTCTAATAAGAAAATACTGGCTAAATTTTTGCTGAAAAATAAAGTGCTGTCAGTGCATTAACTCAGCCTTTTTTACTTTAATATCTATATATACATTGTGATCATGTTATGATTTACTTAATGGTCCTTTAAAGTATTTAGTTGAGCAGTTCTTGCCATAATATGTATTAGAAAATTACTCAAATAGAATACCAACTCTACCTGTTCACAACTTTACAACTGATGCTTTAAAACACATTAAGACCAAACATGAAACACAAAGTATACATGCATTAATAAGTGAATATGTAATTTTTTTGACCTTGTTATTAATAAACTCAGGCATAAAAGCAAGGAGGATTTAAATCATCACATAAAAAAGTGTGACTTTCTCATAATGGACAAAAACAACTGATTATTTAGCTGATTATTAAAGGGTTAAAAGGTTAAATGAGTGACCATTTCTGGGTTAATATCCGTGACCTCACTATTGACTTATGTTGCATTGACTGCACTGATTTTCTGTTGACTGTAGGAAATCCATGCAGCTATTTTTAATCCAGCAAAACTGATCAATGATAGGACTGTCTAGAATTAGTGCACCTGTATAGTAACCAGCCTTACAGTTTGTATTGATTGTGCAGATTTGTTTGACTTTCGCAGTGACATTTGATTTTTCATATTTATTGAGCTACACATACTGTATTACTTCATGCCGTACATTTCAGCTGGAAGTTGTAGAGGTTCCTAATGGTGTCCAGTGGTAATCCATCCCATACAGTTTAAGTATTCCCATGAAGTTACTGCAGATTGTGTGGTAGGGTTTTAATCAGGAATAGGTCTGGTGATAGAATTGGCCATGGCATAGTATCTTGAAGTGTCTTGAAGGAAAGCTCTTGAAAAGGCAGCAGTATATTAATGAGCACTGTCCTGTTGAAAAAGCACATTCAAAAGAAGTAGGGCCACTGGTTGGTTGCAGGAGCTTATTTACATAATGTTGGGCTATCAAAGTGCCTATAATAAAGGCTAAATGTGATCTAACTTGACAATTTTTTGTTGAGCTCCAAGCAAAAGCTGCAAAAAAAAGCAGCTCACAGATGCCTTGTGCTGATCAACATCACCCTTTGGAGTGATGAGGGGAATCAGCACCATCTACCCATCTATCCAGAGAGAGCAAGGCCAATTGTGCTCTCTCAGGGCACCAGCAGCTGATGGCAAGCTGCATGAACAGGATTCAAACCAGCGATCTCCTGATCATAGTGGCACCACCTCGGAGCCTGTAGATTCCTTTTTAATTTGGGGCAATAGGACTCATTTGATTTTGCCATATGTCTCAAAACGTGGCATAAACGTGGTTCATGAATTAATTAATAACTTCCTGTCTGTTTAATTTCGAGATTTCCACAAATATAATAAAGACAGTTTGATGATGTTTTGTTTCTTAGTGTTGTTTGAGGCTACATTTGAACTCTCTGAATTTCCATTCATTCTCTGGTGCTGTTATACATAGTTGCATAATTAAAATGTAATTATATGTGTTTTACTGAATGAAATATGAACTTATAAAATTTTAAGTGTACTGATATAGTCTATTATATGTCCATTTCTGTCACCTCTAAAACCCTAAGGACCCGTGTGTCAATTTCTCACTTTCATAACTTCTCATTGACTTCTCGTTCACTTATTAGCTTCAGAGTTTTGCACTGAATCATTTATTACAGCAGTTTCTGAGTTTCTCAGGATTAAGCCTTGGGTTCAGTAGGTTAATAATGAATGCAATGATAAGAGTTGCAGAAAGCAGTCTCATTGTTTTCACCAAAAACACTTACTTTTGCGATAGTGACTTTGGGCGAGAGGTCAATCTACTCTCTATATAATCCATTTCAGAGCTCAGTCTGAAATGGATCGGGCCTCGTGCACGCAGAATGTTATTTTATTCTTCTTCATTTCGGCTCCAGCAAGTCCATTTCACTTGTAAGAGAAGGAGGGGGCTGTGAGTGGAATATGAGCTGGAGTAGATCAGATGAAAGATGAAGACTTATGATGGCCAATCCTCGCTTCACTCACTCACTACTTGCACTACTTGGTCCACTTGGTCCACGCTTTGGGCTCCACGGCGCCAGAAACTACTTCTTTGTTTGAGATAAATAAAAAAATAAAAAAACACACACTACTGCCGTGAAGCTTTACAGTCGAAGAAGGTACTCATGGAACAGGCTAATTATTACTTCATCTGGAAGGAAAAAAAACCCTGGGAGGGTTAAGAGCAACAATCGATTGAGTGAAAGATATCAGTATCATCAGCATCTGAATGTAGAAATCTCTATTCCAGCAGGACAATGCTCGTCCACATGCTCCTGCTGTCTCAAACTTGAACTAAAAAAAAACAAAAAAAACCTTAGGGCTCTTTTGATGGGCGTGGTGGTCTGGAAGTGAGGTGTGTTCAGGTAAATATCTGGAGTGTTTCTTTCTATCTTAGCTGCAGAAAACACAGGTGCGCCACTGACTCATTAAAACCCTGTCAGCAGTCAACAATCAGCTGCCCAATCCTATCTTAGTCATGCAGAGAATGCCGTAACAAAAGAGAATAAAGAGTAAAATAACATTGCTGTTCCATTAAATAATCTGCTGGTGTATCTGTACAGTGTGAACGCGCAGGTCAGTATCCTCTGCCGACGTGCACAAAAGTGCCACCCTGTTAAGATACGAACGTGCCAAAGTCGGAGCTCACCTGATTCTTAAAAGGAATGACATGATTCACAAGCAACTCTATAATAAAAAAATAAAAACATAGAAACTAGTGTCCCACAGATCAGTGCAGTGTTCTGTAGCTGCTATGGGACGTGGCAAAAGTCATGGGACACCATACTAGTAATTATGCACAACTGTTATATTTTATAAGCATAGTGTTTGGTCTCATGGTCCCCCCAACATCTTGGTTCCTGAAAGACGTTCAGTACCGCCTCCTTTCGTTGTTTCTGGTTGGCCCTGGTGATAGATCCTACTCAGGGAAATAAAGCAGGCATTTTTTTGCCTGATGGTCTCTGCTTGGATCTTGATTGGTTAATGTTTTCCAGACGATCAGCTCGGCGAAGTTTGTTTTCCTGAGGAAATGCATTCGGTCGGCATAAACAGAGACAGATTTACGAGTGAACAGTCAGTTAACAAGGGAAAAGAGCGAGAAGCTGGACAGAATCATAAATTAAGCACAGCCGTGTTTATCATTCAGAGCTTCGTCAAGCAAACTGAAATATTCTGAGGGTGGTAATTCTGCTTAAATGTAGAAAAGCCTTGTTATGTACAAACATCCACATTACGCTTTACATGTGTATTTAGATGCTGTACTGTAAGCAAAGATGCGAAAAGTATTCATCGCAATCATTACTTTGTAGGTAGAAGTATAGATAGTAGGGTTTCAAATACTTCTGTAGAAGTCGAATAGCTTTTTATTCCAGTAAAAGTGTAAAAGTCCTGTTTTTAAATCTATTTAAGACTAAAAGTCTAAAAGTAAAAGTAATGTAAGGGAAAAATTACATGAGGACATTTTTAGAAAGTGAACATAACCCTTAATCCAAATCTAATTTGAACATTTTTGTTTTATGGTAAGATTTAGGGCTAGATTTAAGGTTTATGTTCAGGTTTAGATTAGGTTAAGTTTTTAGGATTAATTGATTTATTATTTAGGTTAAGTTTAGGATTAGGGCTTGCTGTAGAGTTAGAATAGGTTTGCTTTACTGTGACAGAAGTTCCTTACATCTCTCTCTTCTGCTGACTTGCCAAGGACAGTAGTTACAGATTCCTCCCTCAGACGAAGTCTGCTGGTTAAACCTGCTGTGTACTGTCTGAGGTTTTCAACCAACAGAGCTAAATTGTGTATCTTCAACTAATCTAGTGGGTGGAGCTCTGGTGGGTGTTGACGGGTAAAGAGTGGGGTCAGGGGGTTCTGTGCAACGTAACTTGCAGTAGTTTGCTAAATTACTCAAAGCTCCAAAAAAAGGTCTCTTTTCACACTTTTAATCTGATGAAAACTGGATAAGACTGATGTATTTTCATCCCTGATTCAGTTTAAATGGAAAGGTGTGAACACAGTCATTACATTATGAAATGAGGATTGAAACATTAGCACCAAAAAACAAGGACCAAGGGGTGGGCGATATGGCCCTAAAATAATATCACAATATTTTTTTTTTTTTTTTAAATATAACAAAAAATATACAGTAACAAGGGGAGGGGCCAGGGGGGTTCTGTGCAGGTTTCCTTGCATGGAAGTATGATAGGAATCCTGATACCTCCAAACTTTTTCAGCTGATTAACCCTTTCAGAACTAAATTATGTTCCATATATAAAAATAAAAATATATATAACATAAAATTATTTAGAAATTATTTATATATATATATATATTATATTTAAAATAAAATTATGTTGTTTTCTGTCTGCAATGCCCACAAAAGAGGATTTTTATAGTCTAAAAATTCAAAAAAAAATTGAAACGCTTTTTTAATGCCCATTGCATTGAATGCTTGTGTTTAAAATGGCTATTTTAGATTTGATTCTGATGTTTTACTTCACTTCTGATGCAGTGGGCAGGGCTTAGCTATTGTTTATTTTTCACTGGCTGGTTAATATTCTAGTCTGATGGACAATAGGCTATAATTAGCATTATGTGCAACAGAACATAAAAAAGAAAACCCGAGCTGTCCATTGTAATGGATGCAGGGACTGAAAGAGTTAACAAAACTAAAAAAAATGAATGGATGGATTTTTGCATATCTCCCTTTAAATGACATATTTTAAAGCATTTTAATGGACGTTCCAAATAAAGGGATGCCTAAATTTCCAATTCTGAAACATAGCTAATGATATGAAGTGCTGGTCCAGCAGTAGCAGGATCTGTTCCAGAAAGGACTTCAGTAGCATCCTGCCTGTCTGGTCTTAATGATAATGCACACCTGCTCTCTCCAAGCGTGGTCATTTCCAACACTGGCAGCAGACGCCGTGTCCGGCAGCAGCATCGCAAAACTTCAGTGGAAAACATGGACTCATCTCAACTCATCTCAAACTTCCTTTGATGCTGAAAGAGAGAAAAAAAATAAAAAACACACCGAGTGGAATAAAAGAGCAAAGTTTCCGAACGGCCCAAAAGCAGCCAGTTTGACACAGTCGCTGAACTTTCCCCTTTCAAAACTGCACAACTCCCGAGTTTCTTCCCCTCTGTATCTTCTGTCTGTGTCTTTCTGTTCCTTCCTCGTGGGGATTTCATCTAATATTGATGTCCTCGCGCCTTTTTTCTCCGAGTGTCATCTTAACTTTAACAAGCTTTGAAGCTGGGAAGTTTGACACCGCCGAATGTTGTAAAACTAAAATAAAAAAGCATCAACCTGTCTCCTCCACACGCACAAAAGCTTCAGCAGAGGTCAAGAAGAAATTGTACCCTGAAGATAAGTCAATAAAGATGGGGAAGACGCTCATAAACCTGTCATATATGGTATAATTGGGTAGCACTGACTTCTGAATGAAAATGATACTGTTTTTCACATATTTTCATATGAATAGTCTCATTATTATGTCATTTAAATATGGCGTAGCACTGGAGATACGAGACTGAAATGCAGAACTAAAGTCATGGGACAGAAACTAGTATTGTGTCCCATGAATTTTGACATTCCTCTATATTTATTTCTAATTTTACCTCATTTTTTTTACCGGTTTGAAAGGCCAATTAACCAACTAGGAGGGTAAAGGCTAGCCAATGCCTGCTCCATCATATTTAAAGTTAGCCCCGCCTCTTTTCATTGCCAGTGACGATAAGGAAAGAGAGCGCCATCTACCCTCCCACAGAGAAACAACATGACCAATTGTGCTCTCTCTCGGACTCCGGCTGCTGATGACAAGTAGCATGACCGTATATGGTAGAATTGGGTAGAACTGGCTCCTGAATGAAAACGATACTGTGTTTCTCATGTTTTTAAATTAATCGTCCTATTATTATGTAATTTAATACGGCGTTAGCACTGGAGACCAAGGCTAAAATGCAGAACTCAAGTCATGGGACTGACTTTAGACAATTTTCTTCATTTATTTCCAATTGTATCCCATTTTTTTTATCAATTTGGAAGGGCAATTATCCAACTCACTCATTAGGACTCTCCCACTGGCGACGAAAAAAGGTTGGGGCTAACTTTAAATATGATGGAGGAGGCCTCCTCCATCATATTTAAAGTTAGCCCCACCTCTTTTCGTAGCCAGTGGACGATAAGAGGAAAGCACCGGATCCCCAGGTCTGAAACATCAGTTAACAGAATAAGGATGAGGAAAGAGAGCGCCATCTACCCACCCACAGAGAAAAAGCATGACCAATTGCGCTCTCTCTCGGACTCCGGCTGCTGATGACAAGCAGCATGACCTGACCTCGGATTTGAACCACTGACCCTCGGATCATAGTGACAGCCCCACTGCTTGTCTGCTGGATTACTCTCAATGTCTATGGTGGACTATAGTGGATTTTTGGCTTCATTTTTGTATAAAATAAGATTCATTGGAGAATAAGCTTTACATCGAGGTACCTTACAAACAATGGACTTTTTTCACCAACCTCTCGTGAAAATAAATTTCTACTTAAATCCCACTTATGCAGGAAAGAAGACGAGGAAAGACGCTCATAAACCTGTCATATATGGTATAATTGGGTAGCACTGGCTCTTGAATGAAAATGATACTGTGTTTCTCATATTTTTATATGAAACCTCCTATTATTATGTATTTCATATGCCTTTAGCACTGTACACACGAGACTGAAATGCAGAACTAAAATCATGGGACAGAAACTAGTATTGTGTCCAGTGAATTTTGCCAGTTTTGTTCATTTATTTCTAATTTTATCCCATTTTTTCTCAATTTGGAAGGTCAATTTACCCAACGCACTCATCAGGACTCCCCCAACACCAGGAGGGTAAAGGCTAGCCAATGCCTCCTCCATCACCATCATGTGAAGTTAGCCCCGCCTCTTTTCGTAGCCAGTGGATGATAAGAGGAAAGTGCCGAATCACCAGCTCTAAAACATCAGTTAACAGAATGAGGATGAGGAAAGAGAGCGCCATATATCACCCAGAGAGAAACAACATGACCAATTGTGCTCTCTCTCGGACTCCGGCTGCTGATGGCAAGCAGCATGACCTGACCTGGGATTCGAACCGTCGATCCTCACCACTGCTTGTCTGCTTAATCACTCTCAATGTCTATGGTGGACTATTGTGAATTTTTGGCTTGGTATAAAATAAGACTCTTTGGAGGATAAGCTTTACATCATGTTGGCTTACAAACAATGGCCTTTTTTCATTAAACTGCTCGTAAAAAGAAGATTCTTATGCATTTTTTACAAAGGTTTTAACATTCAAAATGCTTTTGTATTAAGTATTGAATATTTCATACCTCATATCCATCATTACAGTGGATTTCATCATCATAAAAGCAGAGCTGTGAACAATTCTGCATTTTAAAAACATCACTAATCTGATGTAGAATTTTGGCTTCAGTGTGACTTTTCTTAAGAACTATTGTAAGAACGTTCATAGGAAGATATTGGTAACCAATAGTGTTTCTTCAGTGGAACGGCTTAAACTCTCATTTGAAGCAGCTTTATTTTTAGGTGCTTTCCCATCTTACCCAACTTTTCACTTTTTCGGGACCAAAGGACCCAAATCAGGCCCAACCAACAAAGGAGATCTTGGTCCTGATTTTTTTTTTTGCAGTGTTATAACACTTTTCCAGGAGTCTTGAGGCTATTGTCACCCAATAAATGATGTTACTACCAAAATCTGACTCCCTAGTTGAAGTATGGATGCAGACAGACAGATTACACTGGTGATTACTGTATCTGCTGTAACTGTAGAATTAACTTAATAATCTTATTTACACAAACAGAAATAAAATGAATCGGAATCTGTAATCTGTTATGTGCACTCAAATAGGAGTCAAATTCTGACACGAAAGTAGAATTTGGCACAACTCCATTGAAATGAACAACGATGAGAAACTGGCTGTAGAATTTTTTGAATGGGATTCCTGCCTTCTTGTTCTTGTTCATTCAACTAAATGCAATGTTGTCACCACTAGATGATCACTAGATGATATTTATATATGAGGTCAAAGGGTCAAAGTTTTAAAAAATAAAGTATCATGGAAAGAAGCAGGAATGTAATGTCCTCATATGTGGACGCAATTTTTCAAAAAGCTATAGAGATGTAGTCTTCGTAGGTGATAATGACAGAGCGTAGTAATAGCTGTTAGGAGAGTACTGGTGAGAACTGTGGTAAAGTGAAGACAGTATAAAGCCCTGTGCCTTATTGCAATGCTGACAAAACTTTAGAACACTTTCTAATAGATTGATACAGACAAAAAAAAAACTTGGAAAAATGACAAAATATGAATATAAACATAAATATCGATATGGGAACTATTAATAATGGTTTATTGAATGACTCTATTATGGTTGGTCGTATGTATTGTTAAATGTCAATTATGGAAAACCAGAACTAGGATGACAATCGATCAATTTTTTTTTATTCCATTGACATTGTTTTTAATTAAATCATGTGGGAATTGAAACGAAGAAGAACTATTGATATAAGGAATCAACAAGTAAATTGAAGTTAGTTGTGCAACCAAAACTAAAAACAGACCAAATGCATGGTTGACGCTTACGAAGCCCCTAAAGGGACGTGGTGTATTTTTATTTTTTTTTACGTAGAAAGTGGTGAGCACCGCTTACTAAGTCGTGAGCTCACGACTTAGTAAGCGGTGCTCACGACTTAGTAAGTGGTGCTCACGACTTAGTATGTGGTGCTCACGACTTAGTAAGTGGTGCTCACGACTTAGTAAGTCGTGCTCACGACTTAGTATGTGGTGCTCACGACTTAGTATGTGGTGCTCACGACTTAGTAAGTCGTGCTTACGACTTAATATGTGGTGCTCACGACTTAGTAAGCCGCGCTCACGACTTAGTATGTGGTGCTCACGACTTAGTATGTGGTGCTCACGACTTAGTAAGCCGTGCTCACGACTTAGTATGTGGTGCTCACGACTTAGTAAGTCGTGCTCACGACTTAGTAAGTGGTGCTCACCACTTTCTACGTAAAAAAAAAATTACACCACATCCCTTTAGGGGCTCCGTAGACGCTTGATGTAACAAACACAAGAACCTTGTTTTTAGATGTTAGTTTTGGATTTAAAAGCGTCTACTTTCAGTTTCAATAGTTTTTGCTGTTCGGTTTTGAGTTTTCTCGTTGCGTTCACACGTTGTTCCACAGAAGATGTTGGATTTGGAGAGGATAAAATGCTAAAAATACCGACCCCCGTCCCTGCGGGGGAGTACGTGTTCGGGCGATTGAGTTTTTGCCTGTCAGACTCTCATCTGGTCCTAAATGAAGTTGTTTATTAATCAGAAGCACGCCGCCATATTGGCAGGGTCTCGATGGGAGTAGAGCTGCGGTTCATTTGGAGGTCACAGCGATGGAGGATCAAAGGCTTCGGCTGCCTCTCCAGCTTTCAGGCAGAGAGGGAAAGCTCTCTCTCTCTTTCTCTCTCTCTCTCACTCACTCTATCTCTCTCTCTCTCTTTTACTTTCATACTCTCTCTCTCTCTTTCTCTCCCCCTTTGATCTCGGCCTCGTTCTCAGAGAGACAGTGGTCCCTCCCGGCTGTTCCTCTTCTCTTTAGAACGTCCGCAGTTGCTGCACTTGATATCCTCATAAAATATGACACACACACACACACACTCACACACACACACACACATGGTGTCAGCCTCTCCAGGGTTGGCAACCTCCACTTCAGCGCTTGTGTGGGAGTCGAGCCGACTGTTTGAAACCGCGGCACCGGTGGTGGAGATGGAGCGATGTGGAGCTGGAGAGAGGGATAGAGTGATGGAAAGAGGGAGGGAAAGAGCTAATTGTGGTGCTGATGTGGGTTGATATGTGTGGAAGGTTCAAGTGCCAAATGTGCTGAACATCACCATCATCAGCACTGGTGAAGGGAAGGGTGCCCTCATAACTGCATTCACAGTTTTTCACTCTCTGGGTTTTATGTAAGACATTTAGTATTGTAGTGTTTGGTGTATCCACCTTAAATTACTTGCACCACCTTAAATTACCTGTTCCACCTTTAATTCAGGAGGCTCTAGTACCAGGTTGGGCACCTCTAGCCATGCCTTCATGCCAACATGAAGCTAAAGATAAAAGATCTCAAAAAGCAACACATTTTTCCACGATCTGAACAAATTCAAAAACAGATGATCATCTATCAGTCATTTCTAAAACTTTGAAACTCCAGAAAACCACAGTGAGAGCTATTATTCACTAATAGAGAAAGCATGGAACACTGGTGAACCTTCCCAGGAGTGACCAGCCTACAGAAATTACTCCAAATAGGGCATGAACAACTCATCCATGAGGTCTCAAAAGATCCCAGAACAACATTTAAACATTTTAAGAACTGCAGGTCTCACTTGCCTCAGTTAAGGTCAGTGTTATTGATTCAATAATAAGGAAGAGACTGGGTGAAAATGGTCTCCATGGCAAAAAACACTGCTGACCAAAAAGAACACAACAGCTCATCTCACATTTGCCGAAAAAAAGATCTTAATGATTCTTTGGACCGACGTGACAAAAGTGGAACTTTTTGGAAGGTGTGTGTCCTGTTAAAAGAGCATCATTCTGAATGTTAAACATGGTGGTGGTAGTGTGATGGAGTGTGGTGCTAGAGGAGCTGCTTTGCTCCTTCAGGGCTTGGATAACTTGCTGTAATAGATGGAAGCTGGAATTCTGCTGTTTATCAGACAATCCTGAAGGAGAATATCCGGCCATCTGTTCGTGACCTCAAGCTCAGGCGTACTTGGGTTCTGCAGCAGGACAATGACCCAAAGCACAAAAAAACTTTCAAAAGTCCACCTCTAAATGGCTTAAAAAATAAATATAATTAAGTTTTTGGAGTGGCCTAGTCAAAGTCTGATTGATTGAGATGCTGTGGATGATCTTAAACAGGAGGCTCATGCTGGAAAACCCTCCAATATGCCTGAATTAAAAAAATTCTGTAAAGAAAAATGGACCAAAAATCCTCCACAGAGATGTGAAAGACTCATTGCCAGTTATCGGTAAAGCTTGATGACAATTGTTGGCGCCAATCAAGTTATTAGTCAGAATAACACTTTTTCACACAGGGCTAGATTGGTTTAATAAGTGAAATTGTCATTTAAAAAGTGATTTTTATATTTATTAAGGTTATCTTTGTCTTGTATTAAAGTCCATTTGATAATCAGAAAAATATCAGTATGATAAAAAAAGCAAGAACACAAGAAATCTGTAGAGGGGTTATGTAATATAGTCAGAGATTGAAAACAGTGTGAAAACAGACAGTTGGTGGGTGTGAGATAGCATTAAGCATCACTATACACCTTGCACAGGGTGTAAGATAGCGCCCCCAGTGTCTAAACAGACCACACCTGTAACCATTTACATATCTGCCTGATCCTGATATCATAACTACATACTACATTGTTGTGCAGCAAGACAGGGTACCTTTAATTGTAAAACTAAGCATCTTAATTCAAGAAAACATGGAAAATCTCATCATTTCTTTTATACAATGTTGCACGTACCTCTATAGAGGTTCTTCTATAGAAGCCTCGTAGCTTCGGCAGTTTGTTTTGCTCTCCTGCTGGTTTGTTTTTCTCAGTAAGAGCTTTTTGATCAGCTCCACACACTTTCAGATCTGCTCTGTAGCCTGAGTTGTCTTCTCACAGTGGAAAGATGGACAGAAACATCTGTGAATTATTTCACATCTGAAGCAGGAGTGCAGTTTGATGTTCTCCTCTCACTCAAAGATGAAGGCGCACTTTTGTTCATCTGATGGAGGCAGTTTTGATGGCCTGCACAACTGTTAGCATTCTCATTATCTCTGTAATGCATGTTTTATATCACGAAATGTTGTTTTTTTGGAAACAATAGTCTGTTCTTAATGACTACAGTACAGTGTAAATGGTAAACAAGGAGCTTTTGGGGTAGGGTTGTGAGTGTGTAGTAAATGGAATTAAGACCAGTGTTTTTTACTTACTTTCCAAGAAAAATAGAGTACTTTTTATCACTATCCTATGAAAAACACTTATCTGATTTATTGTCGATTTTTAGTTGACTACATAATTTGAACAGAGAAACTGTTCCTTACACTGTGCCAAAATTTCTCGATGAACGGACCAATAGAAACTCTTCAAAATGACCTGAAATCAACTCTTTTTTACATTGACTTCCATTGAAAGTTTACAAGAGAATTTTTTTTATTGTACAGCAACATTTTATTACTGTTGAAAACTACAGTGGCTTGTAATTCATGCCCTTCTCTTCTGAACGTTTCACATTTTGTCACCTTACAACTACAAACTTGATGGACCAGACTCATGGACCAGCCTGGACACCTCTAATTCAAATACTACAGTAAAAAAGGGGGGGGGGGACTTTGTGTTGATGGACCAACACAAAGTAGCACATCATTGTGAAGTAAAATGAAAATTATACATGTTCTTTTTTATACTTAATCATATAAAATTCTAAAAAGTGTGACATGAAAAAGTATTCAGCCCCTAATTTAGTCTCAGTATAAATATAAACACCTGCTCTATGAAGGTCTCAGTAGTTTGTTAGAGAACACTAGTGAAGACAAACAGCATCATGAAGACCAAGGAACTCACCCGACAGGTCAGAGATGAAGTTGTGGAGAACTTTAAAGCAGGGTTAGGTCATAAAAAAACATATCACAAGCTTTAAGCATCCATTATCCATAAATGAAAAAGGAATTCTACAACTGTTTCTGCAAATCTAACAAGACATGGCCATGGTCCACCCAAATTGACAGATCATGGAGCTGCAGAGAGCACTGATAGCACTGATCAGAGAAGCAGCTAAGAGGCCCATGGTCACTCTGGAGGAGCTGCAGAGATCCACAGCTCAGTTGAAAGAATCTGTTCACTATAGTCAAGGGCTACTATAAGTCAAGCATTCCACAAATTTGGCTTTTATGGAAAGAGGGGAAAAGCTATTTCTGAAAGAAAGACATAGTAAGTTCCATTTCAGTTTGTCACAAGCCACGTAGGGGACCTAGCAAATATGTGAAAGAAGATGCTTTAGTTAGATGAAACCAAAGTTAACTTTTTTGGGTGTAAATGCCAAGAGCTATGGATGCTGGAAAAGTAACACTGCTCATCACCCTGAACATTTACATTTACATTTACATTTAAGGTATTTAGCAGACGCCCTTATCCAGATTGACTTACAACAGTGCTTCGATGTTACTTCAAATATCCAAAGCTAGTTTGTAGACTAGGATCAAGAGATACACAGAGCTTGATCATGTTTAGAACCCTAGGAACCTTTTTTTTCTGTGAAACATGGTGGTGCTAGCATCATGCTGTG
Source organism: Astyanax mexicanus (assembly GCF_023375975.1). Taxonomy (NCBI): domain Eukaryota; kingdom Metazoa; phylum Chordata; class Actinopteri; order Characiformes; family Acestrorhamphidae; genus Astyanax; species Astyanax mexicanus. The sequence goes on from NC_064428.1 coordinate 29,732,873, forward strand.
GAGAGGCTTTTTTTCAATAGAATATTTAGTGAAATGTTATAAATATAAATTAATACCTAATTTTCCTGGAATTTTCCTGGTTGACCTGTTGTTACTTTAACAGTGTTTTACTGACCCTAAAACAGAATACTAACTCTGCTAATGGCTGCTAATTTTCTCTTTGTTTTGCTAACTTCCATGCCGGAGCGTTGATAATAGCGCTAAAGAATGGTAGCATTGTAGCGTAGCGGTTGTCCACTGTGTGTGCGATCGTAGGAAATGAGGGAAAATGGGATTATGAGTGGCTGAGAAAAGCCTGGATCGGAGTTTGCATGTACTGCCACTTTTTTTTTTTTTTTTTCGTGCGCTAGCGTGAAGTAGCTCAAATTAAAAGAAAATGAATAACCCAGCCTCACCGAGGGACCTTGCTTTTTAACCTTCCGTGACACGAGCGCTCAGAGCATCGGGGAGAGTATTATTAAAATGAGCGCCGACCTCTGGGGAGAAAGAGAGAGGAGGCTGGAGCGGAGCAGCTAAAGCGCTAAAGGGGCTAAACGCTAACATAAAAGCTTTCTGCTATCTGTTCTTTCCCTCCTTCTTTCTTGTTCCTTTTTCCTACTTACTCCTGCTCTCTCTCTCTTGCTCTCTCTCTCTCTCTTTCTGAACCACCACTTACTCGTTTTTTTAGCCCTTCTGGAGAGTGATGGCTCAATTTCTAATCTGTTGAGCACGGCAGGGAGAACTCACAGAAATATGTCTTAATTCCCTAAAAACTGCCATGTTCTCTCTCTAGCTCTCTCGCTGTCTCTCTCTCTTTCAACCTCTCGCTCTATAACTCTCTCTTCTGAAAGATTAGCCAGGCTGCTGGAGGGTGGGCCTTCAGCCTTTACAGCCAGATGCTCTAGGACGTTATAATCTGAAGACGGCAGACAACTAGCATCCACTAGCATCACGCTCAAGCTTACATATGCTGTTTCTCCTCGCGCCAACTCGGCCAAGGGCCGATTTACCCGTCAGAGCCTTCAAAGAGTGAACTTCAACGTCTGGATGTCTGAGTTGAATTTCAGAGTTCCTAACTGTTAAGTTAGCTTAGCTAATGTTCATTTCACACCTTGTGTAGCAGCCAAAATATATGTATTAGAGTGTTTTTGAAAAAAAAAAAAATCAGGGCATTAGTAGGCATTAATAGGGCTGCATGATATTGGAAAAATTTTACATTGCAAAAGTTATATAGACCGCAACATATAAAAGGGAAAAACGCGTGTCTAGATGTATAACAAGATAAGCTTTATTTAAAGTATCAAAAAGTAGTTAAAAGTACTATTTGGTGTCTAGGGACAAAGAGGGATCATCTGGAGAACATGGAGCACAAACAAACAAAATCCCCCACTATCTGCCCCAATGCCTCTTTTTAAGATGGCTGGCAAATGACACCCAGGTGCAACCACTGAGCACAACTCCTCCCACCCACCAGCCTGGCCCAACTCACCAACCACCAGGGTTCGTAACATTTAATAATATATTATTTTAGCAATCTATAGCGCACCGGTCAACTGTGCATCTCACAGCTTGATTTAGGGTGTGTCGATTTTATCTTTAGCATTGTGAGAGTGCACCTTGCAAGGTTTCAAATGCGCAAAAGTCATGAACTAATTATTTTAATTAATCATGGGTGTGTTTTGAAAGTGTAATGTGAAAAAATCCTAAATCAGTGTTTCCTTTGTCATTTTCTTTAAGAGCCAGGTGTGCTCTGTCTTTGGCACGTTCAAATCTTAACAGTGCAGTTCTTTTGTGCGTCTCAGCAGAGGATTCTGACCTGCTTGCGCTTCTCAGGCAGCAGCAGCCTGTCACTCACACAGACACAGAGACAGCACTGTGTAGCTACTGCTTGTGTCAAGAATCAAAACATTGCACATTGCTATGACAATGCTTACCCAATATACCATGCAGTCCTAATCGCCATATATTTTGGCTCTTAAATATGAGATCTGTAATTGAGGTGGAACTTGTTCTATTCCTAGATTGTAAAGCATTAATGTATTTTGTATTTTAATGTATTTTGTAATTTATTTTGTAGCATCAGGGCATGGTCCTGTGGAACTTTATTTGAACAGGCATGTGCCCACAGGTGGAGACCTTTATCTACGCTCCAACTCAACATCAATAGAGATAATAACATAATTATTAGAGTTAATAATTCTCCATTCTACCAGTGAAACCACCATAACTAAATCCCATTTAATGTAAATGTCTAAACAAACAAAGAACCTCATTTTTCACACTATAAAACACAAATAATTATAAGGCACATTATGTGACACTAGTAAGGAACAAGGGTGTCCGATAAGTAAAACAGGTAAAGGCTGTCTGAAGATGGTTAGATGTTAAATGTTGAAACTGACTGAGTGACACCAGTGAGCTGAGTTTTAGTGTTTAGTGCAGGGGTGTCCAAACTACGGCCCGCAGGCCATTTGCGGCCCGTTTCCTTTTTTGGAGCGGCCCGCGAGGTTATTTTAGAAATAGAATGAAAGTTGGCCCGCTGTTAAGCAGGTTTTTATGATGTGAGATTCAAAGTTTGAACGCTAGGAGTCAGAAACGGGCAAAAGAGTCTAAAAGCGGAGAGAGTGCGCACGCATTTCTAGCGCAGAAAAACGGACCAAAGAGTCTAAAAGCGGAGAGAGTGCGCATTTCTAGCGCAGAAAAACGGGGCAAAAGAGTCTAAAGGCAGAGAGGGTGCGCATTTCTAGAGCAGAAAAACGGGGCAAAGAATCTAAAAGCGGAGAGAGTGCGCATTTCTAGCTCAGAAAAACGGGGCAAAGAGTCTAAAAGCGGAGAGAGTGCGCATTTCTAGCGCAGAAAAACAGGGCAATGAATCTAAAAGCGGAGAGAGTGCGCATTTCTAGCGCAGAAAAACGGGGCAAAGAGTCTAAAAGCGGAGAGTGTGCGCATTTCTAGCGCAGAAAAACGGGGCAAAGAGTCTAAAAGCGGAGAGAGTGCGCATTTCTAGCTCAGAAAAACGGGGCAAAGAGTCTAAAAGCGGAGAGAGTACGCTTTTCTAGCGCAGAAAAACGGGGCAAAGAGTCTAAAAGCAGAGGGGGTGCGCATTTCTAGCGCAAAAAAACGGAGCAAAAGAGTCTAAAAGCGGAGAGAGTGCACATTTCTAGCACAGAAAAACGGGCCAAACAGCGCAGAAAAACAGGCCAAAGAGTCTAAAAGCGGAGAGGGTGCGCATTTCTAGCGCAGAAAAATGGGGCACAGAGTCTAAAAGCGGAGAGGGTGCGCATTTCTAGCGTAGAAAAATGGGGCAAAGAGTCTAAAAGCAGAGAGAGTGCGCATTTCTAGCGCAGAAAAACAGGCCAAAGAGTCTAAAAGTTGCCGTAATTAAGGAGTTTAATATTAAGAGACATCATGAAGTTAAACATCGATTTGAAAAATCTTAGTTTACACAACACTGTCAAAGATAAAGATAATAAGTCTAGTAAAATGGTGTGTAAATGAAATAATCAGGAAAAATGTATTATTTAAAGTGGTATATTTCATTATTTGTTTTATTACAGAGTGTGGCCCGTGACTTCAAATATATTTCTCCTTCTGGCCCCCAACAAAAAAAGTTTGGACACCCCTGGTTTAGTGCACTTAAATGTGCACAGGCTAGGCTAGTTCTAACATTATAACATATGGCTTAAAGTCTGCGCTGTCTAATATTGCACCTTTTGTTCACCTTTATGAAGGGTAGGTCTGTGGGGATACACACTCACTCACACACTTACAAACACACAGTCCAAAGCTAAAGGCTAAGAGGGCAAAGCCTGTGTGATGTAGCGTTGCGTGCTAACCCTCCTCAGAGAGCCCCTCGCTGCCGAGGCTACACTGAGGAACATCTCTGAGGAGGAAGAAAAAAAAGAAAACCTCGTCCTTTTCCAGGTGTCAGCTGTGACCCAGGACCCCTCAGGAAGCACCCGTCCCACCGTGCTCTCCAGCGATAACACACACACACACACAGACGCAAGCACCACCTGATAACATGTCAACCCGCTATCAGCAAGCTAACTCGACCTCGACCATCCTCCAGGCAACAAACTCAATCTAACACGGCCTCAGGACAGATTTCCACCGGCTACCCCCGCTCTGCTTAGCTTTCCCATCAACTGAAACCATATCTTCTTCCCATCCAGAGTGACAGATCCCTGACAGATCCCTCCTTCTGCAACTGGATTGGATGACCGGAGCAGTGAACCTGAGCTGGGATTGGCTTATGGTTTGTAGGGTGGATGGGGCTTCCAGTTGAAAACGAGGCTATGGCTAATTATTATTTTTACTATTATCATTTTCATCATCATTATAGTTATTATCAATGAAAAGTTCCCACTTCTGGCTACCATATATATATATATATATATATATATATATATATATATATATATATATATATATATATATATATATATATATATATATATATATATATATACAGTACAGGCCAAACAATTGGAAACACCTTCTCTTTTTTAATGCGTTTTCTTTATTTTCATGACTGTTTACATTGTAGATCCTCACTGAAGGCATCAAAACTATGAATTAACACATGTGGAGTTTTATGTACTTAACAAAAAAAGGTAAAATCAATGCGCTTTAGGTGGCCACCTGAAATGAAAAGTTTTCCAACAGTCTTGAAGGAAGGAGTTCCCAGAGGTGTTTATTAGCACTTGTTGGTCTCTTTGCCTTTTTCGTTTTGCGGTCCAGCTCACCCCAAACCATCTGGATTGGCTTCAGGTCCGGTGACTGTGGAGGTTCAGCTCATTTTTTATTAAGTACATAAAACTCCACACGTGTTCATTCATAGTTTTGATACCTTCAGTGAGAATCTACAATGTAAATAGTCATGAAAATAAAGAAAACGCATTGAATAAGAAGGTGTGTATATATATATTTTTCTTTTGTTTTTGCTCTTTTGTTATACAGATATTTTTTTAATTGTCAAACAAACTTAAATATCAGACAAAGATAACCCGAGTAAATATTAAAAGCACTATTTAAATGATAATTTTATTTATTAAAGGAAAAAAAACTATCCTGTTTAAAAAAATAATTTGCCCTCTAAAGCTAATAACTTGGTTGTGCCAGCCTTTTCAGCAACAACTGCAACCAAGTGGAGGAAGAATTTTGGTCTACTCTTCTTTACAGAATTGCATGTGGAAGAATCATTTTAAACTGGGCGGGTATGATGCGGTCTCTTTTCCTTTCCGATTCCAGGTAATGTTCAGTCAGAGAAAGAAAGAGAGAGAGAGAGAAAGAGAGAGAGCATGCTCAGTGAGAAACTATTTCACTTGTCTTCTTTCTTTGTTTTTACTATGAGTGAATGAGCTACTGAGCTCTGAGTTTCCTCTTCTGAAGTCTCCATTGCTCCACCAGCTGCTCGCGTTCAGTAAAACTGAGCCGGATCCTCATTTAGAGGCTGTACGTGTGACGTAAGTAAATTTTGACAGATTTTTAGATTCCAATATATATATTAGGCTTAGCAGGGATGGTGGTTCCTGCACACTGGTACCATTACACACAATATTTTATCCCTTATCGTTTTAGAAATGCTTCTGCTTTCAGTTTTGAAACAAAATAAAACAGACTGCACCAGATAAGTTCATTAGAGTTACCAGCTTCAGAAAGTTAACAGCAGAAGTTTAGTTTTTTTTTTTTAGCATTTATAAGCTACTACATGATTCAGTATTCATTACCATTACCAATGTAGGATGTAGGATGTTTGTTGGTACTCTATATCTTTTTTTTTTCTTTAGGGATGCAGAAAGATAACAACAGTAGCCAGTGCTAGCGCAGAGAGAGCAGCGCTACAGTACGTGCCAATTCCAGCACAGACGCTTTCTTGGAATCCGAACTTTCCAGAAGTTTGACAGATTTGTTTTCGCCTCGCTCGAGTTGAGCACAAGTTTCGCTAATTAGCGAGAAGCAGCCCTGCAATTCATCACACGGATGAAGCCTGAACAGCTGGGCTACATGACAAGCTAGCGTCAAAGCTGAAGACGAGTGGACGGAATGTTTTTTTTTAATTTTTTTTTATTCAGTCTTTTTGGCCTCTTATTTTCGGGAAAGGGTAGGGAAAAAACGGTGACTTCTTTTTTTTGCGTTTCTTCTTCTTTTTTTCCTTTCACAGCGACACGACTGGCTAAAAGAGAGAGAGAAAAAAAAAGAGAGAGAAAGAGCCTTGAGAATGAAGAGTAAAAACCAGCGGAGGAAATGGTACTGCCGTTATATAACTCACTCAAGGGCTTATGATACACATGCTGGGCTTTAGAGCCTCCATTCATCTGTCGAAAAGCAAAACTGTCCGGCTCCCGCTCCGGCTTTTTCCCCCTTTTCTCTTCCTTTCTTTTCTTTATAAGCACTTGTAAATTTTGACAGCGCCTCTCCGGCTCCCGCTGAAGTCTTAATATGGCCCGCAGAAACTGGAATAACCTCAGCGGTTGTGTTTTTTAAAGAGCACATGATGGCGCTCCGCTATAAGACTGCTTTATTTATTTATTCGTTCTATCAGCTTCTATTGGCTTTGTGTCGAGGAGTGAAGGTGTAGGAGGTGGAGAAAGAAGAGGAGAAGGAGGAGGAGGAGGAGGAGGAGGGGTTATAAACTATACATAACGCTTTTTGATATGCAGAGGCTCTCTGTAGAGAAGAGCAGTGGAACGTGAAGAGACAGGTGCTGCTCTGAGTAAAGCTGAACTAAAGGAGTGAGGTTCTGAGGGAAGACTGGAACAGATGTTCCTCCGCTTCACAGTTTATTCCTCGTATAGAAACGACTAAACCACGAGTTTCCCATGAGCTGTTAATAAATATCACTGTTAAAATAGAAGAACTCTCCTTTCTTCACTGTTTCTTTTTCTGTCTCTTCCTATTTCTACCAGCTTTTCTTCTATTTTTTAATTCTCACTTTTTTATATATTGAATTACATCACATTTATCAGACTTTATTATTCAAAAAGAGGGAGGTGGTGGATCCAAGTGCAGAGTTTGGATGGAATAGACTCTTCTTCTTTGTGTTTTTGAACATGTTTAAGTTTTTATTTTTATTTACAGTCTTTTTCTTAATTCCTTTCTTCTCTTAACCTCTTTCTTGCCTTTTTTTGTGTTCACTCCTTCTTGGCCACTCAATCCTTCTTTCTTTTAGCTTTCTCTTGTGTTGATTCTTTTCTCTTACTCTTATAACTTACTCCATCCTTTCCACAACCTTTTCCTTTCTTCCTGCTTTCTCTCATTAATTGCTTTCTAATCTTCTTTCCTCATTTTTTTCTTTAACTGTCCTTCTTCTCTTCTGCTCTTCTCTTAATCATCTTTTTCTTGCTTTCCTTTATCAACATTTGCTTCTCTTTTCTACATATTGCTTTCTATTGTCCTCATTTATCCTTTAGTCACTCTTATTCTTTTAGTTTTTTATTCTTTAACTCTTTTCCTTCCTTTCCTCTTCTTTTTCTCCCTTTCCTCCCTTTCTACGTTCCTTCTTCAGTCAGCTTTTCTTCTTTTACTCGTCTCTATTTGTCCAATTCTAATTCTAATGTTAGAAGAAGTCTATATAACTATATCCTCCTGAGACTCGGACTTTAGTTGGTGTGCATATTTATTTTCTTTTATCTATGCGGGAGTACCTAACAAGTATATAAAATATAGAAACTTAACTTTCTCTTTGTATTGAAAAAAAATAAAAATAGCAAGGGTACTCATACTAACATTTTAAAATGTATTCTTAACATTTGGGTTCAAAAGGACCCAAAGTAAATGACCTAGTTTGAAACATAAATTTCGATGATATTTCTTACCTGTCCCATTTTTCTCACCATCTTGTTCTAATCACTTAAGTATAATGTTCTCATGTGACCACTAACTAGTACGAGCAGTGTCTCCATATAAGTCTAAAGATCAACGTTTAAAAAAATTAAGAATAATGGTGCAGAGAAGCAGAAATGGAATGTCCTCATATGAGGACGCTGGGTCTCAAGAGGATATATAAGATTCTTATTAAACTTAAAGCTTATTCTCTTTTTTATACCATATAGTGACTCAATTCAGATTATACAGTACCAATCATAAGTCTGGATACACCTCTCCCTCTCATTCAGTGTGTTTTCCTTATTTTTATGATTGACATTTTAAATTTAAGAACGAAGGCATTAAATATGAGTAGCCAGAATGAAAACAAGCGGAAATTAAATAGGAGTATCGAGGCTATTTTTAAAATGTAAGGAGTAGAAACAACCACACAGTTTGTGACACTGAACCAGCCTTTAGTTCTGGAAATTTTGTGTAAAATGTTTTCTAAAACGTAATTACTCCTAAAAAGTATAGAAAACTAAAATTTCTTTCTAAATAACACATCGAAATATTTCTACTTCGTTACTTGACACTTTTGTTTTTGAGTAGCAGGCTTTTTGATTTCATGATAATTATGACGAATTAGCGAGAACCGGTTCTAATAAGGACTACAGGACCTGACAGAGAACCCTTTAGGGGAGCATTACTTTATTTTGAGTTGGTGATTAGTAGATGTTGAGAACGTGTGGTGAGTTGAAGGTGATGAGGCAGTACTTTTTGAGCATGCTGAGGAGGTGGGCGTCAGTTTAGAGGGGATATTTTTTTAAAGGCGGGGGGTGGAGGAAGTTAAAGCGATTTTCCTTCTTTGCTGAGCTGCTAAGCTGATGTATTAAAGGCATCCTTAAAAGTCGAAGTCTCTCTCTCTCTTTCTCTCTCTATTTCTCTCTCTCTCTCTCTCTCGCTGCCAGCTCTACTCTCAAGGCTCCGGCACTCAATTGTGTTTTGATGTTCCTGTGAAGCTTACAAATGCACTTAGCACTCAGTAGCCATAACATACATTACTCAGTCCCTCATCCTCCCTCTCTCTCTCCGTCTATCCTTCTCTCTCTCTGTTTCTCTCTCTCTCTCTCGCCTTCTTCTCCTCTCCTCATCTCGCCTGCTTTCCACTCAATCGCCCACACCACGCTGCTGTATGTGTGCCACCACCACGGCCCATGGCTCCCGAGGTCACCCGCCGACACCCGCGTCACGCGTAATTACCGTTATTTATAGACCAGACCAGAATAGAGCATGAAGAGAGACTGAGAACGACAGACTGATACATTCACACACTGTGCATATTTACATTTTACTTTTATTAGTAAACATGGAGAACAGTGAAACTCATTAATCAATCAATCAATCAATTAAGCAACATGTCATTCAAAAAAAAAAAAAAGAGAGACCACTTTAAAATTGGGTTTCTTAGATTTTACCAAATTGAAAACCTCTGGAATATAATCAAGAGAAAGATGGATGATCACAAGCCATCAAACCAAACTGAACTGCTTGAATCTTTGCACCAGGAGTAAAGGTATAAAGTTATCCAAAAGCAGTGTGTAAGACTGGTGGAGGAGAACATGATGCCAAGATGCATGAAAACTGTGATTAAAAACCAGAGTTATTCCACCAAATATTGATTTACGAATATGAACTAGTTTTCTTTGCATTATTTGCTTTCTTTGCGGTAGAACTTAAAAAAAAAAGTGTCTGTAATAACTGTGTAGTTACACATTAACAATGCATGTAATAACTGTGTAACTTCCAGTGAAGTTTGTATTGTAACACATTGATTACAGTTATACAAGTTATGTAATTTAATGTGTATCAACATCATTTTTAACTCTCAGGGCTCCGGGAGCTGGTGGCATGTTGCATGACGGGGATTTGAACCAGCGATCTGGCAGTGGTTTAGACCGCTGGTCCACTCGGGGCCGCGGTTGAACGAATCATAATTGACTATATATGTGAAAGAATAATTTTAAATTAATACATATTCAGCACATGAATATATTAATAATTTTGGTACAACTTTAAAATAAGACTACCTTTAGAAAGGGTTTTTAAATGGTTTACAAATAGTTTATCAATAGTTACTAATTAAGTTATAAATGCCTTAAAAATCATTAATAATCAGTTATACCACATACGTAGAAAGGGCAACAATGACCTGTTGTTTGCCAAATAGTGAACCCACAGCCATCTATATTGTTGCTCTTTTTAACGTATGTGTTATAACTGATTATTAATGATTTTTAAGGCATTTACAACCTAATTAGTAACCATTAATAAACTAATTGTAAACCATTTATAAACACTTTATAAAGGTAGTCTTATTTTAAAGTGGTACCATAATTTCTATAATTTTTATAATTTTTATTAAATATAAATTATGTGCAACCGATGTACATATATATATATTTTTTATGTAATTCCACCAGATATTTTTTAGTGCGCAGTCTATTTTGTCTTCTTTTGTTTGTTTGTTTTTGTTTTTTATCACAGCCTCCTTGCCATTCTAAAGGTCTTATAGAAGTATGTGGGCTGGGCACTGACAGCTACATACTTTAAAACAGACATATTCATTTTTATAGCTAAAGGAAGTATAAATAAGGCCACACACTCATCGGTCACTTCAATAGAAATTGTTCTCCAAGTGAAAAGTCCAGAAGCGGCCGTGCACAAATTGAATTCAGACAGGCTGGAAACCTGTAAAAGTGGTCATTAACTGATAAACCGGGAGCTGAATACTGGACCAAATGCAGGCCAGCCTTTCACTATCCACCCCACTCTAAAAATGAGGTCCAGCCACATTATAATAATAATTTAAAAAATCCTCACTAATGGAACAGGCTCTACAATAGCACGGCTCAGGCTTGGCAGCCGAGATGACCACAATCAAGAACAAAAAGCTGAGAAAAATATAACCATTGTAGCGCCGGAACTGGCCGCCGCAGGCAGACCCAGCTGCCCAGAGTGGACAGACTGTGACCTCACCGTGACCTCGGCGTGGAGGAGTGCTCCGAGTGCCATTCAGTCAGAAATACAGGCTGAAAGAACATCTGCTGAAGTTCTGCAGGAATACCCACGCTGTAGAAAACCCAGAACAATGAAAAGTAGGATAAATCTCACTCAAAATCCAAATCAAACTCAACAAAAAGTTAGGAAACTGTGTGCATGAGACTATTTTCAATTTCTACCAGCTCGAATCTGGACACAAAAATACAGTAGATAAGATCAATTCATTTAATTTAATGTTGATAAAAAAAAAAGTGTTTTAAAGTCTTTGAAGGAGGCCCTGTCTTTGGCCCAGGTCTTGTCACCACATCTGGTGAAGCTGGTGATTGGTTGAGAAATTTAGTGACAAAGCAAAGTGACAAAGAGTCTCCTGGTAGAACTTTCTCTATATGCTTTTATTTAATAAAAAATGATAAGTTAACAATTTGAAATAGGACAGAACTGGAAGTTTTGTGGAAGTCTTTGTTGGAGGCCCTGTCAGAAGCCCAGGTCTTGTCATGTCTAGTGAAGCTGGTGATTGGTTGGGAAATTAAGTGAAGTAGCATTAGAGTCTCCTGGTAGAACTTTCACTAGTTTCTTAGATTTTACCAAATTGAAAACCTCTGGAATATAATCAAGAGGAACATGAATGACCACAAGCCATCAAACCAAGCTGAACTGCTTGAATTTTTGCACCAGGAGTGGGTAGCATAAAGTTATTCAAAAGCAGTGTGTAAGACAGGTGGAGGAGAACAAGATGACATGATGGCATAAAAACTGTGATTAAAAACCAGGGTTATTCCACCAAATATTGATTTCTGAACTCTTAAAACTTTATGAATATGAACTTGTTTTCTTTGCATTATTTGAGATCTGAAAGCTCTGCATATTTTTTGTTATTTGAGGTATTTCTCATTTTCTGCAAATAAATGCTCTAAATGGCAATATTTTTATTTGGAATTTGAGAGAAATGTTGTCTGTAGTTTATAGAATTAAATGACAGTGTTCATTTACTAAAACATATACCTTTAAATAGCAAAATCAGAGAAACTGATTCAGAAACTAAAGTGGTCTCTTAATTTTTTTTTAAGCTGTATTGTTCAGCATTGATAGTATGGGTAAGCTGTCCAAACCCCATACCATCAGAGTGAGCAGACAGTGAGTGAGTGTCCATAATGTGATACAGTATAAAATATGACTGTCCTTGTTGAGCATCTTCACCACTGTGCATTTATCTCCTGCTGATCCAGTTCGTGTTCCAAAGTCAGAAAAAAAAAGAAAAAAAGACCTGAGAGTTTCGCTCCACGGCCGAATACTGGGCAGTAACACCACCTGACACCCATCCTACAGGCTCTTGTTGGGTGTCTTTCTTCTGGCTACACCATAGACTGTGTATAGCTGGACAGAGCATCGTCTCTCAAAAGTAAAGCCACCCACCAGGTTTCAATGGAAAAACAGATAACTTTCAATTTTTTTTTTTCCAATATACTGTAATTCTACCTCCATTATTTAAATGCAGCAGCTAGTGTAACCTCTGCTTATATTGTACAATTTTATATCTCCACAGAATTCGTTTTTAAACTGTTATTCAGCTCTATTTAAAAAGGTGTGGTTATTGTAAAAGGGCTGGGTTACACCTAGCCGGGGTGGGACTAATGACTGTATGGGTGGGACCATAGAGTGTGTGAGCTCTGTGGAGGCAGCCCTCAGGGGCGGGGTTATTTAAATGAGTAGGCTGTCTCTCCACAGTCTTTCTCCCTCCTCTGGTCTCTACTGCGCAGACTCGGGTTTCAGAATCGCCAACATGGCGGAAGATTTTGGCTTCGTTTTTATTGAATGAATGGGAACGGCGACTCAGCGTCCATCTTTTTTTTACAGTTTCTGGGCTACATCAAGAAGTTGGTGAAGGCTCCACTAAAACTACACAAGATACTTCAAGGAAAATAATGGCTCAACTAGACGTAGCTGAAGTTTTATCCATTTTATTCCATTTTAAAACACTTAAATCCAGCAACTATTCTTTTAATCAATTTTTTAATCTCTTAAAAAACATACAGAAAAAGGGACGTGTTTTAAGCTGTAAAACTAAAAATAGTAATAAACACACATTTTATGGAATTAGGAAAATACTAGAAACACTAAAAACAGTGGACTTTTGTTTTGGTTCTGTTTTTTGTCATACTTACATTTTTGAGATGATTAAACATTATCAAACTTTAATATCATGGAATATATGGAAAAAAGAGCCCACTTCAGTTTCTGAATCAGTTTCTCTGATTTTGCTATTTATAGGTTTATGTTTGATTAAAATGAACATTATTGTTTTATTCTATTGTTTTAACTACAGACACCATTTCTCTCAACTTTCAAATTAAAATATTGTCATTTAGAGCATTTATTTGCAGAAAATGAGAAATGGCTGAAATAAGAAAAAAATAAGTTTTCAGACCTCAAATAATACAAAGAAAACAAGTTCATATTAAGAAATCAATATTTGGTGGAATAACCCTGGTTTTTAATCACAGTTTTCATGCATCTTGGCATCATGAGTTTTTCTCCACCAGTCTTACACACTGCTTTTGGATAACTTTATGCTGCTTTACTCCTGGTGCAGAAATTCAAGCAGTTCAGTTTGGTTTGATGGCTTGTGATCATCCATCTCAACTTCCTCTTAATTATATCCCAGAGGATTTCAATTTGGTTTAATAAAAGAAACTCATCATTTTTAAGTGCTCTCAATTTTTTTCCAGTGCTGTATAGCAGACCAGCAGAGCACAGTAAGCAGTAAGAACTATTAACAAAATTACTCCATAAGGGCATGGACAACTCATCCAGGAGGTTAGTAAAGAACCAAGAACAACATTTAAAGAACCGCAGGTCCTGCTTGCCTCAATTTAGGTCAGTGTTAATGATTCAATAATTCATCGGTCAAAAATTGTATCAATGGGGGAGTTCCAAATCAGAAAAAAACACTGTTAACCAAAAAGTACACAACGGCTCACATTTGTCTCAAAAAACAAAAAACAAATATCTTGATGATCCCCAGGACATGTTTTGTTTTGCTCAAATTGCCTATTCTTGTGTAATACTAGTGTAAAAAGATGTAAGGTATAATATGTACAGTATATTTAGTTTCACCTGTTTCAAAAATTCCTTCGATTCCACCTCTACCTTTTTTTTTTACTCCTGGAACGCTGTTCCAGAGCAGTGTTCCGGCCCATTTCTAGCTCCTGCCTGACAGCTAATTAGCCAATAAAGGCGGCTAATTTCTCCTTCTACTCTGTACAGATTAGGATATTAATAACCCTGAACCGACGGGGGGAAAAAAGTGGCCAAACATTCATTATCTGTATAATGAAAATGATTATTGTCACACTACCTCTCCATCAGGCTTATCGTTTAAATAGGGGGATTCCAATAACATCGCAGGAAATTAAATATAGCAGTTGAGGGCCTGATGCTATTGGGGCTGTAATTGATTTGATGAGGGAGTCCTGCGCTTTCATTCGTGGACGCTGCCACCGTCTGATGGAGATAAGAGCGAAAGAGTGTGTGTGTATATGTGTCTGTGTAAATCTGTGTGTGTGTGTGTGTGTCTGCACCATCCATTTGCTGCTTAGTCTTCTGACAGGAACGCAAACAGCTAGCGGGGCGTTGTCAGTGTTCATTAGTTTACCAGTCCTTTCCTCTCAAGTGTGTTGCAGCGGTGTACAAATACAAGGGTGTGTGTGTGTGTACGAGTGTGTGTGTTCGACGGGAGGCGTCCGATAACGAGCTGACTGCATTACAGGCTGTCACCACCTTCAGAGTCCAATCCCATTATAAATCTAAACAGCTTTTTGAACACTCACACACTCGTTACCTTGCTGTGTGTGGAGAGAGTGTGTGTTTGAGACCACTCTGACTGAGGTAATTGGTTTGTCGAGGAACACGCCTGACAGTCAAGGCACACGAGGCGTCATGGTGTAATTCATGCCAAGCTGTGCACCCAAATCTGCGTGTTTGTGTGTTTATAAGAGAGATAAAACGATAGAAAGATAGAGAGGGAGGAATAAAAAGAGCATGATCAAGCAATCGAAGATGAACTCACACTTTTTCCAGCCTATTTTTTATATTGCCATATAACAGACTAGTAGACCACAGTAAGAGCTATCAACAAAATTACTCCAAAAGGGCATGGACAACTCATCCAGGAGGTCTGTGTGGAGAGTGTGTGTTTGAGACCACTCTGACTGAGGTAATTGGTTTGTCGAGGAACACGCCTGACAGTCAAGGCACACGAGGCGTCATGGTGTAATTCACGCCAAGCTGTGGGCCGAAATCTGTTTTTGTGTGTGTTTTTGTGTGTTTATAAGAGAGATAAAACGATAGAAAGATAGAAAGATAGAGAGGGAGGAATAAAAAGAGCATGATCAAGCAATCGAAGATGAACTCACACTTTTTCCAGCCTATTTTTTATATTGCTATAAAAAAAGCCCAGAAGACCACAGTAAGAGCTATTAACAAAATTACTCCAGAAGGGCATGGACAACTCATCCAGGAGGTCTGTGTGGAGAGTGTGTGTGTTTGAGACCACTCTGACTGAGGTAATTGGTTTGTCGAGGAACACGCCTGACAGTCAAAGCACACGTGGCGTCATGGTGTAATTCATGCCAAGCTGTGCGCCGAAATCTGTTTGTGTGTTTATAAGAGAGATAAAACCATAGAAAGAAAGAGAGGGAGGAATAAAAAGAATAAAAAGAGCATGATCAAGCAATCGAAGATGAACTCACACTTTTTCCAGCCTATTTTTTATACAGCCATATAACAGACCAGTAGACCACAGTAAGAGCTATTAAGAAAAAAAAAATATACTACAAAAGGGCATGGACATCTCATCCAGGAGGAACTCACACCATTTCCAGCCTTTTTTTTTTACAATGCTAACTTTTTAAGTTTTATGTGACATGCTAACATGCTACACTAACCTGCTGTTCTCATTTCTTAACCTGACTTTAATATTAATCTACAAATGCAAAACATTTTAAAATAATGAAAAAAAAAAAAAACACTGAATTAAAGTGTGTCTAAATGTTGTTAACTTGCTGGTAACGTTTTTGAGGCTGATAACTCTGATGAACTTATCCTGTGCAACAGCAGAAACTCTTACTGTCTTCCTTTCCTGTAG
Source organism: Astyanax mexicanus (assembly GCF_023375975.1). Lineage (NCBI taxonomy): Eukaryota > Metazoa > Chordata > Actinopteri > Characiformes > Acestrorhamphidae > Astyanax > Astyanax mexicanus. Next base: position 29,748,867 of record NC_064428.1, read on the forward strand.
TGGCCCTGATGAGTGCCAGTTTCATCACCATAACGTATATGTTTTCTTTACTTAGTTGAGTAGTTCAACAAATATTTGACTGATACTGTATTTAATATGATGTATTATTTTTGTTTAAGCAGGATGCTACTCTTTATATATAATATAACTATAAATACAGGTCTGGAAAAAAAGCACTTCAGTGCACTTCAGTTTCTAAAGAGTTTCTCTGATTTTGCTATTTATAGGAATATATTTGAGTAAAATGAACATTGTTGTTTTATTCTATAAACTACAGACAACATTTCTCCCAAATTCCAAATAAAAATATTGTCATTTAGAGCATTTATTTAGAGCAGAACATGAGAAATGTCTGAAATAACAAGAAAGATGCAGAGCTTTCAGACCTTAAATAATACAAAGAAAACAAGTTCATATTCATAAAGTTGTTCAGAAATCAATATTTGGTGGAATAACCCTGGTTTTTAATCACAGTTTTCATGCATCTTGGCATCATGTTCTCCTCCACCAGTCTTACACACTGCTTTTGGAAAACTTTATGCCACTCCTGGTGCAAAAATTCAAGCAGTTCAGCTTGGTTTGATGGCTTGTGATCTTTCATCTTCCTCTTGATTATATGGTCTTGATTTAGATGGTCTCTTATTTTTTTCCAGAGCTGTTTATTGTTTTTTAAATGATTTTATTGTGTGTATGTTGTGTGTAACATCGAGAGATGTAGCGTGAGAGTAAGAGAGAGAGATTGAGAAAGAGACAGAGAGAGAAAGGGAGAGCAGTCAACATGAACTTACACTGGGCTATTTTTAGAATGGTAACTTTTGCAGTCGGTCGGCTCTGCGTGACAGTGTTGAGACGTGTGAAGGCCATTTATTAGTCATTTTCAGCCACTAACTGACTGTCTGCTGTACAGGTGCAGGTGTTCTCAGGTGTTACTGCCACTCTGTTATCCTTTATATTATTTATAAACCTGTTATAAGCAAACCACAGCTTCAGACTGATATATAAACCTGTTAAAACAACATTATGTAGCAGTTCTGACCCTCATAATAGCAGCTTTACAATCATGCTGATTTAAACTGATTATAAAAAAAAATGATATTTTAAACGTTTAGTTTCTAGGCACCATCAGAAACGCCTGTGATTGTTTTAAATTAGTTTTTTTATTTGATGAGTTTATCTTTTTTATTATTTTAATTTTTCATTTGTTGGATTTATTTGTACGTATTTGTTTGTCGACTTTGTTTTTTTATTATTATGATTTAATTTAATTCCCATGTTCTTAGTTTATTATTATTCATTTGATCATTTCTTATCATTCTTATCATTTTACTTTACTGTTACTGTATTATCATGTTTTTCTTTATTTTATATTTTATAAATTCTTTACTTTTAATGTGTCAAATTTTGTGTAGTCTTTTTAATATTTCCTTTCCTTCTTTTCACATATATATATATATATATATATTATTAATTTATATTAAATGTCAGTTTAAATTTTGTATTTCTTTTATTTATTTATTTTTTAAATATTTTGTTCCTTATTATTTGTATTTTTTGTATTACATATTTTCAACTCATTTTAAACTGGAAATCCTCAGCGGCATTGTAAATGAGGGTCACTCTCAATGTATCCCTGAGCGAAAATAAAGGTTAATTGATTGATTGATAATAAAGAGAGTTAGAGATTTTTTCAATGATTAAGTATATAAAAATGCATCTTCTAAATATCTTGTATTTTTTGTCATATATCACATGTCAAAATTTAATCACCACATTTAATTAGTTCTAAATGTTACTTAGACTGTTAAAATACTAATTGATTATTGATCTAATGGAATATTAAATTATTGTTCTGTAAGTTTAGAAAATGTGAGGAAACCTGAATAGAACCACTCTGGGCAACTGGCAAGAGTAGAGGTGGTGAGGTCTCTTTATATGTGAGTGATTTTGTGTAAAGAATGTCATGAAGGGCGCTTTGAACCGCTGGTTTAAATCCCGGCCATGCAGTTTGCCTCAGCTGCCAGAGCCCTGAGAAAGAGAGAGCACAATTGGCCTTGCTCTCTCTCTGGGTGGATAGATGGTGCTCTTTTCTTTCCCCTGATCACTCCTAGGGTGATGCTGATCAGCACAAGGCTGCATCTGTGAGCTGATGTATAAGAACCGAGTCACTGCGCTTTCCTCCGAGCATTAGCGCTGTGATGCTACTCGGTAATGCTGAATCAGCAGCAATTCGAAAAGAGGCGGAGTTTGACTTTATATGTATTAGAGGAGGCATGTGTTAGTCGTCACCTGTCTTGGCCTAGCTAAATTGGGAAAATTTTGAAATAAAATCAAATAAATCAAACAAAATAATGTCATGATCATGTTTTGTAGAGCCTGTAGACCAATTCCTACTTCGGTAAAAAATGCCCCCTTTAAAGATCAACTTAAGCATTCATTTTTTAAGTATTTAACTAATAACGAAACAACCTTAATGTGGTTTTACTGTGTATAATAATAATAAATAAAATGATTCCAGACTTCCGGAACTGCTTTGTAGAACCTAGAAGTGAAGATGAACTGAGGTTGCTGTTTGTCAGGTAAAGTGTTGATGTCTGCCAGCGAACGTGCTATAAACACGTCAGAGCTTCTTCCTGACACACACACCTGCTCAGTTTAGGTAGTGTGACCACATGATAAACACACGTATCTGCTCATTTGGTCTCAGGTCTTTTTATATTTAATGACATCTGGGCCTCTCTTTCATTAGATCAGGAGATGAAGGTAGATACAGGATGCTAGTTTAATATAAAGAAAATGGTTTTGAATTGAAATTCCAGATGAAATTAGAGATAGAAGATATACACTAACTAAGGAGATTGCTTGTTCCAATCCTGTTCATGCAGCTTGCCATCAGCTGCCAGAGCCCTGAGAGAGCACAACTGGCTTTGCCCTCTCTGGGTAGGTACAGTAGATGGGGCTCTTTCCCGTCATCACTCCACCAAAGGGTGATGTCGATCAGCACAAGGTTGCGTCTGTGAGCTGATGTATCTGATCCGAGTTGCTGCGCTTTTCTCCGAGAGCGCTGTGATGATAATCAATAATGCTGCATCAGCAGCAGTTCTAAAAGAGGCGGTGGCTCTAATACTTTACATGTATCAGAAGAGGCATGCGCTAGTCTTTACCCTCCTGGTGTGTTGGGGCATCACCTGTGATAGGGGGTGTCCTAATGAGTGGGTCGGGTCGTTGGCTCTGTAAAATTCTCACCTGATCAATCTTTTTTTACTTTACTTTTACCGAACCAGGTTTTCATAGGATTAAAATTAAATAAATAATAACAATAATAAAACTATACTTTCATGAGGATATCTTTGCAAATATTATTCTCTAAAAAAAAACATAGTAACATAAAACCACTACTTTTTAAATTAATCTTATATACAGTATCTAAAGTATCAAACATTTGGACACACTCTACATTATAAATGAATACTGAAGTTGTCCAGACTATAAAGGAACACATACATAATCATGCAGTAACTTAAAAAAGTGTTAAACAAACCAAAATACTCTGTCAACTTTTAGGTGATGTTAACTTGCAGTTTTCTGAGGCTGGTAACTCTAGTGAAATTATCTTGTGCAACAGAGCTAACTCTTGCTCTTCCTTTTCTGGGGCGACCCTGATGTGTGCCAGTTTCATCATAACATCTCTGATGGTCTTTGCGACTGCACTTGAGGACACTTTCAAAGTTCGTGAAATGTTTCATCATTTTTTTTCTTTAGTTTCTTTAGTTGAGTAGTTCTTGCCATAATCTGGATTAGAACATTACTCAAATAGAGCTATTCTCTGTATACCTGTAATAAGGTGCGATTATTTATTACAAGTTTGTTGCAAAATGTTTTTCTTTAATGCAAGAAATAATAGTAATGATTATTATTTGAAATTTTATTTTAACGTTTAAACTGTTTTTGATCATTTAAAGAATACTCCACATGATTATCATTAGGTTTCCCCCTGGTGGAGGGCCTTGGTATACTGGGATTTGGCTTGCTCCACTCAACCAGGTCATACCATTTGCCTGTGTGTGTACCTACAAATACATACACTGCCTAGACAAAAAAAGAAAATTGCAGCCAATATATATATATATATATATATATATATATATATATATATATATATATATATATATATATATATATATATATATTATATATATTAAATATTATATATTATATTATATATTATATATATAATATTTGGTGGCATTGTGTAATGTCACAAGATTTATTTCAATCCAGTGTTGCATAAATTTTTCACCAAGATCTTGCAGCAGCATTAATGATAGTAGAGTCTGACCGCTGCACAAAGCAGCTCTTCTCCATCCAGCACATCCCAAAGATGGTTAAGAGGTTAAGATCTGAACTCTGTGGTGAACTCTCTCTCAATCCATGTGTAAAAATGATGATCTCATGCTCCCTGAACCCTGAACTCTTTCACAATTCCAGCCCAGTAAATCCTGGAATTGTTATCTTGGAATATGGCCGTGTCATCAGGGAAAAAAAAAATCCATTGATGGAATAACCTGGTCTATATTCAGTATATTCAGGTAGTCAGATGACCTCCTTCTTTCAGCACATACTGTTGCTGAACCTAAACCTGCAGACCAACTGCAGCATCAACTCCACATCATTTACTTACTTAAATCCAGGTGGCCAGGTACCTCAGTTAAGACTCAGTTAAGACCTTAAGACATTTTGCCCTTTGCCTGGTCTGACAATCAGCCTTGGGAAATCCATAGTAAAAAATACCCAACAAAAGCCTGCCTTTTGCCTCAACCCATTCCTCTCTTTTTGTTTATGTTTTCAACAGTCTTAATTGGCATCCTGCCTTTTTAATTTCCCCCAGAGTTTTTTGTTTCCAGAGCAGGTGGCAGACTGCAACCTTTACCAGGAGCTGTGAATGTGCTCAGACCAATAAGCAGCTGCACAAACATCCAATAAAGCGCAGGATTACAGATGTGAAACTCGAGCTGCTCTGAGTATCTAAGGAACCATAGTGGGTGGAACTGCAGCTAGTTTGAGCGTAGAGTTGAAAAGACAAAGGGCGTAAAAGTGCGTAAAAGTGCTTCCCCTGGTGACCGTTAGGGAGGCTTTCAGATGCTACTTTTGGGTAATGTACCTCCATACCTCAGTGGGAGATCATTGACTGACTGCTAGATATGCTTTTACGATACATCTGTAAACCTTGCGGTTGGGTTCACGCATGAAGATCTCATGGTTAAGGGTTCAATTTTGCCTTTTGTGTCTGTTGTGAAGCAACACAATGTCCGAACTAAATGAAACCGAATGAAACTGAAACACCTGTCATTTTAGTGTGGGAGGTTTCATGGCTAAATTTGACCTGCATGGTGGTAAATCTTCATTAATTGCACATTAAACCAGTAAGAGCAGAGTGTGAAGGTTCAATTACCAGGTTAAGAGCACAGTTTTGCTCAAAATATTGAAATGAACACAACATTATGGGTGACAAAAGTTCAAAAGAGGACAAATTGTTGGTGCACGTCTTGCTGTCACATCTGTGACCAAGACAGCAAGTCTTTGTGATGTATCAAGAGCCATGGTATCCAGGGTAATGTCAGCATACCACCAAGAAGGACCAACTACATCCAACAGGATTAACTGTGGATGCTGTAAGAGGAAGCTGTCTGAAAGGGATGTTCGGGTGCTAACCCGGATTGTATCCAAAAAACATAAAACCACGGCTGATCAAATCACGACAGAATTCAACGTGCACCTCAACTCTCCTGTTTCCACCAGAACTGTCCGTCACCACAATAAATTATTGTGGTCTAAAACCAAGTGTTTCAGTTTCATTGTCCAACCCCTGTAGGTCATAAAATCTGGACCAGTTTTCAGACCATAATATTTGGAATTAAGGGAAAAGCTAAATTATTGTTTGACCATGTAAGAACACAAAGCCAAGAATGTAAACAGGACTTATGGTGCTCTGACTTTGGCGCATTGATGTCAAAACAACCCGATGCTTTTGCGTCAGCAGAGGAAACTGACCTGTACATTCACCCTATATAGGTACGCCAGCAACTTATTTAAGGGAACAACAATGTTCTTTACTTCTTTATTCTGTTTATTGTTGAGTTAAAAGCTGGATTTACAGGGGTATACACGTGCTAAGCATTCAACGCACACGATGCTCCTACATGTTTAAGATGGGATTGGGTGGCTGACTATTGACTGTTGTCAGGGTTTAAATTAGGCAGTGGCGCACCTGTGTTTCCTGCCACCAAGTTTGCGTAGAAAACTGCATAGATAAATTTGTAAACTCTAGGAACTCAGATTCTATTTTAACTGCATGGCTACAAAGCATGAGAAAAGCATGTTGACAGGGTGTAAGATAGCAATGAGCGTCGCAACATTTTACCTTTCGCAGGGTGTACGATAGGGCTAATAAAGTGCTAAAAAGCATGCTTAAGTGAGTGAATGTGAGTTAAGGATATCTCCAACTTCCCAAATAAAGCCTCTTGTAGATCCTGAAATAAATACTCTATAGCCAAACAGCCCAAACGTGGAGGTGAAGTTTATAAAAGTGAGAAAATAAAGACATCAGTAGGATGGACAGTTCCCAGTCTGGAGATTTGGAGATGGGTTCAAAAGATCCTCAGCTCCACCAGCTTGAGTACATCTCCCACTAGGCCTCCCTGCTGCCTCCTGTAGCAGCTCTCCATGGACATCCAGAGGCGATCTTCTGAAGGAAATCCAGAGGCCTTCTGAAGGATTTCCATTGCATTCTATTGATTTACTCTCTACTGCTTTCTTCACATAGAGATCTCAGGAAGAGAGACCCCCCAGGGGCTAAAGTGTGTGCATTGTTGAGCTGTGGTATTGTCTAGCTGAGTGCATCCATTAAATTCCAAAAGTAGATTTTTCCATTTTTTCATGTGTCAATTAATTAGACCGAAAAATCAATGGAAAATATCTATATTTTGCCCAAACAAGGTGTGTATATGTATATGAGTGTTTTGTATATGCAATAGAGGTGGGAAGTGTACCAAACACAATCATTAGTGTTGTAGTAATTACATCTGATATTGATCAGTCTTGGTCTTGGGGTGAGGTGGACCTCCATGCTTCCATGCAGCTTTTAGAATATTTGCATAGTTTCTGCAGATTCCGTGGTGGGGTGGAGGGTTGATGGCATGTCAAAAACATACATTCCACACATTTATATAGGTTTGGAATAGGTTGGGTGATGCAGCCAGTCGTGTCATACCATTTATGTATCCAATGCAAGTTCTTCAGACAGCGGCAGTATGTGTACAAGCATTGTCCTGCGCACTGGAGTGTGGTATGGTTGAGCTGCTGGTTGGACAACTGTTAAAACTGTTGAAAACAAGAATTTGTTGGTCATTCCCACCAAGATAAAAACAGTACTCGTCACTGAGGATGACCCTCTGTCATTCTGAATCTTGATGTGTCCTAATCTTGGTTTTGACTCAGACTTAACTACTAGAAGTCTTGGGTTTTATTCAGACTTTGTGCATCCCAGTATTGCTTTTTACTCAGACTCAACTAATAAAGTCTTGATTTTGATTCAGACTCAGTGTGTCCCAGGCTTAGTCTTATCTCAGACCTGACTACTAAACGTATTGGTCTTGACTCAGACTCAATTACCTAAAGACTTAGTTTTGAGTCCAACTCAACTACTAAAAGTCTCAGTCTTGACTCTGACTCAATATATGCTCATTTCCATTTTAACTCAGACTTGACTATAAAAAAGCTTGATCTTAACTCTGACTTAATTTGTCCAGGTCTTGTTTATGATTTGGACTCAGCTACTGAAAGACTTGATCTTGATTCAGACTTAATATGTGTCCCGGGCTTAGTCTTAACTCAGACTCAACTACTAAAACTCTTGATCTTGACTTATCCCTTACAGGTCTTACTTTGGACTTTGGACTAAAACTCAGACTTAATGTGTTACGGTCTCAGCCTTAATTTTAACTTAACTAATAAAGGTCTTGGTCTTGACTCAGTGCTGTCCGGTATTGGACTTATTTTGAGTCAACTACTAAAAGTCTTGGTCTTTACTCTGACTCAATATATCCTGGTCTCCATTTTAACCAAGATTAATTATTAAAAGGCTTGGTCTTGACTCAGACTTAATCCTGTCTGGTTTAGTTCTTAATTTAGACTCAACTACTAAAAGTCTTGGTCTAGAGTCTGACTCAACATATCCTGGTCTCCACTTTAAAGCAGAACTCTGGTGTAAAATTGACTTTTGGTGTAATAAAACATGATAAAAGTATTTACCTTTGATAGATAGCCCACCACTGCTCTTCTACAGCTCAGAATCAGAATCAGAATTGCCTTTATTGTCACATGGTCACAAGTACCAGCGAAATTAGCCATCAACCCATCCATACAATAACATACAAGGGGGAAACAGGACAGGACAGGAAGACAGGGTAAGCCGCAGCGTGTGCACGCGCAGCCATCATTTCTTCAGTTAGAGGGATACAAGGGGAAAGAGGAGGGTAAAAAAAAACATACCCCTAGACTGTGCCCTAAAGAGCACAGTATAGGAACATCAAAAAAAACCTCAGCACATAGGCACATACAATATACACAAAGACCAAGCAATGAAGGCGTGGGAAGGGGTACGGGAGGTGGGGGGGGGGGGGGGCGTTAGGTAAACAGGGAGAGATTCAAGTCACAGTGTTCTTTGGAGGAATGTTCCCTATCATCCACAAGGCCGAGTGCTGATAGGGCGGGAGCCGAAAGCAGATTAGACTTCAGTTGTTTAGGCGAGTGACCGCTCTCCAGTTTATCATGGTCACTCTCTATTGTCCATCATGGTCTCAATTTTCTCCACTTTCCTTTGCAAAGCCGTTTGCTTCTCCGAGATGTTTTCCATGTTGCGGTTAAAAGTCACAGTCTGAGTGCCGACAGCTCTGCCCACCGCATCAATCAGGTCGGGCAGCTTTTGGGGGCCCTTGACAGCTGTCCCCACCCTTTTAATTTCACGATACACCAGGGCAATGCCTAATCCAATCAGCAAGAACCCTGTGATCATTGTGCCGAAAAGGTAGACGTCTTCGATGTCCTCCACAGAAAGAGTCGCCAGGCACACGGTCTGCCACGTCTCCCACGTGTCCCTCGTGTAGCCAGCTGCAAACGTTCCATCAGGACAAGCAGGTTCCCCCGAACCCAGGCTTCTCGTCGAGAAGATGGTGTCAATTGCATTGAGAGACCATTTGATCAAATCCATTTCTTTTAGTTTGAAGAGCAGTGTGAAGAGAGTCTCTTAAGGAATAGCAGTGCCAGACGAGACAGGAGAAGCCAAGCAGGAGTGATAATGGGAGGAGAGGGAGAGAAAGAAAATGCGACCGCCTTCAACGAGAGCAAGAGCAGAAGAGATATATATATATATATGACATTATCAGTACAAAGATGGCGGCGCCCGGAGATTTACCTGCACTATGGGATGTAAACAGTGGTTTTTAATAAGCTCCTTGTGCACTTTTTTATGTTATTAACGCATCGATTGAAATATCAGGGCTCTCCAGATTCTACCAACATGGTGTGGAGCTACTTTGAGACTGGATAACAGTGTGATTAACAAGTGATTATTTGGGGCATATATGGCCGTTGTACAGAGTGCTGGACAAAAAGCGCAAAATTACTGGATCTTAGAAAGCTGTGGGAGAGCGGAGGTGGGCTTTTCATCAAAGGTAAGTACTTTTTATCATGTTTAACTACACCCAAAGTCCATTTTACACCAGAGTTCTCCTTTAACTCAGACTTGATGTGTCCCGGTCATGTTCTTGACTCAGAAACACTACTAAAAGTCTTGGTCTCATGCTGTATACGGTATAATAATGTATATACTGTATCTGACTCCTGACAGTGAAGGGCGGCGTGTCCTAGCTACATTAATGTACCTCCCGTCAGAAGCCACTATACTCCATCACTCTCTCCTCTGTTCTGCTGCCTCTTCTTTGTTCTGAAATGAACATCAAAGCCAACTCGGACCCGCTCACCTTCCTCTATTCACCGAATTCAATTACCAATCAGCCAACAAAAGCTAAAGTGTAGCGTGAGCGGGCCATAAAAAGATAATACCAGTTATTACTCGGGCAGAAAAATAGAAGGCCTAGCATATGGGTCCTTCAAGTTTTAGCATTTCCACATCATTTCCATAAAGTGCTATTAACCTCTATGGCGGTGCGACTCTGCGCTACCTTGTAAGTGTGTGATAATGCTTAAAGATCCAGCCATCCCCGCTGTTCCCCCCGTCTCAGAAAGAGCCTTAGTTCTCTGGGAAAAGGCCATGGAGCCACGCGGCCGTATCATGAATAATTGGAATAAATTTGCCTCCTTCATTTCATATTTCATGCACCATACTCTTTCGAATAACCCGGGCCGTAATTGTAATTGCAAAGTCTAATAAGGAGTAACATGGTTTAAATTAGGAAAGCCACTGACCGTAAACCTCCAAGTAATTCTTAATTCTCATATTTAATTTCTAATAAAGGCACTCTCTCGAAATAACAGTGGACATTCTTTTTTTTCCCACCCCTTTGGTTTCGATCTGGGTGTGCCGGGTTCTTCATGTTCTCCCGTTCATTGAAAAGTGTTGTGATCCTGCATTAATAATCCTGCATTTAAAAGGAGAAAACAATAGTGAGAAACAATAGAGAACATTGGTGGAAAGTAGAAAGAAAGAAGGAGAAAAAGTTATTTTGATTTAAAGATTTTTAAATCTTTCATAAAGCAACTGTGAAAAAGTCCAGCACTTTAAGTAAAGACATTAATGCGTCCATAGCTGTATATAAAATGAAAGATACTCAGGTAGAAGTACAGATACTAGGGTTTAAAATACTTCTGTAGAAGTTAAAGTATCAACTCAAGCTCTTTACTCTTTAAGTAAAGAAAAATGCCATTAAGAATAAAAGCTTTCATCATCTTTACACTAGGCTACATATGTCTGCTATGTTCTTGCTGGAGTGTGGACGAGACGTGTGCAGAAGTGATCGTCTAAACCAGGGGTCGGCAATTAAGTTTGGCTGTGGGCCAGATATTTTTTAAGCCACATGGTGGGCCAGGGATGTTGAACCCAATTGCAGAACAGTTGATCTCAAAGCAGGTAAACTCAAGAAGAAAGGAAAAAAATAAGTAAATAGACACACGGGGATTGAAACCGCATCATGAGAGTCGCGGTACAATACACTAACGTTGCACCGGCTAGTGAATTGGGACACGGCTAGGAAAAAAACGCCCTTATAAGGAGATAGGGAGCCCAAGAACGAGCGGAAAAACAAGAACGGGCGGAAACTAAAGTCAAGCCGAAAGCGACAGAGAGAGAGACAGGGGAGGAATGTGTCCCAGGCTTAGTCTTAACTCAGACTCGACTACTAAACGCATTGGTCTTGACTCCAACTCAACTACCTAAAGTCTTAGTCTTGAGTCCGACTCAACTATTAAAAGTCCTGGTCTTGACTCAGACTCAATGCTGCCCATTTTTTTCTTACTTTGGACTCAACTACTTCAAATATTGTTTTTGAGTCCTAGTCTTAGACTCAGTATATCCTGGTCTCCATTTTACTCAGATTTGACTACAAAAAGTCTTGGTCTTAACTCAGACTTAATTTGTCCTGGTCTTTGTCCCTGACTTAACTACTAAGGTCTTAAAGTCTTGATCTTGACTCAGAACCAATATGTGTGCCAGGCTTAGTCTTGACCCAGACTCAACTACCTAAAATCTTAGTGTTGAGTCGGACCTAACTACTGAGTCTTGTTTTTGACTCAGACTCAATGCGGCCCATTTTTTCTTACTTAGGACTCAACTACTTAAAGTCTTGTTTCTGAGTCCTACTCAACTACTACAAGTCTTAGTCTCCATTTTAACTCAGACTTAACTACTAAAAGTCTTGGTCTTGACTCAGACTCAATATATCCTGCAGAACAAGTGATCTCAAAGCAGATAAACCCAAGAAGAAAATAAATAAATAAACACACAGGGATCAAACCTGCATCATCAAGGTCGCTGTACAATACACTACCGCTGCCCTGGCTAGTGAATTGGGACACGGCCAGGAAAAAACACCCTTATAAGGAGATATCGAGCCCAAGAACGAGTGGAAAAACGAGAACTGGCGGAAACTAAAGTCAAGCCGAGCACGACAGAGAGGGAGACAGGGGAGGAATGTAAACAAAAGCTCAACAGAGAAGCGTTTTAGTTTTTTCATTATTGTTTATTATGGTTCAAACAACCTCACAGGCCAGATGTTTCAATCAATAGGGTGTTGTAAAATCCATTATATACCATTTGGTTCACATACTTTTTCTTGCAACTGTATGAAGGTATATATCAAACCAGCTACTAGCTGTGCTGCTCTATTCATGTCCTTTAGAATGATTGAGCCTTAATTCCTTGTGGATTTGCTTAAAGTTAGATTAAAATACCAAAAAATAGCATGACATTAATCCTCTTTAACTAGTGCCTACATTCTGCTAGGATCCAAAAAGGGCTCTATCAGAAATTATCATTTTCATACAGGTGTTTTGACATTTATGTTCTGAACTGAAGGCCAGCCTTTTAACAGTCATCACTTATTCTGAACAAAAGCAATAAATCTAGTCTTTTTTAAGGGTTATAATGTGCAAATTTGTAGAGTGTGAGTGCCGTTTCACACGTTTCACAATATTTACACTTAACAGCACATTAACAGCGCTGTGGAACAGGAGCTATCACTCACTCCTCACTGATATCTCATCTAGCCCAATAAAGGGTCACCTTCCCACAGTGGGAAAAGGTCAGTCGTGAGATGAGAGGGTAAACCAGAGGCTTACAGTGATAAGAACCTACACTTACACATACACAAACATACACACACATATACATACAGCTCTGGACAAAATAAGAAACCACTTAAAAATGATCAGTTTTTTTTATTTTACCAAATTGAAAACCTCTGGAATATAATCAAGAGAAAGATGGATGATCACAAGCCATAAAGCCAAGCTGAACTGCTTAAATTTTGCAGCAGGAATGAGTAGCATAAAGTTATCCAAAAGCAGTGTGTAAGACTTGTGGAGGAGAACATGATGCCAAGATGCATGAAAAAAACTGTGATTAAAAAAACAGGGTTATTCCACCAAATAGTGATTTCTGAACTCTTAAAACTTTATGAATATGAACTTGTTTTCTTTGTATTATTTCAGGTCTGAAAGCTCTGCTTCTTTTGTGTTATTTCAGCCGCTTCTCATTTTCTGCAAATAAATGCTCAAACTGCCCTAAAAAATGGTTACAAAACTCATGTGATTTTAAAAAAAGCATGTTTTAAAGCAAGTCCACTAATAACTTCATTAATAACTCATTCCTGTTACTGGCACAGGAGTCACTCATAGTTACAATAAGATCAAATAAACAGAAAAAATAATGAGGGAACTTAATTTTGACCTTCCCATGATCTTTAGAAGAACCAGCTGATGTCACTTCCTGTTGTAGATGTGACTTGTTGTAGAATGTTCCAGATGTTTTAGATGGGGTAATGTAATGTTTTATGGTAACAGGACTGAGGGAAACCGAAACCCAGGGACACAACTAAAATGTGTATTTTAACTTATATTAACTTATGTTATGGATTTATTATGGAAAAAATATATATTTTTTAAAGCACAGATGGGATTTAGCGTCACACAACAACACAAAAAAATACATCTCGGAAGGATTTTAATAATTATATTTAATGGTAAAGTTTGTAGTTAGCTAACAAATTCTATTTTTTTCAGTGTTATAAGTAATTTTTATTACTTTTTTTAATGAAATATCTTACTTTTGCAATTAGGTCAATGTACAAGTACAAGAGACTACACTAAACCCTTTTCATTTTTCGTCAAATGATACTAAAAAAATATTTTTTCTAACTCAAACTCATTGGCATTGGCTCATTTTTTGTGAAAAACATGAGCCAGTGCCCCCCAAGTATGTTATAGTCTGTTTGGCCAAGGGCTAATAAACATTGATTCATTTGTAAATTTGAAACTAAACAAATTTTCTACTCATATCTTGAGTTTAATTCATTTTCCTTTACATTTTTTTTTCATTTACTGTTTATATTGCTTGCAATTTAGGTGAAGCAAGCATGTGTAAAGCATTTTAATGTAAAATTGCTTAATTTTGCTGAATTAAATACAAGTAACAAAGTAAACGAGTAACAAAAAATATGAACACCACACAAGGGTTAATAATAAAATGTATTTTAAAGTTATTTTGTTTACACATGTTTATACATGTAATTTCCTGTGGAAAAGAAATGGCACAGATTCGGCAGATTATTCCAGATAATATATGAAATATAGAAATTCTACACATACAAATTTAAATTCCAGTGTCCTGAAATGTATGTTTCTATTGAAAATGTTTCATTTTTTGCATAGAAAATGATTTGCCATGTGACCACAGCACAACTAGCTCTTTATATTCAACCAAGAAACCAAACGAGCTAAGAGGCAATGAAGGCAGTGGATACTGAGTAAACCTCAGCATGGTGCTCAATCCAAAACGTGCAACACTGTGTCCTACGCGGGACGCTCTATTCATTATGCATTGGCTGGATGCGATGCATTATGTAGGGAGGGAAAATGTTTTACAGAACTAGTTAAATCGCTGCCATGTATTATTGAGAATGTTGGAAAAGCACTCGCCGTTCTTTAGTCACGCAACGAGACGTCCTACAGGCCCCTGCGACATCACATTCCATGCATTAATCCTTACAAAACCACAGAAAATGCTAAATGCTGCCTTTATTTCAGATTGCATATAGAAGTGCATCTCACAAAGTGTGAATATCATTGAAACTGTAAGCATTTTAAACCCAAACCTTATATTATATAAGATCAATTGCCACTTTTGGCAGTGTGCCAAGTCCTGCTGGAAAATGAAATCCGCATCATCATAAAGGCTGTCAATGGAGGGAAGCAGCATGAAGTGCTGTAAGATTTTGTGGGAAAAGAAAAAAACTGCACTGACTTTAAACTTGATAATAAAACACAGTGGATCAACACCAGCAGATGACATGTCTTTCCAAACCATCACTGATCATCAGTACATTTTACATTTCATTTGTAAATCAAGGGATCAGAGTCTAGCCCTCTCATGCATGAATTATAATAAACTCAGTCAGGATTTTTTTTCTAAGTGTTTTTATACATCCTTAGGGATGTAAAACAAGGTTTGAAAAAAAAATATATTCTATCTTTATTCGATAAAGAAATATTTATCTGTCCACTCAAGTGTACTTCATGCATTTTTTGTTGTAAAAAAAACACAAATGTAATTCTGTTATACAGTTGTAATATGGTATTCTGTTGGAATAGTGGAACTGAGGAGGATATTGTGACACAAGAAAATGTCTCTGAACCGTAGAACCTTATAGAATCTTGATTGTGACTGGTATTATCATACTGTATTCTTGTCAAGTCTCTGAACTGTTAAGTGAGCATATTCTCTTATAGTATTTTATAGCATGTATCATATTTCCTGTCAAATCATGCTTGTTGCTAATTTCTGAGACTATTTTCTATGATGGTTGCCAAAGCATACAGGGCACAAAGCTACAAGACACTGCATGCAGATGTACTTGGTTCTTCGTGTGCTGGCATTTTATACTTTCTTGAGCTGAGGCCAGTGGTTTCCAGGGGCATACTGGATATTGGGGTGCCCTTAGTTTCAACAGCCTCATCTCCTTCATCTCCGTTCCTCAGCCTCAACTCCCTCAGTAACATTTCCAGACTCACCTTCACTATCACTGCTTGACCCTACTTCTCTGCTTGCAACTGTCTGTACTGGCAGACATTCCTCAATTAAAGAAGTTGATTTACAGCCAAAACATTAAACAATATGAATTATTTTAAAAACAACACTGGAAGTAATTGACATTGCATAAAAGTTGAAAAATAGCTAATGATGCATGATGTACAATTAAGTGGACAGATGATTAATCTACAATTCCCTCAAATATAAAATCAAAATTTCGAAAATCTTTACATAATATGTCACCTTAGATGTTACTTGATGTAATTATATATTTTTTTACCTGCAGTGATATAATTTTATAAAAGGTAGAAACAAAAATAGCCAAGGTGTTTGGTGGTTTTCCCTGTCTGCCGGCCATCTTGATTTCATTGACTTCTTTTTCCCATTACAATGACCAACCAATGGGATTTTTTTGTATAGGATGATGCAATAGCTTCCACTACAGTGGACTATATGCAGCAGTGCCCAAAATTGCAAGCATATTTAAAGAAAAAAAAAATTTAAACAGCTGTACACTGTAGTGACCTCTATGCATGAAAGGGCTAGAGGAAGAGTGGAGAGACACACAGTCCAAACTGCTTGAGGTCTAGTGTGAAGTTTCCACCAATCAGTGAAGGTTTGGAGATTCATGTCTGTCATCTGCTGGTGTTGATCCACTGTGTTTTATTATCAAGTCTAAAGTCAGTGCAGTTTTGTTTTTCCACAAAATCTTACAGCACTTCATGCTTCCCTCTACTCACAACTTTTATGGAGATGTGGATTTCATTTTCCAGCAGGACTTGGCACACTGCCAAAAGTACCAATTGGTCTATATTTATCATTTTCTATTTTTCTAATACACTGATTTTCAGGTTTTCATTGGCTGTAAGACATAATAAAAAATTAAACACACTCTGTGTGTAATACATCTATATAATATATGAGTTTCACATTCTGAACTGAATAACTGAAATAAATTGCATTTTTAAAGATATTCTATTTTTTTTATATGCACAAGTATGATTGAAGATATGGTATGGATATTGAAGAGAAAGCATAATGGTATTATTATATAGAGTCACATTATTCCAATCCAATCACGCTGTCAAGACCTTTGTTCAAGACAAGACAAGTCCAAGAATGTGATTAGTTGAGATTGAGTCAAGACCAAGTTAAACCCCAGTCCTAAAAGAAAAGCTCCTTTTTAAGAGTAGTTATCACTTTTAAAATGTACTTGTCATAAAAGCATCTTTGGTCTTCACTACAGGCACTTTAACAGCCTAACAATGCTGCAATAATAAGTTCCTGTGACCAATCAGTGGACCTACCTTTTCTGAATGCATGATTTGGTACAATGTTCCAACAGGACGATGCTCATCCCCATACTGCTGTGATCACAAGAGCTTGTATTGAAGATGCCTGAAGATACAAGACCATGGCCAGTGTCATCGCCAGAGATCTGATTGATCCCGATGGAAGAGTTTGCCTGGAAGACAGATAATATGCCATGACCAATCAACAACATCACCAGAACTATCCAGATGTGGAACGCTATTGAACCCATCATCAACACTCCTGCTCCAACACTCAAAAAGAGATCACATGACTCTCCAAACCATCACTGATTGGTGGAAACTTCACACTAGAACTAGATCTGCTGGTGTTGATCCACTGTGTTTTATTATCAAGTCTAAAGTCAGTGCAGTTTTTTTTCTTTTCCCACAAAATCTTACAGCACTTCATGCTTCCCTCTGCTGACAACTGTTTTCCAGCAGGACTTGGCAGGAATGTTGGAGCTACTGCAAGATCCCATGTAGTTCTTTGAATGCGTCTTGCACACCAAAGATCATTCTTATGCAGCTCAAAATAATATTTTGTGTATACCAGTGATAATTCCCATGTAGGTATTTGCATGCATCTTGTTTGCCAAATACAATTCCCATGTGTGTCCCAGGCAGTGCCATTCCATGTACGAGTAGTTCTTAATTCCCATGTAGATCCCATGCATGTCCAATGGCAATAATAATAATAATTCCCATACAAACGTAATCCAAATTCCAAATTTAGCTCCATATTTACCAATTATATTAGCTGTATATTCCCATGCACATTTACCGTTTATCTCCCAAATCTCTCCCATGCAATGCATCTCACAATCCAAGGAATATTCCCAAGTACAGTCCATTCCATGCAGCTTCATTCCAAAGATAATTCTCATGTGGTAACCCCCATAATTCTGATGCCTCTCCTACGCAGTTATCATTCTATTCCCAAAACAATTCCCATGCATCTTGTATGCCAACTGTATTGTGAATCCCATGTAGCTTCCATGCCCAATGTCCAATAGAGAAAATAATTGGCATTCATCACAAACACATTCAATGCCCAACTTACTCTCACAAAACTGACAAATCCAACAGGCAAAAGACAGGAGCTCCTAAAAAGCAGTAAAAGAAGCAACCAGAAATACAATGATAAACATTCACTGCTGGGTAATAACTCCAGACCCACTGCTCTTAACAAAATTCCTCATAATTGGTAACCACGAAGTGATTTGTACAGTGTTTATAAAATGATCAACAGAACACTGCAGAATTTACAGAAGCCATTCCCCGGCATTTGAACTCAAAGCCATTGCCAGGGAACCGTAAACCCCAGCGCTGTCAGCGGCCATTTATCCTGGACACTAAAACCTTCAAAGTGGGGACTCCCGTTGTTCAGGCAAGTCGTATTTTTGCTAAGAAAACAGAGGATACAAATGATACGAGAGTGGGTGGCTGCATCTGCAAGGCTGATTCAAAAGTGATGACGGCGGACCGCCTCGGGCACACTTCAACAGGGAGCCACATTGTTTCGTACAAATCAAAATCATCCTCCCCGGTTGGCGCTAACTGCGCCCAATTAGCCATTTCTGAATTAAAACAAAAGCAGGAATTCTGCTGGTTCCGCCAAAACAATGGGCCCCTGATGCTCTTCTAAACAGGCTGGAGATAACACTTCTCTTCCTGTCTAATAAGCCAAATGCAACATCTGGTGAGATGCACTAAAGACTTATCATCAAAGAATTAGCAGTTGCACAGGAATGTAGTTGCATCCAGAAGGAAGATAACATTGAATATTGAGCAATGAACACGATTAAAAATGTAGACTCATATATACAGTATATACAGCTCTGGGAAAAAAATAGAGACCAATTGAAAACCTCTGGAATATAACCAATAGGAAGATGGATGATCTCAAGCCATCAAGCCAAACTGAACTGCTTGAACTTTTGCACCAGGAGTGAGTAGCATAAAGTTATCCAAAAGCAGTGTGTAAGACTGGTGGAGGAGAACATGATGCCAAGATTCATGAAAACAGTGATTAAAAATCAGGGTTATTCCACCAAATATTGATTTCTGAACTCTTAAAACTTTATGAATATGAACTTGTTTTCTTTGCATTATTTGAGGTCTGAAAGCTCTGCTTCTTTGTTGTTATTTCAGCCATTTCTCATTTTCTGCACATAAATGCTCAAACTGCTCTAAAAGATGGAGAGCTACACATACAAAAAGCAGTGTTTAATGCATGTGTAACAAAAAAAAAGAAAGAAAAAACATGCCAGGCTTATTAGCATTGAAATAGTAGAGGTTCTTAATGGAGTCCTGTTCCTCTAGATTGTGTAGGTGTGTAGAAGTGTTGATGGTGCATCAAATAGCAATAGCATCCCACACATTTGTAATCAGGATAAATCAGATTTCTGGCTGTAAATCAGAAAACTGCACTGACTTTAGACTTGATAATAAAACACAGTGGATCAACACCAGCAGATGACATGTCTCTCCAAACCATCACTGATTGGTGGAATCTTCACTCTAGGCCTCGAGCAGTTTGGACTGTATGTTTCTCCACTCTTCCTCCAGACTCTGCTCCCTTGATTTACAAATGAAATGTAAAATGTACTGATGATCAGTGATGGTTTGGAGAGACATGTCATCTGCTGGTGTTGATCCACTGTGTTTTATTATCAAGTCTTAAGTCAGTGCAGTTTTTTCTTTTCCCACAAAATCTTACAGCACTTCATGCTGCTTCCCTCTGCTGACTGCATTTATGGAAATGATGATTTCATTTTCCAGCAGGATTTGGCACACTGCCCACACTGCCGAAAGTACCAATTGGTCTTATATAATATTCTAATTTGCTGAATAAAGCAACTTTTCAAGATATTCTAATTGTTTGAGATGCACTAGTATCTTCAAGTGTCTCTCTGAAGAGGGCAGCAGTATATCGTCGCTGTCCTATGAAAAACACTTATCTCCATTTTTGTAGATTTTAAGTTTACTACAAAATTTGAACACACAAACTGTCCCTTAAACTGTTGCAAAATTTCTTAATGAACAGACCAATAGAAACTCTTCAAAATGAGCTGAAATAAACTCTTTTTACATCAACATCCATTGAAAAATTACAATTTTTTTTCTCTCTCCTGTAAAAGTTGCTGTTTTGGAGATAAGTGTTTTTTTTTTTTCATTGGTCAGCGACTTGTGGAAGTGGGCGTTTATGGAAAAAGCCAGTAGGACCACTGCCTGCAGGACCTCATTAACATAACGATGGGATGTCAAAGTTCCTGTAATGAAGCCCACAGGTGATCTTGCATGGTACGAAATCGCAGCACAAACCATAAAGACACCAGGTCTTCTAGATTTTTGACAGGTGACAATAAACCATTGTTGGTTTCCTCCACCAAGATGAAAGCAGGATTCATTATTCTATATTAGGTTTCAATACATGACAGCCTAGCATGACTACCCACCAAGTTTCCTTCCTTCCGGTTGATTCCTTTCCATGCAGCTTCTATTTTGTTGAAGAATAGTGGATGTTCTTCTTCTGTTTTAAAGCCGGTATCTTGGTAATTGAATAAGAAGAGATAAGCGTACACACTCGTATCCTTCCACCCCTTTTTATTTTTTTTAGGACAGAGTTTTGCAGCACCTACGTTTATGAGAATGCTCGCAGGAACAGGTCGTTATTATGGTTTATGTTGTAAGCCGGAGAGGCGGCGAGTGAATGAAACAGTGAGACGTTTTAAGTAGGGATTGGTGACATGATAATTATCGGTAAATGGAGGTCAACCACCGAAGGGACAAGATAGCTCAATTACAATCAATTATCTCCTCTCAGCTCCGGCGAATTACAAGCGTTTAGCTCTGAAAGCAAGAACAGCGTCGTAAAAAAACGCTCGCAGGGCACAGAGAGCAGAACATGACAGTTCGCCACTGCTGGGAAACTGGTGGAACGAAAATGGAGCACCAGCTATTTCGTTTTTACTTAAGAGGTTACGGGATCCACACTGCAGATGTCTGGACCTGTTTCTGTGCTACATTAGCTTTGCCCAGGCTGAGTCTGAAAAGACTAATTCAACTTTTGACTTTTACAGACTTTACAGTTTTCATAGCAGAAATCTGTAACGTGAATAAAAAAAAAACACAGAAAGGTTCGAATTTATTACTGAAGCTGAATTGTATAACTGTATCTGCTCTGGACTGAAGGTGAACCTTTAAATCATGAAAAACCCAATCTGAAAAAAAAAATACAAAAGAATGAAATGAAGAAAGACATGAAGAATGTAATGTAACATATGATGAAACTGTCTCTAATCAGGTTAGACGACCTACACAAGAGAGGGTAGCCCGGGGGGCACGACTACGCACTGATGTTGAGTAGAGGGGAGAGGATTTACATAAAATTGGATATTTGAAAATGTTCATTCCCCATTACTTCAAAATTTTGAGCAAACCTGCTGCCTTAAAAAAGTTAAGTAAACTCAACTTATCTGGTCTTACAGTTTAACAAAAATAATAAAAAAGTTAAATCAACTTCCCCTTTAGTTGTTATACTTGATGTTCTAAGTTATGCTAACTTAAGTTTTCTTTACGCGTTACTTAACTTTTTAAAGTAAATTTAACTTATCCAGGCTTACAGTGCAGTAGCCAATCGGAAAGCGTGAGTTAAAAGGTTGACAACTTGTAAACTGTAGTTGAAATAAAAAAAAGTAATTTGTTAAATTGGTTATGTAAATTATCATGGATTATTCCTCTTTTTTTTCTTTTTTCTTTTTGCAGAGTGCACTGTTAACCTGGATAAGTCGAATGTACTTAAATTATTGGAGGAAAATGGTGCCTTTTAGATTTTTAAGTAATGTTAACTGAACATTTGAGTTAATCAGAATCTAAACTGTATGTACATTTGATTGTTTTGTATTTTTTGTTATATCTCTGTGTAAGCCCTACTGGAAAAAAAAACAGCTCATACCAGCTAAAGCTGGTCAAGCTGGTTGACCAGCTTTACCAGCTTAAGCTGTGTTTTGGAACCTGGTAACTGGTTCATAGCTGGTCAGAACATCTAAAACCAGCTACCAGTTACCAGGTACAGACCAGCTACAAGCTGGTTTTAGATGTTCTGACCAGCTATGAACCAGTTACCAGCTAGAAACCAGTTACCAGGTTCCAAAACTCAGCCTAAGCTGGTAAAGCTGGTCAACCAGCTTGACCAGCTTTAGCTGGTATGAGCTGTTTTTTTCCAGTAGGGAGGTGTTAATTTCATGCAGCAGGTGAATGCTTGTTGAGTTGCCGACGTACGATAAGCTCTCCGATCCAATTACGCTCCGCGACAATCGCAATCACAACTGCAAAAACTGATCCCGCCTCACGCCTCCCCTGAGCTCCACGCCGACACAAACATGACATTTCCAAACTCTCGGAACGGGAATGCTGCAGTGAGTCATTATGTGACATCTTACCTCTCTCGTACTTTGATTAGCTGATTATAATGCTAATTAGTTCGCCAGTTTCTCAGCGCACTTCAACGTACCCTACAAGCGCAGAGAAGGCACTCGTGTGACGGAACGCGTCGTGAACAACTGTCAAAGAGCAATCATCCTTACCGGTAAACACCTGAGCTAAACACACTCAACCTCGCCATTCAAATCCCCAATCCAGACCTTATTTACACAATTTACACAAATTACACTAAAAGCTGCACCGCCTTCTTTAATATTCATCCTCCGCGGAATTAGGCACAGGCAGGTCGTTTGCATATTACAGAGAGATGTGAGCGAAGTCACCGCCCAAGAAAATGCCACATCAAAGCTTCCTGAGAGGGAAAATTCAGCGTGGGCCAATTTACTCGTACTTGTCCGTTTCAATTGGAACTGGGTTCAACAGCCGAGCTATTAGGAGAAGAGGCTTGTGTGATGTGTGTGAGAGAGAGAGAGAGAGAGAGAGAGAGAGAGAGAGAGAGAGAGAGAGAGAGAGAGAGAGAGAGAGAGAGAGAGAGAGGGGCTTAATTTGGTGACAAAACATGAATATGTGCTGTATTTTTTTTTTTACATGAACACACATTCATACACACACACACACACACACACACATTATTCATGCTTGTGAGTTCTGGTAATGAATCTCTACTGTATGTGTGTTTGTTGGGGATGACTAAAGAAGATGATGAAATTCTTTGCTTGTAAAAAAAAAAATATATGACTCAAAGTTCAAAACTGAGCATTCCTACAGTGTAAACCCACAACTAGTTGGAGTGGTTCGCTTGTGGTGAGAGCTTGATTAGGTCTCAGTCTGACCCAGCTATCAAATCTACTCCTTTTTATTTGAGCTAAACTGCTGGTAAGGCGCAGTTTAATCTGATTTATTACTGCTGCACAAATAGGCTTTTGCCATTATTATTAATATTTATCAATGGGTAACTCAACAGATACTTACACAATATTACAAGAAGGTTAACTATTCAGTGTAAAATAGACTCATAGACTCAGACTCATAACTTCATAGCTTAACCCAAATGGATACCGTCAGCCCTGGGGAGACTATTTATTGACTAACAATGTAATCTATTGTTTAGGTACTTTCTCCAGGTTCAAAAAACTGCTTTAAAACATTAAAACCTTAAAAACATTTTACCTGCTCTACTAAAAATACACATTTCTTAATTTAGTATTAATTCAGTTCTAAATTACTCTGCAAGCTAAGCATTGAAACACTTACTTGCAGCAGCCTTAAAAAAACTCACAAACAGAGATTTAGCTTCATAGCCTCACCCAAATGGAAACTGCTGGCCCTGGTTTAATAATCTCATCCAGTAAAATGATCCATTGTGTAGGTACTTGCTCCAGGTTCCATTTTTAACTGAGTCCCTGTTAAATTTTCTCTTTGTTTGCAAGGCCTGGGTTTGGTCGGTGTGCCTTTAATATGTTTCCTTTACAAAAAATGCTCTAAATCATTAAAACCTTAAAAGAAACTCAGTAAAAAGCAGAATCTTGTGTTCTGATTAGTTGTGTTACTGTGTCAAACCGTGCAACCCTAGTGTATATTTAAAACGTAAAAATCCAGAACCATATTTGTTTATTAGTAGTTTTATAACATTCAAGCAGGTGGTTTAATGCACCAAAGGAAAACGGATTGATTATAAAAAACATAATATTTAAAAAAAATGTGATTCAATAAATTATTGATTTTGTGAGTAAATAATAAAACACTGAGATAGTGGGAATCTCATTAGCTTCATAGCCTCATAACTTCATAGCTTCACCCAAATGGATACCGTCTGCCCTGGGGAGACTAATTAGTCATTAATAATGTAATCTACCAAAATGACCCATTGTTTAGGTACTTTATCCAGGTTTTACTGTTAAATGTCCTGTTTGCAAGGCCTTGACTTGTTTGGTGTGCCTTTAACATGTTTCCTTTAAAAAAGAGCCACTTTAAAACATTAAAACCTTAAAACATTTTACCTACTCCACTAAAAATACACATTATCCATCAGAAATTCCTTTTTTTAGTATTTATTCAGTTCTAACTCACTCTGGAAGCTTAGCATTGAAACACTCACAAACACAAATGATAATTCCAATGCTAAGAACTGATGTAAAACAGCCAAAAGTTCTCCAAAAACTGCTGAAAAGTCAAAGGTTTTGAGCAGCAAACCTTTTTGGACCACTTGAATGGAGAGCATAGCTTCATAGCTTCTCCCAAGAAGTAAGTAACTCCCGCTGCTGCTGCTGCTGCTGCTTCTTCTTCTTCTTCTTCTTCATGGCGGTTGACAACGACTTTGGTGTATTACCGCCACCGCTTGACTGGAGTGTGGAACAGTAGCTGCCTCTTCTAAGAAATTAAATGCGTCTAATTAGACCCGTCTCTTTCAGAAAATTAAATAAAAAATATAAAATCTTTCCATTACTTCTTTGTAAAATATTTTTTAGACTGAATGCTGTGTCATTGGCCTCTACTTTTTCAATTAGAGTCTGTCTCTCTAGCTGGAATTTCCTACAGTGAATTAGGACATGCTCTACAGTTTCTGG
This sequence comes from Astyanax mexicanus, assembly GCF_023375975.1. NCBI lineage: Eukaryota > Metazoa > Chordata > Actinopteri > Characiformes > Acestrorhamphidae > Astyanax > Astyanax mexicanus. The sequence goes on from NC_064428.1 coordinate 29,774,009, forward strand.
GCTTTCCATACAATATTCACAGGTACCATCAGCATGCCTGTTCATTCTAACAAGAGTGCTGTTCATAGTGATGGGCAGATGAAGCCTCATTGGGTGTATGGCAAATTTCCCAAACTGTATCGACACTGTGTTGAAACTGTGTTGCTGTATCACTTAATGGCGACATCTGCTGTACTAAGAAAGTCATTGCAAGCAACTGCGCGAGAAAATGCATCGGTCACGTGGTTTTCCTTAAAATGATACGCGGTCCGACATAGGGGTTCGCCTTGTTTGCTCGGTGCATGCGCTGAAGTTTCAGTGTCGTCAGACCCATCGCTACCAAACGATACAGAAAGTGTATCGGTCACGTGGTTTTCCGTAACTGGATACGCGCACCGACACGGGGTTTCGCCTTGACAGCTCGGCGCATGTGTCGAGGTTTCAGGGTCATCAGACCCATCACTAGCTGTTCAGTCTACTGTGGATAATCTTAAGCCTGCCTTAAGCAATGTACTAGCCAGCTGGAGAACTTCAAAAAGAATATCTTTTCTGGAAGTAGAGTTCATGAATTTAATACTTTCAAGGGCCGAACTAGAGTCAGAGGCTATGACAACTTGCTTTAGTACCCTCTATGCAGATCAGAGCAAACCATATGGCCACCAGTTCAGCTGTATATACAGCTAGGTCGTTCGTCAATCTCTTATATAAGGCTAACCCCAGTTCGGGTACCACATGTGCCACTCCCACCCTCTTATCTGTACCCTTTGAGGCATCAGTATACAACACCATGCTCTCACTGTAATGTTCTGTCATATACTCATTCACTCTCCATTTGTTAACTTCACCCTCTCGTCTTTCTTCAAGCAGTCCAAAGTCCACTCTTAGTTCTTCCATCATCCAAGGGGGAACTGTTGGGTATGATACTGTAGGGGCAATATCAAAGCCGCTTAACCCCATACTCTCAACCCTGTCCTTGAGAGTGCACCCAAAACTTTTTCCTCCCACATGCAATCGCTCTTGACACTGAGAAAGGACTGGCTGTGCAATATGACTCTCATCATGACCCCTGAGGTTAACCCAATACCCAATACCTTTGCTTGTTGGGTCTCCTTTTTTATAACATCTTAGCATCTTAGCCCCTCCCTCCAGACCAATCCAACAGAAGAAGCTTCAATTAACTTAATTAAACACAAATATATACATTAACTTATAATAAAGGCTTTAAACCCAATTTGTTTATGCACTAAAGCATAAACAAATACATTTTTGAGTTGCTATCAAAACATATAACAGAAAAATGAATGAATACACTACAATACCCCCCTGCATCAACTTCAGGAATGGTATGTTCCACTCCTAAAGGCGGGAAACTTCACTATAAATGGGCTAATTGTTGGTGTTAAATCTGTTTGAGTTTCCTTCCAAAGCTGCTGTAAGTAAATGTTTCAATGCTTAGCTTTTAGAGTATGTTAGAACTGAATAAAAGTTTAACTTAAATGCATGTACATCTCAAGAAATAAGATTATTTTATTTCAGTAGTTCAGTTTAAAATGTGCAACTCCTATATTATATAATGTATTACACACAAAGTGATCTATTTCAAGTTTTTGATTCTTTTACTGTTGATTATTGTGGCTTTCAGCCAGTGAAAAATGAGTGTCTCAAAAGATTAGAATATTATCTAAGACCATTTGTTACATTTGTCATTGTGGGCAGTGTGCCAAGTCCTGCTGGAAAATGAAATCTGCATCTCCATAAAAGTTGTCAAGAGAAGGAAGCATGAAGTGCTGTAAAAAATTTCTAACAAAACACTGCACTGACTTTGGACTCAACACTTTTTTTCTTCTTCTAATGGGTTTTTTTTTTTTTTTTTAACAGCAGAGTAGGTTAAATGCTTTAATATTTTAAAGCAGCTTTTGTTAAGGAAACATGTTAAACACACCAAACAAACCCAGCAATTTGATGGTGTCATTTGATAAGTTTAGTTTACTGGTTTAATAGGACTTGAAAATCTAATGGGCATTTTTCTTCTACATTTGCTGTCCTTTTAATTCAAATTATTGCAGCATTTTTACTTGACACACTCATTAATACTATTTCATGTGTTCTTTACAACTTTAGTGGTGCCATTTGAGATTTTGATTGTCTTATTTAAGAGGATTTTTAAATCTGGTCTATATACAACCAAAATGCATGTTTTTCCCTCATTGTGCTATTCTATTACACTAAAAATGATAGTTATATAGTTTTTCTTTAATAAGACTTTCGATTGTGCTCTACACATAATGTTTAGTGGATTTAACCAAAAACAGATTTTTAATTTTTAATAAAAGGCTCTGTTTCAAAAATGTCTAAATGGTCTAAATATGGGTATTTCTGGTCCCAAACCTAAAGAGATCCTAATTTTTTTTCTTTTTTGAATGCAGGAATGAAGCAGACAATATTTTTAAGAAGACCATGATCTGAGGAAGAGGAGGAGGAGGAGACCACTGAATACTGAGGAGCAGTTTTTCAGGACTTTTTTTTTTTTATTAAAAACTTCACATAAAATTAAGTGTGTTATGGTTTTAAAGTAAAAATTGTTGTTTACTGTAGTTTGAAGTTGTGTTTCTTGTATACAGTGTAAAGTTGATTGCCTATGCTTAAGTATATTTGATTTTTGCTCAAATGGAGGTCTGAAGGGTGGACTTACTTACGTTTTCTACAATAATATTTTACATTCGGTATCTCCACTTTAAATCAAATGTGTAATTTGTGTATTTTGTCTACCAGAAACAAAAAAAGCCAATGGTGATTGGTTTATAGATCCTTTAAGAACTGTGTAAAGTTGTGAATCTGTCTTCATATTTCCTTATTTACTCTGTCCCTTATTTATTATTATTATTTGTTATACTCTTCCAATCATTTAAACATTGAAATGCTTTAATAAACTGTGTTAATGTTTCATAGAAGTGTTTGACATGATTTCTACAGCAAAATGTTAAAAACATGTATTTGGATTTTAGGCCTGAAATATTTGGACGTGATCTTTTTATATTACAGTTAAAAAGAATAAAGAGTGTGCTCCTTAATTAAACTTTTTTTTTTTTTTTCAAAATTTATTTTAAAGTTTAGAACTGGGTCTGGGCTATTATCAGTTATGCAGGTTTTTAGAAGAATGTTGAGGGACTTCAGAGAAGTTGATATGAATTAAAACCCAAAAAATAGGTAAGAGCAGAGTGTGAAGGTTCAATTATCAGGGTAAGAGCACAGTTCTGCTCCAAATATTGAAATGCACACAACATTATGGGTGACATACCAGAGTTCAAAAGAGGACAAATTGTTGGTGCACGTCTTGCTGGAGCATCTGTGACCAAGACAGCAAGTCTCTGTGATGTATCAAGAGCCACGGTATCCAGGGTAATGTCAGCATACAGCCAAGAAGGACCAACCACATCCAACAGGATTAACTGTGGACGCTGTAAGAGGAAGCTGTCTGAAAGGGATGTTCGGATGATATCCCGGATTGTATCTAAAAAACATAAAACCACGGCTGAACCCAAATCACGGCAGAATTCAATGTGCACCTCAACTCTCCTGTTTCCACCAGAACTGTCCGTCACCACAATAAATTATTCTGGTCTAAAACCAGGTGTTTCAGTTTCACTGTCCAACCCCTGTATATGACATCATTTCCAGGGATGTCCATGCATTTTATAACAAGGCAATGCAAAACCATGTTTTTTATGGTTAAAAACATGCACATGCTGCACATGTGTTTTCTCAAAAGCTTATGGGTGGCCTGAAAGGAAACCTTTTTTAAATCCTTGGCCTGGGACGGATTGACGTTGGCAGGATGGGTCTGGGGATGAGCATGAGAGAGAGAGAGTGTAAAAAAAAAAAGATGGGAGGAGAGCATCATGGGAGATAATGGAGAGATGAAGAGATGGAGAGAAGAGATGAAGGCCTGCTGGAGGAGAGATAGCTAGCTGCTCAGTCAGTTGTCAGTCCGGGGGAAGCATAGAGAAACAGAGAGAGAAAAAACAGAGAGAGAGAGAGAGAGAAAGAGAGGGGTGGGGGAAACACTGTGTCTCTCGCCCCACTCTTCACGGGTCCGTGCACTAAGTGGAGAGTGAGATGGAAGCAGTAGGCAGGTGGTCCGGGGGGAACACTTGGCACGCTAGTGGCCTTAACTCGCTTCTTCTTAGCCTGGGAACACTCTCTCTCTCTCTTTCCCTCTCTTTCTCTTGCTCTCTCTCTCACTCTCTCTCTCGCTCACTCACTCTCTCGCTCACTCACTCACCCTGTCCTCCATTCGCGCTCCGCAGGGAAAAGCCCAGCGATCAAAACAGCAGCAAACAAAGTCTACACGTACAGCCTAGCCAGCCACAACAGGGCCAAACAAACAACGGACTGAGGCTCTCTCCCCTTCACACACACACACACACACACATAGACACAACACACACGCAACCAGACAACACACACACACAACTAGACACCACATAAACACTCCAGACCGTCCCAGCCAACCAAAGCAAAGGCAAAACAAACGCTTCACAAAAAAAAAGCACTGCGCACATACACACATTCAAAAGGACACATTAGCAATGAATAAATACAGATGAAAACACACCACACGCACTCTCTCTTTCTCTCTCTCTCTCTTTCTCTCTCCCTCTCTTTCTCTCTCTCCTTCTCTCTAGTGCTCTCCCTTTTCATCTCAACAGCATTTGTGAAGAGCTGTAGCGCTTTAGCATGCAGCTCACAGTACAGCATCACTGTATACTTCAGCTGTTTATCCATTTACTTGGATAGAATTCCCATACACACACTCACTCACATACAAACATACAGAGACCACCGAAAAACGATGAGTTTCTTTCATTTTACTAAATTACAAAAACCTCTGGAATATAATCAAGAGGAAGATGGATGATCACAAGCCATCAAACCAAACTGAACTGTTTAAATTGTTGCACCAGGAGTGAGCAGCATTAAGTTATCCAAAAGCAGTGTGTAAGACTGGTGGAGGAGAACATGATGCCAAGATGCATGAAAACTGTGATTTGTGATTAAAAACCAGGGTTATTCCACCAAATACTGATTTCTGAACTCTTAAACCTTTATGAATGTGAACTATATGAACTTTACGTTTTCTTTGCCTTGTTTGAGGTCAGAAAGCTCTGCATCTTTTTTTTTTGTTATTTCAGCCGTTTCTAATTTTCTGCAATTAAATGGTCTAAATGACAATATTTTTTACATCATTGGTAATTTGGGGGAAATGTTGTCTGTAGTTTATAGAATAAAACAAAAATGTTAATTTTAGCAATGGGAAATACAGAAGCCAATAAAACCAAGCTGAACTGCTTGATTTTTGCACCAAGAGTAAAGGCATACAGTTATCCAAAAGCAGTGTGTAAGACTGGTGGAGAAGAACATGCCAAGACGCATGAAAACTGTGATCTGTGATTGAAAACCAGGGTTATTCCACCAAATATAGATTTTTTTTTTTTTAATTAACTTTTCCAGTTTCTTTGCGTTGTTTGAGGTCTGAAATCTCTCCACCTTTTTTTTATTTCAGCCATTTCTTGTTTGATTTTCTGCAATTAAATGCTCTAAATGACAAAAAAAAAAAAATATATATATATATATATATATATATATATATATATATATATGGATTTTGGGGAAAAAAAAGTTTGTCTGTAGTTTATAGAATAAAGCAAAAATGTTAATTTTACTCAATTTTACTTTTTGAAAAATGTAAGAACATCCCTGAAAACGATGTAGTCCTGAAGGCAGCATATGTTGCTCTAATCAAAAGCACACATTAGCAATGGGTAAATACAGATGCCATCAAATCAAGCTGAACTGCTTGAATTTTTGCACCAGGAGTAAAGGCATGAAGTTATCCAAAAGCAGTGTGTAAGACTGGTGGAGGAGAACATGCCAAGACGCATGAAAACTATGATCTGTGATTAAAAACCAGGGTTATTCCACCAAATGTTGATTTCTTTTTAATGAACTTAAAAAAAAAAAAGAATTTGCATTATTTGAGGTCTGAAAGCTCTGCATCTTTTTAGTTATTTCAGCCATTTCTTATTTCATTTTCTGCAAATAAATGCTCTGAATGACAATATTTTTATTTTATTTGGAATTTGGGAGAAATGTTGTCCGTAGTTTAAATAAAACAAAAATGTTAATTTTACTCAATTTTACTTTTTGAAAAATGGATGAACATCCCTGGAAAAGATGTAGTCCTGAAGGCAGCATATGTTGCTCTAATCAAAAGCACACATTAGCAATGGGTAAATACAGATGAAAAAACAGCACACACTCTCTCTTCTCTCTCTCTCTCTCTCTCTCTCTCTCTCTCTCTCTCTCTCTCTCTCTCTCTCTCTCTATCTCTCTCTCCCTTTCTCTCTCTCTCATGCTCTGCCTTTTCATCTCAACAGCATTTATGAAGAGCTTTAGCGCTTTAGCATGCAGCTCACAATATAGCATCGCTGTATACTTCAGCTGTTTATCCATTTACTTGGATATGATTCATACACACACACTCACACTCACACACTCATACGCTTTAACCGCTTCAAACACTACACAGTTACACAACATCTCTCACACACACACTTACACACACACACACACACACACATACACTCCAAAACCCTGTCATATCGCTGCTCCTGCCGACATTAGACCCTCTAAGAGCCTCATACATTTCCTCAATTTCATGTGTATTTGACGCACATGCAGAATTATGGCTTCCGTGCCGCCTCCGTAATTGGGCCGTGTATTAAACATTACGGCCCCGAATCAACCCTAATTTGATTAAAGCGCTGAATAGAATATGGGCGGCTCGCATCGCGAATGGAGCCCCCTACAGTTTTGTGTTTTTTTTTATTTGATTGAATCAGGATTTTGCTTTTACATATGATTTGCAGCATCAGGCCTTCTATAATATCGCTTCAGCATTTTCTCTATTCACGTCTGTCACTAATATCACCATGCCGGCTGCTCAGACACTGCGAGCACCGTGACAGCGCCTTTCATCTATGGATGCATAATGTAGCATGTGGCTGTGTTTACGCAGATGTGGACTGGAGAGGGTTGGTGAAAAGTGCTGATGATCTGAAAATTTGATTTCATTCTCATCAGCTGAAGACAGTGCTTGGGCCCCTTTCTGCTTTTGGATGTACAGTACACAAAACAATACAAGCTACAGTGAAATTAAATAGATTTGATGACTATTGACTATCATTACTATCAAATATCAGCAAAGATTGCAGTGCAGGATGAACAATAAATTCTGCCGTGATTTGATCAGCCGTGGTTTTGTTTTTTGGATACAATCCGGGTTAGCACCCGAACATCTGCTTCCTCTTACAGCGTCCACAGTTAATCCTGTTGGATGTGGTTGGTCCTTCTTGGTGGTATGCTGACATTACCCTGGATACCGTGGCTCTTGATACATCACAAAGACTTGCTGTCTTGGTCACAGATGCTCCAGCAAGACGTGCACCAACAATTTGTCCTCTTTTAAACTCTGGTATGTCACACATAATGTTGTGTGCATTTCAATATTTTGAGCAAAACTGTGCTCTTACCCTGCTAATTGAACCTTCACACTCTGCTCTTACTGGTGCAATTAATGCAGTTAATGAAGATTGGCCACCAGGCTGCACCAATTTAGCCATGAAACCTCCCACACTAAAATGACAGGTGTTTCAGTTTCATTGTCCAACCCCTTGTATATACTGTATATGGTGGCAGTGGATTTACAATTGTAAATTGTTTAGAGATTTTAGTGTATATAACCAATTCGATTTTAACTAATTTCTCCTTGATTCTCTACTTCTAGACCGATTTGTGTCAGATATTGAAGTTTATTCTTTTTAGAGACAGACTTCCACAGCTTTTGAAGGTTTCAGTACTTCAGGGGGCCGCACCAGTCACGCTAAGTCTGTAGCCAGACGCTGCTGGAGGCCAAAAGATCCTCACTGTCTGCTTCTGCTTCCTGCGTTCTGAGGGTTTCTTTATTGCAGCACTTACAAACAGCAGTTTGGGAAATTTCTTAAAATCAATCAGAAGAGCCTGTTATAAAAGTTACACTCTGAGGGACTAGCGGTGGGTTCAGCTGTGCTTTCCCCACCGAGGTAGAAACTCAATGAAATAAAGCTAAATTTTCTTAAGACGTGCAGTGGGATGTCCTTTGACTTTTATTTGATTACTTTCCATACATTTCATTTATTAATGTATACACATTTCTACGCAGTAACCATGCTACACATTCAAAAAAATAAGGGACGTAAAGTGTTTAATAATTCCAGATTCTAGACAGAGATTTAAGACATTTTTGTTTTCATTTTTTAAAGTTCCCAGATTCCAGATAATCAATTCATGGTATTTATTATTAAATTTGACACACAGGACACACCAACATAAAAACAGTTTTTAAGCAGTATAATTAGCAACAATCAGTATCAAAAATAGAAACAATTGCCTATTAATCATGGGTGTTTTGGTTGTAGGCTCTTACGTGAAATAAACCAATGAGCATGCCATTTGCAATTCTCTTTAAGAGCCAGGTGTGCTATGACTTTGGCGGATTGCTATTTTAATGGTACAGCAACCTGGATGTGCCCAACACCCAATGTTTATTGTTGATGTAAAAGTTTGAATAGCTGGCAAAAGGCACACGCTATGGGTTTATTGCTGCGTATCCATGTGTTCATAACAAGAGGGGATAGACCTGTGTTGACAATTTAAAGATAGCAACGAACATCTGACTGTTGATGTCTGGCTAGGTTGTGTTCAGTCAGTAGCGCACCTGTGCTTTCCATTGCCAAGATAGCAATGAACGTCTGACCGTTAATGTCTGGCTAGGTTGTATTCAGTCAGTAGCGCACCTGTGTTTTCCATTGCCAAGATAGCAATGCACCAGAAATTTACCACACCCATCAGTATACTGTAGATACAGTATATTTAGAAGCACTATTGCTATTTAAACAAATGCAGGTGGGAGATGTGAAGATAGACTGTTGGTGGAGTGTAAGATAGCAATGAGCATTGCAACACGACTTGCGCAGGGTGTAAGGTAGGGTGTCCTTAGCTTCTGTTTTGCACAGGAAAGTTTAAAAAGTCGTGTTTTTTAACAGTGTATTAGATGGTTTGACACCGGTTTGCCGTAAAGAATAGTAACTAAATGAGAAGTCCTATTGTTTAAACGTTTTCAGTATGAATTTACAGTGTGAATAAGTTTCACTTGCTTGTTCATTTCTAAAAATAAAAAAGAGCTCAGCACACACAACACATGACTAAATCCCGCTGAGAGAAGATAAGTATGGGTTCTGTAAGTGTGAACACGTTGCCGTTTCAAACCTAGGGTCGTTTTCTTTAAATTCACAGCTCAGCACATGCAGGGCTTGATAATTAGCTGAAAAGACGTATTTAAATGTGTCAGAGCTAGACAATACTCAGCGTACTCAGAGCAGTCGGACAGAAGACTTTGGAAAAATTTGTGGATACTGGACACTGAACACAGTGTCCTTAATATCAGAAGGCCTGGACTTATTTTTCAGTATCTCTTTATTCAAATTTTTCCATTTTCTCCCAATTTATCTATGCATCAGTTGTATATCCTCCATCACTAGTGATGCCACAACACCAGGAGGGTAAAGAAGACTAGCACATGCCTCCTCCGACACATGTGAAGTCAGACTCCGTCTTTTTCTCCGCCTTCGCCTCCTCCGAAACAGGTGAAGTAAGACTCGGTTCCAATACATCAGCTCACAGACGCAGCCTTGTGCTGATCGACATCACCACATGATTACATCCAGTTCCTCTATCAGGTGTGTTTTCGGAAGGTTGGAGGAATCTAGACTGCTTCCACATGGACGCAGGAAAAACATGCCACAGACAGAAACCAAAGACTCAGATTAACCCATCAAACAATGTAACCTCACATTAGTGAGCCCACATTTCATTACTTCATTAGTACTTTAATACTTTACCATTTTTAACATTTCATGGGTCCTAAAATGTAACCCTGTGGGACTCCACATTCAAAATCTGGTAAAAGGTAAATGTAAGATCTATTACTGAATCATGAAGCTGAGGTATCATGTGGGCGTGAGCAAGAGTCACGTCACAGGAAGTGCAATGACATGTCAAGACAAACTAAATTCAGTTTAGCTCATTTATTTTATTTATTTATTTATTTTTTGCTGCTTGATAAAAAAAGGAAAATGTTCACTGCTTGCTCTATCCTTGTACAGCTCTTGTACAAAAAATATGAGACCCATGTAAAAATTATGAGTTTCTTTGATTTTACCAAATTAAAAACCTCAATATAATCAAGAGGAAGATGGATGATCACAAGCCATCAAACCAAACTGAACTGCTTGAATTATTGCACCAGGAGTAAAGGCATAAAGTTATTCAAAAGCAGTGTGTAAGACTGGTGGAGGAGAACATGATGCCAAGATACATGAAAACTGTGGTTAAAAACCACCAGGGTTATTCCAGCAAATATTGATTTCTGAACTCTTAAATCTTTATGAATATGAACTTGTTTTCTTTGCATTATTTGAGGTCTGAAAGCTCTGCATTTGTTTGTAAATGTTTTTTTTTTTATTATTAATTTGGGAGAAATGTTATCCGTAGTTTATAGAATAAAAAAAAACAATGTTAATTTTATTTTAATATATACCTATAAATAGCAAAAAGCAAGTCTCCATTTTTTTCCCAGAGCTGAATCTGCCCAAGATTATTTATTTCACCTCAATCTTGGGTAGATGGAGTGCATTATTAATATCATGTTTTTTTGGTGTCATTTTTATTTTCAGTATTCTGTAGTCTATAAGGGGTTAATAATGCACTCATAATTGACTCAGTCACAATTTTTTTAAAGATAAATCAGTGTTAAAATTGGGATGAAACATATTTATTTTTAGGCTTTAACATTTAGTTAATTTGTTCATTATCTTTTTTTTTATTTAATTGAATTCTGTTCTGGGTTAATCTACTTTCTAGGAATAGAGTTCAGAAAATCTTAAGACCAAATATGTTGAGTATAGCTAGTGTGTGTGTGTGTGTGTGTGTGTGTGTGCTTAGATTTTCCCTAAATCTGTTTTGGGCTGTTGTATTTTTCATGACTGCTGTATCGATTGCAGGAGGAAAATTCACAGTGTTTTATAAAGAGGTCTTTTCTGCTCGCTCCAATTACACATAATATATCAGATTTTCTCCACTGCCTGTATTTCATTGCGCTGATCGATTTTTCCACAGGAGGCCGTGTACGCCGTCAAATAGCTTATCAGGAGTTTCATAGTTTGATTTCCATGTCTTATTGCCTGGTTAATTTGACAGGGTAGAGGCCCGGGCAGAAACAAATAGAGGCAGAGCAGCGTATTCTAACTCGGGGGCTTCGGCGAGACTCGGCCCACTGCAACTAGTGGCTGAAACTGAAATATGGCAGACGTCTCTGTTGTGTTCTGGAGAGCAGCTGCAGGACTATACAAAATACATTACAATTGAACACAGCTCTGGAAGAAAGCTTTCATTTTTATCAAACCATTTATGATTACAGATGCAAAAGTGAACTTTATAAAAGGGGTTTTATGCTACAACAAACACTTAAAGACCCACAATCTAGAAATATCATATGTATTCAGTAATGCCATATTGTTTTAGGCTTGTAGATTTAATTGTACAATTTTTGTACATTGTGTTGCTTAAGTCATACACTTTTTAGCCTGCTGTTAATGTTCTGTTGGATTTTTTTTTTAATATTATACCATTTTAAGCTTGTTAAACATCATACTGTTGTAATTTTTTGTATAAATGTCTATTTTTAGTGTTGTACATGACATTGTTTCAAGCTTGTTATTACACCATTCTTATCTTTTTGTTAATGCTGTTGCATATTTGCTTATTTCATACCATTTAAACCTCTCATATCTGAATTGTGTTCCAATGACAGAAAATGGTCTAAATGTTTTCTGTCAGTAATGTGCAACAAAAAATAATAAAATAAAATCTATATAAAAAATTTAATCTAATTAACTCAAATATTGAATGTTCATTGTATTGGATGCTTGTTTAACATTTTATTTTATATTAATAAAAATGGTTCTAAATGACATAAAATTAGAAAAAAAGGAGCCCTTGTGTTTTCCAGTACAGTGGGCGGGGCTGATCTACTGTTTCATTGGCTTGCGACCTTTTCATTGGCTGGTTCATGGTTTCAAATAGTGTTATGTGCAATAAAACAAAAAAAGAAAATACATGATGCCCATTGTAATGGACGCAGGGTCTGAAAGTTGTTTTGCTTGTCATATTTTGACCATGAGCATGTTGTTTATGTCATATTATATTAAGCTTGTTTACGTCTTTACCATCTTAAGCTTGTCTTAAGCTCATATAATAGAATACTGTTTTAAGCTTGTGGAACAGAATATCTAAAGCTTATATCTCTTGATGTTAGTTTAAGCGTGTTGAACAATAGTTAGTGATTCTGTTGAAGCTCATTTCTTACGTTAAACCAGAGACTGTAAAAAAAGATGGACGCCGTGTCTCCGTTCCCATTCATTCAATGAAAATGAAGCCAAAATCTTCCGCCACGTTGGCGATCCTGAAACCCGAGTCTGTGCAGTAGAGACCAGAGGAGGGAGAAAGACTGTGGAGAGAGACAGCCTACTCATTTAAATAACCCCGCCCCTGACCTGAGGGCTGCCTCGAGGTCACAGGCTGCAGAGCGGAGCGGAGCGGAGCTGACGGTCTGTTACTGGTCCTGCCCATAACCAGCCCTTTTACAATAACCACACCTTTTTAAATAGAGCTGTTTTTGTGGGGATATAAAAATTTGACAATATAAGCAGAGGTTACACTAGCTGCTGCATTTAAATAAAGGAGGTAGGATTACAGTATATTAGAAAAAAACGTGATTGAAAGTTGTCTGTTTTGCCATTGAAACCTATGGGAATGGGTGGGGTTACTCAGCTTTCTGAAACCGAACAGCAGGGGGCGCCCGACCTGTGGTGGCTTCACTTTTGAGAGACGATGCTCTGTCCAGCTATACACAGTCTATGGTTACACCAATTTTAACATTTTTCCTTTATGTGTTAAACTGTTTTAGGCTTATTCTTTTAGTCTTGTTACTTTATGTCCTACCAGTTTAGGACACTGTAGTATGTCCTAAACTAAAAGACTAAAGCTAGAAGTGTTTGGCCTGCCTGAGAGAGAGGGAGAGAGAGAGTGAAAGAGAGAGAAAAAGAGAGAGAAAGATTGAGCCTCCTGTCTATCAGTGGTGAGATCGTAGGGCAATAGCGGATCGTATAAATTTTATGAGGTCCTTAAATAGGGTCTAAAGTCAAATAAGGTTAAGCTAATAGACTGCCCCGGGGTTCAATGCATTCTGACTGGCCCTGCCGTCATTGTGCAGTTCAGGGACGTAGCTTTTCAATAGAATCTCATTGGCTGTTCGGGTAAGACTACAGTGGACCTTATTAATGTGGCATGCTGAAAGGTGCCTTATTATGATAATGAATACCAAATGGCTTTCAGTGCGCCGCTGCGGGGAAGGATATCTTCAGTATGCAGAATACACACACACACACACACACACACACACAGACAGGCAACTCACATGCATAGCCACACACAGTACAGGCCAAACGTTTGGACACACCTTCTCTTTTTCAATGAGTTTTCTTTATTTTCAGGACTATTTACATTGTAGATTCTCACTGAAGGCATCAAAACTATAAATGAACACATGTGGAGTTTTATGTACTTAACAAAAAATGAGCTGAACCCAATGCAGATGGTTTGGGGTGAGCTGGACCACAGAGTGAAGAAGGCAAAGGGGCAACAAGTGCTAATAAACACCTATGGGAAGTTCTTCCTTCCTTCAAGACTGTTGGAAAACCATTTCAGGTGGCCGCCTTCATTGAGAATCTACAATGTAAATAGTCATTAAAAAATAAAGAAAACGCATTGAAAAAGAGAAGGTGTGTCCAAACTCTCTCTCTCTCTTCATAAGAAGCACAAGAAGTCCCATCTTCTCTCTTCAGGAATGGGGGTCCATAAACCGGGTTCCAGCTGTGAGGAATGTGACATTGATCCATGACTCACTTCAGTTTATAACTTATGATAAAATACACAGATCTCGAAGCTCCACATTGATTGTAAGCTTTCAACACCCTGGTGTTTTTCCTCAGGGTAGAAAAAAAAAAAACACAAAGCGTCACAAATTCACTTTTATTCCCCCGGTTCTGATTGCTGCAGTTATCTCTTGATCATATACTTCCCCAATGTTCTTTAGATCAAGAGCTTTCTTTGATTTACTTCACAGGATTTACTGGTTTTACTGGTGACAAATTGCACAACAAAAGCACAGGGTGGCTCGACTGAAATCATTTGACGCTTGTAGCTGTGAAACAAGCATAAAATCCTGGATCATGCTTCTTCGCCCTCAGCAGCCGGAGTCTGAGAGAGCACAGTTGGCCTTGCTTTCTCTGGGTAGTTTCAGTATATGGTGCTCTCGTCCACCATATGACTTCTGGTGTCATGTTGTTCAGTACAGAAGTCTATTAGCTGATGTTTTAGAGCTATATATCACTGTGTAAACATGTTTTTAACTCTCTATTATTATTATTATTATTATTATTATTATTATTATTATTATTATTATTATTATTATTATGTTATTATTTTTAGTATTATGTGTTTGTGTGTGTCTTACAGTGATGGGAGTAAGGGCGTTTTTTTCAGTAACGAGTAATCTGACTAATTACTCTGACTGTCACTATAACGCCGTTACCATTTCCCACACCCCGTTATTGCACGTTACTTTAGAAGCTCAATTAACTTTTTTTTAACGCAATTGTAACAGAATAGTTACTTTTACTGGTAACTATATATTATTATAGTGGAGTAACTCAATTAGTAACTCGTACAGTGAAATTCTTTCTTTGCTCCTCGCCAAGTATGCCGCACAAACATAAAAATAGAAAATATACAATAAAGAAAGAAATAAACTAACTAAATATAAATATTAAATTGGTGTTAATTTACATCCAGGATGGAAATATATACACAAAAACAGTAATGGGGAATGGATATAATTTACAAGTAAGTACATGTTATCTACAGCAGTGGAATATGAAAAAAGTGCAAAAAGTTCAGTAGTGTGAGCATGTGCCTCTGTAAAATGTATTTGACATGTAAACGTGTAGAGAGAGTAAGGTGCATGGTTATTTTTGAGGTAGGTTCAAGAGTCTGGTAGCAGTGGGGAAGAAGCAGTTCTTTAGCCTCGTGATTTTGCATTTCACACTTCTGTACCTCCGGCCTGAAGGCCTGAAGGCCGTAACTAGTAACTAGTAACTATAACTAATTACTTTTCAAAGTAACGTGCCCAACAGTGATGTTTTATATGTGTTTGGAGGTAAATGGGATTTCGTAAGGGTTATTATTCGGGCTTTTGGTGTTGGGTTGGATGGTGGATAAGGGTCTCCACCCAAGAGTTATTGTATTGTGTTATGAGAAAACCATTGTTTTTTTTGTTTTTTTGGGGCAATTTTTAATAATCTCCCGTCCTTAAAAAAACATAGATAAGATAAAAAAAGTAATTTATTTTGTGGTATAGCTCACATTTTATATTGTTTTATAATGTAACATTGAGCTGTCAAAGTGACTTGTAAGAAAAATAAATAATGTGTGAGAAACTAACTATTAATTAATCATGCGCTGATTATGGTGCCTCCACACATGGATTTATTGGTTGTTTCCACTATAAGAAAAATGTAGAATGACAGTCTGGCATGGCTACCCACCAAGTGTCATTCCTATCAGTTGATCTCTTCAGTTACCTTCTATTATAATATAATAAAGGAGATTTTTAAAAGCTGTAAACATGAAACTTCAGAACTCCATATGTGGAACTTTTACATCATTTTTGATCACTATGCTCTCCTTTCTCCCCAGCGTGATCCTCAGGGGACGAGTCAGTTAGAAACAGCCCTACTTTGGGGCTAAATTAGCCTGTCAATGAGGATCCTCGCTATTTAATCTAGGACAAGGCCCAACATGTCCCAGGAAAACCGGCCCTGAATGGAATTGAAGGGAAAGTTCAGCAGGTTAACACATATCTATTCATATTTATCATATCGTATATCTCCGAGCTGAGGCTGAGGCCGAGGCTGGTTTTCAGGAGGTGTAGGTGAGGATATTTCTGGAAGAACATGTCTGGAGTTTCAGGATGCTAATATAATGCAAGAGCTGTGTATCAGGCCAAACTGCGGCCTAAATTTTGTCCCAATTCACTCCCATTATAAAACAAACAAATCAGCGTTTCTGAAACTCCGGGGACTTTGCTGCTTCCGCCTAACGCAACATGCTTAGGGCAGTGCTTTCTGAACCTGGGTTTAGAGTGTTTCTGCATTGTTCCCTGCACTAAAACACTTCACACTCTTATACCTAAAATAATCCGCAATTTAACCTTTAGACACCTTGATTTTTACTGGATTTTTGCTTTAAATATACACCTATTTTTTTATTTTAATTTAATTGCTTTAGTATTATTTTGAGATCAGATAAGTCATTGTTAAAGATTATATCATTACTTAAGGAAACTGTATCAGTTTTCATTATTTTGAGATATTTCATGATTTCAGGGTTTTCCCATTATTTAAGACTTGATGTAATTATCAAATTGTCTGATTAACCACATCATTAGTTAAGATAATATCTCATATATTAAGATAGGTCATCATAATTTAAAATACTATCTCATTTTATCTGGAACCATATTATTATTTACGATACTATCTGATTTTCTCAGTAATTACATTATTATTTATTATTTAAGATAAATACCTATAATTATTGTGAATAACTATATTTTTATTTTAAGATGATTTTTTATTATTTTAATTTACTGTATCATTTTAGCTACTACATCAGTATTTAGAATACTCATTTTCTTAAAAATGATCTCATTATTTTGAAATATAGTATGTCATTGTTTAAGAAAGTTACATTTTTTTAGAATACTATATAATATTTCATTACTTTGAGATACCTGTAACTGCATAAATTGTATAAATTACTTATTATTTTATATCTCATGGTAGACACTACATTTTCATTTAATATACTACCTCATTATTTTCAGATATTTCATTTTGAGATATGGCATCATTATTTAAGAACCTAATCTTTTTTTTTATGAAATTCCTTCTCAATATTTGGAGATACTATCTTCAGTTTAAGATACTAACTTATTGTTTTAAAATACTTAGTTGTTATTTTAAGATATTGTTTCATTATCTAATATTTTGTAATTGTTTTATAAATTTTTTATATATATATTTTAAAATACTATCTCATTATTTTTGTCATTATTTTAAGATACTATCTTATTGATTTAAAATACTAAGTTGTTATTTTAAGATACTGAGTCTTTTCATATTTCATATTATTTTAGATATTATGATAATTAAAAATAATCTCTCTCATATTTCTAAAATACTATCTCATTATTTTGAGATACTATGTCTTTTTTAAGGATACTACCTTGATATTTTAAGATACTGTACCATTATCTCATATTTATCATATTTTTGAAATACTTTCTCATTTTTTTGAAATCTCATTACTTTGAGATATCATCTTATTTTTTTTAATATATAGATATTTAGCGTAATTCTAAAATACTTTTTTAATTTTTCTAAAACACTCATTATGTTTAGATTTTATTCATACTTTTTATTTTGAGATACTGTCTTTATATTTGGAGATATTGTCTTGTTATTTAGAGGTACTTTATGGAATATGTGGAGTAAGTGATGGGAATAGGCCTCTACAGAAACCTGCAGCAGCAGCAGGAGGAACAGCTTGTTAGCATTCAGCTAATGGTGGTCCTTGACCAGGTCTGGAACCTCTAACCTGGGATATGAACTGTTGGCGAGACTCTGCTGGATTAAAAACTGCTGGATAAAAGTGTGTGAAAGTGTGTTTTCCTCTCTGAGTTTGCGCTTGGGCAGCGTGAGCCTGGGGGAGAAGTGCATCTATGACCTTACTGGTCAAACCCCACTACTAATTAAACAGATGACAGATTTTTATAGAGGGAGTTGTCGGTTCTGTGACAGCGGTCACCTTGACTGCTTTCCAGACGGGCCGCGGCGGTGGCCGCCTCTCCTCGAAGCCCCCCTTTTCTGTACGGAGTAAACACAAAGCCCCAGCCATCCGTAAACTCATTAAGAACCTCTTAATTAAAACTCCAGGTCATCAGCATGCAGGACACCCGGATCAAACCCAGGCCAGGAAGGCTTGGAAGTGTCTCACAAAGGAGATCTTTGAAGTAAATATATAATGAAAGTCTTAATCAGATGAGATCCGTCTCATGCTCTCGTGGTCTTTCTTCCTCACAATGTGCTGGAGACGTTATTGGGTCATCCTCGGACCACCGGGGCTCGCTTTGGGGTGCTTTCGAGTGCATCGGACCTGAACGATTACACCAAAGCTGTCTTCCCATCTTCTGTCTCGCGATCAAAAGGAGAACTTCCTGTAAACTTTAAGGAGGCGTCGCCGGTTCACCCACGCAATGCTTTTACTAATGCAAGAACTCCACAGCGGTGCTGAGAATGGATTAATCTGCACATCTACATGGAATATTTGGGGTTTTAAGGATTCTACTAAACAGGTGGTTATTATGGCCTTATTAAACTAAAAGTTTGTGTAGATTAAAGGGACACTAAACCCTCTGATTTATTAATGGGTTGGAAGGGGGGTGTTTGGGAGGGGCACTGGGTGATGTATGGGTTTAGAGGCAGGGCAGGAGGTTTCTCTGATAGGAATGTCCTTCTGACAGCGGTGAGACACAGATATTTGGACATCAGCAGGGGGTATTATTTATTGACTGCTTACCAAAGTACACGGACATATCATCAAGCGTTTTTTTAAGGTTAGCAAAAGTTTATAAAATCTTAGGCAGGACTGTATGTTTTATTACTGCCAATAAATACATTTCAGCTATTAATGTAAACAAAAAGAAAACTGCAAATGTATACCAGGGTCAGAGTTAAGAACTGTATGTAATAATAAATGAAAAGAAAGTAGAATGTTTACTGACTATTAACCTGTAAAATATCAGGAAATGTAACCTGTTATTAAAAATGCTCAGATGTGGATTTACAAGTCTATTTACAACCCTGTTATTCTTAAGGCTCTGTTTAAAATAATGTTAATGTTTAATATATTTAAAATCATGTTGGACAATTGTTAACAATGTATTTAATAACTTTAAAATGATCACAAGAGGATACAACTGATAAAGAGTGAATTTCAATGTATATAAATATGTAACTGTGCTTAAAGGAAAAATGCTCAGATTGCTTACAAACCTATTTGCAACCTTTTTACAAGTTTGTTTACAACCTTATTATTCTTAAGTCTCTGCCAGTAAAATCAATTTAAAAACCATTTTTGGCCATTTGTTTAGTTTTTTTTACGTATTAAAAAGTGAGACTTCCTTTTAAGCAAAAAAAATGCTCAGATGTGGTTTTATCAGCCTATTTATAGTGTTGTTACAAGCGTCTTACTCATCCTGATATTCTTATAGCTTTGCAAACAAAAACTGTATTGTTTGACCAAGTCTTTAGTGTTTTTTTTTTACGCATAAATAGTAAGTGTGCGACTTTGGTTCAGGTAAAAAATGCTCAGCATGAAACATCTGGCCCGAGAGGTTGTTCTAACTATAATGAACGATAATTAAAAATAAATAAATAAATTGCTTCTCTGGTGAGCTTTTGCTTACATTCCTCCCCTTTCTCTCTGTCGCGCTCAGCGTGACCTTTAGTTTCCGCCCGCTCTCGTTTTTCCGCCTGTTCTTGGCTTCCCTATCTCCTTATAAGGGTGTTTTTTTTTCCCCGGCCATGTCCCAATTCACTAGCCGGGGCAGCGGTAGTGTATTGGACCGTGACCCTGATGACACGGGTTCGATCCCGCATGAGGAGCTCTGTGTTTATTTATTTATTTTTTATTTTTTCCTGGATTTACCTGCTTTGTGATCAACTGTTCTGCAGTTGGGTTCAACAACCCTCTGGGCTGGAGAGCTACTAGTCTGTAGCATTCCACCCCATTACCCTTCATTTTCCAAAACAAATTTTTCCCCTGTTTTAAACTGATACAGTTTCCTATTCTAGTGCAGCTTTAAAGCTTTTGATCTGACAGTGGTGATATTTTTGTCTAATAGGCACCACAAGCTCTACAAGCATCCCCAACACAATACACAGCGGTGTAGCAGTGCTGCGAACTCCAACTTCACTTTTCAATCCTGTTAACACCCATTTTCTATCCAGTGCCTGGCGTCTCCAGGATGCTATGAAGTTGTTTGAAGTTGTCGGGAGCTCTTTCAGGAGTTCAGCATTTTAAAAGAGGTTGGCGTGGATAATTAAAGGAGAGGGCAATGAAGCGAACCCTGCCTATATCACAGCGGTCAGGGCTGAGTCAGAGAGACGGCACCATAATGAGTTTGTGCCCACAGAGGCAATGAGCCTGAGGAAAAGGCAGGAGTGAAGGAGGGGAAGAGGAGGAGAGGATGGCAATCACGGGAAGGAAAGTTTGGATCCTGTCCTTAAGTTTTTACGTTCATTTTTTTTTCTGTAAGCGAGGAGGGGTACTCCAGTCAAATCAAATCAAATCCAATTTACAGTATTACAGTGTTAAAATGATGAGTTTCTTTGATTTTACCAAATTAAAGGAAAGATGGATGATCACAAGCCATCTCACCAAGATGACCTGCTTGAGTTTTTGCACTAGGAGTGGCATTAAGATATCCAAAAGCAGTGTGTAAGACTGGTGGAGGAGAACATGCCAAGATGCATAAAAAAACTGTGATAAAAAAAAGGGTTATTCCATCAAATATTGATTTCTGAACTCTTAAAACTTTATGAATATGAATTTGTTTTCTTTGCATTATTTGAGGTCTGACAGCTCTCCTTTTTTGTTTGTTTTTTTGCGAAAATAAATGCTCTAAATGACAATATTTTTATTTGGAATTAGGGAGAAATGTTGCCCGTAGTTTATAGAATAAAACAACACTGTTCATACCTAAAAATTGCAAAATCAGAGAAACTGATTTGGTCTCTTAATTTTTTCCAGAGCTGTATTTACATACTAATTTTTATAATTAATGTTTTTGCAAAGCAGCTTTACAGAAATGTGGTAGCAGGAAAAAGAATCAACGCAGAACCCCCAACAAACAACAAATTCAAGAAAAAACTCTATTCGTCGGAGGAAAGCAGTAAGATTTAGTTTTAGAATTAGTTTTAACTGGATTTATGGAGTATATTTATATATATATAGGATATAGGATATATAAAGGACTCTGGCAGATCTGAATATAACAGCTAAAGAGAGAGAGCCAGAAGGTAACATAGACATGGAGGCAGCCTGAAACACTGGCTTCCACGTGCAGTAAACAGGATACAAACAATTCCTTAGTCTATTCGGGCTTTTTGTAATTGCAGTTTTCTTTCACAATGTCTGAAAAAGATGATCGAATATAAAATGATATACATTCACACGCCAAAAACAGAGAAAAGAGATGTGTTCAGTTGCAGACTGCTGTCACAAAGCTGCTTAACCCACAGACTGAGGAGATTCATTGTCCCCACAGCTATCAAGACTGTCAACTCCTCCAATCAGAGACATAGATTACAGAGAGACACAGTTATAGAAATAATGTTCCAGGAACATTCTGACATAAAAACATACAACATGAAGATATACTAATGGTTTGCATCACAACATTATTAGAAAGTTTCTCACATCATGTTCCTAGCTAGATGAGTGCTAACATTTTGGAAATCAAAAAAAATTGGAAAACTAAAAATTAAAACATAGACACAAGTGACATGGTCCAGAGGACTAAGGTGATGCCACTATGATTGGGAAGATCCCTGGTTCGAATCCCATTTATGCAGCTTGCCATCAGCTGCCAGAGCCCTGATAGGGCACAATTGGTCTTGCTCTCTCTGGTTGGGTAGATGGCACTCTTTTTCCTCATCACTCCTAGAGGGTGATGTGGATCAGCCCAAGGCATCTGTGAGCTGATGTATCTATCTATCTATCTATCTATCTATCTATCTATCTATCTATCTATCTATCTATCTATCTATCTATCTATCTATCTATCTATCTATCTATCTATCTATCTATCTATCTATCTATCTATCTATCTTTTCCCATGGACAATTTTAGCCGGAAGCTGCCGGACACGATCATTACCATCATTGCCACACTGAGGATGGTAATGTCGTCTATGACATTTAACCTCTCTCAGATGTCTTGCTCTGAAAGACCCTTTCATTGCCCAATGTTCAATCTTGCTCACCAGTCCCATGACTTTCTGCATCACTCTTTCTACAATGAACCATTCAGCCTATCTTTATAAAGCTTAACGGAACGAACAGTGGCGGTTTTACGGTAGTTTTTGTCATCTTTATTTGTGATGTGTTATTTCACGGTGTCTCATATCTTCACTGATATTCTAAAATGTAAAAAAAAAACCTTATAAATAAGGCGAGTCTTTTTTTATGGTGCTATAAAGAAATAAACCAGAAAATATGAGAAATATGCCCAAACTCTGTAACCTACCTCCTGCACACACACACACACACACACACACCAGAGATGCGGGCAAAGCGTCTGAACGCCAAGCACGCATTATATCAGCAGGGAAACATTTGTGCAAACTGCAGTAATGACCACTTTCTCTGCGGTAAAATGACAGCCCTGCATCCTTTACCCCGGTTTGGTGAAGCTGTGTGATGCTGTATGGCAGAACGGTGCGTGTTACTATGATTTAGCACCTGCTGGTGCGCTGTGCGGTTCGAAAGGGCCTCCAGTGTACCGTGTAGGTGTTCATTTAATACTGCTGAATTTACTGTGCAGACACTTTTCAAAATAAAGGTGCCAACAAAGGTCCCGGGAACACCTGAAGCACCTTAGCTAAAATAACGTTTTAGTTGGTGGTTCTTTAAGATCTTTAACTGCAAATCTGTGAATTAAATGCAATTATGTCTCTATATGTGGCAGATATGTAAATGATTACATGGTGTAATCTGATTAGACAGCACTGTAAAAAAATCCTTCATTGGCTCAACTTAACTCAGTCAAGTTATGATTTAGATTTTACTCAGTTAAGTTGTAAATATATACACTTTTAAGTTTATTAAACTTAACTGAGTCAAAGCTAGATGATAACTTGAACCAGTTAAGTTTGTTCAACTTAACTGAGTTTTGTTGATACTTTTTTGTTGTTGAACTTGATACAATTTTAAAATGTGAGTGGGTATTGCCACAAAAGGGCGTAAATGTCCTTCCCAAGCTGCCCTACAAGTCCTGCCCTATAATAAAGTCTCTCAGAGGCTACTTCCGGTTGAGCTTAGGTCAGACCCAAAAAATCCAGCCTCATCCAGCCCAAGCCCGGCCTAATCCGCCCCATAAACTGTCATTATGAGCCCAAGCTCGATTTAAACCCAACATTTTTCTAGTAATGAGCGAAATCCTTTCAAAATGATGTTATTTAACATTGCAACACTGAAGAAGCACAGACCTGTTATTTAAGAACAAGTTATTTAAGTTCAGAGGTGGAAAAAGTACAGAAAAATTGTAATTAAATAAAAGTAACTTTACTTTGCTAAAATTCTACTAAAGTAAAAGTACCCATCTAAAAATGTACTCGAGTAAAAGTAAAAAAGTACTCTATTTCAAAGTTAAAAGTTAAAAGAGTAAAAGTTACATAGTTACTTTTATTTATTTGATGTAAAAAAGTACAACAAATCATAAATTAACTATTATTTCATTTAACTATAATAATTTGGATCTTTCAGGCAGTATTTGTTCCACCCCATAAAACATTTTCACGAACAAGTGGTATAGATTTCTATGATCCATTTTTTTCTTTACTATTAAAAGGTTATGGTCATTTAGGTGACTTTAAACAGTATTTTTATAGTTTTACAGTTCATTATTATTTTTTAACTTGCCATTGCTGTGCTTTAACTGCTATTTACATGTTTTTTTTTTAACATTCAAGCAGATAAATGTTTAATGATAAAAATACTCACCACCAAATGCTTTCGCAGGTTTGATGAGGAAGTTTTGAAAGCTGAACAGCTCTGTCCGGCGGGGCACATTTTGTATTGCATGAGGACGTTACTGCCTCGTTATTCCACGTGCGAGCATCCTTGCGTAGGTGCATCCGTGCCAATTATTATTATTTTTAATTCAGACAATTGTTTTTTTCCCAGCATTTTTTTTTTACTCGGTAACGGGGAGTTTTCCAATGTAGCGAAGTAAATTACTTGTGTCAAAATGAACTTGAATAAAAGTAAAATTACCCATTTTAAAAACTACTTTAAATTTTACTTTCTTTACTTTAAATTCATTACTTTCCACCTCTGTTTAAGTTTAACACCATAGATTTATATAAAATAAAAGTAGCATTAAAAAAAACAGACACCTACATCACAGAACATTTTCTTGAGCCTTGACCCAATTCATCCTGAGGAAAGTGGTGAGAAATTTCGGCCCAACCCGAATCCGACCTGTGAAGTGACACCCTACTCTATCTGCTCATGTAATCATGTCATCCCACAAGCCATCGCATATGACAATCGTCACTTGCTTACCATGAATCGCTTACCATGAGGTCTTCAAAAAAAAAACAGAAGCCTACATCACAGACCATTTTCTTGAGCCCGACCCAATCCGGTCTGAGGAAAGTGGTGGGAAATTTCGGCCCAACCTGAAATCTAAACTCTACTTCTGGTTAGTGTATCTCTTGGTGAGAGATCGTTTAATTGATAGACATGCCTCTATGATGCACTCAAAAACTTTTTGACCAGTTGACAGAGGGGTCATACTTTTGTAAAAAGAAAAGAGAAAAACAGAATAGGTCATGATGTTTCAAAGAACTGTCTGCTATATTGGCCACCCATCAGCATATGCAGGCCACCATTGCCTACGTTTGTCAGAAAGAAACTCGGACTGATCCAATGATTGTTGTTGGGTTTAAGTATGAAGATGATCTTATTCAAGTCTTACTTAGAATTTTCACCTCATTTTAAGGACAAAAAGTCATCTGTCAAGTTATTCTAAATCTTGTGTACAAATTTAAGAAACAAAAAATAAATTTTTGATTGATTTAAGTTTTACTTCGCTCATTTTGAGATATTGTGGTGGCTAATTTTAAGAATTCTAACTAAGAACAATGAGCTTTTTTTGCTTAATTTAAGCATGTCCAAATTTACACATATTTTTTGTAGCTTTTGCCAATGAGATTTTTTTGCAGTGCAGAAGCTCCACAGTGAACCCCTTCTCTAATAGCTACTGTACTGAAAGAGGATGCACTCGCCCCCGAGTCAATAAAGTGCAATGTTTGCATTACGACTCTCTTTTCCCGGCACCTGAAAGCGAAGGCAAATCTTTTTTTAATGCGGCAAAACAGTGAACAAACACAACGAGCCGTGTTTCCGCTAACGCATTTTAATTGCCCCCGACTCCTGCTCCGTATATTTCTCCTTTTGTAACGAGCCCGCACATAAACACGGGCGCGGAAATGAGCATAATTGCCATCTCCATTCCTCCCCAGCCGTTTTGGAAAAGGTCAAGCTGAAGGAGGCTTTTAATTGGAGCACTCCATTAAACCGTGAGCCGCTTCGCGTCTGAAGACATCAGGTGTGCGCCACATAAAACGAGAGGAGCGGAGGTGGGCTTCGGGAGAGGGGTACAGATTGTTGTAAAAGGTGTTTGTTTTGGCTCATTGTAAAATTATGCAGCCGTGCTTTATGATGTTTCAACAGTTCGGCTCGGGGAGAAACTCGGAGAGACAGGTGGTGCAAAAAATACATGAGAATAGAAAGAGATATTAAGGCCTATCGAAGTGCATAAATAAATGATACTTTAGTCAAACTGTGTCTTTACATGTTCTCACATGCAGCTCTGGAAAAAACAAGAGACGACTTAAAAAATGAAGAGTTTTCTTTGAATTTACCAAATTGAAAACCACTGGAATATAAGCAAGAGGAAGATGGATGATCACAAGCCATCAAACCAAGCTGTGAAATAAAGTTATCCAAAAGCAGTGTATAAGACTGGTGGAGGAGAACATGATGCCAAGATGCACGAAAACTGTGATTAAAAACCAGGATTATTCCACCAAATATTGATTTATGAACTTTTAAATCTTTATGAATATGAACTTGTTTTCTTTGCATTATTTGAGGTCTGAAAGCTCTGCATCTTTTTTTTTTTTTTTGTTATTTCAGACATTTCTCATTTTCTGCCAATAAAGGCTCTAAATGACAATATTTGGAATTTGGAATGTTGCCTGTAGTTTATAAAATAAAACAACAATTTTCATTTTACTCAAACATAAACCTATAAATAGCAAATTCACATAAACTGATTTTAAAATTTAAGAAGTTATGTTTTTTTTTTTTTCAGAGAGCATTCATTCATTCTCAGCACTGCATTAAGCAACACTGCCATGGTAGATCAGATGTAGCAGTGCTGCTGGAGTTTTTGAACACTTCGCTATTCACTCTTTTTAGACCCTCCAACTTAGTTGCTTCAGATGTAGATACAGTAAACTCAAAGAAAGAAGCTTTGAATTTGTTCATATTGGAAATGTCACTGACCACAAGATGCTGTTGGTGTTGGACTATTCCCAGTCCAGAAGTAAAACTGAGGTGTTTAAGAACTCCACCAGCACTGCTACAGTGTCTGATTCACTCAACCATACCAACCTAAAATCTAAAAAACAACCTAAAATCTAAATTTGTATTAATTTACTGCAGGAATATTTCAGTTTATTGTAGAACCACTCACAAAATACATAAAAAATATATATTGAGTTCACTTTATGCACATCAACTGGTGTTCACTGTCTATTGTGGTCAATTGCACAACCTCCATTCTCCATTACACACACACTAAAGACTATATTTTTATACTTTTAATTTTATCATGTATCGTTATATTTTATCTTTTTGTAAATGTGTGTACTATACATACCTGCTGCTGGATGTCTAGAATTTCCCCTCTGGGATCAATAAAGTATCTATCTATCTATCTATCTATCTATCTATCTATCTATCTATCTATCTATCTATCTATCTATCTATCTATCTATCTATCTATCTATCTATCTATCTATCTATCTATCTATCTATCTATCTATCTATCTATCTATCTACGAGCAACTAATTCCTCAATACTGCTACAGCCATGCCTCTTACAGTTTTTCTCAATTGGTTTGGCTCATTTCTTGAAACTGAGATGACATTCCTATAACTAAAAGGTAAATTGGCCAAACAGACTTACAGTTCTTCACAACACTTCAGATAACCAGCAAAATGTCATATGTCTCCCAAAACGTTCATTCTTGCTTCAAAATGAAGTCTTTCTCCCATATAAATAGTCAGTACCATAAAAATGGCATAGATCCTTCTCAATTGCTTCGGCACATTTTCATTCATTTTGTCCATCTGTCAAAATAAACTGGACGGTGCAGCAAAACTACATGGATCCTCATCACTGCTCATATCACTCCAAAAACAGTTTACCCACGTGTCAAAACTGATTTCCTTTCTCACACAAATCATCAGTGCCCCCAAAATGCATTGTCCCTTTGGCATTGTGTAAGTACTGCAAGTCAAAATGCTTAGATGTTTTGTCTTTATGGCAGAGGTCTAGCTAAAGGAATACAATGTTCACACCACACACACTGCACTCTTTCTGCTGAGGAAATTGTAACTATTTTTATTTACAAGTACATTTTTACACATTACTGTAGGTAGAAAGAAAAGAAAATACTAAGGAAAATGTATCAAATATACTATGTATACAAATTACAAAAACCTGCAAAAACAAAACAAAATACATTACAGTAGGTAAAAAAATAGTCAAGCATCACAAATGCAATACAGTAACATTCTGACTACTCTGTGTCACTCCCCTCTCTCCATCACCTTCCTGGCCATCCATCCGCTGCAGTCTGTTTGGCCATAAATTCTCATCAACATTGCATCTGATATGTTCTTTAGCAATGCACTGTGGGAAGAATGCCTGAGCCATCCTCTACACTGATCGCCACAGGACTATATAATCATTATATCATCACAGGACTATATCATCGTTATATAATCACTGGACTAGCATCAAAGAACTAGCACCAGGCCAAGATGTATACAGTGGATAGAAAAAGTCTACACACCCCTGTTCAAATGGTAGGTTTTTGTGATGTAAAAAAATTACAATAAGACAAATACAGTTTTTCTGGATTGTTTACACACAATTTCTGGTACTTGAGACACAATGACCACAACATGTAACTTACGTACCAACCCCTTGAACCAGTTCTGCTAAACTACAAGCACAATTCCTGCTTAACACTCAAACTGCAGTTCTAAAACACATTTTCAAAACGCTGCATACACAATTTTCTGCATTTGGCACAATTTTCATGAATAAAATCTCTTGTTTTCACAAGGAACACACTGTTATTCAAAACTCTAAAGTTTAAAAGTCTACTTTGCACACTGACTGGTCACATGGGCAAACACCCTTCACACAGGTTATACAATCAGCAATCAAAACTTTAGCAGACCGAAACAGAAGACAGGATGCAGCATAGTTTTTTTTTTTACTCTAACTTTATACAATAAATTCTTCTGTTGTTTTGTATGTAAATCACTGCATCTTTGTGTTGGTTGCATTGTACACTGTGTGCATTGTTTTTATTGGAAAAATAAAATATATTTTTACTGTGTATTTGTGTGTTCTGAGTATAAAAACAATGTTATTAAATATTTACAACGCACTTATGTATTTACTGTCTGTAGTAAGTGTAACACTGAACAAAAAATGACAAAAGTCATTATGATGAATGGAGAATTGTGTTTTACACTGAGCACATCAGTGTTCAGCTGCTTCTTTTGAGTGTCTGTTCATATGATGGTTTGTGTGTATCATCTAAACACAAAATAGCCTTTTGTGAAGAGATAACACTGTTTTGAATGTAAAGTTTCATTTTGCAGGATAATTGAAGGGTTTTGCCTACTGTGTGCTTGTTTGTTGGATTTGTGTTTAGAGTACTGAGAATATGAGGCATGTTCTCAGAAAATGTGTGTAAACAATCCAGAAAAACTGTAATTTCTACCTATAATGTGACCTATAACCTGTACAATGCAATTGAAAAACAAACAGAAATCTTTCAGGGAGGTGAAGTAAAAATAAACAACTGAGATATTGAGGTTGCATAAGTGTGCACACCCTTTTATAACTAGGGGTGTTGCTGTGTTCAAATTTAACCAATAACCTTCAAAGTCACTTTAAATTGGAGTCAGCACACACCTGTCAACAATTAAAGTGCCTCTGATCAACTCCAAATAAAGTTTAACTGTTCTAGTAGGCTTGTCCTGATATTTTTGTAGCCACATCTTTCAGCACAAGCCATGGTCCACAAAGAGATGCCAGAGCATCAGAGGTATCTCATTATTCATAGATATCAGTCAGGTGAAGGCTACAAACGTCATTAAATATACCAGGGAACACTTTGAAGACTGTCATCATCAAGTGGAGAAAACATGGCACAACAAGACATTACCAAGAACAAGACATTTGACAAAAATTGATGATAAGACAAGAGGAAAATAGGTCAAGGAGGCTGCCAAGAGGCCGACAGCAGCACTGAAGGAGCTGCAAGAATTTCTGGCAAGTACTGGCTGTGTAGTACATGTGACAACAATCTGCCGACTTCTTCATATGTCTGTGCAAAACAAACATCCAGAAAACATCTAAGCTCTACTTAATTTTCCAAAAATTCATCTGATATCTACCAAACGCATGTGGGAAAATGTGTTATGGTTTAATGAAACCAAGGTTAAACGTTTTGGACATAATTCCAAAAGGTATATTAGGCGCAAAAGCAACACTGCTCGTCACCAAAAGAACAGCATACCTACAGTGAAGCATGGTGGTGGCAGCATCATACTTTGGGGCTGTTTTTCTTCAGCTGGAACTGGGGCTTTATTCAGGGTGGACGGAATTTTGAACAGTTCCAAATACCAGTCAGTATTGGCAAAAACCTTCGGCCTCTGGTAGAAAACTGAAGATGAAAAGGAACTTCATCTTTCAGCACAACAATGACACAAAGGACACATCTAAATCAACAAAAGAATGGCTTCAGCGGTATAAGATTAAGGCTTTGGAATGGCCCAGCCTGAATCCAGACCTGAATCCCATTGAACATCTGTGGGGTAATCTGAAGAGGGCTGGGCACAGGAGATGCCCTCACATTTTGTCAGATTTTGAGCAGTTATGCAAAGAAGAGTGGGCAAATTTTGCCACATCAAGATGTGTCACGCTGATCACGTGTCACTGTGTCACGGTTCCTACCCAAAAAGACTGAGTGCTGTAATAAATGCAAAAGATGTTGCAACAAAGTATTAGTTATATGTATTTAACCAGGTGATTTTAAGTTTTTTGTTTTAAATTTTTTCGCTGTAAAGATTTATGTTTGTTTTTCAATTGCATTGTACAGGTTATAGGTCACATTAAATGTGAAAAAAGTTATGAAATTATTTGTCTTGCTTTAATTTTTTACAACACAAAAACCTGGCATTTGAACAGGGGTGTGTAGACTTTTTATATCCACTGTATATAGAGCAATGCCAGCATTCAAAATAATAGACAACAAACTGATGGATTGGTCACCAGTAATGTGGGACACTCATTTTCGTCAAAACCTGCTTTCACCTGTTACCTACTCACCTGATTGTAATGAATTTATGAAATGTTCCAAAATATGTGTTCTGTATTGTATTACAATTTCTTAATTCATTTTGAGAATTGAGCAGACTATTCTGCAGATGATGACTTATATGATGAAATTGTGCTGACATGTTTTGAAGAGAACAACCATTACACTGAGAACTAACCAATTAAGATAGATCAACAAGATGCATTCTTTTGGAAAATGTACTAAATGTAGGATGATTGTGTTAAGTGTAGGCTACTTGTACAAAACCATTTGCAAAGATGTACTAAGTGCTTGAGACATGTACAAAGCATTTGAAATGTGATGAAAGCAATGAGAAATGCCATTCTGTTATGAGAAACTGCAAGTTAGTTTGGGAATTTGTCCATGTTATTTTGAGAATGTCATCTCAGTTTCAAGAAATGAGCCAAACCAATGGAGAAAAACTGTAAGAACCACATGCCCTTGTGGATCTCTTGCCCAATATCACTGTATTGTTGACCTCACCAGAGGGTAGAATCTATAGGAATACAGCAGGTTGAAGGGGGTGATTTGCGACAGGTCTGTAAACGCTGATGCGTGAACTCTCACTGAGTAAACTGCACCCGAAGAACTAAAAACCTAAAGATCTCCTTCTCCAACTCTTATTGGCGTGGTTCATGTCTTAATTAGAGGGGTCAGACCCCCCCCAAATACCTATTGCAATTCGTGCCCTGGTCCACTGACCACTGAAAAACAGGGGTAATGGGAAGAAAGGATGTAGAAATATCCATGGTCATAGTGTTTTGCTCGATTGCTGAACTTGCAACCTAAAAGATTAAAAGGCCTATTAAGAAAGCTTAATAAATGATGTTTTAATCAATTTATATTTTGCTCTCACATATAATGCACGAGAACTGGGACGCTTAAAGCAATGACTGCGTTATTAAAACTGAATCTAAATCATACTCTATATGCTGAAACTACTTTTCAGAATTCCTAATATCTCTACGGCTACGGCTGCTGGATGTGCAGTACATGCCGTTAGAAGACACGGTGTAAAATGTGCCTGGATGCATGCTCACAATGAATACAATGAATCTAAAATTAGCGTTAGCATTTACTGCGCTGGAGCTAATCAAGCAAACTGCACATAGCTTACTGAACAGCCTTCTAACTGCATAATGCTGGTGAGGCACAGGGTTTAAAAGGCGCAATAAAATACGGGAGCTGTTAACGCATTAAAAAATTACGTTGGTTCCCATTAAGGATGTTCTACAAGGGTATTTCTAGCTCAATACATTTGGGGATGTGTAAAGCATTAATACAGAATCTGAACCTTTTTATTTGTACTCCCAAGCATAAATAATGGAAGTAAGGCTTATAGATTTCGAGACTTTTTGACTTATTTTCATTTATACTTCATTTTCTCCAAGTTTAGATGAGCCAATACTCACACTATCACTTGCAATACTCCCAACACTAGGAGAATCAGGACTAGCGCATGCCTCCTCCAATACAACAAAGTCAGCCACCATCTTTTTAGGAACTGCCAACAATGCAGCAGAGGAAAGAGCCAGATCCCCAGCTCTGATACGTCAGCCAGCAGAAGCCTGCGCTGCACCACATTCACAGTTTAATTACTTTGATTTTGGAAAAAAAACTATACATGTATAGTAGGACATCCAGTGTCCATAAACTTTAGCCGTATAGTACAGTATAATACCAAATTCAAATTTTCTGGATTTCTTCTGCGTGCTAACAGTACATCATGAAAAATGCCAAGCCACCAAATCAGAGCTTATTTTTGTTTTCTTACTATAATAAGAAATATAAAATAAGATGTTTCATACTGATCATAAAAAATTGAGCTTGGTAAATAGTCTTCTAACACGAAAAACCAAAAGTTTGTTTACCAAGACAGCAAATGCACCAGATGCATTGTGAATTAAATCTGGATCTGATTTAGAGCTAGATTTAGGCCAAATCCCATTTCACCCCTATACCCCTCTGTTTTACGGTTCAGGGAAGGGATAGGGCTTGATTTTTAAGATGCACTGGTAAGATGGTGGACAAGTGACAAAAGAAACCCTCAAATGTGAGTATTTCTCTTGTTAAAAGTGAAGCTTAGCACTTTTTTACCATAGTTTGATGATAGATTCTGCCGTGATTTGATCAGCCGTGGTTTTATATTTTTTGAATACAATCCGGGTTAGCACCCGAACATCCCTTTCAGACAGCTTCCTCTTACAGCGTCCACAGTTAATCCTGTTGGATGTGCCAGTGTATTAGATGTACACCTTTATTGCTTGAGAAACTTTACTTGAATTCAGCTCGGTTGGTGTTTATAGTGTGATTTATCGAAGGAGAGCATCCCAAAGAGAAGATTGACTGAAAAATTTGATTGGCATTCCCCTCACTGTAACACACTCATTCCCTCTTTCTCTCTCACACACTCTCAATCACACACACACACACACACACACACACACACAAATACACACTCGGATGCAGTTGAGGAGGAAGTGTGCAGCCGTGGCAGCAGCAGCAGCAGCAGGGGGAATATGGGTTATGATTTCTGGAATCTTCTGTGGCCTCGGGGCAGAAGCAGATTAGTGCCTGACTAAAACTGGATCATGCAGAGAGAGAGAGGAACCGTGACAAAGCCTGAAAATGGAAGAACGCCGCGCTGCCGTCGCTCGGCTGTCCCCTCCGTGACCCCGCCGCCTCTAACCGACGAGCAGAGAGCAGAGGAGAGCGGACAGCCGGCGTATTCCAGAAAGTGTTATAGGGGTCAGCGCAGGCTGGCCTTTTGTGCTGGACGGAGACTCGCTTCCCTGTTCAATTCTTACACTGTTTAACCCCTCAAACTGAGGGTCCGCATGCAGACTCACATCTTAATCCAGCTCTTTCAGAAGAACCGCAGAATTTACTGTATATTGTGCTTTACTCACATTATACACAAATACTGATTATTAATATTGTAGTAGTTACTGTCTAACAAATACTAAATGCATCTTAATTCTCCTTCTTCTTCTTCTTCTTCTTCTAATTACTTAATTAATTATTTTCACACCTGAAAGTTCAGAATAAACAAGGTTCAACTTTGCTACATCCTGTCATCTCCCTATACCTGACATTGCTTGGTTTGAAGAAGGACATGTGTCTAACATTGGCGTGTTTTTAATCTAGTGACTTGTCTTTTTACCAGAATCCGATTTCTTGAGTGCATATGCATCTCACAGCAGAATAAGCATAGCAGATCATCCTCTGCTTTAATTTACTTCTGTTTATATACTGTATAAGAGTACATCTACAGTCACTGTAGATACAGTCAATTCACTAGTCAAGTTCTTCTGATTTTTGTGTCTAAATGTAATATTTATTTAGTAATATTTTAATTAATTCAATTTTTAATTTATATAAGCGTATACAGCGGCATAAAAAAAGTTTTTGCCCCCTATAATGTTTTTTTTTTTGTTTTTGCTATTTTGTCTTACCGATATTTTTTCGATTATCAAACAAACTTTAATATCAGACAAAGATAACTTGTGTAAATATAAAAAAAACACTTTTTAAATTATACGTTTATTTATTAAAGGAAAAAAACAATCAAGCTCTACCAGTAATGGTGGAGGAATTTTCTTTCGCTCTTCTTTACAGAATTGTTTTAATTCAGACACACTGGAGGCTTGTCCAGCATGAACCTCCTGTTTAAGATCATCCACATTCTCTCAATTTCAAGATTTTGACTAGGCCACTCAAAACCTTTATTTATTTATTTATTTATTTTTAAAGTCATTCAGAGGAGGACTTTGTGTTTGTTTGCTTTGGATCATTGTCCTGCTGCAGAACCCAAGTACACCTGAGCTTGAGGTCATGAACAGATGGACTATCACACTATGGACCATCACACTACCTCCCCCATGTTTTACGTTCAGTATGAACGTAGGACACACACATGCTAAAAATATTTACTTTTTGGTTCACACCAAACAGAAAAATTCTAAAGTTCCAGACCAAACATGGTAGGTAGAAAATAATAATAAAAAAAAACATTTTGAATTTCAACACACTTAGAAAAGTTGATGCACCTGCTTATTGCTTTCTAATATACAGTATACAGTTGTGACAATATGGTGGTATTTGGATATATCGTCCCAACCATTAGCTAATAGCAGAATTCATGTTGGATAATTGTCCATTCTTCTTGGAAGAACTGGTAAAATATGATTTTCTGGCATGGACCCAAACGGTTGGCAAATAGTCCACATATTTGAGATCTGAACTTTGAGAAGACCATTCCAAATATTTAATAATAATGGTAGACTGTACTGTATGGAAATAAAAAATGTTATCCTGCTCCTACTGGAATACCTGTCTTTAATGTTGGATAATCACTGTCCCACCTCATCCCCAACTCTCCAACTCATTCCAAAACCACTGGTTGGAGTACCACCATCATTCCAGAGAAAAGTGGCAGGTTTATAGCCCCTATCAAATGCCTGGCATTGGGTAAGGAGCCAATAGAATCATGTTTATCTTCTCAGAGGAGTCCTAATCTTTTGGCAATACATCTCTACAAGATCTAGACCCAAAATTGTCACAATAATACTGTGAAATCTAGTACAAAATCTACCCTGATCAGAAGAGAGACAGTTACTCCAACAGAAGCAGGATTAACTCTTTTTAATATCCTTGATTTAAGAAGAAACGATTAATGAGAATCTGTCCTAATACTGTTGTCCATATAATGGACACTTTATAGCATAGATAACCCTTTATATATAGCTACAAAATATAGTTCTAGTACTACAAAACATTATCGCACTTGTTCACAATATTTTATAGTGGATATTTAAACTTAAATAAAAAAGAAAATGTAAGAAATCTACAAATATATTTATATTAGTGGTGTTAATTAAAATACTAAAGCTGCTTTAACGCTAAATGCTGAAAATGTTTTACTGCACTTTTAAACAGTGTTTAGCATAGCTGTCTGTAAGCAGTGAATGCTGCCCATACCACGTTCAGTGTGTAAACAGCATGGAGCAGCATGAAGACAGATTTTGTTCAAAGCAGTACAAAATCTGGCTAATATGTCAAAATAATCTGCACCCTCCTGCAATAGCAGGAAAAAAAGAAGTATATTTGATAGCTGGGTTGTATCAACAGCAGATCAGTTGGATTGGAGGAAGGGGCATAATATGGCATATTATGACGGAAATTTCAGTCAAATTTGGTGGGGTAATTATTTATGTAAAAAAAAATGCTTCAATCCTTTAACGCTGACAGCCCTACTTTTTTATGCAAACAAAAAACCTTATATGTAAGAAACTGTATGTAATATAATTTTAATATACTGTAGGTGTTCCTTACCTAATATCAGATTTTGAAAAAAAAAAAGTTCCTTTACCTTCAGCAAAGGCTTTGATCAGCAGAAGGTGATCCTACAGCTTCTTTGCAGTGGGTATCTTCTGTGTTGAGAGGTATGATGAGTTGGCAATGCCGTGGTCGGCCAGGCGAAGCGGAATATGCGCTGATAGGGACGCTAGGAATCGATTAAATGTCCGCTTTTGATAACCTGTGTGCGGATTTATTCCGTCATTCTTCCAGGCCTCGAGAATTGAGAAGCATTGGAGTAATTATTGTGTTCATTCAGCTCTGGGTCGGTGTGAGAGGTGGGCTTAAAATATGGGCTGTGTTTCAAATTCAGGCAATCTCTGGAGATAGCGCTCCTACGTTCCTGTGAGGTCGTTATATCTGAGGTTATTGTTCTCGGTGAGTTAAGGTCACTTGTGGTAAGTTTGTAAGTTTGTTTCCCGGTGCTGTGTTCACAACTCTGGTGGTTGTGAATGCAGAAGATAAGCTGAATATAGAAGAAGCTGTGGAAAGCCGTCTTGCAATTTCAGGTTTGTGGAGATTGTGGAGATTAAACGTCCCAAAGATTCGTAAGTCACCCTTGGATTTATGGTTCTAAAAAAAGAAAAGGTATATTGATATTACTAAAATCTTCTTCAGTTCGTAACACTGATGTATCGCTTCTTAAAACTCTCAATTGCACGACCAAAAGTGGACCAATAGTTGGGGGAGGATTCACAATGTTACATGTCAACCAGGAGAGCACTTAAAAATTGAAGAAAAAAAAAAGAGTTCTTTGATTTTACCAAATTGAAAACCTCTGGAATATAATCAGGAGGAAGATGGATGATCACAAGCCATCAAACCAAACTGAACTGCTTGAATTTTTGCACCAGGAGTGGTGTAAAGTTATACAAAAGCAGTGTGTAAGACTGGTGGAGGAGAACATGCATGAAAACTTTATGAATATGAACTTGTTTTCTTTGCATTATTTGAGGTCTGACAGCTCTGCATCTTTTTTGTCATTTTAGCCATTTCTCTAATATTTTTATTTAAAATTTGGGAGAAATGTTGTCCGTAGTTTTTAGAATAAAAAACATCAGTATTAATTTTACTTAAACATAAACCTATAAATAGCAAATTCAGAGAAACCGATTCAGAGAACTGAAGTGGTCTCTTCATTTTTCCAGAGCTGTATATCATAGAATGCTATTATTACCACCCGCATTAGACGCAGTAGATAACTCTAAATCGGTGGCATCTGGCTAGAATTGTCTGCAGTTCAAGCAATTTAAGCATAAATTGGTCCCATCCACATTAAGTTTAGAAGATCCTATAAACATATCCCATAGGTCAGTGCAGCATTTCTTAGTGTTCCATGGTAAAGGTCTTGGTTCATTCTTGTCCCATAGGTTTTAACATGCCAGTGTAGGCTACTTACTCATGTAAAACTGGTGTTTTATTGGGCTAAAAGTAAGGAAATCATATGACATACAAAAAAAAACAATGTATTCCATATTTATACAGCATATTTCATGAGGGACGTAGAAGAGATTTCTAATTTGAGCGCCAATTTATTAAACTTATAAACCCATAAACATCTGTATGTGGGCTCAAACCACATTAATGCCATTTCCCACTCTCATAACTCTTCATAACTTACAAAAACAGCAGTTGTTACTGTATAATAAGCCTTAAGATGAATATCTGGATAATCTGTGGGAAACATCTGCTTTTTCAACAATCAAACAATCCTGAAAGCCTCTGGCCTGCCGTCCGCTGAGCCCGGATTTCCCTTCTCGGGAAGCAGCAGCTGGAGGTGGGCTACAGCGGGCGGTTACGTATCAACCATCCGATTGGCACTCTTCCCGAAAATCCACTTTTTTTCCCCCCCTCACTTTCTCCAGCACCTGAGCGTGACCTTGCCCACTTTTTTCCAGAGGTGAAAAACTCGACGCCCGTCCACCGCCGCCGCGCTCTCCTTCTTATCTCCCTCCGTCATTTCTAGCACCCATAGTGCTTTGCAGCGGCTTCCCGCGGGCCCGTATCTAATATTTTCTGAAGGACGTCAAGAGCTTTCAATACTCCCCCTCACCTGCCTTCTTCTTCTTCAAATCCGATAGTGAAATCCACGCGCTGCAGCCACCCCCGGCGCTCTGGATCAATACTGTCAACGGGAGCCTGCCTGTGTGCGCTTAGACACTTTTATTGATGTGCATTTCCAGCTTAAGCACCGGAGGAAATCGGGGCGGCAGGGGGGCCCCGCGCCTGACGTGCCCCGGGACGGAGGGGGCTTTGCCTGAACCCCTGGAACTGCGGAGACGGAGTGACTGAATCCCTTACAGACCCCGCCGGCATCTCCGCGACGCTGATTAAACACTGGAGGTCACGCTGAGTGCTTTATTTTTCTGCCTGCTGGCTCCCAGAACACCTGCCAAACCTGCCTGAAGGATCTCATGGTCAAGAGGGGTGAAGGCTTCTGGTCAGATGGAAACAGGAGGGATCAGGTGTTTAGTATGTGCTTGGAGGCTTTTGAAGAAACTTAATATACATGATAATATGGAATCTTTTCGCCTTTGGACAATTTAAATCAACCCAATGTGAATATGGGGATGAGCCAGCTTGAGTAATATACAGGGGTTGGACAATAAAACTGAAACACCTGGTTTTAGACCACAATAATTTATTTTGGTGACGGACAGTTCTGTGGTTTTATGTTTTTTTGGATACAACCTGGGTAAGCACCCAAACATCCCTTTCAGACAGCTTCCTCTTACAGCGTCCACAGTTAATCCTGTTGGATGTGGTTGGTCCTTCTTGGTGGTATGCTGACATTACCCTGGATACTGTGGCTCTTGATACATCACAAAGACTTGCTCTCTTGGTCACAGATGCGCCAGCAAGACGTGCACCAACAATGTGTCCTCTTTTGAACTTTGGTATGTCACCCATAATGTTGTGTGCATTACAGTACACTCTGCTCTTACTGGTGCAATGTGCAATTAATGAAGATGGGTCACCAGGCTGCTCCTATTAAGCCATGAAACCTCCCACACTAAAATGACCGGTGTTTCAGTTTCATTGTCCAACCGCTGTAGGTCAGCACATTGACACAAGAGCATAATAAATGAATAATAAAACATTTTGGGTCTATTTTCATGCCTTTCACCCATGTTGTCAAAATAGCAACAGTGCTTCTTAAGATAAAGCTCTGGAAACAAAAAATAAGAGACCACTTAAAGACCTCTGGAATATAATCAAGAGGAAGATGGATGATCACAAGCCATCAAACCAAGCTGAACGGCTTGAATTTTTGCACCAGGAGTGGCATAAAGTTATCCAAAAGCAGTGTGCAAAACTGGTGGAGGAGAACATGCCAAGATGCATGAAGTTAAAAAACAGGATTATTCCACCAAATATTGATTTCTAAACTCTTAAAACTTTACGAACATGAACTTCTTTCTTTATGTGCATTATTTGAGGTCTGAAAGCTCTGCATCTTTTGTGTTATTCCACCCATTTCACTTAGCCATCACGCATCAATGTAGATACTGTATATTCAGAAGCACTGATGCTATTTAAACGACTGAAGACTGGACGGTGTGAAAATAGAGAGTTTTTTGGGGTTTTACAAGGCTTTGCATGAACTGACCTGATGTAAACAGGGTCAGAGTGAACTTTGACCAGTGCTTCAGTGTTCCCAGCTCTCTTTTTGAGTAAACATCTTCTTTTTGAGTTGATACATGCAGTATGAAGTGGGTGCGCTGCGATGGGGAAAGCTGTGGGTCTACAACACTTTCCAGGCTCTCTGTAGCGGAGTCTATTTTCGGCGGGTCACTATTAATATCGGCTGGCGGTTATTAAACTGGCTTCTCTCTGATACAGGAACTCTGTTGAGTTATTTGGAAAGAGCTGTAAGTAGGAGGAGAGGTGGAGATGTTGAGGTGATTTTCTTTTCTTTTTTTTTTAACTCTGTACAGTTTGTCCTGTAATCCCACACGCTTTTCTAAAGCCCACCCACGTGCCATGCTCTCATCATGAGACAAGAACCAAGCAACCATGCGCACTTTCAGTTTGAGTTACATGAAAGTACATGGAAATACACTGCCGTACGTGAACCCAGGAAGCTGCATGTGGGAGAGTTAGAGGCTCTGTGTGTGTGTATAAGTGTGTGTGTATATAAGTGTGTGTATGAAGCTCTCATGTTGGACTTGACAAGACTTATTCTGGTGGTTCTTTTTTTTGCGTCTTCTACGTTCTGACAGGTTGGAATCTCTGGTCAGGCCAGGAGAAAAGAAGAAGAAGAAAAAGACGTTCTGAAAGGTTTTTGATCGTATTCTTGGTTCTACAAGTTGGCTGCTGCTGTGAATGTGTGTGTGTGTGTGTGTTTCTGAGAATCTTTGAGAGTGTGTGTATTCATATATATGTGTGTGTGTGTGTGTGTGTGTGTGTTGGAAGAGTGGATATTCCTTTGACAGTGCTTGACACTTGGCACTGGACTACAAAAAAAAAACCTACAAAGAAAATCCACTGTCTGTCAGTTTGTCTTATTACGACGATGAGACGATGAGACCAGTGGCTCTACCTTACCTGAAGGAAACCTCCGGTGTGCACTATTCCAACAGGACAATGCTCGCCCTTTAGTCAGAAGACCAGCACATGCCTCCTCCGATACATGTAAAGTCAGCCACCTCCTCTGTACGAAGCATTATCCAGTAGCATCACAGCTTGCTCAGAGGAAAGTGCAGGGACTCGGTTTCTATACGTCAGCTCACAGATGCCTTGTGCTGATCGTAATCACCCTAGGAGTGATGAGGGAAAGAAGCGCCATCTACTGTACCCACCCAGAGAGAGAGCAAGGCCAATTGTGCTCTCTCTCAGGGTTTTGGCAGATGATGGCAAACTGCATGATCAGGATTCGAACCAGCGTTCTCCCGATCATAGTGGCAGCACTTTAGACTGCTCTACCACCCAGAGCCCTAACTTTATAGGTTTCAATGGAAGTCAATGTAAAAAGAGTTTGTTTCAGGTAATTTTGTCAAATTCTTATTGGTCCATAAATGTCCTCTAATTCCCCAAGTTCTCCAAAACTCCAAAACTCTCACTTTATTTATTTTTTATAATAAAGTAAGAAAATTAATATTAAAGCAAGGAAATCCCTTTAAAAGCCAGATGTGCTTTGACTTTGACACATTGCTATTTTAATGGCGCAGCTACCCGTACGTGTCCAACGTTTCTCAGCAGAGGAAACTCAGCTGCTCGATTTGTTTATTGTTAATGTAAAAGTTTACAAAGCCACCAACATTACAAGTGGGGTGTACGAGTGTTGGGAGTGTGCTTTTGTTGACAATTCACTGCCAAGATAGCAATGAACATCTGACTGTTTATGTCTGTCTAGGTTGTAATCAGTCAGTGGAGCACCTTTTCAGTGTTTTTTTTATGTTGCCAAGATAGCAATACGCCGGAAATTTACCTGAACAAACCTCATTTCCAC
Source organism: Astyanax mexicanus (assembly GCF_023375975.1). Lineage (NCBI taxonomy): Eukaryota > Metazoa > Chordata > Actinopteri > Characiformes > Acestrorhamphidae > Astyanax > Astyanax mexicanus. The sequence goes on from NC_064428.1 coordinate 29,815,639, forward strand.
TCGAACACACATTCCAACATTTCAACATTTCTTCCAAAATCCAAATAAAAATATTTTCCCTTAGATAATTTATTATGAACAGAAAATGAGAAATGGCTGAAATAACAAAAAAAGATGCAGAGCTTTCAGACCTCAAATAATAGAAAGAAAACAAGTTCATCAAGAGTTCAGAAATCAATTAATCACACTTATCATGCATCTTGGCATGTTCTCCTCCACCAGTCTTACACACTGCTTTTGGATAACTTTATGCTACTCACTCCTGATGCAAAAATTCAAGCAGTTCAGTTTGGTTTGATGGCTTGAGATCATCCATCTTCCTCTTGATTATGATTTTAAAGTGGTCTCTTATTTTTTTTTTGCAGAGCTGTTTATCGCTAAAATAGGGCCCTAAATATTCAATCTTTTTTTGTTACTGGCAACCTTTATTTTACTACCAAACAGCACTGCAATCTGACACTTTCTTCTGGGTGCTATTTTGTGTCTTTTAACAACTTTTTCTTTGTATATGATTGTGTCTGAGTGTGTGTTTGGGGGGCATTTTCTTTGGCAGTGTTTGACAGTACTGAACTACAAAACCAAAACCCAACAAAAGAAGCCACTGTCTGTCAGTGTGTTTCACAATAACATCTTTATACCGTCATTATTATTCATTCACTCAGTACACACTCAGACATGACTTTGAAACTTTTCTCCAGCATCTGCTGTAATTGTTAAAAAGACAAACCAGATAAAAAGAGGAAAAGACGAAAAGACAGTGACACACAAACAGGAAAGTTGTGTCTGATTTCCGCTGGAGCCCCTGGTACGATTGGTTAGACCACGGAAAGGAATGTTCTGGATGAATGCACTGGAAAAACGAACATTATTTCGAGTGCTAAACTCACTAAAAGCGCTGCCAAATTTTTCATTTTCAAAAATGTGTTCGGATAAAGCAATTACGCCCAGAATTGGCGCACATGTCCGAATTCACAAAGATTCATTACAGACTCATTTCTGTCAGAGTAATCAGCGCTGGCATTGACGCTCGCAGCTGCAGTGGAAGCCACTTCTGCACAGCTGATGGGGAGCTACTCAGCGTCAGCAGCTCGGCCTGGGTCACATATTCCACAAGTAGCTCTTTTAAAACTCACTCATGTCCAACAACTCAATTGTTGGCCAATTTAGTACGATAAGTGCACAGATAAACGCCAATGAACTTGATTGAATTGGTGTGATGTGATGAAATTTAGCACATTTACACCTTGGATGAACATCTAATAGACTTAACCCTTGTGTGGTGTTCAGGTCTGTGGGATCCGTTTTCATTTTTCATCAAATGATACTAAAAAAAAAAGATTTCTAACTCAAACTCATTGGCATTGGCTCATTTTTTGTGAAAAACATATATCAAAACACATTTTCGATAAACACACATTTATATTACATACAGTATGTTTGGCCAAGGGCTAATAAACATTGCTTCATTTGTAAATTTGAAACTAAACAAATTTTCTACTCATATCTTGAGTTTAATTTATTTTCTTTTACATTTTATTAAAAAACTAATAAAAAAAGAGGAGCACTTTTTGAAAGAAATGTAACATAAGAAAGGAAAAGGGCAAATATTAACCACGTAAGCTGTTTATATTGCTCGCAATTTAGGTGAAGCAAGCATGTGTAAAGCATTTTAATGTAAAACTGCTCAATTTTGTTGAATTAAATACAAGTAACAAAGTAAACAAGTAACAAAAATATGAACACCACACAAGGGTTAAATACAGTATTATACATCAAGATTTTATTTATTTTTGTTCTTTGACAGTCATATGTCAGCATACAAGTGCATACTTACCAGCATACAACTGGTTTTAAAGTGGCAGCTTAGCCAATTCAGGTATCCTGAGTAAACCCACAATCCTGTCAATAATAATCTGGTGGTTTAACAACTAAACCAACACTGCACCATTACATTTTGACCTCCCCAGTTGAACTGACATGAACTGTCCCTATGTTACTTTTTAATAACTTCATACTTTTAATCCATTTAATCCATTTAATGTACCATGTTGCTGGTTCATTACAGGTCAAGACACTGCCAATCATTTATCAAGAAATGATACATACATCTCTGCAGCATACCAGAAGGGTTTTGTTGGCATTACACCACATTTTGACTTCCACAATTCCCCTGAACTGCTGCTTCCTAATTACAGTCCACACTGTAAAAGTAAAGCTGTAATCGAAAAACTCTCGGCTCTTGTTATCTGTTTCTCCCTAGTTCCAGTTATATCCTATTTATAGTGTTAAATCCTAGCACATATTATGCAACTTTTTAACCAAATTGTAATCATAATTTTGATGATTTCATTTTTTATTCTGAAGCTTTTTTTATATTCAAGTGATTTAGACGTTGTTGTTGTTCTTCGGATAATCTGAACAAAACGTAAACTCTAAACCTTCTGATTGAACTTTAAAGCTAAACTGATTTTTACGACTGAATACAACATTTTTATTAAAATGGAAGCTACAGTCATAGAACTCTAAAACCAGTCAGAAAAATGTGGTTTGGTTCTTTATGTGTTCTTTCATAGACTGGATAGTCTGAATTTTACACTGGTTATCAAAACATTGGTAACACTTTACTTGGATGGTCCATTTTATGGCCTTGTTGATGCTCAACTGACATTCAACTAACACTGAATTGAATGTCCATTAAATTTAACTTAAACATATGTTGAATGTAAATGATTAAAAATAGAACCTAACTGTACACCTAACCCTAACCTTAACCCTTAATCAACCATAAAATCTAACCCTACACCTAACCATAACCTTAACCCTTAATCTACCCTAAAATCAAACCCTACACCTGACCATAACCTTAACCCTTAATCAACCCTAAAATCAAACCCTACACCTAACCCTAACCTTAACCATTAATCAACCCTAAAATCTAACCCTACACCTAACCCTAACCTTAACCATTAATCAACCCTAAAATCTAACCCTACACCTAACCCTAACCTTAAACCTTAATCAACCCTAAAATCTAACCCTACACCTAACCCTAACCTTAACCCTTAATCAACTACAAAATCTAACCCTACACCTGACCCTTACCTTAACCCTTAATCAACCCTAAAATCTAACCCTACACCTAACCCTAACCTTAACCCTTAATCAACCCTAAAATCTAACCCTACACCTAACCCTAACCTTAACCCATAATCAACTACAAAATCTAACCCTACACCTGACCCTAACCTTAACCCTTAATCAACTACAAAATCTAACCCTACACCTGACCCTAACCTTAACCCTTAATCAACTACAAAATCTAACCCTACACCTGACCCTAACCTTAACCCTTAATCAACTACAAAATCTAACCCTACACCTGACCCTAACCTTAACCCTTAATCAACCCTAAAATCTAACCCTACACCTAACCATAACCTTAACCCTTAATCAACCCTAAAATCTAACCCTACACCTAACCCTTACCTTAACCCTTAATCAACCCTAAAATCTAACCCTACACCTAACCCTTACCTTAACCCTTAATCAACCCTAAAATCTAACCCTACACCTAACCCTAACCTTAACCTAAGCTTAAAATCTAACCCTAAACCCAATCCTAAAATATTAAGATAAGTGTTTGGATTAGAGTTGAATGTAGGGTTTTATTCAATAGAGAATCATTTACTTTCACCTTTTAGTTAATTTGCATTTAATAGAAATGTAGTTGAATGTTAGTTGAATGTCAGTTGAGCATCAAAGAGGCCATCAAATGGACCATCCAAGTAAAGTGTTACCAAAACATTTGCTTTAGCTATAGCTATCACTTATTTTTTTCTATTTTTTTTCCTTCTTATTCATTACCATTATTCATATAACATAATGTACAACAGTAAACTCCACACTGTCTGCTCTGATCTCTGGGCTGTTTATCCAGCACCTAAGAATAATAATGATGTAGGATCGGGCATCTGGCTAATCTGCAGTGAGGTGCGTTTCGCCTCGTGATATAATTATATGCATTAGGGCATAAAATGCATGGCTGATCTTCTGGAGTTCGGTTCCAGTGGAAGAAGTAAAAGCTGGGAGAGTGAATGTGAATGAGGAACTCGTCTGAGCGAGTTTTATGAATAGGCCTCCCTCAGGTCCCTTAAGAGACCTGTATCTGTGCAGCGGCTTGATTTAAATGCTTTGTTTTATTCATGTATAATAAGAGGCTTCATTTCCTGCAGGCGTGTGGAGTTGCCTTTATTTCCTGTCTGGCTGTAAACATTTCAGCGAGACTGACGCGGACGTGTTCCCCGCCGAGCCGGGCACACTCATCACCCAACAGCCTGAGGAGAGAGAGAGAGAGAGAGACTTAAGGGATCTGCTGGAGTTAAAGAAGAGCCCGTAAATACACTCACACTCACACACACCTGAACACACCCACACACACACATTTTCCAGTCTGGGGATGCTGACACATAGCAGCTAACTACACTGAGAGTGCACAGACAGAGGTAGACAGTGGTCCAGCAGTCTAAAGTGCTGCCACTATGTTCAGGATATCGCCGATTCGAATCCTGTTCATGTAGCTAGCCAGCTGCTGAAGCCCTCATAAATCACAACTATCCTTGCTCTCTTGCTTTAGGTGGGTAGATGGCGCTCTTTCCTCTCATCACTCCAAAGGGTGATGTCGATCAGCACAAGGCTGCGTCTGTGAGCTGATGTATCAGAACAGAGTCGCTGCAATTCAATGCTGAATCAGCAGCAGTTCAAAAAGAGGCGGAGTCTGACTTCACATGTATCGGAGGAGGCGTGTGCTAGTCTTCACCCTCCTGTTGTTGGGGCATCCCTAGTGATAGGGGGAGTCCTAATGAGGGGGTTAAAAAAATAGCCTTTGAGTCAATATGGGATAAAATTAGAAATAAAATTATTAAAAATAAAATGTTTAAACGCTCGTTTTTGACAAAATATGTTTTTTTCATGAGAAGCAGTAAATAAAGGCTCTCAATAAGACAAAAGATTTTAAAAACATGAAACCAAATATATGTTTTTATATATGTTTTATATACAGTAAACACTTGCAAAGTGTTACAATTATTTATTTTATACAATATTACTCAAATAATTTATGATACATAATGTATTATATATTTTTTTGTGAAAACACACATATTACACTGCCTCAATACATGAATGGCATGTAATACATTCTTTTAAGTATGCTAAAAAAATGTAGAACATGCCATCCACGTGTTGAGACAGTGAAATTAGATTAATTAAAATGAAATAAAATTATTCAAAATAAAAAGTGTTATAAAAATGTTTAAACGTTTTTGAAATAATACGCTTTTTGTCATGTGAAACAGTAAATAAAGGCTCTCAGAAGGACAAAAGATTTTACAAACATAAAACCAAATATATGTTTTTATATATGTTTTATATACAGTAAACACTTGAAAAGTCATATATATTTTTTTTCCATTAAAAATGAATGGGGTGCTTAACTGATACATTTAGTTGCAGATATAATAACAAAGGCCCAGCCTGTTTTGATCCGCACTCAGAGGATCATGCTTCCCTCTGCTGACAACTTTTATGGAGATGCAGATTTCATTTTCCAGCAGGACTTGGCACAAAGCTACACTGCCAAAAGTGCAAATTGGTCTTATTTAATATTCTAATTTTCTGAGATGCTGACTTTCAGGTTTTAATTTTTTTAAACGCACCTATACACACACACACACACACACACACACCAATACACACACTTGTATCTTGTGTCCGTAGCCCGGCTTGTTTCCCCTCCTTGAAAAATGCACTTGTACGCTCCACCTTCAGCGCCCGTGGACGTGCTCAGCGACTGTCACTCGCCCAGGCTCATCCGCAGAGCTAGTTTGAGGCTTCAGCTTGAGTTATGGCTTTACTGCTGCTATCCATAACACCAAACCACCCATTCATCACCATGATAAACTCAGCATGTGGGTGAGGCCCTGGCAGGTGGAGCTATACTAAAAGCCCTGCCTATAAAAGCTGCAGGTGCATGGACTGAATCCAGCCGGTGCCGAGCGCTGCAGGGGGTCTGGAGTCCGGATCTTCAGAAGGAGAGAAGATTTTACTGTTTTTCTTCCTTAGAAAGGTGGAAATCTAGGACCTCTGATGGTGGTTCAACTGAAGAGTGCTCAGAAGAGTCAGTGCTGGTTATTCTATGTGGATGATAGACTTATATTTGGACCCTCAATCTGCTTGAAATGAGGTTGTAGATTTTATCTTTATTATTTTTAATTAAATTATTTTTTTGGATGCAGATACAATCTACTGTCAAGAATAGTCATTTATACAGGATTATTGCTACTTAAAGCTGTATCATGCAAAGATGAAGTCATATATCAACACAATGTGATTGGATTAACCCTAAGAACCCTATGGACGGATTTTACGTCCACAATCACACCTTGATTCTCAGCTTAATTACCCAGGAATCCCTTCATACATAAACATAATCCATATATGGTTAGAAAGGGCGGAACTTACTCTTTCTAAAAATAGCAGCTACATCCCAGTGAAGTAAAGCGTCTACAAGAAACCCATTGAGAAAACCAAAAAAAATAAGATCTCCTTCAAAGTTCCTTGTTTTATTCTTCCATTATAACTCGATTTATTTGCTCAAAACACATAATCAGTTCTTCCATTAATCAGTATTTCCATTAAATTTAAGGTCTCTGAGTACATCACATGATGTCATCATCACCACATTTGAGTCCTCAAAGTGTTAAAAAAAGGACTTTTCCCGCAACAACCAAAAAAAAAACATGCAATTTGCTTTTCCCCAACCAACATTATTTACCTTTAGTGCTTCAAACATATTTATATGATGTTTCAAACTATATTCAAATAATTTCAGTAAATGACTCCACAGCGTCCACAGAAAACGTATGAAACTACCTGCTTTACTCAAACTAAAGCTAGGTATCATGTGCGCACTACTTTATATAGTTTTTATTTTACTTGCCCTAAACATTTTTATTTATTTAGACTAAAAAGTTTACATATTTGTATATAGTTTTCTTAGTGTCTCCTAAATAAAAGTGTTTTTCTCATCATTTTGTGGAATAACTCTTTATTATAATATTTGTTGTTGTTATTATAAGCAGCTAAAAGTAAATATCTAGTACAGTAAATCAGTTTTGTTATTAGTTGGAATATTATTGGCCATATTGGTCCTGATCAAAATACACTACTGCTCTGAGTGTCTAATATTCTTATACTTTAAACTCATAAACACTCTAGTCTAACCATTTTTGAAAAGATATCTTAAGTGTGAATGTATTTAAAGTCTATACATTCACAAATTGTAAAAATAGGCGCTTGGTAAAATTTTGACCAAAAAAAGTTCCAGAAAAATCTAACAATTCTGCTTCCTTTTACATTTTAAATGATTATATTTTTGAGCAGCCGTATGTCTTCTGGAGTAAAAGAGATCATGGCTCATGTGACTGTCTGATATAATTACTGTGTTTTAAGACCTGAAAAAGGAACTGACAAAAACAGCAGAGAAAAAACACACCAAAACAGCAGAGGGTTCAAAGGGTTAATCAGTAATTGACCCACATGGCAACACCAGCCATTAGCTTAGCTTACTATAAACAGAAAATCAGCAAGTTAGCATGTTTCATTCTGAGACAAGATAACAGGGTTTTGGGGCGCTGAGTGGTCCAGCTGTGCCACTATGAGCGGGAGGTCACCGGTTCGAACCCCGACTCATGCAGTTTTGCCATCAAGCTGCCGGCGCTCAGAGGGAGCACAATTGGCCCTGCTCCCTCCGGGTGGGTAGTTGGCGCTTTTCCCCCACATCAGTCCTAGGGTGATGTCTGCAGCACAGGGCATCTGTGAGCTGACGTATCAAAACCGAGCCGCTGCATCTGCAGCAGATCGAAAAGAAGCGGTGGCTGGCTTCACATGTATCGGAGGAAACATGTGCTAGTCTTCACCCTCCTGGTGTGTTGGGGCATCACTAGTGATAGGGGGAGTCCTAATGAGTGGTCTGGATAATTGGTCATGTAAATTGGGGAGAAAATGGGAAAAATTAGAAATAAAATTAAAAAACAAAAATAGCAGGGATTTAAAACACATCTGAGCATCCCCCCCCCCCAAAAAAAAAAAATAAAAGTCACACACTTACTATTATATTAATATAATATATATTATCCTAAAGAACAGTTTAAAAAAAATGAGTAAATGCATTGGAATGCACTCAATTAATGCAAGCAACGGCACCAGATTTGTTTTGAAGACAGTTATTGTGTGGAAGACAGCTTTATTAAACGAAAATCACAGTCCGATTAATTTGAAACTCATTTAATTCCATTTAATTAGCAGCATTTCCTCAGTTCACAGGTTGTAAAGGATCTTTTAGGGTATTTTGCTTAGAAATTTACAGTAATTGTGGCTATATTAAGACTGCGCTGTGGAATACCGTAACTCGGCTGTTCTGTTTGAGTCTTGATGATATTGGCAAGGCTCCAGGACGCATGGGTGCGTGTCTCGGGGTGCAGTGTGTAAGAGAAGAATAAATAATGTGTAATAGGCTCGCAGGAGTCATTCCGCCGGCCTGCGGAGACAGCCCAGAGCTGATTTAATGCCAACACAAAAGCAGCGCACAATTTACACACCCATTCCAAATGATGCACAATAGATGATCAGAGCCTATTTGTATTCTGCATGCATGCATGTGTGTATTACAGTCTGTGTCTGTGTGTGTGTGTGTGTGTCTCTTAAAAATATGCGTATGTGTTTCAAGCAGTAAGAGTTTTTATGTTTTATATGTTTATCGCAGGAGCTCAGCTGTGATCTGAATGCGCTGCTTTAGAACTGATAGAAGAAAGTACTGTATGTAGTTCATAAATGTTTTATTAACTGTATACAGTATTTCTCATGGGACAGAATGGTGGTGTTTTTACTTCAGGCTTATAGCTGGGGAGCTGGGGTCTGATATACTAGGCACTATATAGTCATCTTCTGACGCTGCCACTATGATCAGGGGATCGCTGGTTCGAATCCTGGTCATGCAGCTTGCCATCAGCTGCTGGAGCCCCGAGAGGGCACAGTAGCTCTCTCACAGTAGCTCTCTCTGGGTGGGGAGATGGTGCTCTTTTCTTTCCCCTCATCACTCCTAGGGTGATGCTGATCAGTACAAGGCTGCATCTGTGAGCTGATGTATTATCCGAGTGTTAGCGCTGTGATGCTACTCGGCAACGCTGCATCAACAGCAGTTCAAAAAGAGGTGGATTTTGACTTAACATGTATCAGAGGAGGCATGTTCTAGTCTTCATCCTCCTGGCGTTGAGGCTGGAAAAACTACATTTATTTAAACAAAAAAAGTTATTCAGAGTTATTATTCCTAAATAGTAAGTTAATTAATTGGTGTTAATTGGTTGCATTACATTTGCATATTTCTACTTTGAATGCCAGCAGAAAAAAGCTGCAAATAGCAACAGACTATAATAATAACTATATTATAATAACTCAGTAATTATAAGTTTTATAATATAAGTTTAACATTTAAATGTACATGTGCATCTTAAAAAAAATTAATAGTATTTGAAAAGTATTTCATTACAGTAATTCAGTTAAAAATGTGAAACTCATATATTATATAGATGTATTAAACACACAGTGATCTATTTTAAGAGTTTATTTCTTTTATTGTTGATGATTATGGTTTACAGCCAATAAAAACCCAAAATCAGTGTCTCAAAAAGTTAGAACATTATATAAGACCAAGTAGTACTTGGCAGTGTGGGCAGTGTGCCAAGTCTAGCTAGAAAATGAAATCCACATCTCCGTTAAATTGTCAGCAGAGGGAAGCATGAAGTGCTGTAAGATTTTGTGGGAAAACAAAACTGCACTGACTTTAGACTTGATAATAAAACACAGTGGATCAACACCAGCAGATGACATGTCTCTCCAAACCATCACCAACAACCATGTGGAGAGACACACAGTGAGTCCAAGCTGCTTGAGGTCTAGTGTGAAGTTTCCACCAATCAGTGATGGTTTGGAGAGACATGTCAGTCATCTGCTGGTGTTGATCCACTGTGTTTTATTATCAAGTCTAAAGTCAGTGCAGTTTTGTTTTCCCACAAAATCTTACAGCACTTCATGCTTCCCTCTGCTACTGACAACTTACTTGGAGATGGAGATGTGGATTTCATTTTCCAGCAGGACCTGGCACACTGCCCACACTGCCAAAAGTACCACTGCCAAAAGTTCTGAGACACTGATTGTTGGGTCTTCATTGGCTGTAAGCCATAATCATCAACTAGAAAAGAAATAAACGCCTAAAATAGATCACTCTGTGTGTTAAATACATCTATATCATGAATGAGTTTCACAATTTGAACTGAATCACTGAAATAAAGTAACTCAATAAACTTGAGTCACGGCTCCACAGTCAAATTCTAGGAAGCCACTCCAGTTCAGTGGTTCCCAACCCTTCTCCTGGATGACTTGATCCTGTTTTACACATTTTAGTCACCTCCTGCTCCAACTACAACTCAAAAAAGGGCTTTGTTAATTAGCCGATTAGTTGGAGCAGATATTTTTGAGAGCACAGTACCAATTAAACTCCACAGGACAGAAGATCCTCCAGGACCAGGGCTGGGAACAACTGCTCTAGCCAAGGCTTGGCATCAGGCTTGGTGGCCTTAGGCTGGAGTCTGGCTGATCCAGAGCACTCTGTTAGTTCTGTTAGTGATGCTTTTCAGTGGAGATTAGTCAAGCTGCATGTGCATAATTGAACACCTGTGTCAGCAATGGGAGCACCTTAAAGCAGCCCAATTCACTAATTAGAGTTTGTTAAAAAGAAACTTTTACAAAGTTTAATGAACCTGTACAAAATGTGAGAGGCTTCTAAAACAATTACAGGTCTGCTGCAACTGGAGGTCCAGGCCAGAAACCATTCAGAGATTAAATGGGTGGAATCAAGGATTCATACCTACACACACACACATAAACACACAAACACACACACACACACACACACACACACACTCGCAAAACCCAACGCTCAGCATCTTTCCCCATGTCTTGCGAACAGCTGACACCAATCTAATTCGAGCTTTCCTGCTTTGCCTCCACAGAAGCTGCTTTCTCAACCTGAAATGAAACAAGAAAAGGTCCAGTTTTAAAAAGAAGAACCCATTCAGACGGAACAACCAAGGCTCAGGAGAGCACACGATGATGGACATGTACAAAAGACTTGTGTGAGGAACCCTGTGGAGATCTTATCTTGTCTGATCTGACCTTCCCCGAATCTCTCTTGATCATCATCTCACTGTAGAACACTTTTCTGGCTGGCATTTTTTTAGCTGGCATCTTCCATTCACAGACTCCACACGAAAAAAACGTCTAAAACTCTGCTTGTCACTCCCACCTACTTGGCACATCATCTCATCACACCTGTTATCCATCCATCCTCTCCACTGACGTTCTACAGTAAAAAAAAAAAACTTCTTCTGCTTACTTCTACACAGCAAACATTTACAGCTCTGGAAACAAATAAGAGACCACTTAACAATTACGATTTCCTTTGATTTTACCAAATTGAAAACCTCTGGAATATAATCAAGAGGAAGATGGGAAAGATGGATGATCACAAGCCATCAAACCAAGCTGAACTGCTTAAATTTTGCAGCAGGAGTGAGTAGCATAAAGTTATCCAAAAGCAGTGTGTAAGACTGGTGGAGGAGAGCATGCCAAGATGCATAAAAACTGTAATTAAAAACCACCAGGGTTATTCCACCAAATATTAATTTCTGAACTCTTAAATCTTTATTAATATGAACTTGTTTTCTTTGCATTATTTGAGGTCTGAAAGCTCTGCATCTTTTTTTGTTGTTGTTATTTCAGCCATTTCTCATTTTCTGCAAATAAATGCAAAACTCTAAATGACAATATTTATATTTGGAATATGTAAGGAATGCTGTCTGTAAGTTTATAGAATAAAACAACAGTGTTCATTTTACTCAAACATAAACCTATAAATAGCAAAATCAGAGAAACTGATTCAGAAACTCAAGTTTTTTTTCCAGAGCTGTACCTATACTGAAACTAGAGTGGACTATTTGAGGTGGTCTCAAGTTAATAGTTAAGTTAATAGGGTACAAAGGTCCAACCCAAAACCCAACCAACCACACTGGGTACCATATCAATCATTTTTTTTGGCAACACCTTGTTAACCACCTGAGACATTAAAGCAACCTGGTATCTGGCATAACTGTGTAACTGCAGAGCAACCACCTAGCAATACCAGGGGCCCTATCATACACCCTGCGCGAGGCATGTCGTAAGAAGTTGTTTGAACTCAAATAAATTAGGTCTGTTTTACATAAAATTGGAGAATTCTAAACAATACTCAACGTATAATAACTGAGTTTAGTCTGTTGCCATTAACAGCTTCTTTTCCATTGGCTTCTGTCACAATCTGTTTGCATACTGGGTGTGTCCAACAGTTTCTGACTAACACTCACCATCAGTGTGTAGTGATTCCCCCGGGGCTACCTTAGGTAAACTAGTAGATCACATATTATGATTAAATACTTTATGATTAAATAAATGTTGTAGGCTGTAGAACATCATTTACTGAGCTGCAATAACTCTGTGTTCTTACTGTACTCTCAGTACTTTTAATTATTCTTTACTGTTTTCTTTCTTCTACTTTTCTATGAGTATTTAAAAAATAGTTCAGGAAAATATATATTTTTACAGTGTATCTTACACCCTGTGAACAGTTGATTTTCATGCCTTGCGCCCCTGCTGTTAATAAGTTTAGAAATAAATCTACATGTTTACTTTAACAATCTAGCTACATGATATGCAATTGGCCGGTGCACTATAGATTACTAAAATAGGGACCCAAGCAAGCACTAAGCAACAACTTAACAACCACCTGAAATAAGAAACAAGATTGAAGTACCCTAAACGTCCCATTCTGGCCGACGTCTACTGTATATCTTACTACTTTCCCAGTTTCTCGTCCTCTAGTTCACAGAACTAACCAGCCTTTGATGGCTCTACCAGGGTGCGTGTGAACGCTGCCTTACCGGGATAACAAGCACAAGAAGCGCCTGTGAAAAGGTCAGGTCTATGTTTACCAAAACGTGAAGCTAAACCTGCTGATTAACACACGCCGCTGGTGAGATTCTATTTACACCATTCGTTCCAGCGGTCCTCGCCGCCACCGCGCTCGCTAATAGCTTTCTGAAAGCTGGTTTGAAGTGACAGCAGTAAGAATGCGTGTGAATACAGTGGGCTGGATAGCAGCTGCTTGTGGAGTGTGTTGAATGGAAGATCGCAGCGTGAGACGCACAATGTGTGTGTGTGTGTGTGTGTGCGTTAAAACATCAACACTGCTCTGGATCTAAGTCACAGTTGAATATTGAAGACACTTGGGCTTGTCACCACAGTTTATATCTCCATGCTCCTTTTATCTCTCCCCCTCTCTCTGTCTCTCTCTCTCTTGTGCACTCTCTCTCTCCTGTGCTCTCTCGCGCACTGGCCTTAATTGTGTTTTTATGTTCTCCAGGACTTGTGATAGAGCTCCATTCTCAGCAGGTAAAAGCACAGCAGAGAGTTGTCCAGTCGCATGCATCAAGCCAGTTTTGCTTTATTTCAGCACACACACACACACTTACACACACACTCAGACAGTCCTGCTGTTCACTCATTATCATACTCTTAACATAATTCAGCTGCAAGATTACACAAAATATATAATAATATGTGTTTTATGTAATTCAATCAGTAAAGAAAATATTACAAAAACAAGTCACAGGCAGATACGTCAATGGTTAAATTTGTCTTTAAAGAGTCTTGCTACAAGAGGGCGTAAAACTGCTTCTTTACATTTCTGCTGCCCAAAATAATGTGTGGGTAGTGTACCTCCTGGTGAGAGACCTGGTGACTTCTTGACGTCATTGGGCTAAGAGAAGCAGGATGGTTAATACGGTTTGACAGAATTGTCTGCCACCAAACAGTCTATTATTTTACTATGCTAGTAAAAGAAAAGCCTCAGAAAAACTAGTCGATCAGGAAAAGTTCTGTGTTTACATCAACCCGTGAATTCATAGCCTGACTCACCTCGGCTCAGGACTGCCCACATCGCTATACCCGGGCTGCAGCAGAGCCAACACTGTTTCGTTAGCTAAGGAATTTATAGTTTCTCTTTACAACAGCTAGTTATTGTTAACTATTTTGTGTAAGTAACTGTAGGTTTAAATTGGATCTCCGGTTGATTCAGCATTTTACCGAGACCTTAAATAAACACTAGGAAAGCACTGTTTGACAAGGCAGCACAATCGGATCACATCGGATTTTGTGCTATAGCACCGAATTACCAAGTAGGTAAGAGTTTAGTAGCATGAGCACTCAGTGCTATATCTTTATGACTAAGGCTGTATCTCTGAAAACATTTTGTTGTTTGAGTTTTAGAGCTATAAATCTGACTGTAGGGGGAAGGCAGGTAGCATTCTCGGCTGCACTGCTGTTAGCCAATCAGAGACGATATTTTTGAATATTAATGTATGAATATTAATGAGCAAGAACCCAAATCCTGTCTTTCTTCAGAGACCACCAATTCAGTGATCTAAAGCAGGGCTAAATAGAAACACCTGAGCAATTTTTTAAACAAGAAATGGCTCACGTGGCATTAATTCATACTAGAGACCAAACCTAGACATTTTTAAATGAATGAAAAAACGATAGACTGAGGCTTTTAAAAGTATTTTCAGTGGTATACAAATTGCTGGGGCACCCCAGATCAAACTAGTAGCTTGTTTCCAGTTTTCCAGTTACAAAACAACAAAAAGGCAAAGGCCTGAAGCAAACTTATGGGCACCCTGCATGGTCAGTACTTTCTAACACCCGCTCACAGCTTGTATCACAGCTTGTAATCACTCTTTGTAGCAGCTAAGAGCCTTTCACTTCTTGTTTAGGAGATTTTGGCCCGTTCTACTCCGCCAAAGGCTTCTGGTTCTGTGAGATTCTTGAACTGCCATGAATGCACTGCTCTTCTGAGGTACATCCACAGATTTATGGTAATGTTTAGGTTGGGGAATACTAAGGGCCAAAGCAAATCCTTCAGCTTGTGCCTCTGGAGGTGTATAGGATCATTATCCTGCTGTAGACGCCATCTTTTTCATCTTAAGCTTTTTTACAGATGCTATGTTTGCTTTCAGAATGTGGTAGTATTTAATTGAATCCATTCTTCCTTCTACAAGGGAAATGTTCCCTTCTGCTACTTGCTGCAAGTCAAAGCCAATCCATGATCAATCTACCATAATGTTCAACAGCCCATCACTACAGCACTCCAATTTGGGATGTTACCAAAAAGTTTTTAATCTTGGTTTCATAACAGAAAAAAAACCTTTAGATGAAAGTCCAGGTGAGCATGAATGTGTCTTTTACTGAAGAGAGGCTTCTGTCTGGAAACTCTTTCATAAAGCCTAGACTAGTAGAGTGCGGCTCATGACCTGAGTTGAACTCTAGCATAAAGACTTGTGACGACTTTGACGCTAGCCTAAAGACTCCTAACTTTACTTGGACACTATCCCAAGACTTGTGACCTAAGTTTAACTCTAGCTAAAGACCTGTGACTTGATCTGAATTCTATCCTAAAGACTTGTGACTTAATGTTACCTTTAACATTGAGACTTGTGGCTTGATTTGAACTCAAGCCTAAAGACTTGTTACTTGATTTGAACTCTATTCTAAAGACACTTGACTTAACTTGAAGACATTTGGTTTGACTTGGACTCTATCTTAAAAACTTGTGACTTGAGTTGTACTGTAGCCTAAGAAATAGTGTCTTGACTTAGTTTCCAGCTTAAAGGCTTGTGATTTGACTTGGAATATAGTTTAAATATATTTAACATGACATAGACTCCAGCCTAAAGACAGGTGAATTCAATCAGACTCTTGCATAAATACATTGCCTCTAGCCTGAAGACTTGTGACTTGACTTGGACTCCAGCCTGAAGAATTGTGACTTGACTTGGACTCTAGCCTGAAGACTTGTGACTTGACTTGGACTCTAGCCTGAAGACTTGTGACTTGACTTGGACCCTAGATTAAAGACTTGTGACTTGACTTGGACTCTAGGCTAAAGACTTGTGACTTGGTTTGAATTCTAGCCTGAAGACTTGTGACATGAGTTGAACTCTACTTTGGAGACTTGTGACTTGAGTTGGACTCTAGCCTAAATACTTTTGACTTTACATAGACTCTAGCCTGAAGACTTGTGACTAGATTTAAACCCTAACTTTGAGACTTGTGACTTGACTTGGACTCTAGCCTAAAGAATTGTGACTTGACTTGGACTCTAGATTAAAGACTTGTGACTTGACTTCGACTCTAGCCTAAAGAATTGTGACTTGACTTGGACTCTAGATTAAAGACTTGTGACTTGATTTGAACTCTAACTTGGAGACTTGTGACTTGACTTGGACTCTAGCCTAAAGACGTGTGACTTGATTTGAATTCTAGCCTGAAGACTTGTGACTTGAGTTGAACTCTAACTTTGAGACTTGTGACTTGAGTTGAATTCTAGCCTAAAGACTTGTGACTTGATGCAAACTCTAGCCTAAAGACTTGTGACTTGATGGGAACTCTAGCCTAAAGACTTGTGACTTGATGGGAACTCTAGCCTAAAGACTTGTGACTTGATCTGAACTCTAGCCTAAAGACTTGTGACTTGATGGGAACTCTAGCCTAAAGAATTGTGAATTGATGGGAACTCTAGCCTAAAGACTAGTGAGTTGACTTAGACTGTAGCCTTAAGATTTGTGACATGACTCAGGCTCCAGCCTAAAGACAGGTAAATTCAATCAGACTCCAGCATAAAGACAGCTCTAAACTAAAATAAACTCTAAACTAATAGCTCATGAATTGGCCTGAACTCTAACCTGAAGCCTTGTGACTTAATTTGGACTCTAGCCTAAAGACTAGTGACTTGATTTAGTTTCTAGCCCAAAGACTAGGGTCTTGCTTTGGATTTTAGCCTAAAAATCTGATCTCTAGTCGAAAGCTAGAGTGGCTAGAGTGATAAATATATGGTGACACATGCACATCCTCCAGAGCCTGTAATGCTTTGGTTTGTTTTGCCCTTCAACTCTAGTCTTAACATACACCTTTTATGCCCCCACCCCGTGTGATGATGTCAGGCGTAATCGGTTCGCGTGACAGTGTGTATGAGTGTGTGTGGAGAGCACACGCTTTTCGCATGTCTTTCGCCCTCCCGCACTCAGCCTGTGGAAGTAAATATTTGCACGCAATGCTGAACTGCTGAGGGTTTGTCTTCGACCCACCGGTCTCCACAGCATGAAATATTCATAGCCTCTGAGAGAGGAAGAGTGTGTGTGTGTGTGTGTGTGTGTGTGAGGGAGAGAGAAAGAAGGGAAAGAGAGAGAGAGAAAAAAAGAGAGAGAGAGGCTATACTGTAAACACTTGTATAAGTGATCCAGCAGACAGCGAGACCTTGATTGAGAGCGATGGAAAGAACAGCTCCAAATTGAGGCTGACGGAGAGAGAGAGACATCTGCAGTGATGGAGGGAGACGGAATTAAATAGACAGAAAAGCAGCAGGGAGAAAAGAGAGCGATAGAAACATGGGTGTTCCTCTTGTCAGCGGGATCACGGGGAGAAGTTTAGTGCGCTTTAACTAGAGCTAAAGCTTTCGAAACACAGTTCATACAGTAGATGCATTTTAGAACCATAAATGCCCTCAATACATTTACTTTAGCTGGTATGAAGACTAGAAACAAGGTCAGGCAATTTGATATAATACAAATAAGCTCTGATTTTAATGAAATTTAACTTAGTGGTGCTTAAAAGTTTGTGAATCCTTTAAAAATGTCTATATTTCTGCATAAAAATGACATACAAAAAAGTTAATAAACCATCTCTAAAGAGTTTGGACTCCACCGACAAAGATCACTCCAAAAGCAAGGGTAACTTCTAAGCAAATGAAGGCCTGTCTCACATTGGCTAATGTTAATTGTTCATGAGTCCACCATCAGGAGAACACTGAACAACAATGGTGTAAATTGCAGGGTTGCAAAAAGCCACAGCTTTTTTTTTTAAATGAGTGTTGCTCATTTGCAGTTTGCTAAAAATTACATGGAAAAGCAAGAAGGCTATTTGAAGACTGTTTTTTGGATGAATGAAACCAAACTACAACTTTTTGGTTTAAATTTAAAAAAGTGTTATGTTTGGAAATGGAAAGCACTGCAAGTTCATTCCATCTGTGAAACATGGTGGTGGTAGTATTATAGTTTAGGTGTGCTTTGCTGCATCTGGGAAAGAAACATGGGTGTTCCACTTGTCAGTGGGTCACGGGGAGAAAGTTACTGTGGTTTATTTAGAGCTGAAGCTTTCAGAACACAGTTAATAATATACATGCATTTTAGAACCATAAAAGCTCTCAATTACATTTAATTTAGCTGGTAAGAAGACTAGCATATAATAACAATAAGCTTTGATTTTACTGTAATTTTACTAAGTGGTGCTTGAAAGTTTGTGAACCCTTTAGAATTTTTTTTTTGTATTTATGCATAAATGTGACCTACAAAAAAGTTACAAAACCATCTCTAAAGAGATCACTCCAAGAGCAAGGGTAACTTCTAAGCAACTGAAGGCCTGTCTCACATTGGCTAATGTTAATTTTTCATGAGTCCACCATCAGGAGAACACTGAACAACAATAGTGTGCATGGCAGGGTTGCCAAGAAAAAGCAACTATATTGGATGACTGTTTTGTGGAAAACGAGACTAAAATAGAAATTGTTGGTTTAAATTTTAAAAAGTGTTCTGTTTGGAAATGGAAAGCACTGCAACTTCATTCCATCTGTGAAACATGGTGGTGGTAGTATTATAGTTTGGGCCTGCTTTGCTGCATCTGGTCCAGGAAGGATTGTGTTCATGATGAAACAGACGCTCATGGATGTACAAGAATCAATGTATAGCAATAAAGACGGTTTTGAATTGAACTCAACATGATTGTGCCATCTCTACCAATCAGCAGAGGCTAATCAAATCCATTACAGTAAATATATAATTTAGAATAATATATTTTCCCAGGATTTGATCAATAGAATTATGCAGCTTAAGGAAGAGAGACTTCAGAAGGTTAAGTAGGTTAAGTAGGTTCCTTTACCTGCATGTGGTTTGGCATTAGATGCTTGTACTTTCTGGAAGTGCGTTTGTGGTTTCATAAAAATATCAGAGAGAGAGAGAGAGAGAGAGAGAGAGAGAGAGAATGTAAGTACTTATTCTATGCGCTGATGGTTGAAGAAATTTAAGTGGTTGAGTGTACGGGGATTATGCTGGCATTTCTTGCCACAGATAAACACACACACACATACACACACACACACACATACACACACTCACACACACACATACGCAAGCATAGCCTACAGAGAGGCCTTCTCTAGAGGCTTCGGAAACACACATAGGGGAGTATTTTTAGATATGCTACCATAGCTACCATAGCACCGGCTAGGGGATATGGAGAGGTAGAGCTGTCTTTACTTAGCAGGACATTGGAACAGTGTGTGTGTGTGTGTGTGTGTGGTGGACTATCATCATCATCTCATATTACAAATACAGTGAATAACTCTATTTGAGTAATGTTCTAATCCAGATTATGGCATAGGATACTCAACTAAGTAAAGAAAAAAATACTTTAAGGAAGGAATTTTTTAGAAATATAAATTTCGTCAAACCTAAAAACAAAAAGCACAAAAAAGTGCAGTCAAAAAATTGCCATACAAAAAAAACGTTATGGTGAAACTGGCACTCATCAGGATCAATGCAGGAAAGGAAGAGCAAGGGCAAGAGAAGGACCACTGTTGCACAGGATAAGTTTATTACCAGCCTCAGAAACCACTAAAAGTTAACAGCACCCCAAATAAGAGCCACCGAGATGCTTCTTCATAGAGTATTTTGGTTTGTTTTGTTTGGATCATGGATGACTTTAGTTTTTTCTTCTTTTCTAGTATAAAACACTTAAATAAAAAAAATCAATAAAAGCTTAAAAATACAGATAATCTGGTCCAGCGGAATAAATAAGCTCTGCCACTTTAATCAGAAGATCGCCGGCTTGAATCCTGTTTATGTAGCTTGCCATCAGCAAGTTCAGGAGCCCTGAGAGAACACAATTGAACATCCTTGCTCTCTCTCTGGGTGGGTAGATGGCGCTCTCTTCTCCTCCCGCATCACTCCAAAGGGTGATGTCACTCAGCACAAGGCGTCTGTGAGCTGATGTATTCGAGTGCACAGTGATGTTATTCGATAAGAGGTGGAGTCTAACTTCACATGTATCAGAGGAGGAATGTGTTAGGCATCACTACTGATAGGGGGAGTCCTAATGAGTGGGATGGGTAATTTGCTGTGTAAATTAGAGAAAAATAAGGGGAAAAAATCTTAAAAAGTCACATGAATGCAATATATCAAAATACAAGATTAAAACATCAGGAACTAGCACAGAACTCAAATGTGTTCAAAATAATGTCCTTATTTCTGGATCGCTTCAAAACATTTTAACATAAACTGCAAACTAATGGCACCTAGTGGCTCCCAGCTGCTTCCGATTGCTCTGATTTCTCCCACACAGCTCCAGCCTTTACCATCACCCTCAATACCAATTCAGCCCCCCAAACCAGTCCTGAGCCACTCTGCAATAAACCAGGCCTGGCGCTTAATCCCCCTACATTAACAGAGTATTCAGCTCGGCAATTACACCCCACTAACTCATCAGCCCCGGCCAAACAGATAAACACCGGCCAAAGAAATAATCCCCAAAGCATTGCATTTAATATTGATTTGGCCTTTTAAAATTCAGCGGCCATATCTGGAGCAGTGATTAAGATTAATGACCAATGAAAAGGCAGGAGCGAGGGAGAGAGAAGGATGAATGAGGGGGATGATCCAGCCTAAATAAACTTTATTTATTCTTCATTTCTTTCAGTGTCCAAAGAAGAAATTGTCTGTCTCAGCAGAAGGCATCATCTCCTTTCTGAGCGTGAGCAGTGCGGTGTGACCTGAGATACGCATTTGCTTGCTTGTGTGTGTGTAGAGGGTGTGTGTCTGCCAGCATTTCCTTAAGCAAAGAAGTTCAAAATGGCTTCAAGGTCCAGAGTCAGAATCATCGGTAACACTTTACAATAAGGGTACATTAATTTACAGTACTTACTACACAACGTCTCTACTAATTATTAATTGACAAGAATTAAGACATTATTAACCATTACAAAATAATTTAATTAAGGTCTCAATTTATTCATAATAAATTTATTTATAACCTTATGAAGCATTAACTTCATAACTTTAGTACTGTTTTATAATGTCTTAACTAGCACTAATTTCTAATTAATCCAGCCATTACTTAACTACTTAACGGTGTTATTACTGTAAAAGTTCTGTTGTTAGTGACCCTTATTGTAAAGTGTTACCGAATCTAAATATATCTGTAAATCTTGCTATACCAGATATAAAGATATTAATAAAGATACAATCCTCTTCAGTGCTATTTGAAACTATAATTTTACTAAATAAATGACAAGGAATTCAAATATATAATATGCAAACATTTGAAAAGATTTACAAAAAATACAGAACAGTAACACACAAACAAACCAGGTACAAACCTGTGATTAAACTGCACATTGCTCTTATAAACAATAAAATAGTGCATCTAATAAAATATCAAAATATTTCACAGCATGTAAATAGATGTAAAATAAATATATATATATATATCAGTGATATTTAGTGTTCCTACTGCGGTAAATTAAAATATATATATTTTTGAGTCAATTTGTTCTGGTTTTGATAGTTCTTTACCATCTGCCTGATGGTAACAACTCAAAAAATGGTGTCCAGGGTGAGATTTGTCCATAACAAGAAAACAAGTTCATATTCATAAAGTTTTAAGAATTCAGAAATCAATATTTGTTGGAATAACCCTGGTTTTTAATCACAGTTTTCATGCATCTTGGCATCATGTTCTCCTCCACCATTCTTACACACTATTTTTAGATAACATTTTGCCACTCCTGGTGCACAAAATCATGCAGTTCAGCTTGGTTTGATGGCTTGTGATCATCCATCTTCCTCTTTATTATATTCCAGAGGTTTTCAATTCTGTAAAATCAAAGAAACTCATCATTTTGAATTCATGCATCAGCAGGATGATGCTAAACCACATGCTGCACACATTATAATAGCATGGCTGCAGAAGAAGAGGGTATGTCAGTGAGTTATGGATTGCAGGGCATGTTTTTTTTGGCTTAAATCTGTCTGGTTAATGGTTGTTAGTTAGTTAGTCAGTTAGTTAGTTAGTTAGTTAGTTAGTTAGTTAGTTAGTTAGTTAGTTAGTTAGTTAGTTAGTTAGTTAGTTGGTTGGGTGGCTGGTTAGTTGGTTGGTTGGTTGGTTGGTTGGTTGGTTGATTGGTTGGTTGGTTGATTGGTTGGTTGGTTAGTTAGTTAGTTAGTTAGTTGGTTGTTAGTTGGTTAGTAAGTTAGTTGGTTAGTTAGTTAGTTAGTTAGTTAGTTAGTTAGTTAGTTAGTTAGTTAGTTAGTTAGTTAGTTAGTTAGTTAGTTGGTTGGATGGTTGGTTGGTTGGTTGGTTGGTTGGTTGGTTGGTTGGTTGGTTGGTTGGTTGCTTGTTGGGTTGTTTGGTTAGTTGGTTGGTTGGTTGGTTGGTTGGTTGGTTGGTTGCTTGTTGGGTTGTTTGGTTAGTTGGTTGGTTGGTTGGTTGGTTGGTTAGTTCAAATAAAACCTATACATTTTACAATCATATTTTAATCAAAAGCAGAAATGCATGAGTTTGTGTCCCGTTCTCTGGTACCTCACAATTACAGATAGAGAGGAATGTGGCGTGTCTGTGGTGGTCATCGATGTTCTACGGTTATGGCCCCATCATGTTGGGGGCAGAGGAAAGGGACACAGGCCCAGTGGAGCGATGCTGCTGGAATTGCAAAGCAGATAGATGGGCTTTTGTATAATCAAGGCTGGGAATGACTATTGATTCATGCTGGAGCTTCGTGGGGAAGCAGTACGGGTCTAATTGTACACCAGTGCTGTATATTTTACATGAGTCAGAGTGAATGGCCTGGAACATGCTAGAGTGAAACTTGATGCTGATCAGATGTTACAAACACACATACACATAGATACAGACACACATACATATATAGACACACATCTGAAGTTAACTCTTTAATGGGCATTATAGCGGCATGGTGCACCTTTTTTGCTATCGAATTGCTCTAATAAAAGTTGGAAAAACCAACCTAGTGTTGCCAATATGATCAGAAGGTCGCTGGTTTAAATCCCAGTGATGCATCTTGGCATCAGCTGTCGGAGCCCTGAGAGAGCACAATTGTCCCTGCGTGGGTAGATATTGATCTTTCCCCATATCACTCCTAGGGTGATAGTCTTCACCTTCCTGGTCACTAGTGATAGGGGATAAACAGCTGACCATCAGCTGAATGGGTGGAACAATTGGCCAGAAAAAAAAGGAAGAAAATGGGTAAAAATTACAAATAAATAAAAAATGTAAGGAAGTATATTTCGTTGAATGGCACAAATGTGAAAATAACATCTTACTGATGTTCGCTCACAGTAATCAGACATTTGCCGATAAAAAGGATGAAATGAGTGCAATGTTAAAAGTCAGTTAATAAAAGGGCGAGCAACAAAAAAAGTCACAAAAAAACAGATGTGGGCCAATCAGAATCCATGATTATGAACAGACCACAGAGTCAAATAGCAAACGAGTACAAAAGAGTACAAAACTGGACAATAGAAAATCAGGACATAAACTAGATAATTATAGAAATGCTACATACTGTGTGCAATAGGAACAGTTGGCAATACTTTGCAAAGATAAGAAAAAGACAAATAGATATTTATACATAAAGCTAAATTGCATACTTAGGCAATAATGATTTTTTTTTTTTGTTTTTTTTTTTTATAATTTTTTTTTTTGTTGTTTTCATAGTGATATTTTAATTCTGTTTTAGTTCTGTTTTATGACAGTGACAGTTCTGTATCACTTGTTAGCTCATACCTAGAATTTCCCCAACTCTGCAAGTCAACCAGTTAGTTTACATTTGTATCCACTTACTGAGTAAGTTATCTAATTTAAAATTAAATAAACTAAAAAAAAAACTTAAAACTGGATATATGAGCATCTGGGAGCACAATTTATTCAACAAATATCTGTTTGCTAATGTATTTCTTACTGATGAAGATTTAAACAATAATGCAAATTTATTCTCTCACACATACATTTGTACACACACAAACACACACACACACACACAAACACACACAGCGCAGACGCTGAGCAAGGCACGGCACAAAATCGCCTGCAACGAAAAACAACAGTGGATTGCGAGAAAGCAATTAGCATGCTCATTTAGCGGAGAGAGGTGTGTGTGCACAGCGGCTGCTCTACCTGCCAGCACTGCAGCAGAATGTTTTCACATAGGAATCGCACTCCCGTGTGTGTGTGTGTGTGTGTGTTCAGCATGTGCTGGCCCTCCGCCTCAAGGCCACAGGGATGGAGTAGTCTGCTGGTACTGATTCAGGGTTTTTGGTGGGAAAAGAAAAGAATGGAGACTAAAGCTGAAAATGATATACAATATATCGTATGTACTGGTATTGTAGCATCATTAATGGTATTGTAATTAGCCAATACTTAGGCCTATTCATCATAAGCACTATGTTTAAACTTTTTTTCTAGCTTAAAACCGACCAACACTCAAAAAACTGCAGCAGGACAATGACCCAAAGCACACAAATACATAGGTAAAGTCCACCTATAAATGGCTTTAAAAAATGAAGGTTTCGGAGTGGACTCAAAGTCAAAGTCTGATTGAGATGCTGTGGATGATCTTCAACAAGTGGTTCTTGCTGAAAAACTCTTAAATGTGTCTGAATTAAAACAGTTCTGTAAAG
This sequence comes from Astyanax mexicanus, assembly GCF_023375975.1. Taxonomy (NCBI): domain Eukaryota; kingdom Metazoa; phylum Chordata; class Actinopteri; order Characiformes; family Acestrorhamphidae; genus Astyanax; species Astyanax mexicanus. Next base: position 29,840,646 of record NC_064428.1, read on the forward strand.
AAGAGTGGAACCAAATTCCTCCACAGAGATGTGAAAGACTTGTTGCCAGATATCAGTTAAGCTTGATTGCAGTTGTTGCTACCAAGGTTTTTTTCTTTAGTATATAAAATTCCGATCATTTTAAAAGTGCTTTTTTAAATTTACTCAGGTTATCTTTGTCTGATATTAAAGTTTTTTGATAATCCGGAAAATTTCAGTATGACTAAAACAGAAGAAACCCATTGGGGGGAAATACTTTTTTCACGCCACCATAAATACCATATCTCTGTTCTTGGCCAAACGTTGAATTTGTGGCCTAATTGATCTGCTTATCTGAGAAATCTGGCATTGTAAAAGACCCCAGGTGTGTTCTCCCGGACCCCTCGTCAATATGATTGGCTGATAATCCCCTCCTCCTACTTGTGGGCCAGAAATTCTGACCATTAAACCCTTGCATGCCTGTCTCATCCTCTATTTTCTCTTCATCGTAGCATTCGTTAACAAGCCACCGACATGTGCTCAAGCTGTCGCGGTGGTGGCGGCAGATTGGGGCTTAGCAGTGTGTGGTGTGCGAAGGGAGATGAGCACTGGTCTGGAGCTCAGGGAGGCAGGACCTGAGGCACAGCCCAGAATCATCACCCATATGTGGGAAGCGTCTGTGCTGGCTAATGCCCAAACCGTGCTGGAGCTCTGGAGCTGGAGGAAGTGTGTGTGCTGCTGCTGCTGCTGCTGCTGGTGTTCTGGCGCTGGTTTTGTTTATGACCGTGGCTGAGGATCTGTCACTCACTGGCTTTGAGCTTTTACACTCAGTATCAACTTAATTCAGATGTTTCTGAATGAATATTAATTCATGGATGAATTATATTGCTAGAATTTATGGCACTTTAATGATGCAGTAAAAAGGTGCAATTTTGAACGATGCCAGATTCGTCACCTACAGGTCTTTGTTTTTTTTAATACAGGCACTCTGATATTCCAATGTTGCATTAATAAGGTCGTGCAACCAGTGGACAGGAATTGAACCCCTGTCTCCGTCATTATGTCGTAGCTCACTAGTAAGTAGTGGTGTTATCCACTGCTCCACACCAACCACAAATTTGAAGGAACTGTGTGAATTTTCAAGCTGCATTGGATGGATTATGGCAGGATACCATTAGGAACCTCTACAACTCTACAATGCCAACGCCAAGACGTCTTCTCACAGCATCCTCATTGTCATTAATTTTGTAGAAATATTTCAAACAGTGACAAACTTGGAATGCAGCTGCACAGAATTATTATTTTTATTTTTTGAATGGTCGTTGTTTTTATGTATAGAAAATATGAGGAAAACACACATTATGAACCCAAAAATAAATTCATAATGTTGTTTCAACCCAAATTAATGAGACTAAACAGTTCAATTAACTTGTGTCCACAAAATATGATCTGGCATTTTATTGGCCAATGACAATTTGGGGCTAGAAAGTACCTTTCCAGGGCATGATGAGGAATTAATGCGCAGAATTTGTGCAGTGCAGTGATATTTGGCAACATCTGTTTGCATACTGGACATGCCCCCCTTTATTCACCATCACTGTATACTCATTCATTCCCCTTGGGGGAGGTCTGCTAAAGCTCTGCTATTGTTATTTACTGTGTTATTACCATGTAATTACTATTATATTATTACCACATTATTATAGTGATGCAATTATGCAGATATTGTGTTATTATATCAGTACAATATTATTACTATGGTGTTATTCCTGTGTTTTTAATATAAGGCAATTACCATTTATTACTATGTCTTATTACCATATTATCACAATGTTATTACTATGGTGTTATTCCTATGTTATTAATATAGGGTAATTAGCATTTATCATTATTGATTACTACCATAGTATCACAATATTATTGGTTATATGCTTATATTACTGTTATTAATATTGTGTATTTAGTCTATTACTATCAAAGTATTACTATGTGTTTTACCATGTTATTACAGTGTTAGTGTGATGGTGTTATTACCATATCATGACAGTGTTATTACTATGTTTTTAGATTCTTTGTTACTGAGCAATAGAAAGTAATTGCTATTGTATTATTACTGTGTTATTGCTTTTGTATTACTGCAATGTTATTATTATTATTGTGTTATTGATGTGTTATCAGAGTTCTGTTTATTGCAGTCATATTACAGTGTTAATATCTTATAAGGTTAATACTGTGGTGTTAGTCCTGTGTTATTAATATAAGGTAATAAGCATTTATCACTATGGATTATTACCATATTATTACAATGTTATTGGTTATATGGTTATTTTACTGGTTTTAATAATTTAGTTATTTTTGTTTATATATTAATAATGTTTTTTGTGTTTTTAGGCTATTACTATCATATAACTACTATGTGTTTTACCATGTTATTACAATGTTAGTGTAATGCCTTTTAGGTTCTTTGTTATTGAGTAATAGAATGTAATTGCGTATTGTGTTACTACCATGTTATTACTTTTGTGTTATTGCAGTGTCATCACTGTTTAGTTATTGCTATGTTATTAGAGTTTTGTAATTCCATTGTTATTACTTTTGTTATTACAATCTTATTACAGTGTTAATATCTTATAAGGTTAATACTGTGGTATTGGTCCTGTGTTGTTAATATGAGGTAATTAACATTTATCACTATGTTTTATAACCATATATTACTGTTATTATCACTATGGTTATTGCTGTGTTATTAACAGTCTGTTTTCTGTGCTATTACGATCATTATTATTATTATTATTATTGTTATTACTACATTTTTAATTTCTTTGTTATTGAGTAATAAAATGTAATTGCTATTTTGTTATTACCATGTTTATAATTGCTATGTTATTGGAGTTTTAAAATTGCATCATTGCTTTTGTTATTACATTGTTAATATTTTACAAAATCTTCATTATTAATTAAAACAGTTTAACATACATTCTACTGTAGAATCATTTTTATGGTCTCTATAAATAATACATCTTTAGATGAATAACTCAGTTCTGAATCTTGTGTTTTAAGGGGTTAAATATTGTCTTCAGTCTGTGTGTCTCTGAGTCTGTCCTGCTGAGAGTTCATATCTCTGTCTCCCTCCAGGACCTCCAGTCTGGGTTGATCATAATTGGAGACAGTTTTTCCAGTCAATGGAAAGAAAACCCTCTATTGACCAAGAACCATTTCCAGAATGACACAATCAATACGATCACAAAAGGAAGCAGGTTTCAACCATCAATTACTGAAATTTCTACTCTTCTGTTTTCAGCTTGTCCTTTACTGACACTCCAAACTCAAAACAAGTCTTTTTATACTGGAGAAAACACTGTGATTTTTTGGACCTGGGGGTTTAGTTTTTTGTAATTTTGCAAAATGAATATTGTTCCTGTGCAGATATATCACTGTCAAAATACTGTTTTTTAGAGCAAAAAATGCAAAACAGTTACTGTTTTTTTACATGCATTTTATGTCAGTTAAAAATGTAAATTTTTGTCATTTTAAAGTTTTGTCACAATAAAGCATTGCATGAATGATGCTGTGGGGTTAGTTTGGGACAGCTCGCACACACACCTGTTGCGCGTATTGCCTGGTTTCGCCCACATTACAAAGCGTTATTCTCTGTGATTGTTTTCTTGTGTATGACCTTGCTCTTTGTTTCTCGATTTTTGCCTCTGCCCTCACGGTGGATTATATATGTTTGACCTGGACTGTTATATGTTTGACCTCTTACACTGGCTACTTCATGTATGAACTCTGGACTGCCTCACCACTCTGGTATGGTCTTAGCCTCCAGGTATCTGTTTTCTGGCGTTATTTGCTCATTGCTGTCCCTGTGAGTTTTTAATAAAATCTCATTACTGGTTCCGCGAGTGTCTGTATTCCGTCCCCACCATGACAGTACTAAGATCAATACTAAGATCATTTTAATATATATTTTTTTTTTATAGTGAGACCTATAGTAGTGTGCATACAAATGTAATTATCTTTAATGTAAGGATTTTGCAGTTTAAAGTTTTATTGTAAACAATGAAATCAAATGAATTTAGAGTTATTTTACATTTAAAACAATAATAAAAACAATGTAGACATGTAATTCATGTATTAAAAAAAACACTGTTATTTATCTATATTATTTCTGACAGACAAAATAAATCTCTGTTGAAAAATGTATATTTTCTGGCAGTTGGAGTGATTGGATGCTTATCTTACTTTGTCTTGTCCATCAGTCAGTATTACCATACCTAATAAAATAATATAGAAAGTCAGTTTAATACAATTAAACTTAATTAAATTAAATGTAATATGTTAGTATGTGTGTATACATCACATTATGATTACTAGATAAATATGAATTAATCTGGGTAGCTAAATTGTTGAAATTGATAACATATATGTTCCTAACACATGTGTTCATTGATATTACATTACATTACATTACATTACATTTGGCAGACGCTTTTGTCCAAAGCGACTTAAAATATTGAAGTGCAAATAATACAAGAGGTTAAGTACAAAAATAATAGAAGTTAAAATTAAAGAATCTATAGATAGGGCCTTAAGGAGGTCAGAGGGAAATAATGGGATAGAGGAGTAGAGAAGAGGAAGAAGGAAATGAGGTTAGAATTAGTTAGTTTGTTAGAGGTGTTAGGAGAGTAAGTGCTCGTTGAAGAGCTCTGTCTTCAGGAGTTTATTAAAGATAGTGAGAGATTCTCCTGATCTGGTAGTAGAAGGTAGTTAGTTAGAGGTGTTAGGAGAGTAAGTGCTCTTTGAAGAGCTCTGTCTTCAGGAGTTTATTAAAGATAGTGAGAGATTCTCCTGATCTGGTAGAGGAAGGTAGTTAGTGTGTTAGAGGTGTTAGGAGAGTAAGTGCTCTTTGAAGAGCTCTGTCTTCAAGAGTTTATTAAAGATAGTGAGAGATTCTCCTGATCTGGTAGTAGAAGGTAGTTTGTTCCACCATTGGGGAACTCTGTATGAGAACAGTCTGGATTGCTTTGTGTGAATGTTTGGCAAAGCGAGGAGACGTTCATTGGATATATTGCATATATTGTATATTTCAATAAAGATTTTCAGTAAAGTTTCTTATCAAACATGAAAGCTTTTTAGGTAATTCTTAAATAGAAATGCTCAAGGGGTTAAAGTGGTAGCTGGTGAATAGCCTATTGTGTCCTATAAATGTATTCATAACTCATAGGTCATAGGTGTTACCCGACAATCTGAAGGACTGGAGCTTTAAAATATGGGCTTTTGTATCATGAAGAAAAGAGGAGCGGATTCCGGCGAGTGTATCTATCTGTGTGTCCTGGAACATGTGGAGAGAGAATGGCTGCTGAATGGCTGGTGATACATGCAGCCGGCGCGGCGGTAATGACGAGAGCGCAGATGCAGAATGAGCTTCGCATTTCTCATGGGGCAATTAGAGAGGCATTGGGAGCCAGATGTCACAAACAGTGCGACGTAGCCGCTACGCTAATGCGGACTCTCTCTGTATAATGAGAGCCTTCTCCAATGAAAGGGTCCTGGCAGCGGGAGCATCTGAGCACGGACAAATATAGTTCCCCATAGAAACAGAGGAGCCGCCACGCTTCTTCAAAATAAACAGAAATGAAGAACAGCGTGGCTTGACAAGAGCCAATCAGGACGAGAGAAAGAAGAGAGAAAGAAGGGATGAGAAGAGAGGAGCCTGCATATGCTAATCATTGTTTAAAACAGATGCACTCAGCTTCTTCAGCTTGAGCAGTCGAAAAATAGTATTTTTTGATAATCTGCCAGAAAACTGTATTTTTTAAAACATTTTTTTTTGTATTAATCTTACACAGAAAAAAAAGGCAAGCATTAATTTAACTCCCACAGAGTTGATTTGAACTCTTTTTCAGGGTTTATATAGCTCCACACTCTTTGGCAAGGTGTTAAATGTCTAAATATTTTGAAAGTGTTGATTTAACTGTTGAAATTTAAGCTTCTTTTATAACTCACGTTTGTATTTCTTTAACTTCCTAAATTGTTACACTAACACTGGAAAGAGTTAAAAAAAATTATAAATGAAAAGAAGATTAATCTATTTATATGACTTTTTATTATTTAATTATTATTCAGGACAGGTTAACGTGTAATTTTCCATTGTATTTCTTAGTGCATTACCAACAATTTATCACAATTTACTGTACAAAGCATGGTAACTTGCTCTTATAGCCTACAATATATTGGCTAGACAAACAACCGTTAAACAAAATATAACACAATACCCAATGGAAGGTAGCCCTGGTGGGCAAGATTTCACACTGATGGTAAGTTAGGATCTGGGGGACACGCCCATTATGCAAATAACGTGTTTAACTGGGCGGGGTTTATTTACATCTCTGTGGAGTTGGCCAGTATTTATTGGGTTTAGTGGGATTAACACTGAAATATTCAACTCTGTCAAATAACTCAAACACTGAACACCATTTAACACTGAAAGAGGTAAAATTACTCTTTGAGAGTGAAAATCAACTTTCAGCTGTTTAACTCTGAAATTTCAACTCTCCTGTTTTTGCTGTGTAGGGGTTATATAAGTTGACAGTTGTTGTATGGCTCTAAGTACCACTTTAAAATAAGGCTCCCTTATAAAGAGTTTATAAAGTGTTTATAAATAAGGGTTTATTATTGGCTACTAACTGGATTGTAAAACCATTATTATGCAGTTACGTTAATAGAAAGGGCATCTTACTTTGTCTTGTCCATCAGTCAGCATTAACATATCTAATAAAATAAAAAATAACGTCAGTTTAATATAATTAATTATTATAATAATTAATTAAATTGTTTAAAACAGATGCAGTATCTTCAGTATCTTCAGCTTCAGCAGTTGTGAGGTGGTCTAAAATGACTTTAAAAAATGAAGGTCAGTCAATCCAAATACGAATACGGAAAATCTTAAGAACTTCGAAAGTATCCTCAAGTGCATTTGCAATAACCATCCGAAACGTTATGATGAAACTGGCACTCATCAGAACCACCCCAGGAATGGAAGAGCAAAAGTTAAGTTAATCAGTTATGAGTTACCAGTCTCAGAAACCACTAAAAGTGAACATCTCCCCAGATAAGAGCACTTAAATGCTAAAATGCTAAAATACAAATTTTGGCTTGTTTAACCTTTTTAAGTTACTACAAGATTCCTTATGTGTTCCTTCATAGTCTGGATGACTTTAGTAATAAAACCATTGAAATACAAGGTGACTGGTACTGTTTGTTTGAGTTAGTTTTTTTTTTTTCTATATCTCTGTATCTCTCAGCTTGTCCAGAAATGCATGTGTAAAGTGTGTGTTCTTCTTTAGAAGTGTCTCAAAGCATTTGGAACGAGTCCACTTCTCAATTGCAGGTGAAGCTCAGAAACAAGAAGTATCAATTTTAATATAATGTTGATTTAAATCATTTCTTGTTTTAAATCATTTTATTTAATTTCTGATACTTATTTGTTTTTTGTTTTGTTTTTTTTCAATATATTACTAGCGTCCAGGCTTGAAAGTATGAAACTGTGTCAGTATTTGTGTGTACTGAATTGCACTGTATGTAAATTTGTATCTTTTTAAAGGTTTTATAGTAGGTGTACTGTATGTACACTGAAATGACAAAAGTCAAGGGACAGAATCTAGTATTCCTAACATTCCATGAACTTTGCCATGTTCTGAACCGTGGGTTATGTGTGTGTGGGGGCCTCCAGCATTGAATGTGGACGTGATTTTAATCGTGATTAATTACACTTTTTGGAAAGCTGAGTTTAATTTCATTACTAACCACAGTCAGACCTGATTACTGCCAGATCTGTAGAATCAAGAAATCACTTAAATAGAACCTGTCTGACAACATGAAGGCTTTCTAAAGCTTTGGGACTCCAGCTCTCCACCACAGTGAGAGCTATTATTCACTAATGGACAAAACATAGAACACTGGTGAACCTTCCTAGGAGTGTCCGGCGAACCGAAATTACTCCGAAAGGGCATGAACAACTCATCCAGGAGGTCACAAAAGAACCCAGAACAACATTTAAAAATTTAAAGAACGGCAGGTCTCACTCACCTCAGTTAAGATCAGTGTTAATGATTCAATAATAAGGAAGAGACTGGGTGAAAATGGTCTCTATAGGAGAGTTTCAAGTCAAAAACACTGCTGATCAAAAACAACACAACAGCCTATTTCACATTTACCAAAAAAACATTTTGATGATCTCCGGGACTTTGGGTAAATATTCTTTAGACTGATGTGAAAAAAAGGGGAACTTCTTTTTACATCTGGCCTAAAACTAACACATCATTTCAGTAAAAGAGCATCATACTGAATGTAAAACATGGTGGTGGTAGTATGATGATGGTCTAGGGCTGCTTTTCTGCTTAAGGGTCTGGACAAACTGCTGTAATAGATAAAACCAGGAATTCTGCTGTTTACCAGACAATCCTGAAGGAGAATGTGCAGCCATTTGTTAGTGACCTCAAGCTCAGGTGTACTTGGGTTCTGCAGCAGGACAATGACCCTAAGCACAGAAACAAGACCAGCTCTGAATGGCTTAAAAATGAGATGCTGTGGCTGATCTTAAACAGGCCGTTGATGCTTGAAAACCTTTTTATTGTGGCTGAATTAAAACCATTCTGTAAACACTTTTCACAAATGGCTAAGTTGGTTCGAATAGTTTTATCCTTTAATAAATTAAATCATCATTTAAAAAGTGCTTTTTATATTTATGTTTTACAGTTTGATAATCTGCAAAATGGTTGCAAGACCAAAATGCAAAAACAAAAAAAATATGTAGGGGTGCAAATACTTTTTCATGCCACTGTATACTTGTATGTATTTGTGTGGGTGTATTTATTTATGTTTGTATTTTTTGTGTGTGTGTGTGTGTGTGTACGAGGCAGTAAACAGGGTGTATGGTCAGAACTCCTGCAGTCAATACTAAAACCCTGACAAATATGTGAGTCAATAAACTCCCAGCAAACACCAAATCCAGCATAAGCTTCAACTGTCAGTGAACTTCCCTCACACTAATCTGACTTAATGCAACAGTCATCACGCTGCCGCTAATATTGCCATCCCGGGGAAGATTTAGGCTCTGAGAATGTTCTGGAAAATAAACGCTCTATTGGAGAGCTGTCTCGCGGCCCCCACAGTTGACAGCTTAGTCAACTTCAGCCATGAGGGGAAAATCTATAGCTCTGGTGGCCAAAACCCATTAGAACTTGTAAGCCACCAAAGAAAACACAACTACTTCTTCAAACAGACGGCGCGGCTGGGATCTGAGCAGACGCACTCGTCTGCACTGCTGCGTATATACTGCTAGAACTGTGTAGATCAACTGTCTGTAAACATCCTTATATGACCTTTAGAAGCCACAGTTGTTTTCAAAAACAAAATAACTAAAAACCCTAGATTTTGGCCCAATCCCATTTCACCCATTAGCCCTACCCCTTGGTTTTGATTTTAAGTGTGCATGTCTAGGAGGTTTAGGGTGTCCCGAATATTGTTAAAGGTCTCATTCCATCGTTTTTTTAATTTATTTTAAAATTTAAATCATTTTAAAGTCTAGTTCTGGTCTCTAATATGATCGAATGCCATGTGAGCTGGGTTTTTTTTCATGAAAAAAGTGCTAAAGTGTTTCTATTTAGCCCTGCTTTAGATCACTGACCTAGTGGTCTCTGAAGAAAGACAGGATTTCGGCTCTTGCTCATGAATATTCATACATGCAAACATATCGCCTCTGATTGGCTAACAGCACTGCAGCAGAGAATGCCTACCTGCCTTCCCCCAGCATTAAAAATGCTTCTTTCAGCTGAATTAAACACTACTAAACTCTTACCTCAGACTTGGTGATTCGGGTCTGCTCTATATCATAAAATACACCCGCTTTGACCAGTGTTCTGTCAAGTTGTGCTGCCTTCTCAAACAGTGCTTCTCTAGTGTATATTTAAGGTCTCAGTAAAATGTGGAATCAACCGGAGATCCGATTTAAACCTACAGTTACAAGATAGCTAACTTTGATTAGTTACTGTAAGCAGAGTTGTTAGCTCCTCCTTAGCAAACAAGACTCTGCTCCAGTCCAGATTTTGCTCTGTCTGTGGGCGGTCCTAAACCAAAGAGGGCAAGGCCATGAATTCACTGGTTGACGTAGATTTCTGAGCCTTTCCTGATCGTCTCATATTTCGAGGCTTTTCTTTTCTTAGCTACTGCAGACAAGGGAGGTTGGAGTACAGTATTGTATGCAGCATGCTATAGTATTTTACGAAGAACAAGAGGATCCAAATGTGGATTCAAGCAAAAGGAGACCTTTAAGCTGGAAGGGTAGAGGGAAGACAGAGATTTAAAGGTACACCTAAAACAGAAGGCTATTAGAATCCCTGGCAAGATAGTGGCACAAGTGACCAAAGAAACCAAAAGATTTGAGCATTTTCCCTCCTTTCCAGTGGTCTAAAGAGCTGCCACTATGGTCAGGAGATCGCTGGTTCAAATCCCGTTAATGCAGCTTGCCATCAACTGCCGGAGCTGAGAGAGAGCACAATAGGCCTTTCTCTATCTGGGTGGGTATATGGTTCCCTTTCCTCTCTTCACTCCAAAGGGTGATGTCGATCAGCACAAGACACCTGTGAGCTGATGTATCAGAACTGAGTCGCTGCGCTTTCCTCCAAGTGCACGATCTGCAATTTACCACTGCGCTATAGATCGCTAAAATCAAGACAAAATAGATAAGACTCATCACTGAAGATGGCTCACTACCATTATGAGTCACTTAATGAAGGTCTGATAAGACTACCCACCAAGTTGATTCCTTCTGGGTGCAACTATACTGCTATTTTTTGGATGATGAGTGTATTAAACCAACTTGTCGTTTATGTATGATCTGTATAATAGATTCCCTCTTCTTTGCAAACAAATGATTACTGCTATCTATCATTGAGAGGTTTATCTCAATAGAGTGTTGGAGAGCATTGTATAAACACACCGCACACTTTATTATTATATGTTTTTGAATAGTACAGTTTGAATGATAATAATAACTCAAGCAACAAATCTATTTAGACTCATTTAATTGATAATGATTTCATTTCTGTGCTTGCTCATCTTTTAAATCATTTCTGTGTCTGTTTCTAATTACTGTAATTATGGTTTATTCAATATATTGAATGAGTATCTGCGACTTATTTATCAAGCATTCCTGATTCAGTTTCTAATGCGCACAGAGTCAACATTTTAATACTGATAATAAACATAAAGAACGCAGCAGTGTTTTCTGCACTTCAGCAGCCACTGCATTCAGTGACGCTGCCTATTTCCACTGCAGCAGAAGCAGCTGAAGTGTCTTCAAGTGTAAAATTGATGAATGCTATGAGGGAATATGCAGGGCTCTTAGTGGAAAGGTGTAATATTGAGGTAGGAACTCAACAGTGCAGTAAAATAAACTTCAGAGCTCAGTATTACCTTTATTACACAGTATTACCTTTATAGTTTAGTATTATAGCAAATGATTCTTTATATTTCAATATTGCTACAATAAATAGTTAAATACATTAAGTTTAAGTATCATTGGCACCACTTTAAAATAAGACTACCTTTATAAAGGGTTTATAAATGGTTTACAATTAGTTTATTAATGGTTACTAATTAGGTTGTAAATGCCTTAAAAATCATCAATAATCAGTTATAACACATACGTAGAAAGGGCAACAATATTGATGGCTGTGGGTTTAGTATTTGGTAAACAACAGGTTGTTGTTGATTATTAATGTTTTTTAAGGCATTTACAACCTAATTAGTAACCATTAATAAACTAATTGTAAACCATTTATAAATCCTTTATAAAGGTAGTCTTATTTTAAAGTGGTACCGTATCATTTACTATCCAGTATTGCCTTAAAAAATCGTATAATTCAGCATTACTTCCATGGCTCAATATTACTACAAAAAAAAAAAAAAAAAAAAAAAAATATATATATATATATATATATATATATATATATATATATATATATATATATATATATATATATAAATAAATAAATAAACGAAAATACTATAACTGTAATATTATAATGAGTCAGATACGCTTCAAAATGTATTGTTACTTTCAAATAAACATTTTCGGCTCTGAGTGGTCCAGTGGACTAACATGCTTTCACTATGATCTGAGGATTGCTGGGTCGAATCCCGGTCATGCTGCTTGCCGTCAGCAGCCGGAGTCCGAGAGACAGAACAATTAGCCATGCTGTTCTTTCTGGTTGAATACAGTAGATGGCGCTGTTCCCCTACATCCCTCCAAAGGTGATGTCAGTCAGCACAGGTGTCTGTTAGATGATGTACTAGAACTGGGTCACTGCGCTTTCCTCCAAGTGCTGGATAGATAGATAGATAGATAGATTAGTTAATTTTCCAGTGTGTACACGCATAGGCCACAATAAGCCTTTATACAGTCTGTATAAAGAACACTGAATCATTGTTCTGTGTGTGTGTGTGTGTGTGTGTGAAAAGCAGGTGTAAATGAATCAGCCCCCTCCTGCCATTTCACATATAGTGGCGGTATCTTTACACCAGCTGTGTGTCCAGCTGTTATGGCTGCAATGCCAGGTGGGGTGTCCATTAGTGATGTTACACAGGCAATCATCACCGCACTGTGTGTGTGTGTGTGAGAGAGAGAGAGAGACAGGTGTGAGACAATGTGTGTATCAGTATGTGCATATACAATTACAGGGCCCTATTTTAGCTATGTATAGTGCACTGGTCAATTGCAGATTGTACAGTTTAATTTAGGGCGTGTTGGTGTGTCTTTGGTATCATGAGGGCACAAAAAATATGCCTTGTGTACTAATTGGACTAATTCTCCTAATTAATCACGTGCGTAATGTGAAATAAACCAGTCAGTGCTTCAGTTGTCATTCCCTTTAAGAGGCAGGTGAGCTCTGACTTGGCACGTTCGTATCTTAACAGTGCAGCACTTTTGCGCATCTCAGCAGAGGATACTGCCCTGCACGTTACACCATCAGCTCATTTAGGGGAACAACAATTATTATTTTATTCTTTATATTGTTCATTGTTGAGGTAAAAGTTGGATTTGCAATCTGCAGCTCATTTATTTGTTTGTGTAAGGAGCAGGAGTTTACGCACACTGAGCGTACACAACATGCATGGTGCTCATACATGGCTGACTGTTGACTGTTGTCAGGGTTTTAATCAGTCAGTGGCACACTTGTATTTCACGCTGCCAAGATAAAACTACAACAGATATTTACCTGAATACACCTAATTTCCAAATCACCATGCCCATCAGTGTAGATACCTTCCTTAAGTCCGACGCTTTTTTAATGGACACCATTAGGAACCTCTACAACTCCTCTACAATGCATTGTAATACATTACCTTATGGATAGAGGACACTTTTATCCAAAGTGACTTACAAATACTGTATCAATGAACATTAGCAATAGAAGACATAGAAGTTCAAGATAAAAATATTTTTGACAGGGACTGAAGAAGACCAAGATAAATAGTGGGATAGAGGAGGAAATTATGTTAGACGTAGATGTAGAAGTAATAGTTAGTTTGTTAGAGGTGTTAGGAGAGTGGGTGCTCTTTGAAGAGCTCTGTCTTTTAATGCAGAGACTTCTGGCATGTTGTGTTTATATATTTATTTCTTTATTTATTCAACAGGGACAGTGCATATTGATCAACATTTCTGTTTTGACATCAATGTAAATGTGCCAGAGTTAGCTGAAAAAAGCTAATTTTCATCTGTAGCCCCTGGGCAGGTTTTTGGGAAAAAAAATTTAAGTAAAAATAAAAAACAGTGTCAACAGCATATTACAAAACCTCACCATCCACACACAATAACAACAAATACATCAAAAGACAGCATATATACAGTACCACAAACATTTCTTAAAAGTGTTACACATGCGTTAATACTTGTATACTGTACGTGTAACTCAATAAATATGAGCAAGTTTCCCATCTAACACTTTAAATATGTTGCATTATGGATTTACATTTTCCAGTGATTATGGAATGTCTAAAAGCCCTGTGTTTGGAAAACCAATTAAGAGAAACATCATTTTGCCTTTGATTCCAGCCAAGCCGATAGATAACACATATACACACTCACACACACACACACACTAACACACACACACACACACACACACACATACGCAATTGTTTTTGGCTCACTTAAACACAATGATACTTACGGATAATCAATGCTCAAAATCAAATTAATGAAGCGGTAAAGTCTAGTGGTTAATTTGCTCTTCATCAATGTCCGGCCAGATATTCGATCCAGTGATTACACAGAGGTCAGAGGTTGTTTCAGCGGGAAGAGCGAAACCAATTGAGGAGCTATTTTTGGTCTGGAGCTGATCCCTTTGGAAAGAGAGAGAGAGAACGAGAGAGGGGAAAAAAGAGAGAGAAAGAGAGAAAGAGGGGAGGTGGAAGGGACTCGTTTTATTAGATTTACAACCTCGACCTTGGCTTTAGTGCTAACTTTTTGTTGCTGGATGTCATTTGTCACCTCTCATCTCCAACTCCAAAGTCTGCTGATCAATACTCCCATGAATCTTAGCTTTTCCCATGAGCGGCCGTCTCATTATATATGCATGTTCCTCTCTCCCCCACCATCTCTCTCTCTCTCTCTCTCTCTCTCTCTCTGTCTACAGCACTGTGTCACATCACACACCCCGTTCCCACCCCTCCCAGCCGTCGAATCAATCAATGCAGTCATTAATGCAAACACAGCAGGTGTTTTATGTGGATAAGAATGCTACAATGGAAATCTAAGGCTTTGTTTTTATCCCAGATAGTGAAACAGCAGATAATTGGATCAGCATGCTGATGCTATGGCAGATCAGGTTCTACAGGCAGCTCATACAATGCTGCCTACAAGAGTGCAAATAATCAAGGCTGAGCTTGGGTCAACGTCTCTCCTTGAACGTAGCAGTAGTAACATCGAGTAGGTTAACTCTAAAACTACAGCAGCACTGCTCTGCCTGATCTACTCAACCTGCCCAGAGTGCCCATTGAAGAACAGGGTGAAATAATGAAGAATGGCAATTTCATACAATGTTAGATCACCATTGGTCTTTATTACAGGCACTTAGACAGCCCAACGTTATGTTGAAGCGAACATCCACACTTCACACAGTGTGCTAGACCAACTACCAACAGGACAATGCTCGTCCACACACTCTCTCAAAAGACAAAGACATTATGCCATATAGAATCACATTCAGCCTCTTGGTGTTGGGTTGAATGGTGGATAAGGGTCTTCACCCAAGAGTTATTGTAGTAGTACCTCAATTTAAAATTTTAATTGTACAGTTTTCCCACTCCCAAACCCCAGACTGCAAAATCTGCACAAAAACAAAATGCATGTGAATATTCAATGGATGATCACAGAACTCCAATAGGAACCTCTACAACTCTACAATGCTGAGATGTCTGGCATGTTGTGTTACAACTTCTTTCTGTATGAGTATCTCAATAAATATGACCAGGAGTTCTCATATCAGTCTATGATGCATTTTTATTTATTTTTTGCTGATGCTATTGCCATGGCTATGAGTATCTCCATAAATATGACCAATATATATACCACTATCTATCGTTGAACATAGTAGTAGTAATATTGAGTAGGTCAACTCTAAAACACCTGTATAATTCATTTTAATGAATGCTATTTTGCTACAATGTTTTATAAAGAATTGAAAATTGAGGTACTACTACAGTAACTATTGGGTGGAGACCCTCATTCACCATTCAACCCAACACAAAGAGGGTGAATAACACTCAACCAGTGGAATCACCACAATTAAATAATAAAAAAAAAATTGGGCCAAAGAGTCTAAAAGCGGTGAAAATGCACAGTTGTAGCGCAGAAAAAGGGCCAAAGAGTCTAAAAGTGGCAAGCATGTGCAGTTGTGGTGCAGAAAACGTGCCAAAGAGTCTAAAAGCGGCAAAAATGCGCAGCTGTAGCGCAGAAAACAGGCCAACGAATCTAAAAGCGGCAAGCATGCGCAGTAGTAGCGCAGAAAATTGGCCAAAGAGTCTAAAAGCGGCAAGCATGCGCAGTTGTGGTGCAGAAAACGGGCCAAAGAGTCTAAAAGCGGCGAGAGTGCGCAGTTGTAGCGCAGAAAACGGGCCAAAGAGTCTAAAAGCGGAGAGAATGCGCAGTTGTAGTGCCAAAGAGTCCAAAGGCCAAAGAGTCTAAAAGCGGCAAGCATGCGCAGTTGTGGTGCAGAAAACGGGCCAAAGAGTCTAAAAGCGGAGAGAGTGCTTAGTTATAGCGCAGAAAACGGGCCAAAGAGTCTAAAAGCGGAGAGAATGCGCAGTTGTAGTGCAGAAAAACAGACCAAAGAGTCTAAAAGCGGTGAGAATGTGCAGTTGTAGGGCAGAAAATGGACCAAAGAGTCTAAAAGCGTCGAGAGTGCTCAGTTGTAGCTCAGAAAATGGGACAAATGGACAGCAAATGCAGAAAATTTCAGGCATGTTGGGAAAATTACTATACTACTCTTCATTATTTCAGAATGAAGAGTGTATGCTTAATTTGTCAGGAATCAGTTGCCTAATTAGAGGATAGAAGTATAATATTAAGAGACATTATGAAACGAAACATCAATTTGAAAATCTTAGTTTAAACAACACTGTCAAAGATAGAAAAAGATAGTAACTCAAGTAAAATGGTGTGTAAATGATAGTAATCAAGAACTTGTATTATTATAAGTGGCATATTTCATTGTTTGTTTTATTACAGAGTCTGTGGCCCGTGAATGCATCATATATTTCTCCTTCTGGCCCCCAACAAAAAAAGTTTGGACACCCCTGCTATAGATGTTACAGTTCCAGTCCATAGTAGTCCAGGTTTCTCGTTCACAGCACCACTGAAAGGCAATGGTGATTGGCGGATGAACAGCCTATGGTGGGCAATTCATCAAAAAACAGCCATGCTGCTCCTCTAGTGCCCTTTTACAGTGTGGTAACTAGTCAAAATGACTTTCAGTCCATTGTTGAAGCGCGTCTAGCAGTCAGGAATATTTCACCAAGAGGTGCACTACCTTAAAATAGCATCTAAAAAGTCTTTTTATAGGGCAGAGGGAATATAAGGAAGCACTTTATGCCCTCTTGTGGCAAGACCCAGTGCCTAATTTGACTGTACAACTGTAATAATTTATATATCTGCCTGAAACATAACTGTCACATAAATACCATATAATAAAAGCAATCTGTGGTGAGTTATGTTTTTAATTGGAAGAGTTTATCACGTTTGAAAGGTGGGGTAAACCACACTCAAGATCAAAATACCAAAATTTGGCCCTGCTTAGTTATTTTATATATTATTCAACTGTCTGTAAAACCTTTAACGCCCCTACAAACTCTAAAATTTGGACTCTTATTGACTTCTGTATACGTTTTCTTGGTGTGGGAAGCAGCCTAACTCTACTTTCACAAGTTGTTAATGTCACGCCAACTGTATCCCTCATGTCTGCATCTGAGGCAGCTCGGTTTGTCGTATGTGGGCGTGGACACTGTCCAGTTTCTGACAGGAAAATGGGAAAAAGCTATTAGAGCCAGAAAAGACAAGTTTATAATGTATGTCAAATGCATTTCACGCGCAAAGGTCATCCAAAGTGCTTTACATTAATAGAAACAAATACAAACATCTATCGAAAATGGAAATAAAAGAGAACGATGCTGTAGAAAATATAGAAAATGCAAATATGTGATTAAAACAATGGCTTTAAACTGCATTAAAGTGAAGTTGTAGTGTAAACCTGTGGTAAATCCAGAAGAACAGGTGTAAACTGAGCTGAAAGCTGCTCAAATAAACATTTCAGCCTAGATTTAAAATAGCGTAGCTCTGCTAATGCTCTGTGTCCAATGAGGGTTGTGTTAAACCTCTTCTGTAAGGTAAGGAAACATAATAATAATTATTATTATCTCTTGTTTTTTAGCTAGAATTCATATTTAATTATTTAATATGTAGTGTACTTGACATTTTTTCTTTTTTTACATCTGACAGATCATGATTTACTTGTAATAATTCACTTATTTTATAGTAATTGCTTATTTTTCCATGGGCTAAAATTAGAAATTTAGCAGCTTTGTTTTATTTACTCTTAGGTATTATGCTACATTATACCACAGTTAGTTCTGACCCTGCAATGTGATTGGCTGAGAGGCGATCTTTGAGTGCCATTATCAGCTGGTAATGCACTGTAACTGAAGCTCTCCATGTATTACTCTTTCTCTTACAGGTAACTTAGCAACGATGCAGCGCTTACAAGCCAAACAGTGCAGCTACAAACAGAGCAGCGATGGAACTATTTTATCTGGTGGAGTGTTTATAACCAAACAGATTGTATTTTCTCATCCTCTTTAACTCAAAATCTTTCAATGAACAGCGATAATGGAACTGTGGTATAATTGCAATAATACTCTTGAGGTTTGTGCTATACTGGTTTATGCTACGACACAGCAAAGCAGTGCCAATATTACACATAATATCACTCCCTCTCGTGTATTATTGCTTAATTATAGTATTGTCTCTTTTGAATTTTGAAAAGAAAACTAATCAGTTTAGGTCTAAATCACGGATTCATGACCAGAGACTTGGTTTAACTCAAGTACAGTAAATATAAGCAATGTGTTTGATAGATGCTTAGAGCCCAGAAGGACTACAAGACAAATAGCAAGCTGGCTAATTTTCTGATGGACAGTTTAAACACTTTGAACAGGTAGGTTTTTCTTACAAGATAACAGGAGGGTAAAAAACAACATATTACCTAAACTCTGTGTAATATGTGTGTTTTAACTAAAACATTGTGTCATAAAATTATTTGAATAATATAGTATAAATTAAGTAATTTTAATTAGGTAATATTGTATGCAGAAATTAGGTAAAGGTTACTAAAAGAAAGGACTGATTCAGAGACTTGGTTTAAATCAAAGACAGTAAATATCAGCAATGTGTTTGATAGATGCTTAGAGCCCAGAAGGACTACAAGACAAATAGCAAGCTGGGTAATTTTCTGATGGACAAGTAAACTCTGTGTTTTTTAACTTTGAAACAGGTCAGTTTTTCTTACAAGATAACAGGAGGGTAAAAAACTGCATATTACCTAAACTCTGTGTAATATGTGTGTTTTAACTAAAACATTGTGTCATAAAATTATTTGAGTAATATAGTATAAATTAAGTAATTTTAATTAGGTAATATTGTATGCAGAAATTAGGTAAAGGTTACTAAAAGAAAGGACTGATTCAGAGACTTGGTTTAAATCAAAGACAGTAAATATCAGCAATGTGTTTGATAGATGCTTAGAGCCCAGAAGGACTACAAGACAAATAGCAAGCTGGGTAATTTTCTGATGGACAGGTAAACTCTGCGCTTTTTAACTTTGAAAGAGGACAGTTTTTCTTAGAAGATAACTGGAGGGTAAAAACATGCATATTAGCTAAACTCTGTGGGACAGTTTTCTAGACAGGGATTAAGCCTAGTCAAAGCATTTTGAATTGAGATTCAAATCTTAGTCTTAATCTTAGGCAGGACTAACTGGCTAGTCTCTAATTATCTGAGAGTTCTGCTCAGTTCATATTGCTGCAGTACATCAGATAAATACACTGGTGCTACGCCATTAAGTGATCTATAGAGCAGCAACAGCAATAGACTCTAGTGCAGGCCTGTGTACAGATTTCAGAATTGAGTGATTTTGTGTTTTTTTTTTTCTTTGTTTTTTTCCTGTTGAAAAGTCTGGCAACTGCATTTTGAATCACCTTGAGCTGTTTGACTGTAATCAATCCTGATAAAAATGAAGACATAAAAGAGTTTCTCCATGTTTGGTTTAGTCAGTTTTTTTAAAAAAAGACTTGAGTTAAACCTCAGTAAATACAGCAATATGATTAAAAGACGCTTAGAGCCCAGAAGGACTACAAGACGGATACTGAGCTGATTCATTTTATGATGGACAGGTAAACACTGCCCTTCAATTAAGGTTAATCAACTTTACCTAGTTAAATAATAGTGCATCTCAAAAAAACGAGAATATCATTAAAAATTTAACTTTATTTCAGTAATTTAGTTCAAAATGAGAAACACATATACAGGGGTTGGACAATGAAACTGAAACACCTGTCATTTTAGTGTGGGAGGTTTCATCATGGCTAAGTTGAAGCAGCCTGGTGGCCAATCTTCATTAATTGCACATTATTGCACCAGTAAGAGCAGAGTGTGAAGGTTCAATTAGCAGGGTAAGAGCACAGTTCTGCTCTAAAGATTGCAATGCACACAACATTATGGGTGACATACCAGAGTTCAAAAGAGGACAAATTGTTGGTGCACGTCTTGCTGGCGCATCTGTGACCAAGACAGCAAGTCTTTGTGATGCATCAAGAGCCACGGTATCCAGGGTAATGTCAGCATACCACCAAGAAAAAGCAACCACATCCAACAGGATTAACTGTGGACGCTGTAAGAGGAAGCTGTCTGAAAGGGATGTTCGGGTGCTGACCCGGATTGTATCCAAAAAAACATAAAACCACGGCTGATCAAATCACGGCAGAATTCAATGTGCACCTCAACTCTCCTGTTTCCACCAGAACTGTCCGTCACCACAATAAATTATTGTGGTATAAAACCAGGTGTTTCAAATTCATTGTCCAACCCCTGTATTATTTAGATGTATTACAAACAGAGTGATCTACTTTAAAGTGTTTATTTATTTTATTGATTATGGTTTATGATTATGGTTTACAGCAAAAATCAATGTTTCAGAAAAGTAGAATATAATATAAGACCAAATGGTACTTTTGTCAATGTGGGCAGTGTGCCAAGTCCTGCTGGAAAATGAAATCTGCATCTATATAAAAAGTTGCCAGCAGAGTATTTGAGATAGGTAAAATGATCCAGACTGGTGCACTACTCTAACAGGACAATGCTCATGCACATACTGTTGCCGTCTCAAGACATCCTGGTAAAATTTATGTTCCTTCTAGGTGAAACAAGTTTGGCTACTTTTTTTGATGATGTGTTTATTAATTGATCTAAAGATAAGGTTTATGGAGAAAACATATGCTTTTCATTGTTAATCATGGCTAAAAACGAGCATTTCAACCTGCAACATTTACTACTGAGAGCTGTTTAAGGATAGAAAGCCAGTAGTTTGCTTGAAGACGGTTATATCAATCACTTTTCCAATGAAAGGTAGATTTGAAATAGGCCTGTAATTACCTACTTACTTAGAGCTGCATCCAAGTGTGTCTTCTTTACGAGAGGCTTCACTACTATTTTAATGAGTTAGGGAAAGCAGCTGAGATGAGCTGAGATAAGGGAGGTCTTTACTGTCTGAGATTAGTTTGATGCTCTAAAGTGAAGCACATTCTTTAAAAAGTTGTGACTGCATGTGGTTGACTCACCACATGTGGTTGACATGTGGTTGGGATGACTCACGGTATCAATTAAAAACTGCCTCATTAATATAAAGCTCTAAACTGGAGTATCTTAACCATGAATTCAGTGGCTTATGGATACACTGACATGCCAAAAAATTGGGGGCAGGAATTGGAATTATGTCCAGTTACTTTTGCCATGTAAGGGAAGCTAAAGAACATAGCACTGATTGCAACATTGCATTGAATGCTTTGAAGGTTGAAGGTATTTCTGATTGCATGGACAATTCTAGTATTTGAGGTTTGAGGTAGGTAAAGTGATTCAGACAAGTGCTGGCTATCGATTTTATTCTACAACATGCCAATGTGAACTGCTATCAGTCACAATGGACACATATAGAAGTGGAGAAAAATAGATTTAGCTTTGTCTGCTTGCATCCAGACAGTTCCAGAAATGCTTGATTGGTGATACATCTGGTGAACGGTGAAAAAAGTGATGCAAAAAGGCTGGGACATCCCTGGCAAATAAAGTATATATCTACCCTGCTGTGTTGGGTGAGCATTATCCTGTTGAAACATAGCAATTGCAAGCCCTTCCATGTATGGCAACAAATTGTAGCTGTCCAATGAAAAACAATTATCTCCAAAACAGCAACTTTACAGGAGAGAGAAACAACCTTTTAACTTTCAATTGAAGTCAATGTAAAAAGAGTTTCTATTGGTCCGTTCATCGAGAAATTCTGGCACAGTGTAAGGGACCGTTTGTCTGTTCAAATTATGCAGTAAACAAAAAATCGACAAAAAAGGGACAGTGACGAAATGTTCTAGTATTTAAGGTTGGTAAAGTCATCCAGACTAGTGCTGGCTATGTCTATTTTCATTCTAAACAAGCTACCGTGAACTGCTATTAGTCACAATGAAGACGTCCAGGGAAAAAAATAACTTAGCTTACCTTGGTCTGCTTGCATGGACAATTCTAGCCAGGTGCCACCAGTCACGATCATAACCACCTACTAGTAAGCTGTCCACTGTGGGTGGTAATGTTTATTTATGTATTACCATTACAAAATTGACACTGTGGAGTTGTTGAAGAATGTTAAATGCTAAACACAGATAACTTCTGAAATGTAATGCTGTGATTTCCAATTCATCTGGCACTCAGTGAGTGAGTCTTCCATCTCACTCACAAGATAGCACCTCACAACTTATACAGATATGGATTTCCTAAGGCAATAAAACATTGCAACAGTACAAACTGTTAAACCATGATCTGAACTTTGGAAATCTCAATAAAGTACAAAATAAAGTACATAACTAAAAATACTTTGTTCTTATCTTTGCTCTGAGGTCTCTGAGCAGCAGTGATAGCTTTAGCATTAGCATTAGCTCAACACTCTGTCCTAGCAGGAGTGAAAGACGAGACAACAGAACTACAGGGGGCGTTGCATTTGAGTTTAGCTCCAGCATGCACCCACTGCTTGTGTCTGTTAGCTGTTCCCACATTAGCGGCTCCATTCATGCATTCTGCTGGCCGAGCTCTGTGTGTCTCCGCTGCCCGCTGCTACGCTAACTCTCCTGCCCGCTGTCTGCTGCCATCACTCGCACATTCAGATACCTCTCGCGCAGTGCAGGGATGCCAGTCCTTAAACTTCCATAACAAGCTCGGGAAACTTGTCTTCAAAACTGTCATTCTTTGTAGAAACAAAGACTGTAACAATATTAGAGAACAAAAAGTTTACTGGGGAAAACTGCACTTTTGAAAGGTGGATGTAGTACCCTGTTGGGCCGTCTCTAGTATGGATCCAAGAGAAGATGAAGACGCTTGAGTTTTTAAATGTCTTTTCCTTTGCAGAACAAAGGGTAGATTATTGGAGACCTGTGTAGAGAAATATATACATTACTGGAGACCCATTATGATATGCTGTCCATGGTTCTGAAAAACCATGAGTTTTTCATCTGCCTAGTCCACTGTAGAACAAACGGTAGATCATTGGGACCCAGCATACGTTGCTGTCCATGGTTCTGAAAACCCATCAAGTTTAAAATTCCTAGCCCTTTTTGGAGCAATCAGTACATCATTGGAGACCCAGCATGAGTTTCTGTCCATGGTTCTGAATACCCATGAGTTGTATAAACTGCCTAGTCCTATTTAACCCATATAGTACTTTATTGGAGACTCAAAATAAGCTGCTAATCATGGTTCTAAAAACCCATGAGTTTTCAAATTTATAGTTTTCTGCAGAGCTAACTGTAGATCATTTGGGACCTAGCATAAGTTGCTGTCCATGGTTCTGAAAATCCATGAGTTTTTCAACTGCCTCGTCCTCTTTAAACCAAACAGTACTTTATTGGAGAACCAGTGTAAGCTGCTATCCATGGTTCTGACAATCCATGAGTTTTTAACAGCCTAGTCCTCTGTAGAGCAAACAGAAGACAATTTGAGATCCGGCATAATTTGCTGTCCATGGTTCTGAAAATCCATGAGTTTTTCAACAACCTAGTCTTCTGTAGAGCAAGCAGTAGATTACACAGAAGTTTTCAAATTTCTAGTTCTCTGCAGAGCTAACTGTGAATCATTGAAGACCCAATATAAGCTGCTGTCTATGGTTCGGAAAAAAACCCTGTATTTTTTTCCAGCAACACAATTCAAAGTTTGGTGTAGCACCTACTCATGCTCGGTTATATAAAAATATATTTTTTTGTCTATAAACAGACACTGGTGATTATCAGGATGGCACTAACTAACCTAACTGGCCACACTGGGTGCTATATTTGCTGATTAAGCCACAGTCAATCCTCTTTAGGGCAAATGTTAGAGCATTGGAGACCCAACATAAGCTGCTGTCCATGATCCTGAATACCCAGAAGTTTTTGATTGACTAGTCCTCTGTAACCCAAACTGTACATCAATGGAGACCTAATATAAGCTGCTGTCCCTGGTTCTAAAAACCCATTATTTTTTCCCAGAAACACAACACGAAGTTTGGGGTAGCACCTACTCATGCTCAGTTATATAATAAATTGTTTATATAATGTATATACTGTCTAGTCCTCTTTATAGAGCAAAAGGTAGATTATTGGAGACCCAGCATAAGTTGCTGTCCATGGTTCTGAAAACCCAAGTGTTTTCAAATGCCTAGTCCTCTTTAACCCGAGTAGTACTTTATTGGAGACCCACCATAAATTGCTCTCCATGGTTCTGAATACACAGGACTTTTCAAATTTCTAGTCCTCTGCAAAGCCAACTGTAGATCATTTGAGACCCAGCATAAACTGCTGTCCATCGTTCTGAAAAAACATAAAATTTTCATCTGCCTAGTCCTCTGTAGAACAAACGGTAGAACAGACACTGGGTATTATCAGGGTGGCACTAGCTTATCTTTGCTAAATAAACCACTTCATAATACTCTTCATAGGGACTCTTTAACTGCCTAGTCCTCTATAACCCAAACAGTACATCATTGGAGACCCACCATAAGCTGCTGTCCATGGTACAGGAAAACCTGTTTTTTTTTTTTAATGCCTTTTTCTCTGTAGAACAAATAGTAGATAATTGGAGACCCAGAATAAGTTGCTGTCCTTGGTTCTGAATACCTAATTTTCACATTTCTGGTCCTCTGCAGCTCTAACTGTAGATCATTGGAGACCCAGCATAAGCTGCTGTCCATCGTCCGAATACCCAGTTTTCACATTTCGGGTCCTCTGTAGAGCTAACAGCAGATCATTGGGGACCCAGCATAAGTTGCTGTCCATACGTTGCTGTTCATGGTTCTGAAATCCAAGTGTTTCAAATTACTAGTCCTCTGTTGAGCAAATAGTAGATCATTTGAGACCCATCATAAGCAGCTGTCCTTGGTTCTGAATGCCTAGATGTTTTAAAATTCCTGGCAAAACAGCAGATCATTGGAGACCAAGCATGCGTTGCTATCCATGGTTCTGAATACCCATAAGTTTTGTTCTGACTCACATAACTAACTTTACTTCAGCTAATCAAATAATGGAAAGGAACTGAAGATAGCACCAGGGATTCTCCTGACAATCTGACAATGGAACTAAAACTCTTTTTTTAGCTCATTCTCTTGCGTTAGACAGACCTATTATATTGGCAGAACCTCACTACAGGGACTTGATTAGAACTCTACATAAGAGAGTTTTAACAGTGTCCTTCAGTACCATGGATAGAGATCATATACTTTTACAGTCAATATGGGGAAGACCTCTGTCCATGGTACTGATCTGTATAGAAAACTAGAGCTATCTATTCATGCTGGGTCCCTCAATATTGGTGTAAATATGGGGAAGCCTGTATAGTCTTCTTAAGAGCAAATGGTCACTGTCCAAGCAATTTTGATCCAGAAACACAAAACAAAATCTGGGGTAGCTACTAATGCTAGGTCCATAGTAAAGTAGCTTGTGTCTATGGATCCATAAAATTCACTGGAGATTATCAGGGTGGGACTACATTGTCTGGGTGCCACCCTCTCTGTCCATGGTTCTAAATTCCCAGGGTTTTTTAAATGCCTAGTCATATGTGGACCAACTAGTAGACCAACCAGTAGGCCAAGCAGAGGCTGCTCTCCATGGTTCTGAATACATAGAGGGTTTCCATCTGCCAAAGTCCTCTGTAAACCAAACAATAGGCAATTGGAGGCCCATTATAAGTTGCTGTCTAGAGTTTTCTAGATGCAGGAATGCTACAGTCCAATGTAAAACAAAACAATAGATCAATGGAGGCCCAGTTTAGGTTGCTGTCCATGGTTCTGAATACCCAGGACTTTGGCACGTCCTCTTTAAACCAAACCACAGTGTGTTGCTGTCCATGGTTCTGAATACTCAATACTTTTCTTATCCACTTATGCATGAATTATAGTCCTCTTTAAACCAAACAGTAGATCACTGGAGGTCCAGTGTTAGTTACTGTCCATGGTTCTGAGTACCCAGTAGTGTTTTGAGACTGTAGACTGATAATGAATGATACATTAACTAGATAAAGGAAAAGCAAAGGCATCTAGAGAAGAAATAAATACATTTAAACTGAAAACTAAATCTGTTGTTGGACCAACTTCTGCTCTGCCAATAATAATGTATGTCTTTGGTTTACAAAGGCAATGGTATAGCCAAAGAGTTGTCCAGGTTTGCACTAGCTCCCACAGTAGTCTGATTGCCACCTTCTTTAGTTAAAGAGGCAATAAACCCTAAACCATATGTTTTTCATTAATAGCTGAAACGTGTTCCTTTGAAATAATGAAACATACATTGTGTTAAGCCTTTCCAAAGCTTTAAAAATGCTTTTTTTGCTGTCATTTACACCTTTGCAATGCCCCCACAGATTTAACTTTGGTGCATGGACGTACACAATATGCAAATCAGTTAATCCATTATATCGTCTCTTGGTGACGTCAAGTCATTTGTGTCTCACCTCTATCATAGGTATATTGTTCATCTCAACCCACCCCTAAACCCATACATCACCCAGTGCCCCTTCCAAACTACTCCTCCCCTTTTTAGTACTTTGCAACTTTAAGCTGAGGGTGGAGTCAGCTAAAATCAAGGAATTTTGTTACCCAAAGTTGTCCAAAGCTGTTTGTTAATAGACCTATAATGCAGGTCATTTTTTCACCCAACACAAACAATTTACAGGCAATCTCCAATTCCTAGAATGCTGAGATTACTAAACTATTCATAAACGTATGGAAAAAGCACAGGAACAATACAAAATTCATGCAGTGGTTTAAGTGGTTTAAGTGCATTAAAAGCTTTAATAGATGTGATATCAGTGCTCTATTAAGAGCAAGTGAATTTTCTGTTCGTACAGTAAGATGGAGTTCCTTTCACCAGCTTGGCGCCAGGGCTGAAAAGAGTCTGGATGCTTCTCTTCTACAAGTCCTGAGGGTCAAACCAAGCTGTACTTGAAGCATGAAGGCCTGGCTCCAGGTATGACTTGGTTTTGGACAATTGCCATGAGGCAGTGAGGAACTGGACAGTGTTTGGTTTTGTAGAAAGAGATCACAGTTGTATTTTTAATGTGGTTTTCTACTGGAAGCCAGTGATGGGTTTGCAGCAAGGGTTTGATATCATGGGTAAATTTCATAAGGTTGCACAAATACTCAGAGTTTTTTTTTACATCTGAAAGTCTGAATCAAACCAAAGTTCATGTGATTTGTTACACTGTATTCATATATGTTGTTGTTGTCTGATAAAAAAACATGTATGTCTAAAATAGCAAGTTTATAGGAGAGAGGGAAAAGCTTCTTAATGTTCAATGGAAGTTAATGTAAAAAGATTATATTTCAGATTATATTGGAGAATTTCCATTGGTCCGTTCATCAAGACATTTTGACACAATGTGAGGGACTGTGATGACTCAAAAGAGTGGGGAAATGCATGGGCATGGTAAATTGGACCAAATTATGCTTAGAAATGCGACAAAAAGCACTTTTCAATTTTTGACCCAAATCAGAAAAAACGTAAGGCGGTGGTATGTCGTTTTGGTGAAAATTTCAACCATTCATGAAACCTTATTTTTTCCAAGAAAAATGACTCAAAAGAGTGGGGAAATGCATGGGCATGGACCAAATTTTGCCTAAAAATGCAACAAAAAGCACTTTTCATTTTTTGACCCAAAAATTCCCTCACATTGTGACTTGTTTGTTTGTTTAAATTCTGTGGTAATCCAAAAATGGAGATACTTTTTTTTCATTGGAAAGTGAGAAAATACAGTTGTGTTAGTTCTGCTTTCAAACTGAAACTGGAAGTACACAAACGAAAATCCTTTTTCTCATCACCTGCATGGCCTTCATCTTCATGTACTTGGCACTTGACACATTTCAGCAAGTTGCTGTTCAAGGTGTTGTGTCAAATTCTGTCTCCTTGCCTGAATCCGACTCCCCTTCGCATGCATAAACAATTTCCCCTCAGATTTGTTTTATTTCTGCTCATACATAAGGATTAATCTACAGTTACAGTAGATATAGCAGTCACAATTGAACATAATTAGCCCCAAAATGCTGCATGTCGAGTGGTAATGTGAAAGGTAGTTGATTTTTGGCACAACACCAGCTCTTTTTCGTCTTTTTCCTGTCCAGAAGTCCAGAAGTCTATACCATCTAGAACAGTGCTTTCACACTGCAAACAAACTGAACCAGGTTTCATTTTATCTGGACTGAGACCACCTCTTCTTGGCAGACCAAATTTTAATCCTTTGGTTCAGACCAAGGTTTGTTATATTTCAGGCCAAACGGAAAAGTATACAATTCCAGACCAAGCAAAGTAGATGTAAAAGCATCCTCATCCTAAACCTCAGTGAATGTTTTTGAAAAGTTCCCGCTGCCAGAGCCTCAGTGTTTGAGAGTGAATGGAGCAGTGGAAAGTGTTGTGATGAATTATTGATCCTGATGCGCCACAAAGAGTCCTATTCCATATCGATAAAACTATTTTACCATATCATAATGACTGTATTTACTCCTTCATTATTGATCGGTAATAGATGATCGCTCTCGTAACTGGAATATTAATGATCTTAAGCCTGCACAATCCTTCTTACCTTTCACTTCCACTTCCTACTACTCCTCCTCCTCCTCTTGCTCATTCTATTCATCTTTCCTTATCCTACTCCTCCTCCTACTTCCTACTTTTGTTTTCTTCCTCTAACTTATTTTTCTCCTCTTTCTTTTCATTCCTTCTCCTCTTCCTCCTGTTTCTCCCATTCTCCTTATTCCCTTTTCTCTTTCTCCTCCATCTTCTTCTCTCCCCCTCCATCCGCGTCTTGGTACTTCTTTTACTCCACCATCCACCTTTTCCTCCCACTTTATCTACTATTCCTCTTCCTTTAAATTCCTTTATATTCCTCCTATTCTTGCTCTTTCCTCCTTCTCCTCCTCTTCCTCATTCTACACCACTTTTCTTATTCTTCTCCTCCTCCTTCCTACCTTTTTTCTCTTCCTCTAACTTATTTTTTCACCTCTTTCTTTTAATTCCTCTTCCCCCTCCTCTCCTTCTTCTCCGTTTTCTCCTCCATCCTTTTCTCTATTCTCCTCCTCCTCTTCCATCTCTATATTCCTCTTTTTATATCTTGTACTCCCTCATCCACCTTTTCCTCTTACTCTTCCTCCATCCCTCATCCTTTTTTATTCCTTCTTTTCTTCCTGTTCCTCCTATTCTTGCTCCACTTCTTCCTCCCAGTTCGTTTTCCTCCTCATTCCTCTTTCTCCCCTTCTTCTTCCCCATCTTCCTCCTCCACTTCCTTGTCCACCTTCTCATCTTCCTTCTTTTCCCCACTTTTCTCTTCTTCCTCATCATCCTTCCTTCTCCCTACCTTCCTCCTTACTCCTCCTTTTCCTCCTCCTCTTTGCTCTCGTGAGGCGGCAGATTAAAGTTCACGCGCCATTAGTCACGGACGGGCTCGCGGGGTTCAGGAATCTTCTTTGTGTCAGGATCGCTTTGTCCCGCCGCGGCGGCTTATCTTCGGCTCGAGCGCGCAATTACTTTAGAACGATTTCACGCCGCTTCATTACGGAAGGGAGAGGCACGCGCCCGCTCGCGCACCCCAAGACTCATAAAAGGTAATCAGACGTAATTAGAGCTCGCGCTGAGGCCCGCGGAGCACGTGCGCGGCCGGCAGAACCGACTGACCCTCGGTGCGGCGCAGGTGTTCACACCTATGTGCACGCGCACACAATACAGTACACTGTAAACAACTGTTATAAAGTAATATAGTATGATATATTTAATTTGTGTATATTTGCGTTATATTTTTTTTGTTATAGTATTTACTTGTTTTGTTAGTCAGTACACTTACAATATTTTACTCCAATAACTTATTTTTCCTTTATATTTAAAATAAACTTAAAATGACAAGAATACACAGTTTATTTAAATCCATCAGGTGATTTTTATTTTTATTTTTTTATTATAAATAGAATAAAGGATTTTTCAATGATTTTTTTAACTGCCTTGAAACAATTATTAATAGTATTTTCTGTAATTTTACACAAAAATAGTTAATTCAAATAATGATATGTTAAAATGCTATAAAAACTTTTTGACACGCCTTCCCCGTAAAGTTACTTTTTTTTTTAGACATCTTTACATTCAATGTGTTTTCTACCTTTTTAAACTACTATTCCTAATGCATGGCTAAGACAGAATTGGGCAGCTCACTGCTGACTGTTGTCAGGGTTTTAATCAGTCAATGGTGCACCTGTATCTCTCACTGCTAAGATAGAAACATGCCAGAAATTTACCTAAACACTTCCTCACTTCCAGACCACCACACCAACCCACCATTGTAGATTTATTCCTAAACTCTGACACTATGTTTAGTCTGTGTCTATGTCAGTCCATGGCTGTAATTTGAATGGATCTTAAAAGGACCTCACACACAGCCCTGCAGAACACCACTTCTCTTTCTGTATTTGATGTACTGTATGTTTACCAACATAAATATATGTACATATTTTTCTCTCGCGCCGTGTCCAGACTCCCGTAATGGAGGCTACAGTGGCTCTAGATTGGAAGGCAGCAGGCAGACAGGTCGGAGGGCTTTGATCTTTTGTCTGTGGATGAAAACGCTGGCAGGTTTTAAGAGGCTGCCAGTACAAGCACATTATCAGGCACTGAGACTGACAGCCTTGTAGATGAGAGACAGGCTCCCACAGTGAAGTGAAAACCAGTTAGCTTTCTTTTAACATTTAGCTGTTTGCTTTTTTCCTCCCATTCCATTTTTCAAAGGTCCATTTTTATCATCTAGTTAGAGTGCCTTGTTTTCTTCTCGTTCTGATGCGTACAGTATGTGCTTCCAACGGAATCAGAAAGATATAGACAGGCTTTTCAAAGGCAACACACACTCATACACACTCATAAACACACTTTCTAATGAGGACTGGCAGAAATTGCTTTATTTCGCTGTGATCTTTAATGGTTCCTGTTCAGTGAGTCCAAAAATATGGATTTTGTGTTTGTCTCGGTGTGTGTATGAGTGTGTGTGTAATGTGTTTGTTGGCAAACAATAAATGACAAAACAGCCTTGGAAACAACCGAGCGCTAGCGGTAAGATATGTGAAGATCAGGTTTTCATTGTCAGACTGAAAAGAACAGAGGCTGCTTTGTTGATTTTATGGTGAAGTAATAATAAAAAAGCATATCAGTTACTCACTGCAAAGCCACCCAATTAAACAAACGCCTACAGTGTAGAACAGAGACCAGTTAAGCGCTGTATAAAATGCCTACATTGTTTAGTGCTTTTGCTCTGCATAAATAGATCAGTGATGTTAGATTTAGAGAGAAAAAGAGTGATTTAGAGAGAAAAAGAGTGATTTAGAAAGAAAAAAGGAAAGTATGTTGTTTTGATGGATAACCTGGACAGATATATAAGGATTCAAACCCACTGATAAGCCAAAGGAAATGAGACAGCAACTAGTATTAGATGCATGTCTGTTTGCATGGACAACGCTGATCATGATCCCTACCACCCATTGCACTGACTTGAATTTACTCTATAATCTGTTTTACCAAAAACTTGAGTTAATTAGACTTAAAACATGTAGTCATTATGCCTAAATCATGTATAGATTTGAAATACTCATAGAAAATGATATAGAGAAAGAAAATTTTACAAAGTGAACAGTATAACACACAGCCAACGCACAGCCAGCAGCTCAGAAAATGATGCTTGCTCTTACAGCCTACAACACAAAAGCCAAGCAGTTATTCAAAATATATACTGGGGGTATTCTGTGGGTATTGTCTACACACTGATGGTGACTGTCAGAAACTCCGGGGGAAAAGAAAAGAAGCAGTTAGACTAAACTCAGTTATTATAAGCTGTTTTAACTCCAATACTTAACTTTAAGTACTGTAGTTGAGTAATGTTAGGGAGTATCCAATTGTACGTAAAACAGACTTAATTTAAGTTTTCTATCTAATTGAATCTAATTGTGGGTTTACAGTGGATTTTATGACATATTCCCACTACACACAAGACACAATGCTACTTCTGGGGACAGTTTGAGAATGCCCACCTCTATTTCTTGTGAGGTGCTATCTTGTGAATGGGAATGATCACTTGCCAGTGTGCTTATTTCAAGGCAATGTGATTTATGCAATGCCTGATAGTGTGTGCAAGTTATATGGAAAATTCCATCTCTGAAGATCCACAGATACATCATAAAAGGCAAAGGTGAACCTCACAACTCACAGGACTTACAGGTTCTGCTGCTAATATATTGTTGCCAGATACCACAGGACACCATTAGAGGTGTTGTAGAGTCCATGCTTTGACACAAGAAGGAACCCACACAATATTAGGCAATATAACTGATTTTAATGTTATGTCTGTTTGTGTATAGTATATATAAACTGTAAGCACAAGCTTTCCCATACCTTACGTGATCTTTATGTCAGTCCACATAGAATTGATGTCAAAGAAACGGTTGCAAAAATAGTTGCACCCAGAAAGGAAGCGTCAGAATGCAATGATGTTCAGAAGAAAGAGAAAGGCTACCAGGAACAACAAATTATAAAATAAATTAAATAAAAATATATAAGCTGCTATTGAAATGGGTCTGGCAATGCAGCTGGCCATGGCACAACATCTGTGTCTTCAAGAAAAGGTACAGCCACTGGTTGCAGGACCTTATCAATGTAACATTGGATGATCATAGTGCCTGTACTTATAACCAAAAAAAAAAAGTTGCATTGCATGTAGTCACCACTTCCTTAGCAATCCTTAGGGTGCCATAAGGAGTTAACCAAGGGTAATCAACAGTACAGTACAGTCATGCAACATAGAGGTTAGTTAGATTCAACCTGAACCTAAGAAGTTAATGTCTCTACAGATATACAGGCCACTTCCATACCGCTTTAAAAAAGAAGGGAATAAAAGAGTCTGGTAATGAATAGAAATTTTCATTTAACACCAGCCCTTCTGATGACCACACAGTCGCACAGCTGAGGCTTACAGTGCACCGGGGGCCGTACAGATCAAATTCGCCAGCAGATGAGATTATGAATAGAAAAGATATTGGGAGAATAATTTTGATTCTCCCTTGCTGTCTCCGTTTACCTCCCTGCATATCCAATGTCCTCTAATGCTGTATGCAGACGCATTACGACTGCTTAGCCAGCATAACCCGATTCAAAGAACGGCACAGGCTGGTAGCAAGCCCCCCCACTTCCCCACTTCCCCACCTCCACACACCCCGCCGCATTAAAGACTTGTTTTCCTTCCAAACCCCCGGCTCCCAGTCAATCAATAAATTACATACAGTGGATCCCGTATGCATGATAGCATCAAATGACCTTTCAGATGGCTTGCATATAAATACTCTATCCTGCATGAATTAGCCTCAGATTGGAGGAGGGAAAATGTGTGTATAGGACTGCATTTTTATACCTTAATATCTCTAGATGGCATTTAAAAGGCCATACTGACTGTGGAAGTAAGAGGTGCGATTGTGGCATAAGCAGTAGTGTGGACTTTGTCAAATACTCTTTACTCATTTTGACTAAATAACCTTAACAAAGGTGTCCAAAAATGTTATATTCAGTAAAAGAAATAGATATACCTTCGGTTCCTGGAAAAATGCTTGAAAATTGGTTTAAAAAGATATAAATAATACATTTCTTCCAGTTTAAATGTGTGAGAATCAGGTGTAGATTAAGGTTAGGTTAGGATTAGGTTTACGTGTAGATTAAGGTTAGGTTAAATTTTGGTTTAGATGCAGATTAAGGTGTAGATTAAGATTATAGTTAGATATACAGAGTAGATTAAGATGTAGATTAGGGTTAGGTTTAGGTATAAAGTGTAGATTATGATTAGGGTTAGGTAAAAAAATGTAGATTAAGGTGTATATTAGGATTAGGGTTAGGTATAAAGAGTGGATTAAGATGTAGATTAGGGTTAGGTTAAGGTATAAAGTGTAGATTAAGGTGTAAATTATGATTAGGGTTAGGTAAAACAATGTAGATTAAGGTGTATATTAGGATTACAGTTAGGTATAAAGAGTAGATTAAGATGTAGATTAGGGTTAGGTTTGGGTATAAAGTGTAGATTAAGGTGTAAATTATGATAAGGGTTAGGTATAAAGTGTAGATTGAGGTGTAGATTAGGATTAGGGTTAGGTATAAATTGTAGATTAAGATGTACATTAGGATTAGGGTTAGGTATAAAGTGTAGATTAAGTTGTATATTAGGATTAGGGTTCAGTATAAAGTGTAGATTAAGGTGTAGATTAGGATTAGGGATAGGTGTATACTAATTTAAGATTAGCTTTAGGTGTAGACAGAGTTTAGGTTAAGTGGCTGGAAAAGATGAGGTTTAGGTGTAAATTGAATACTAAGTTTAGGTATGAAATGAGGTGTAAATCAAGAATATATGTAGATTAGGATAAGGATAATGTACATTAAAGTGTAGGTTAAAGTGTAGATTAAGATTATGTTTTTATGTAGATTAAGGTATAGGTTAAGATTAGGTTTAGGTGTAGATTATGGTGTATGTTCAGATCAGGTTTAGTTGTAGATTAAAGTACAGAGTTTGACTAGATTAAAATTTAGATTAAGATTATGTTAGGATTTGGTTTAAGTGTTAATTTATGTTAGATTAAAGTTGTGTTTGTGTAATTTAATTTTTAGTGAATATTTTTTTAATTAAACAATAAATAAACAGGTGTCCCAATACTTTTGTCGATATGGTTTATGTGCAGCTATGGAGGTTTTTTTGTGAAAGGTTAAGGTCTGCTTATCAAACCGTAAGCATATTGCTGGAGGCTTATTTTCTGCATGAGGCTAATCAAAGACCACCACAACAAATCAACAAACACTTGAAGTCAGGTTTCTTTTGGTGTCTGTCTTCTGAACCAAATGAACTGAGTGAAGGATGACATTTTTAAGCACTAAACGGCCTACAGAGACAAGATAACAGACGGAACAGATGACTCATCAAACAACAGTTAACACGCTGAAGAGACAAACATGCTGAATGTGGGCTGGACTCAAGTGCCATTAAGGCCCATCAGGTATTATATGAATGGACACTTCAGGCTACTCAATTATTCCTTGAAGAACCATATTTAATGGATTTTCTTTTTAAAAAGTCTTAAAATGCATGTTTTAAATGAAAGCAAGCAGAATCAAAGTGTTTCTAGCATAAGTCAAAATATTTTAGTATGTCCAATTACTAAATTTAATTTGTAAAAATGTAAAACTAAGCACAAAATGTTGATTATTCCTAAGTTAAATGCGATGTTTTTGTTAAAACCCTGAAACTCTTGATTGTTTATTGTCATTCCAACATACTAAAATTTACAGAGGGAAAACCGTGTCACTGTACAAATACTTATGGACATGACTGTATATGCAAAAGTATGGGCACCCATGAAAAAAAAAAAAAAAGTTTTGTTGATTTTCTTGGTAAATTCCAAGAGAACAAGCACAATTTGAGTTTGAATTGAATTGAAGAACCCAAAAGATGAATTTAACATTTTGAAAAAATATATATAAAATTTTATGTATTTTATTTCCCACATTTTAATACAATTGAGTTAGTAAACAATATATTTAGCACAACTCCATCTAAACACCTTTGTTCTTAGTTGTTTTTAGAATGGGATGCATTAAAAACTCTTATATGCCTTCTGATGCTGATATGAAGGCTGGATGTCACATATGAAAACCTGACAGTTGCAATTTAATATGTTGCAAAATCACCTTTGTGCTTTGACAACCCAGTGATATATTAATGAGACCCTGCAACCAGTGACCATACCTCTTTTAAATGCACACAATTAGGTGCACTTTTTCAGCAGCACAATGCTCATCCACATGCTGCTGCCATCTGAAGAGCTTTGATGCTACACCATGGCCAGCTGCATTGCCAGACCGAATTCAATCCCTGATTAAAATGTGTTGCATGTTCTTGGAAGTGGCATCAACACCCCCAACCTCCCAACACCACCGACCAAAAAATAAATGCACAGGATTATCATTAAAAACCATTAAAAAAACACTACAAAATGCATTTACATGTGACACACTAACTCTGTGCAGTTCAATAAACATGACCAAGGGTTTCACACATTAGTCCACATATAAATAGCATTTAAACTGCATTGCAATCTGACATTTTTTTTGCAACCATTTCTCTGAGACGACCATGGTGATATATAAACAGTGTCCCACATCACCTAACTCACACTCTATGACCTGATCATGACGTTGCATAACACCTGAGCTGATACAGTGCGCGTGGTCCCTGACGCTCACATTAGAGTCCCTAACCTGCTCTCGGAGCTCTAACGCACTAACACAACCCGGAGCGGTGCCGCGCGAGCGCGACTGCTCAGAGCGGAGAGCGGCACGTGCGCCTGCCTTCCTCTGGGTCTCTCTCTATCGGTTTTCCTGTCTCTCTCTACCTCTCTATCTCTCTCTACCTCTCTCTCGACCTCACTCTATCTCTCTCTACCTCTCTCGACCTCACTCTATCTCTCTCTAACTCTATCCCTTTTCCTCTCTCTTCCCATATCTGTCTCTCTCTAATACTTTCTTCACATCTCTCTCACACTCTATATATCTACCTCTCTCTCTCTCTCTCTCTCTCTCTCTCTCTCTCTCTCACACACACACACACACACACACTATCTATCTACCTCTCTCTCTCAAACACACACACACCCTTCCCACCTCTCTCTCTCTCTCTCTCTCTCTCTCTCTCTCTCTCTCTCTCTCTCTCACACACACACACACACTTTACTGAACCGCTGAACCGCGAGGACTCGAGCTCGAGCCGCAGTCGTGGTCGGTCCTCTTGCGCGTGGCGGGAGTTCAGTGTCTCGTGCGTTTTTTTTATTTTGGCGCCAAAAGAAGGAGAATTGTCTCGCGCCGCGGTTTGACAGGAGCTCCGCGCGCGGCGGCCGTTACTGGAGAGAGAAAGAAACGGTCGAGTTTTAATTTTTTGACGGAATTTCTGAACACGACGCTTGAAATAAGGCGGTTTTAGCGAGTTTTATGGACCAGAAGCGACTCGGACTGATCGGCGGGCAAGTTTTATATGTGTTTTAGTTGATTTTTCAGCTCTTTTACCTCAGAAAGAAGGAGAACGGAGATGGATTGGCGTTTAATCCGCCGCATGAAGCCGTTTAAAGTTATGTTAGCGCTAACTGTGAGTGCGGGGGAACGTTTGTAGGACGTTAGCCGGTTTTAACCTCTTTTCCCGGAGGTTTATTTGTTATTATTCCCGTCGTGCGCTCCGTTTGGATGTGGGTTTGGGTCTGAAAATGACTTCTTTCCAACTCAGAGCCTGTATCGCCCTGGCGCTGGTGGGAACTGTGGCGCTGACGGACCCCGGACACCCCAATCAGGGTGAGTTAGTCTAACTAGCTCCTTTATTACACTGTTTATTAGCGGTTATGTAACGCTAAACGCAGGAGAGCATGCGGCTAAGTGAAGTTAGCTGGTTAGCTGTGTGTGTAAACGCTGCTGCTGGTGCTGGTTGTTGTTGTGGACCGGGTTGGTTGCAGTGTTTTCTGTGGAGCTGGTTGGTGACTGTAGCGGTTCTACTCATCCATAAAAACATCAGAGAACAGACTAACTGAGACTACAGCCTACCACACACTGTACCGGTTACTCTCTCTGTATTTCTGTTTATACTGTACTTTCATCCCTTCATCCCCCTTTTTCTACCCCTCTCTTATGTCATTCTCACACTCCTCCATAATTCTCCCCAATTTCTTTTCATCACTCTGACTTGTATTTCTGTCTTTTTCAACATATAACCCAGCTCTCTCTCTCTCTCTGTCTCTTCATCTCTCTTTCTCTCCGTCTTTTTCTCTATATTACCCTGTCTTTTTCTCTCTCTTTATTGCCCTCTCTTTCTTTGCATGGCTATTTTCCCTCATCTTACATCTTTTTATTCTACTGTACTTTCATCCCCCTTTGTTTGCACCTTTTATGTTCCTTTTTCAACATATATTTTATATTCCTTATATTGCTGCTTGCATATATATATCTCTCTCTCTTTCTCACACTTTCTCTCTCCTTGTCTCCCCCTCTCTATGTCTATCACTGTCTTTTTATTGCTCTCACTTTGTACGACTTTCTTTCTGCCATTTCCTTCATCTATACTTTTCTGTCTCTTCATCTCTCTTTATCTCTCTTGCTATCACTCTGTCATTTTCTCTTTGTTTCTCTCTCTTACTTTGCTCTTTTCCTTCATCTTCAACGTTCTTTCTACTGTACTTCAACTACTTATTTTTCCTTTTATCCCCCTTTTGATGCCCCTCTCTCATAACATCCTCCAACAACGTCTTCCAACGTCTTCTCTGTTATATTCTTATATTCCTCTTCCAACATATATTTAGTTGTCCTGACTCTTTCTGCATCTCTATATCCCATCTCTCTCTCTCTCTGTCTATATATATATATATATATATATATATAAAATATATATGTATCTTTTATCATCTCCTTCACTTTTTACTGTACTTCTGCACTTCTCTCATCTCTATTTTTAAGGTTTTAAACGCTGTCTCTCTCCCTATCCCTCTATTTCTCTCTCACCCTCTCTGTTTACATGTACTTTCATCCCTTCATCACCCTTTTTGTACCCCTCCCTCATGTCATCCGCATTTTCTCTCTGTCTGTGTTTTAATCCTTTTTATCACTTCATTTCTCTATATCACATCTCTCTCTATATGACTCTCTTTATTGCTCTTATTTACTTTGCATGACTCTTTTCCCATCATTCTATCTATCTATCTATCTATCTATCTATCTATCTATCTATCTATCTATCTATCTATCTATCTATCTATCTATCTATCTATCTATCTATCTATTCAGTAAGTTAATTGTCTAAGCATCATTACAACTTCACATTACGCCATAAAAACCATTACATTTATTAATTTAATAAATTAACTATCTTAAAAAAACGTGGTAGAATAAAAGTTATTAACATCTGAATCTCTCTCTCTCTCTCTCTCTCTCTCTCGCTCTCATATTGTACTCTCCTTAAATTACCTGTTTTGTTTACTTGTCTCTCTTTTACTCTTTTATTTGCTCCTTATTTCTCTATTTCTATTTTATCTCCTCCCCTTTCTTAATCTTGTTATTTTTTTTCTGTCATACTTTATTTCCTTTCCCTTCACTGTTTTTTATTTCTCTGTCATTCTATCTCTTTATAACTCTCTTTTGCTCTCCTTTAGACACTGACCACTTCTTAGCACTTTTCTAACATCACTACTTTTCAGTTCCACCCCATCTCTCTCTCATGTTCCCTATCTTGCATGTTTTCCCGCCACTCTATTCTTCTGTCTTTATGTTATTCTATCTCTTTATCTCTTTATTGCTCTAATCTCTTCCTTCCATCTTTATCTTTCCCTCAGTTTATACTTTTATGGTACTCTTTCTGTCATCCTCACTGTCTTCCACAGTTCCTCCCTTTATATTTCAGATGTTCTCGACATATTTATTTCCTAATACATATTTAATCTTTGTACCTTTTCCTGCATCTTTTTATCCCACATCTCTTTCCCTGCTCTCATCATATTTATGTATTCTGTTGTTCTGTCCATATTTCTGGCTGTCTCTGCATCTCTTTCACTTTCCATATATTTATTGTTTCCATCTTTCTCTCCTGCCACTTCTTTTTTGTTTTCTGACTCTTTCTATTATTCTCTCTTTATACTGTACTTCCATCCTACTTTTCTCTTCCTCTATCTTTTAAATTTCAATCTCTTTTTCTCACTTACATGCAGCTTTCTGTCTCTTTCTTTCAATACTCTTTTTATGTACATTCTTCTATCTCTTCATTCCTTTATTTTAGTATAAACTGGACCCTCATCTTTCAATCTTTCACCCCCTCTTTCTGCCACCTATTTCTCAGTCTTTCTATTTCTGTTCTTTTCTCCATCTTTCTTAAATTTACAGAATTTTACCCTTTACTTCTCTATTTTTTACTGTCATCTTATCACTATCACTGTTTTTTCTGTCTTCATTTTTCTTTTTCCTACACTCTAATATCTTGTCTTTCCCTCACAAACTTTCTTCATGTACTTCTCTCTCATTCTTTTTGTCTGTTCTTCTCTCTACACACTGTTCTTTTATTTCCCTTTTTGTACCTTTCTCTCTCTCTCTCTCTCTGTCATACTTTCATCTTTCTTCTCTCTTTGCTGACTGTCTTTCTGTATCTCTCTCTCTCTTTCTTTCCCATGCGTGTATTATTTTCTTCTTTGTTTAGCATTTTTATTAACATGTATTCGTCTTGCTGTATCTCTTTCCCCAACTCTGTCTATGTCATTCTCTCTTTCCTTCTGTCATTTTAATCTCTTTATATGTATCTTGTTCTCATTCTCTCCCTCCACCTATCACTCTATTATTCTATCCTTTTCCCATGCTCTCAGCATCTTCTTACCACCTCTGTCATTGTTTCCATTTTTCTGTCTTTCCCCTCTTACATTTTGTCTATTCATACCTTTTTCCCTAGGTCTTTCTATCGCTTTTTCCATTACCATTCTCTTTCTATTGATTTATATTCTCTCTCTGTACCTTTTTATTTATCTCTTTGTCTTTGTCTTTCCATTCTCTCTTTCTCTTTTCCCATCACTCTCTGATTCTGTCTTTCTGTTTCTATCATAGACTGTATATAAAGATGGACGCCGTGTCGCCGTTCCCATTCATTCAATGAAAATGAAGCCAAAATCTTCCGCCATTTTGGCGATTCAGAGACCAGAGTCTGCGCAGTAGAGACCAGAGGAGGGAGAAAGACTGTGGAGAGACAGCCTACTCATTTAAATAACCCCGCCCCTGAGGGCTGCCTCAACAGAGCTCACACAGTCTGACAAACCGAGCCGAGCGGAGAACTTATCTGCAGCACAATAAGGTTAATATTTTCATAGTAACAGTGCAGTTCGTGCACGTTATGGATATTAACCACATGATAACCACATGATAGTTCTGTATGTAGCAAGTGGAAGTGAATTAAATACAGCGAAAAAAAAACATCACCAAACGGCAGTGAATGCCAGGACTAGTTATTGCTTTAAACAACGAGACGAATCCCGTACTGAAGCTCAGGTAATTTTGCTGCTGAGACAAACTGAGCACATTTGGCTAAATTCTGCACGGATTATGCAGAGTCTAAGCCAGTGCTGCCGTACATCAGCGGATCTCGGGCAGAGCCTTCATGCTATCTGGGTCAGCTTGCCGCACGCACCGGTGAGTCTAGCGAATATAGTTAGTTAGATAACTACACTAATGTTAGCTAACAAATTAAGCTAGCTATAAAATCCAACTGAGATTAAATGGTTCGTCTAAGATGATAACTAATAAAATAAAATGCACACAGACAAAGGAGTGGAGGGAAGAACCAGCAAACTTACCGAAAAAACTGCAAAGAACTTTGTCCAGAATGTCTGTTAGAGCAATTAACAGCAGAACACGACATTAATAATACAGCTATTTAAATTCAGTTTAGCTAATAAAAAATAATAATGGTAGTACAGTTAGCTAGCTAAACGTTTGACTAACTACTAGTACTAGTCTACTGCTTGACGTAAGGGGAAAAAAGAACATGATGCAGGTTCTGCTGACGGTCTGTTATTGGTCCCGCCCATACAGTCATTGGTCCCACCCCGGCTAGGTGTAACCCAGCCCTTTTTACAATAACCACACCTTTTTAGTCAGAGCTGAATAACGCTTTAAAAAACGAATTCTGTGGGAATATAAAAAAATTGACAATATAATTGGCTTCACTTTTGAGAGACGATGTTCTGTCCATCTATATACAGTCTATGGTTGCTATCGACTTATCCCCTCTCTAACTCTTTCCCTTTATCTTTCTGTCTTTTCACTTGTCTTTCCATTCTCTCTTTCTTTCTTTTCATCACACTTTCATTCTGTCTTTTTGTTTCTATTGACTTATAGCCTCTCTAACTCTTTTTCTTTATCCTTTTGTCCCTTCACTTGTCTTTCCATTCTCTCTTTCTTTCTTTTCATCACACTCTGATTCTGTTTTTCTGTTTGTCTTAGTTGTCTTTCCATCCTCTGACTGACTTTCTCTCTCTCTCTTTCTCTCTTTGTCTGTATTTTTTTTCTCTTTGTCTCTGTCTTTCTATTTCTATCGACTTGTCACCTCTCTAACTCTTTCCCCTTATCTTTTTGTCTCTTCACTTGTCTTTCCATTCTCTTTTTCTTTCTTCCCATCACACTTTCATTCTGTCTTTCTGTTTCTATCGACTTATCTCCTCTCTAACTCTTTCCCTTTATCTTTCTGTCTCTTCACTTGTCTTTCCATTCTCTCTTTCTCTCTTCCCATCACACTTTCATTCTGTCTTTCTGTTTCTATCGACTTATCGCCTCTCTAACTCTTTCCCCTTATCTTTTTGTCTCTTCACTTGTCTTTCCATTCTCTTTTTCTTTCTTCCCATCACACTTTCATTCTGTCTTTCTGTTTCTATCGACTTATCGCCTCTCTAACTCTTTCCCTTTATCTTTCTGTCTCTTCACTTGTCTTTCCATTCTCTCTTTCTCTCTTTTCATCACTCTCTGATTCTGTCTTTCTGTTTCTATCGACTTATTGCCTCTCTAACTCTTTCCCTTTATCTTTTTGTCTCTTCACTTGTCTTTCCATTCTCTCTTTCTCTCTTTTCATCACTCTCTGATTCTGTCTTTCTGTTTCTATCGACTTATTGCCTCTCTAACTCTTTCCCTTTATCTTTGTCTCTTCACTTGTCTTTCCATTCTCTCTTTCTCTCTTTTCATCACTCTCTGATTCTGTCTTTCTGTTTATATCGACTTATTGCCTCTCTAACTCTTTCCCTTTATCTTTTTGTCTCTTCACTTGTCTTTCCATTCTCTCTTTCTTTCTTTTCATCACTCTCTGATTCTGTTTTTCTTTTTCTCTTAGTTGTCTTTCCATTCTCTGACTGACTCTCTCTCTCTTTCTCTCTTTGTCTGTAATTTTTTTTCTCTTTGTCCCTGTCTTTCTGTTTCTATCGACTTATCCTCTCTCTAACTCTTTCCCTTTATCTTTCTGTCTCTTCACTTGT
The DNA here is from genome assembly GCF_023375975.1 of Astyanax mexicanus. NCBI lineage: Eukaryota > Metazoa > Chordata > Actinopteri > Characiformes > Acestrorhamphidae > Astyanax > Astyanax mexicanus. Next base: position 29,884,067 of record NC_064428.1, read on the forward strand.
CTTTCCATTCTCTCTTTCTTTCTTTTCATCACTCTCTGATTCTGTCTTTCTGTTTCTCTTAGTTATCTTTCCATTCTCTGACTGACTCTCTCTCTCTCTCTCTCTGTCTGTTAATTTTTTTGTCTCTGTCTTTCTGTTTCTATCGACTTGTCCTCTCTCTAAGTCTTTCTCTTTATCTCTCTGTCACCCTACTTGTCTCTCCATTCTCTCTCCCTTTCAGCACTCTCAGACTGTCTTCCTTTTTCTGCCCATTTATCTTATCTTTCTATCTTTTCTTCATCTCTCTCTCTCCATCACTCTCTCCATGTTTTCCTCTTTCTCTGGTTCACTGTTTCACATTTACAAAAAACACACAAACACACACACATTCACATCACACACACACACACTCGGACTGTGTCCGTCCTTCCCCTGCAGTAAGCAAGTCTAGCCTCCCCGTCTCTGGGCCGCAGGCACACACTGAGGCCAGTAATGTGTTCATTTCTAGGAACACATTGATCAGCTGCCGTCTGGCGGCAGTACAGTTATGTGGCCGGGGATTTCATCAGGCTTCTGAAAAAACATTTCAAGGTCATCGTCTTTGTGCCGTGTTCACGTAGACCAGCCTAAGAGTGGCCGGCAAGTTCTTCACTCTTCACTGTGTTAAAAACACACAAAAAAACAGCAAAACTAAGAAATTCAGGCGCACAAGACATAGATGAGACTAGATATAAATAGGAGACAATGTATTGTCTGGAGAGCGTTTTTATCTCTAAATTAGTTCTTCTTCTAATAAAGGCCTTAAATAATGAAATACTTATAATACTTATAATAATACATTTTCCTGATTACTATCATTTACACACCATTTTACTTTACTTGAGTTATTATCTTTATCTGTCTTTGACCGTGTTATCTAAACTAAGATTTTTCAAATTGATACTTCATTTTCATAATGTCTCTTAATATTATAAGCCTTCTTTATGACGGCAGCTGATTCCTGACATTGAACATTAAACATACACACTTAATTTTCCCAACGTGCCGGTGAGTGATGTGTGTTTTTATTGGTTGATTGCTTAATGTGTGTGTGTGGTTGTGTAGAGGGTTGTGCCACAGACAGTAACAGTACAATTTTGGTTTTACTGCATTTCGCAATTTCAAATAATTTGCATGTGCAACTTGGCTATATGATTTATTAGTAGAGTGAAAGTTTTTGAGAAACCAATTGCACAATTTTTGTAGTTTCTGAGGGTTGCTATTTTCAGGTGAGTTCAGTACTTGCTTTTTAGCTAGCATAGCTAGATGCTACTGAAGGCAATTGGTGTTAGATAACTCTAGTTTTGCATTGGACACTAGTTTTAGTGTAGAAACTGCGTACCCAAAAAAAGAAAGTTCATTTATGGACATGCAAATCAGTTCATTTAAGATTTTCAAAAATATGATGAAAAAATTGGAGCGTTTCATCTTGCTTACAGTATTGCAATTTATTGCAATATATTGAATTTCAACTTCTGTATTGTGATATGTAGTGTATTTTGTCAGGTTCTTGCTTATTTTTGTTGTTGTGAGTGTGGTATTCAAGTCTTTAAAAAGCTTTAAAAAGTTTTAAATGTAATTTTTCCATATCTGCAGATACCCTACACAAGCCAGAGAGCTACCACACAATGTGCTGACTGGGGTTCAGTTCTCATTCTGGTTGATTATGCTGTGTTACACCAATAAGAGTCCTTGGGCAAGATTCCCTCTGCTATATTGGCCCACCTCTGTAACACAGTTATAATGTTGTAAGTCACCCTGTGTGAATGTAAAAAAAAAGATTAAGTGTTGGTATTAAACCAAGAGAGGAGAAAAAGAGAGAAAGAAAGAGAGAGAGAGAAAGAGGCAGACAGCATTTGTGTAGGATGAGCTATAGATAGCAGTAGGAGATTAAAAATCACCTCTTTTCTGTAATGCAGCACTCCAGCCAAATCCTCTCGTCCTTGTAAGTCGTTTCTCGTCCATGTTTTCTACAAACTGTGACCCTCGCCATCGCCGCTTTGGCCTCACTTTCGCCCCCTTTCAGTCGCAATCCAGTCATCAGCCCACTCACATGTCTCAGCACTAATAAATGTTATTACAGTTTGTAGGAGGCTTGTGTGTCGGTAGGCTATAATAAAGGAATCAATAATACACCAGTTATTATCCTTAAGTGAGAGACACTCACTCTTATTTGTCACCAGCACTCTTATAATTGTGTCCAATTTCTTTCCTATTGTACACGGAGGAAAAAAAGACGCCCACTTGGCACACAAACACACACCTACAGGCTCTTGTCCAGCACGTCGCGGCATGAAGCTGATTATGATTGGGCTCCAGCTGAGACGGGAGGCAAACATATCCCGACATGAAAAGTTGGGCTTGTGTTATAAACAGATGTACTGGAAGGCAGCCTGCGGTTACATCTGCACATCAATCAGCATCATCGGACAGACAGACAGACAGACAGACAGACAGATAGATAGATATCACCTTTTGGTGATATTTAAATTTATCAGTAGAAACAACCCACATGTTGTAGACAATATTTATAGTGTAACAAACATTATGTAATGCAATAGTAAACTGTAAACATAAACAATATAAAGCAAATAAAGTAAATAGCAAAACAAAAACAAAATAGGTTACTTTCAAAATATTGTTAGAATCAAGATATGGAGTTTTTTTTTATAATGTCAAAATGTTTGCGGTATTATTGCATACGATATAAAATAGCTATAATATAACTACGTTATTCATTTTGTTTCAGTATACATATTACACTGACATGCCAAAAGTCATGGGATAGCAGTATGTAAATTGATTATAAAGTGTGATCATGTTATTATTACGTAATGGCTTATTTTTTACCTTTAAAATAGTATTTCTTTAAGTAGCAAAAAGCCATTTAATGTTACAGTACATCTTTAAAAAATCTAAATAAATCCTAAATACTTCTTAGTTACATGTAAAGTAGGGGTGTGCCATATCATATCGTACGCAGTAATATCTCCAACATTTTTGAATATCGTGAACGATATTATACCCTGAAATATCGTGCCATTTCTGATTATCACATCTGTGCACTACTTTTTTTTGCTGTTTTTAGCAAAAGAAAAATTCACACTGTTCTCATTTCCCATTATATATCTACTAGAGGCAGATTATATCTGTTCAGTATCATTTATTTTACTTTAATCCTGGATATATGGAGATATCTGGAGTGCATTATTATTATTAGTATCATGACATTCTGGATCAATGGCTTTTGTTACAAATCTGATAAAATTATGGTGTTTTTTAATATCTCAGTTAGGGGTGTGCCATATCATAGCGTACACAATAATAAAATGTAATTTTTATTTTGTTGCAGTAGTGTATTCTTGAAATAATTATTTAATTCAAAAAAGTATCGTTATCGTGAAAATACCATGAAATATTATATTATTTTAGGGCTATATCGCCCACCCCTAATGTGAAGCACAACTAAAAGAGAATACTATTATATAATACCCACAGAAAACACGGTCCCTTAGCCTCTTAATACAAACACAGCCCTGCTGTAACCAGAAACCACTTAAAACAGCATATATGATTAGTAGATAGTTTAGTAACATGCTCAGGCTGACGTATTACTCAGTTTCTTCAGTGGGTTCAGTCTTGTTGTGGGGTTGTGTTTCAGTATGAAAGGGTGGTCTGACAGTTGCAGTGACTTATCTCTTATTCCTAAACAGAAGCTTGGCAAGATCCCCCCAGAGAGTTTGTTGCTCTTTAGCTAACAACTTGATATCAACTTCTGCAGAGCTGCGAGACCAAATCTGATCTCAGAACTGCTTTAAAAAAGAGTGGTTTGGCCTCTCTCTGCCTCCCTCACGACCAACTGATCTGTGCTTTTACACAGAGTTTGTGTTTCTACACTGACAAAATCTCTCGACTTACCTCAAGACTTTAAATGGATTATTTAACCCAAATAAAAGTGTAGTAGGGTATCTTACACTGACCCCAGACTTTAAACACGCTAAGAAAAGGGTCAGAGCTGATCTTAAAACAGTTTAAAGTGGGGATTTGACATCTTCTCTACATCAGAACCAACAGATCTGTGCTTTTACACAGAGTTTGTGTTTCTACACTGACAAAAATCTCTTGATTTACCTCAAGAGTTTAGATGGATTATTTAACCCAAATATAAGTGTAGTAGGGTATCTTACACTGACCCCAGACTTTGTACACTCTGAGTAAAAGGTCAAAGCTGATCTCAGAACAGTTTTAAGTGGTGATTTTACCTCCTTCTGCTAAAACAGAACCAACTGATCTGTCTTTTTACACAGATTTTGTGTTTTTACTCTAAAAACAATCTCTATACCGACCTTAGACCAGGTTAAATGGATTACTGGTTATAATTGACTGCTCATTTATCCATTTGGGCATTCACACTGACCACAGACTTTGGTTCACTCAAAGACAAAAGTCAAAACTTATCTCAAAACAGTTTTAAAATGCGATTTGACATACTCCCTATATCAGAACCAACTGACCAGTGCTTTAAAACTGTTTTTATGTTTTTACACTGAACAGAAGAATTTTAGATGGATTATTTGTCCATATTTACAGCTTTTTACAGTGTATTAGGGCATCTGCACTCTCTTTAGACTCTTCATCCAAAATCAAAACTAATTTCGGAAAAGTTTTAAAGGGTGATTTTTTTAAACAGATTTTGGGTTTTTATTCTGAAAACAATTTCTATATTGACCTCAGAAAATATTATTAGTTGTAATTAACAGATGTTATAAAAATTAATTCAGTTTAAAGTTTACTTGGTCATCCACAATGACCTCAGACTTTGGTTCACTCAAAGACAAAAGTCAAAACTGATCTCAGAACAGTTTTGAATGATGATTTGACCTTCTTTTGTCTACATCAGAACCTACTGATAGTGACCACAGACCAGTCTAAACACATATTTGTTCCTAATTTACAGCTTAGTTGTTAAATTGAATCCTTTTTTTAATTGCATTTGGGCATCCACACTGACCCCAGACTTTGGTTCACTCAAAGAAAAAAGTCCAAATTAATATCTGAACAGTTTTAAATGGCGATTTGGCCTCTCTCTCTGACTTCCACCTTACCATTGCAGATTTAGTTTTTACACTAGAAAAAAAAACTCTTTTTTCTGACCTCAAAACAGGTTAAACTCATTATTGTTTCTAATTTAGAGCTCAGTTTTCAAATTGAATCCAAATTTATAAGTTAATTTGAGCATCCACACTGACCTCACACTTTGGTTCACTCAAAGACAGAAGTCAAAACTGATCTTAGAACAGTTTAAATGACATATTCCCTATATCAGAACTAACTGATCTGTGCTTTTACACAGATTTTGTGTTTTTACACTAGAAAAAAAACTAGTGTGAACACATTACTGAACAGTTTAAACACATTATTGTTCCTAATTTCCATCTCTATGGTAAAATTGAGTCCACACTGACCCCATACTTTGAAAAAAGATAATTCTGCTCAAACTCCTAACTGATCTCAGAACAGTTTAAAAGGCTGATTTTCTCCCCAGCTCAGCTCTAATCAGTCTGGCACACTTTATTTATTTATTTTTTTTTTGCTCCTCTTCCTCAGGCATTAGGCTGGTGCGCTGCTACGCCACTGCTTGTCACCGGCGGTATTGAGAGTGGATAAAAGCCGGCTAATCCACTTTGAGACAGAACGATGCCAATAAATGAGCGCATAAATGAGGGTGCACTCGCTGGCCCTGCATCCGTTCTGCCGTGGGAGGATAAAGAGAGAAGAGAGGAGGGGGGAGAGGAGAGAGGTAGAGAACAGAGGATAGAGGAAAAGTTGAAGAGATGGAATAGATAGAGAATAGAGCTTTACGATATTGAAAAAAAAACATTGCGATATTTGATTGTTTTGCGATATGTTCTGTATTGATGTATTATTTTAAAACTAGTAGAAAGAACAGTTCACCAAACCAGTTTCCATAAACTTACGGAATAAAGTTTATTCCTGGTGTGGTGTTCTTTCCAAGATGGCCGTGGAGATTCAGGTGTGTTTACCAACAGGTTCACGCCCCAAGGTCAGCCATTGGGTACTTTTGGTGTGAGGGTCTTTGAATATCAAAGTTCTTTGTGATAATGATGACCCCAACATTCCTCAAGAAATCCGTGTCCCAAATTAGGGTGGATGTCACTCTGTTGTAGTTTGTAGGAAAATTAACTGTGGATAAAAGTAATGGATGGCACGATAGCTAGCTTGCTGGATTAGCATATGTGCTAAACACATGTAGCACGACAGCACACAGATTTTGGGGAACATGAGGGAAATGCTGAATCGTATAAGCGTACTAGGAGATTAAAATGCCTGACTATAACATAAAATGCATAGCTACTTGTGTTGTCCTGATACCAAATTTACAACTCTCGATACAATACCTGCCAAAATATCTCAATACCGATACTGAAACGATACCTCAACAAAAAATAGAACATCAGGAAAAGTAATGGAATAACACATAATTGAACTTAAAATTATTCGTTTTTTAATTATTTAACTTAATGAATTACAATAAATAAATTGCATTATATTTTATTTCAATGCTTCTGAGTTATTGAACATATCTGCACAAAAATGTCCTCTTTTTTCTCACTGACTTATTTTCTGGACAGTTCCCTGACTGTCAGATGTGTATGCAAAATAATTTGATACTTTGTTTCGTGTGTGTAGTTTTTCTACAAGCTAAGGACGGTCCTCAAAATTGCTTGTATTAGCAACCATGCTACGCATTCTCTTCTGACTGAGAGAGGAGGCCAGTGCTGGAGTGCTGCTCTTTGGAAATACCGCTCTTGTTTTAAAACTCGCTCATTTGTTTAGCACTGGATAAATGGGGTATTGGACCATTTTTAACGAGTATCTGAATAGATTTTTTTGTCATTTGGGAATTGATTCAGAATCGTCCACATCTGAATCGTCCACATCTGAATTGAGATGCATTTAAGAATGGAAAAAAACCAAACTTAGTCCTAATAGAGAGAGAATAAGGGAACAGAAAAGAGTGCCAAGTGGTCCAGCAGTCTAAAGCACTATGCCACTATGACTGGGAGATCACTGGTCTGAATCCCGGTCGTGCAGCTTGCCATCAGCTGGAGCCAAGAGAGAGCACAATTGGCCTTGCTCTCTCTGGGTGGGTAGATAGTGCTATGTTCTTTCCCTTCATCACTCCTAGGATGATGTCGATCAGCACAAGGCTGCATCTGTGAGCTGATGTATCAGAACCGAATCACTGCGCTTTCCTCCGAGCACACTGTGATGCTACTCGGTAATGCTACATCAGCAGCAGTTTGAAAAGAGGCAGAGGAGGCATGTGCTAGTCTTCACCCTCCTTGTGTTGTGGAATCAGTTGTGATGGGGGATAAACAGCTGAGTAGCAGCTGAATGGGTGGAACAGTTGGCTTAGTTAAACAGAACAGAAAAAAGTGGAATAAAGAGAGAGAGAATAGACTAGTGATTCCACATGGTAAAATAACCAGTGTTAAAAGATTACCCACTGTGGCTACACAATGTGCAGGATGGAGAGAACACTGTAGCTGCAGTTAGGAGAACTAGACTAGTAAAACTTAAAGTAGTGGAGAAAAATACACTGTGTGTGTACGTTTTTTTTTTTTTTACTTAAAAAGCCCCACTTTTACGCCGTGAGGACAGTTGGTTTGTTACCATAAGGGGATTCTTTTTTTTCCCTCAATTATCTCCCCAGTGTTAGTCATTGTTGTATTCCCACCTGCCTGTCTGAATCTCTCCGCCATTATTCGCCGCCAACCAATCTGGGAGCGTGAAGGCAAGCGTGTTCCTCATCCAAGACGCAGGAGTCCAGCTACCACATCTTTTTAAACACTCGCCGATCGCGCTAGAATGGTGTGTATGCGAGCTGGCAGATGTCTACAGTCGGCTGGCGCGGCTGTAGTTTGACAGACGCAGACAGAGAGGAACTAAGCCATTATTCCACCCCGGAGACAAAACGACTAAGTGCGCTCTCTTGGACTCCTGACCACGGGTGGCTGTGGCACTGAGGGGATTTGAGCTCAGGTCCTGGGCTCTGGACCAAACTCTCAGCCAGCAGCAGCAGCGGCAGCACAACAGTGCGTGTTTATTTATACACAGAATGTAGACTGAACAAAAAAACATTGACCTCAGTGCTACCCATGTGGATATCTGACACATGGCTCGATATATTCACTATATGTTTACTTATGATTGAGCCATTTCTTTCTGCTCCAAAAGCATATAGGATACTCTGCTTCTCTGCTTGCTTTATTATTACCCTTCTTCCAGATCAGGGTCAGATCAGATACAGCAGTGCTGCTGGAGTTTTTAAACACGGTGTTTTAAACACTCACTTTTTAAACACTTACTTTTATCATCTCTCTGCTTTTCTGTGTTTTCTTCTACATGTATCGAGATGCCCTGTTCCTGATGTTACCCAGCCTGGCTCTCCATTGCCGGCTGTGTCATAAATTAGTACCTGTTACATTAGCTATAGTCAGAGGTGGAAAGTAATGAATTACATTTACTCACGTTACTGTAATTGAGTAGATTTTAGGGTAATTTGTAATTTTTACATTTTGACACAAGTAATTTACTCCGCTATATTGGAAACTCCCAATTACTAAGTAAAAAATAAAATGCTGGGGGGGGGGACGAATTGTCTGAATAATAAAAAAAAAGAGGTTTGTTCTCCATGGCAGCGCAGCTGAACTTTTCCATGCAGTGTTTATATTGATTAGTGGGAGAGACGCTGTGTGAATCAGCTTGGGTCTGTGTGCTCTGTCGAGTTATGCTACCCATCGATATGTGCTTCTTTACGACACTGCGCATGCGCCAACCAACAGTTTTTTTGTATGTTTTCATGTTTTTAATGATAATCCTTAAGTTTTTATTGGGAACATTAAACAATCTGCTTAAATGTAAAAACAAACATGTAAATAGCAGTTAAAGCATAGCAATGGCAAGTTAAAAAATACTGTAAAACTATAAAAATACTGTTTAAAGTCACCTAAGTGACCAAACTTTTTAACAGTAAAGAAAAAAAATGGATCATAGAAACATATGCCACTTGTTCTTGAAAATGTTTTATGATGTGGTCTGAAAAAATACTGCTTGAAAGCCTGATTCACTCGTTCCATCACAACACATGCTAACACTCTCTGCTGAAAATGACCCATCACTCAGTAAATAAAAGCTGCTCTTTGGTGGTTTTCTCTCCTGTGGGGTCATGAGCATTAAAGACGAGGGTAAAAGGAGGATACAATGTAAAAGCATGCATAAAAATAGATACAGGACTACAGACTGTAATTATAGAGAACTGCTAAGTGTTCTATATGATCAGTGGGGCTAAACAATATATGGGTAATAGGTGTAGAAACAAAGAGATGGTCATAATCAGGGTCGTTGCAACAAGTCAAGCAAACCAAAAAAATTGCCTAGGACCCCAAGCTGGCCTAGGGCCCCTAGAAAAGGACCAGTTATGAATAGAATGCAACGCCAAACTGTGTAAGTGCCCCCTTAAATCTGTGGTGGTCAATTTAGGAAAGTCCAACAACACTGTTATCAGAATCCTCCTCAAGGGGAATCCTCCCACTAATTGATGACCGTAGCCAAACAGCCAGGTTTGTGATTCCTGCAGTCTGCAAAATATGAAACTTTAACAATCATGAAGCGTTGGAGTTATCCATCAGGACGCTAGAAACGGAAGAAAAAGCAAAAAAAAAAAAAAAAAAAAAGAAGATTGGATAAATTAGGTCTACTTGTTCAAACTGTGCAGTTTAGAACAGGTAGTGCAACTATTTATTTTTTTTCAAATGGGCTGATAATGGGGAACACACTGTAATATGTTATATTAACAGGATTAAGAAAACTGCACAATGTTTCAATAGCCTAAAACAGCCCTGGTCATAATGTTATGCTTGTTTGGTGTACATGTAGCCAAATACGGTTAAAATACAGTTATCGCTGCTATGGTTAGCAGTGATACTGAAGCTCACTGATTACCTGTTCAGCAGAAAAATAGCCAGCTCGCCCGTGTCCATGGCTGCATTGCATGCTGCTGCTTACACCTGGCAACCCTGAGTGTGGAAATGGGAGTGAAGGAATGGTGGTGGGCAGATTTGGAGGCATATCAAGTGAGAAAATACTGGCTGGAGCTCTGCTGACAAGAGCTGGCAGTGCTTATAAACTCAGCATGTTCTTTTATATATGATAATACATCCTGATAATGTTATGAGTTATTAAATAAATGATAATCCTTAATTGCCCTTTAAACAGCTTGTTTGGTGTTTATGTAGCAGAAACACTACAGTGCTGTATTGCTAAAGTCCTGAAAGCATAAGTGATGTTCAGCTTTACTGTGTGCATGTTTTTTGTACATGAAACAATATTAATGTGACAGTACATGCTGCTAAGTCACCATTAGGTTTAAGAGCAGGCTGAGTGTTAGTTTCCCTACATGCTCCATTACCTGATCTGATGTAATCATGCTCCCTGTGGTGTTAGGGAGTTCAGGTGCTGTTGTAGCAGGCTGGAACAAATACCTGTAGAAATTGCGACTCTCCACGGACGGCGATGATTACTAGGCTGGTGATCAGATGATGCAACAGAATATATATATATATATATATATATATATATATATTTCATGCTCTCCCACTCTGCATCTGCCAGTTGGCAGCACACGCTTGCATCTGTTTGACGCGTTTGAGACGAAGAGGCAGAGAAAACAGCGCGTTCCATTGTTCCTCCTCCATTCCGGCAGCTAATTTGTCATAACGCTATATACTCTTCATTCTAGTCCTCACCGCGTTCGCTGTGTGCCGCGGCCGAAGGGCTTTAATTCCTCCGCTCGCTCTCTCCTGCGTAGCCGCATGACTCTTTGAAGGCTACCCAGGTGTCTTTCAGTAAAGCGCTTTGTAAACAATGGTATTGGCCTGTCGTGAGGGCCAGTTAAAGCTTAGCACTCTGTTTGCGGCTGCTATCATTGCTGCGTGCGGCGCTCGTATTGATTTCGCCGACACACAGAAGCCCGATCTCTGGGGTTTCCACTTTATACCTCCAACACTTCAATAGCTCTTCAAAGAGGGAGTTAGGGGGTTTTGTAGCGCTTTGTACTGCCAGCTGCTTTGTGTGTGTGTGTACGTGCCTGTGTGTGTGTGTGTGTGTGTGTCTTTGTGTTAAACCAAGGTCACCACAGTGGTTTTCCAATAATATCTTCAACAAAACTGCCTTTAAGTCCAAAGCTTGGTTTCAATAGTTTAGATGTATGGAGTCTATGAAATCTATTCTATAGTCTTTCCTATTCTACACTCCTCTACTTAAATAAGGCATGTCGAATAGCTTTTGATGCAAATGCATAGTTCTTGGAAAAAAAAAAAATCTTTATTCGCTTCATTATGTTGAGCTCAATCTGACTGACATTTACAGACTCAGGATTACATGTATTTGGACAGTGATATAATTCTTATAATTCTACCTCTGTGCAATGCCTCAGTTGGAGTTGAAATGAAGCAGTAAGTGCAAGAGGAGTGTAGACTTTCAGCTTTACTTCTTCTGTAGTGTACAACGTAGTGGTTATCGTGGTTGATGTGGCGCAGTGGATAACACCACCACTACTACCACCTACTTTTGCCAGTAAGCTGCCACATCATGTGGGAGACTGGGGTTCAATTCCTGGTCTGGGTGACTGTGCTGTCACCAGTATTTGGGTCTTTGGGTAAGACTCCTAACATTACATCTGTAATAAACCCAAATCTGTAATAGGAATAACCTTGTAAGTCGCTCTGGATAAGAGCTTATGTGAAGCTTACGCAGTTTGCCAAATTGGCACACTTACTCTGTAGCTAATCAGTGGATATGTTTGTTTCAGTGTCCTTACTACACTATTGGTTTTGGTAAATTACCCAGCCGTAGTTAGTAAACCTTACTGAAGCTCAGTGATTACCTGTTCAGCAGAAAAATAGCCGGCTTGCCCATGTCCATGGCTGCAGCACACTGTTTGTGTGTATCTGTGTATACCTGGCAACCCTGAGTGTGGAAATGGGACTGAGGGGAATGGCGGTAGGCAGATTCTATGGCAGTTCAAGTGAGAAAATACTGGTTGGAGCTTTGCTGACTAGAGCTGCCAGTGCTTAAAACTTTAAACTTTTGAACATTTTTCCTTAATATCTGATAATACATCCTGATCATGTTATGAGTTAGTAAAGAAATTATAATCCTTAATGGTCCTTTAAAAAGTGGTGGGTGAATAGTTGGGGTTAAATGTGTGTCTGACTTATATGCTAATATATACAAAATAAAATAAATAAAATAAAGTTAATTTCTATTAAAATATCCTCAGTTAAACATTGCTCAGTCCACTAATGTTAAGATTGATTTTAATTCCTGATTTCTTTTGTCATAAGTTCTTTCACTTGTTTTGGGTCAATAAAGCGTTTTCACACCAACATTATTTGGCGAGGTGGTCTTGGTCCGGTTTCAAGCAAATTCTGGAGCAGTTTGTTTGTGGTCTTGATCCGTCCCAACTATCAAATACACTGCTGTTCAGTTGCAGTTTAACCTGATTATCCTGATTTAATTACCCAGACAGTTATTACATCTATAAACAAACACTGTCTCGGCTGCTGCACCAAGCCAAATTGTTTTCTCACTGACTGCATATGCTCCGCTCTCGCCACTCACGATTCCGCGACTCAACTTTTTATGCATTCGGTGGAAAAGCAGCTTCACAGTGCACAATTATTCACATTGGTTTGGAAAACAAAACCTGTAAGTTATTTTACCTTCTTTCTCCTGTTACAGACAATTCTGACCAACCAGAGAAGACAAGGTGCTTTCATAGTTTGTTGGGGCATTTTTTGGTGTGTTAGGTTTGTGCCTGTGTGAAAACAAACCAAACCCAAGGGGAAAACGTTAAACGTTCCAAGTGAACAAACTCTTTAACTAATTCAGACCAGAAAAATAAACTTCAAATGTCAAAATGCATTAAAACACCATTTTAGCTTTCAGTGTGTACTAAGTATAGTGTGACCCTCGTCTATTTGCATGAAATAACTGAATATATATACAGCTCTGGAAAAAAAAAATATATAAGACCACTTAAAAATGAGAAAGATGGATGATCACAAATTATTAAACCAAGCTGAACTGCTTGAATTTTTGCACCAGGAGTAAAGCAGCATAAAGTTATCCAAAAGCAGTGTGTAAGACTGGTGGAGGAGAACATGCCATGATGCATGAAAAGTGTGATTAAAAAACAGGGTTATTCCACCAAATATTGATTTCTGAACTCTTAAGACTTTATGAGTATGAACTTGTTTTCTTTGCATTATTTATTCTGCAAATAAATGCTCTAAATGACAGTATTTTTGGGGGAAAATTTGTGAGAATTGTTGTCTGTAGTTTATAGAATAAAACAACAATGTTCATTTCACTCAAACATAAACCTATAAATAGCAAAATCAGAGAAACTGATTCAGAAACTGTATTTTTTAACCTGGTCTTTGCATAACCTTTGACTGTGACTGAGATTTATTACATTTATCAAAAGCTACCCTTTCTGATCACAAGGAACCTAATCGGTTAGGCCAGTCTCTTGCCTTCCCACTCCAGCACACACACACACACACACACACACACGCACTCTCACCCTCACCCTCCATTGCCTCGCTATTGTAATGAGAATCAATTTGTAAATTGCACCTTGACATTTCCGAGCCCGGTCCCTCGCGCGGTGATCTTGAGCGTAACTCTCAGCACCTCCGACTCTTCAGCTTCCTCCTCTCCTTCCTGCACCGCTCTGACTTTACAACCCCGCTAAAGATCTGCCACTATCGGGTCAATTTATCTCAAGTATTCAACAAAGGAGCCATTCTCCTCAGTTTGTGACATTCAAATTCCAAATGTCACCTTTTTTCTGCGCTGTCTTCTCTGATCTGGATGAAAAATGAGAGGGGAAATGCTTTTCATGCTTTTTTAGGTTTCGTGTCACATGCCCCCACCCATACACACACACACACACACACACACACCAATACACACACACACCAATACACACGCTCGCTAGCCTCCATGATTATTTGCTTATCACCCAGACTCCAGATTCAAAGGAATTTGTTTAGTTGGTATTGTTAAATGTCACTTCTGTAACGCTGCTATATATGGAGGCCTACTGAAAGAGAACTGGGAACAATGGAATAATAGATCTAATGGATTCTGTTGGAAATGCATACACTTTTTCATAATTATTTTCTCCTCTTTCAGCCCGTGTTTGAAAGTCAACAATGATTAGTTTATGAATTATGCACAGAGGCCCGCGGGCTGTGTACAGTGAAACTGGGTTCAAGCTTTAACATAGCATAAGTCCTTCGTTCTTCTGCCACAGCTCATAGCTGGAGTGTGGCAGATAGTCTGTGGTGATAGATAACAGTTTAGATCTGTGAATGGACTGTGATTTAGAGTGATTGAAATTAGTCGACTAGTCACGATTATGTTGACTATTAAAATAATCGACGACTAATTTAATAGTCGATGCATCGTGTTTTTTTTTTTTTTTTTTTTTGACTTTGTTTTTCTCTCCAAACTGCTGCGGCTGCCTTTCTGTCCTTGATGCACATGCGCAGTAGTGGAAACCGGGGTAGGCAGTGAACGACATCCCAGGACAGTGGTGCAAATGCGGTGCATGCCGCCTATGCGATGCATAGGGGCGCTGCACTAGAGGGGGCGCCAAATCAAAGCCCCAAATAAATTTCCTCTCCGTAGAAACAGCCAATCAGCTTGCTGGTTTGCGGAGCACGGTGGGGAAGTAATGACAGGACGCTGACGATTTTAAAACGTATCTCTCCCCCCCAAACGTTAGCAGGTGGGGTCTGCATATTTTTCCAAAGTACCTTAGTTAGCAATCAGAAACACTATGAAAATTTTACTTCTTTTGAGCTTCTTTACACCAGTATAATTAATCCAGTTACAAAAAAGAATGCATTTTCTTTAATTAACTTCTACAGACCACCAGGGCCCTATTTAGAATTTTTAAAAGAATTTAGTGATTTTGTCACAGACTTAGCAGTAAGTAATGATAAAGTGATTATAGTAGGAGACTTCAACATTCATTTCGAAAAATTGGATGATCCATTAAAAAAGGCATTCACATCGATTTTAGACTCAGTTGGTATTATTCAAAATATAACAGGACCTACTCATTACTGTAATCATACTCTGGATTTAGTTTTGACCCTGGGTGTGAGCATAGATAACCCGAATATTCGTTCTCAAACCTCCGCAATTTCAGATCATTACCTTATTTCATTTAAATTACATCTCAGTCATAATATACGTACATCCCCTAGCTACTCTGTAAAATGTTCAATTACGCCTTTTACAGCCCAACAATTTACAGATAAGCTTCCAGACTTATCAACTCTAATATATTCTCCTGTAGACCCAGTAGAACTAGACAAACTAACCGAAGGTTTAGAAAATACCTTTCGCTCTACCTTAGATGTTGTAGCACCCCTTAAACACAAAATAGAGAGACAGAAAAAGCTCGCACCGTGGTACAATGATCAAACTCGTACCTTAAAGCAGTTAGTACGAAATTTAGAGCGTAAATATCGATCAACTAAACTGGAAGTGTTTCACTCTGCGTGGAAAGACAGTCTTGTTAAATATAGAAAAGAACTTAATAAAGCCCGCTCAGCGTATCTGGCCTCACAGATCGAGATAAATAAAAATAATCCTAGAGTTCTCTTTAGTGTTATTTCCAAATTAACTAAAAACCAGGCAGGTACTGAACCTCAGATTCCAGCCATTCACACCAGCAACGATTTTATGGACTTCTTCAATAGTAAAATTGAAAACATTCGGGATAAAATTAAACAGATAAATATTACATCCTCTCTGGCATCTGGTCTGGCTGATCTAGAACAAAACCCTGTTACTGAAGTTAGGTTGGAAGTCTTTAACCCACTTCCACAGCTAGAACTAGAGAAAATTATCTCCTCTTCAAACAGCACAACCTGCACACTTGATGCTGTTCCCACAAAATTACTAAAACAGGTACTGCCAGATATAATTAAACCTCTGTTAATGATAGTAAACTCATCGCTCACCCTGGGCCATGTACCCAAAGCCTTTAAAACAGCTGTAATTAAACCTCTGATCAAGAAACCAAATCTTGATCCTAGTGTACTGTCTAAATATAGACCTATTTCAAACGTACCCTTTATTTCTAAGATTTTAGAAAAAGCTGTAGCCCAACAACTTTGCTCTTACCTGCAAAGAAACCAGATCTATGAAAAATTTCAATCTGGATTTAGGCCTTATCATAGCACTGAGACAGCTTTAGTTAGAATAACAAACGATCTACTTATAGCCGCCGACCAAGGCTGTGTTTCCCTACTCGTACTTCTCCATCTGAGCGCAGCCTTTGATACAATAGATCATACTATCCTTTTAGAAAGACTAGAGAACATGGTCGGTGTAACCGGAACTGCCTTAGCATGGTTTAAATCGTACTTAACCGATCGCTATCAGTTTGTGAGGTTAAATGATATGTCTTCCAGTTATACCAAGGTAAGATATGGAATTCCACAAGGCTCTATATTAGGACCGTTATTATTTACATTATATATGCTCCCACTGGGCAAAGTTATTAGAAAACATGATGTGAATTTTCATTGTTATGCGGATGACACGCAGCTCTTCATATCAGCCAAACCTGACGACAGAGTGAGATTAAAGAAAATCGAGGATTGTGTAAAAGATGTAAAATCATGGATGTCGCACAACTTCCTCCTATTAAATAGTGATAAAACAGAAGTTCTCCTATTAGGCCCCAAAGCTGCTAGAAATAAATTATCAGACTTAATGCTAAATCTGGCTGACTTCTCAGCCACACCTGGTTCAGCAGCTAAAAACCTTGGAGTTATCATAGATTCAGATCTAGCATTCGATAAACACATATCTAATGTTACTAGAACAGCTTTTCTACACCTCCGTAACATCGCCAAGCTAAGAAATGCCCTATCACTGCATGACGCAGAAAAATTAGTACATGCCTTTATTACCTCAAGGCTAGATTATTGTAATGCGCTACTGTCTGGATGTTCCGGCAGTAACTTAAATAAACTTCAGCTAGTTCAAAAAGCTGCTTTGTGCCAACACCAGTTGTAAAAAGCGCTATACAAATAAATTTGATTTGATTTGATTTGATCAACTGAATATGTGTCAAGAATGTTAAATGACACATGAAAAATTAAAAATTATGTAAAATTAAATATATATTATTTATAAGTACAGTGATACAGAATACAGAATCTATCTTGGCTTATGCTGGTTACGTGGCACAAATCTGTACTTCCTGCTGTTAGGAATGACTTTGTACTTCAGAGGACCCTCTAAAAAACAATTTTATACCTTTGAGGTAGAGCTGGGCGATTAAACGATTTTATCGATTAATTCGAATTTACAGTTAAGGACGATGTGTTTTTATGAAAATCGATTTTCTCTGAGTTTTAATTTTCACCACCGACGCTCCCCTGTGGGCTCCTGTACTTCAGACTACAGGCTTAGCGTGAGGGTGCATTGTGTCAGTACCTAAACTATGTTGGAGAAAGCTTTCTAAAAGTTACTGGATGTTCTCACTGTTTACAATAGTTTTTTATTTGGCTTGTTTCTGGTTGCACTTTAACCACAAAGAAGACATTTAAGTGACTACTAAATAAATAAAAACTAGTATTTAACCATTTCTTTATCATATTTAATTAGATTTTTAGTAGGGGAAAAAAATCGATTTAAATAGAAAATCAGATAAAAAATAAAAAAATCGTTGATTTTTTTTTTGGGCCATATCGCCCAGCTCTACTTTGAGGGAACAATTATGAAAAGTGTACCTTTGAGTACAAGAAAGTACTCATATCATACCTCTGTTTTTTAGTGTGTAGATTAATCACAACAACAGAATTCTGAGGAAATAAACACTATATAGTAGCTCCATATTCCACATCCAACCACCCAGAATGAGGAAATGTGCCTTCAGCTGTGTGTGTGTGTGTGACTGAGAGAAAGAGAGAGAAAAAGAGTGAAAGAATGAGAGCGAGAGTGAAAGAATCAATTTCAGCATAAATAAAACACAATTTTGTATTTAATATAAAAAGCTGCATGTAAATTTGAAGGGGACTGCTTCCTATTTGTTAAAAACAGTAGCTTGTGCATCACATTATGCTGTTTGTTTACAAACAAAAAAAAAACTCTTGTGATGAAAGAATTAAAAATGTAATCTAATTTTGTATTCGATAATATACCATCGATAATTGTTTTTCAAAAATATCACCCAGCCCCTCTTTTTTTATACTTTCTAACTATTCATAATCACTGGAATCCATTTAATGTGCTTTCTTAAAAATAAAGACCATAAAAATGAAAAATTTAATAATTTTTCACTTTTACAGCTTTGCTGGCTTCATAACAGCACAGACATCGAAGTTTTACACCACCACAACTGGACACACCACATCTTACAAAGACAAACATTTTAAATTGTTTTTAATATAGGAGTACACACCACCACAGTTTTCAGCATTAACGCCCTGCAGCGCTCAGCGAGTTCCAGCACTGTTCAATTTCTCTCCAAGCCGCTCAGAGTGTTACCATTACTGCACATTTTTAACTCCAGAAAAACACCACAGAAAGCTATAGAAGATCTAAGGTGTCTTAAAAATTTCATCAAGGAAAACAGTCAAACCTCTTTTTTCCATTGATCTTGTAGCTTTTATCTTGCAGTGAACATATATAGAGATATATCACTTATACAAAACAATAAAGTCACTAAATGAGCCGGTCTCCAATACTTTCTACAGTAAACTTTATTCTAAAAGCTCAGACATTCCGGCTCAAACCTGCTGATCCAGCCTGGAACTGAAATATAAATGTAAATCATTGTGAAAGTAGGGCTGCTCAATCTTGTTGCTGAAGCTCTACCACCCTGGAGAGTGCAGATCCAACACACCTGGCTCTCCAAGGCCTTTATTACCTGGATCAGGTGTGTTAGATCAGGGCTGGAGCTAACCTCTGCAGCGCAGTAGATCACTAGGGGCCAGATTCACTGAAGATCCACAAGAAAAGTTTTCTAAGGGCTCTTAAGTTAAAACACTAAGAAGTATATAATAATGTTCTATAATTTAGATCTCAAAGAAAGCAAGGACATTCTAAAAGACCATTTTATTTTTAGAATATATATATTTTTTTACACTTTTTGTTTGTGGTATTCGTATAAAAGCAATTTATAAGACTTATATAATTGACTCATATTCTGAATTTTACAGCTCACCCTAACCCATAACCTCATTTTTTGTTATCCATTATTTAGTTAAAGTTGTGAAAAACTGAGAAAACACCAAATCAAACTAAGCTTTCACAAAATTTCTGTAATCAAGAGCTTGACGTTGGGTAGAAAACAGATAAAAAAAATAATTACAAAAAATAATAATTGGATAATTAAAATTGTGGTGAGACATTGAAATGCCATTATTTTTATATACAAACTTTTTAACTGATTTGGAGCAAAACAGAACAAGTATAAGTGCAGAACAAAGAATTAATATAATAAAATATTGATAATATCAGAGTATCACAACATTTTGTTTTGTAAGTATTGATTTCCAAAAAAAAAAACAGAACTAATTTTTAATTATTTGTTTATTGTAAAGATGTGTGTCAGACAGTGATTCTAAGAAAGCAAACTAAAAAAAAGAAATAAAAACACTGAAGTTGTAATGTAAGAATTAAAAATCTAATTTAGTCATGTAATCGAAAATTGCTATATTTGAATAACATTTTTTTTTTTGGTTTTATTTTTTGTTGTATATATCACCCAGCCCTTCGTTTGCTTTACTATTGAACTGTTCATAATCACTGAAATCCATTTAATGTGCTCCCTTAAAAATTGATGTTCATTTTGTTTTGTAAGAATTGATTTACAAAAAAAACACAGAACTGATATTTAATATTTGTTTATTGTAAAGATTTGTGTCAGACAGTGATTAATTTAGTGTTGTGTTTAGGTCCCGCCTCTAAATAACAGGGTGGTACTCTGTCATTAGATGCAACTGTTTTGATTGGATAAAAAGCAAACTTTGAAATGATAAATATGACAGTGTTTTTATATTATCTATGACAATAGTTTTCTGAACATTGGAATATATCACCTTGCTCATGCAACATCATATTGCTGAGTTCTTGCCAATACACAACCCTAGTACAAAAACATTGTAATAGTTATAGATGCACTGATCAGTGTTTTGGTCTATACTAATGTACTTTACTTCACTGTGTTTTTAATCAACCACATTAAAAACACAGTGAAACTGTGAAAAATGCTGAAAAATGCTTGCCTATCCAATGCTATAATCTTTATTTTTCCGAAGTTTGTTTTTCCTTTAGCTTTCTGGCTGATGTTGCTGTACTTTTGATGGTGGTTAAATATGGTCTGAAACTGTTTGCTGGTTTGTGTGCATAGTGGTGTTTATTAGTTCTGCTGTGTTGCGGTGCTCATATTTACTCACTGCAGGGGCTGAAAGCCGCACTTTTGAGAGGGATATCCAGTTAGTGGTCTTACTCAAAAATGTTCTTTCTTTCTTCATCCACAATGTGTTACGTGGTAGTCTTACACATTCTACAAATATATATAGGGGCAAAAGGGGCAAAAAGAAGCATCTTGCAAAACTGCAAGTGACCGAATAGATTTTAAAAACAGCTTTTCACACATAGCCGCTGTAATCCTTAAATGCTAATTTAAGAATGCTAATAAGAGCATTGATTTAGTTTAAAGCTCCGATTGTTCAGAACTTCACTCCCGGGGCTCGGTTTTCCTGCAGTGTTTACTTGCAGCACTAATCTAGCGCACCTGGCTGTGAGATTCAGTTTCTGAAGAAGCTGATTAGCTGCAGCAGGTGTGTTCGATAAGATCTGGAGCTAAACCGGACAGGGTCGGGGGTCT
Source organism: Astyanax mexicanus (assembly GCF_023375975.1). Taxonomy (NCBI): domain Eukaryota; kingdom Metazoa; phylum Chordata; class Actinopteri; order Characiformes; family Acestrorhamphidae; genus Astyanax; species Astyanax mexicanus. The sequence goes on from NC_064428.1 coordinate 29,905,104, forward strand.
GCGTGAGCCGGGTCAGGCACCCCTGGCTTCAGGCCTGCCTTGCTCATTGTGTCATGTGATGCCATAACTTCGCTGATTGAAGATCGATACCGTAGTCAGTGGAGCCGTGAAACGATGGGCCAAAAGAGTAGGATCTAACAAGCAGGCCAGTCTATTTATACCCCCGGATTGTACTTCTCGTCAGCGCCACAGGAAATAGAGAACACCAGGTTTTTATCAACGGGAGGTCAGCTCTGCCCAGACACACCACTGAGACACAATTTCAGCTAACATACATCATGTGGATTTTACACTTCACACACACACATAGACACATGCATGAATTACCCGTGACTAGCAGAGCAGCATTAGCATTAGCTTAGAGTGACCATAGTTTGGATTTTCAGAAAAGAAGACACAGGGGGCATGCAGATGTTTGCCATAGTTAGGATATTATGGGATATGGGTGGCAGGATTTAAGTAAGCCTAATTTGTAGGACCATAGCAGTTTGTCTATGTGAGGGTGAGAGGGATTATATAAAATATTTATTAAAAAAAACATTCACTCAAACAATGAAGAATATAGCTAAATAAAAATAAACTGATAATGCCAAATCCTTCTTTACACCCTATATATTAAACTAGGTTATGCCTAAAACTACAGTCAAATTAAACATCTAAATAAACATGAATACATCTGTATTACAAATACCATATTTTTGCACTTAAAATCCTTTAATTTTCCCAAAAATTTGCCGTCAGGTTGTAAGTAGCAGTAAAGCCACTCCACTGAAGTACAAAGTTACAAAGAAGTTTCAGTTTAGTTCTTTAGCACCGGGGCTGGAGTAGCATTAGCATTAGCTGCTAACCTCTATTTCTATTAACCTCTATCAGTGGTGAGTATTATTAATGGCCTGTAGTCTGCTGCTTACACCGGCTAGCACTGCTGGAACATCATTAGCATTGGCTCAGTCAAGCTACGTGGGACGAACCGCTAGCTAATATCACCCTGGCTTACCAGAACACTCAGTTTCCCAGTTTCCTCATTGTAGCGCTGTCGGCTGCATTAGCCACTAACCGCTAGCAGTTATTCACTAATGCTAATGCTAATGCTTCAACCTTAGTGCTGGAGAAACTTGGGAATCTAAGCTTACTGTAAATAAACAGAAGCACTTAACTCACCCAAACAAACAGTTTTCAGGAGAGAAATCTGTGTAGATTACACATCCCGAGCTCATTTGACTTTGAAAAAAAGGATTTTTTTTGTTTAGCGAAGACAGTTTTGTTTGCTTAGCTTAGCTTTACTTAAATTAGTTAGCTACCCTCCAACACCACCCAGTGGCAAGACCTACTGAATTAGTTCTATATAGTGTCTCCTAAAATGCACTTTATAATCCAGTATGAAAAATAGACGTTCATTGATAGTGCGCCTTATAGTGCAAAAAATATGGTATACACTCATCATAGTTTTACCCAGAAATTAGTATTAGATAGCACTACACATAAAGGTAAATATGAAGGTTAACAGGCACAATAAAAATAAAATGTAGACTGCTACGATTAACCTTTGGTATACAGCCTCAAAAAAGACAGGCTCCTCCAAAATTCTTCTTAATTGAAATTTTTTTGCCATTTATAATGTCATAATATATGTCTTAAAGACTTATTTGCTGTATTAGGGGTGGGCGATATGGCTTTTAAATAATATCACGATATTTCGGGGTATTTTTGCGATAACGATATACTTGCTGATATAGGAAAACAGAAAAATAATTAATTAATTGCGGGAATATAGTATAAAAGTATAACAGTATAATCATAATGTGGCTAAATAAATAATATAGCATAAAATAATATAATGCAGCAAAAAATATTGCAGAATATTTAGTGCATGAATATAAAATGCAAACTAAAACAATTATACAATAAATACACTTAAAGCTTCACAGTAAATAATAGACTACTTTTAAGACAGAACAGCCCTATTATCACGATATGGATTTTTAATATCATGATATTTCTGTGTCACAATATATTGTATAGGATATAATATTGCCCACCCCTATGCTGTATATATCCGTTTTTGTTGTAGTATTATTTGTATAGTTCTACCCAAGCAAGGGTTATAAATCACCTCAGGCTGAAGAACTTATCTTGCTCTAAACCCCCATCATGTTTAGATTAGATCTAGATCCAGAGCTGAGCTGGAAATGGCATGTTGCATCAAAATCGGCCTTGGCTTCTCACAGTATCAAACATCAGGTTAAAGCAGGATCCTGGACCTCTCAGCAGGTTACAGCACTTCAAACGAAGCCTCTGTGATACCGAGACAGCAGGAGGATTCTCAGACCTTTTGTACTTCGGCTTCTTTCTCTTTTCTTTTCTTTTCTTTTTTTTTTTTTCTCGCGTCTCCCCCCCCCACCCGACTCCGTTTGGCCTACTTTAGGGACTGGATTCCACAGACAGACAGACACAGACGGCTTCTGCCACTTCTGATGACTCTTTCTTGATGTCTCTGTTCTGGGGGTGGTGTAGAGGGCGGGTAACAAATATTCAACACTTGGTTTAGGTAGAAACAAAGCTTGCAGATCTTGTCAGCATCAGTTAAAGAGACGTGAAAAGCCAGGCAGTGTACTCAATTCTTCCTGACAGGGCCATCTTTATTATTCAGAGATAAACTTTTGACATTTTCGACCTGGATTTCTTAGCAGCACTAAACGTTTACGTAATATAATAATGTAAAAATGTCAGCGGCAGATTTAGAGACAGTGATTCAGCTCAGCTACAGCCTTAAACTAGAAAAAGACCCGTAGGGTATTACAGGGCATCGCACAATATGGTATTAGCATGGTACATTGGCCATGATAGCGATGATATCATGATAATAATGTGATCCTGTGATACTCCATATAAAGCATCAGAATTCTCTACAATACAATAAAATACTCCTAAATAAGCAAATTCCAGGAATTATGGATTATTTGTGTCAGTTTTACAGAATTTAACAACCAATATTTTTTTTTTTTACCGCGGGTTTACCCTATCTTTTTGATTACAGCACCACCATATGGAGAAATGAAGCAGCAACTGTAGCAGTTTAGAGCACCTATGTTTCAATTAAAATATCCATATATTTTACAGCATATTTTAATATGAAACTATATGAGTAAAGTGATAAGATATCTTCCAGATTTCCATTTACGCTAGCCCAATAGTGTGACACTGAGGAACCCTGAGTGTTCCGGTAACTCAAGACGGTATAAGCTAGCTAATTTTAATGCTGCTCCAGCAGTGCTAGGCAGGGTTAGCAGCAAGCTACAGCCTGACATGCTTGCCTCTGAATGTTAAAAGAGCTAACTAGCGCTTAGCTCAGTTAGTGGCTAATTGAAATGCTGCTCCAGCAGTGCTAGCCAGGGTTAGCAGCAAGCTATAGTCCAACATGCTCGCCTCTAAATGGCAAAAGGGCTAACTAGCACTTAGTGTGGTTAGCGGGTAATGCTAATGCTGCTCCAGAAGTGCTAGCCAGGGTTAGCAGCAGGCTATAGTCTAACGTATTTGCCTCTGAATGGCAAAAGAGCTGAATAGCGCTTAACGCGGTTAGTGGGTAATGCTAATGCTGCTCCAGCATTGCTAGCCGGGGTTTAGCGCAGATTACAGTCTGATAATACTCACCTCTGAACGGCAAAAGAGCTAGCACTTAGCGCGGTTAGCGGGTAATGCTAATACTGCTCCAGTCTCGAGTCTCGATGCTGGACACACTAAACTATAGAACTAAACTATAATGCTGCTTACAACCTGACTGATAAAAATAAGATTTTATTTTTTAATTAAAATATTTTTTATGTTATAGTGCGAAAAATATGGTAGTAATTATTGTCCTGTTTAAATAGTCTGTTTAAACTCTGATTGCAGAGCCTCAGCACATGCTGCATGGTATACAAACCCATATATAACCCCTTTTTTTGGCTCAATAAACATTTTTTTTTACAAGTTTTCAGATTGAAGTTTTTCAAACTCCATTTTTGCAACTGTTTAGTTGTATTGGCAGATTAATGTATAAACAAGATCTAGAAATCTGCTCAAATCACAAAGTACTCATTAACTTAACCACCTAGAATGCACCTTATTCAGTTTTTAATCACCTAAAAAAAACAACACAGAGAAAACAAAAGAAAGGGAATCTATTACGTCGATGGTGCTTGCTGTAGCTGCACGTGTAAACGCTCCATGGAGAGCTGTGTTTGGACCAAGGGTGAGGCCTAATCTGGTTCTGAGAAACTGCCTCCCTCATATATATCCCTTAATGAAGTAAGTCCAAATCTATCACCCCATCTAAGTGTACTTGCAGACATGTTTAATCTCCCTTTCACTGCGGGGCAGGAGGGGAAAAACATTCTGTGCGGAAATTTGGGGATAATTATGACCTCAGACAGAGACACGGGGTCTAGACGGGGTGTAATGAGATTTGGGCCGTGCAGCCAAAGTGCCCTGCGCTCTAATTCACCTCGCAGTGTTTGGGTGCGCCACGTCGCGCGGATCCATCACTTCCAGTCACGGCGATCCGGCATTGGCAGGCAGATTTGATTAGGGCGTACAGTAGTGCTCAAGCTGTCTGCAGATGTTTAGAGCGACTGGCCAGGCCCTTTACAGACACTCAGTGTAGCTATTAGTGTAGCTGTCTGGCCCATTTAACACACAGGCTCATATGTATTACAGATAGGCGTACTGTTTGTGCAACATTATGACACGTATCATAACACCGTGATCCCAAAATACACCCCAGTCTGACCTTACTTTTAATCTTTTTTTGTCTGCAGAGTTTCTACTGAAGATTAGAATGCCTTATGATTTGTATTAAATATTATTATTTTTCGCACAATAAGCAGCACTTAAAATCCTTTCATTTTCAGGGTTCCTCAGAGTAGCGCTGATGGGCAGCATTTACTAGCGCTAACCGCCGCTAGCACTGCTGCTAACTGCTTTAAAATATTGGAAATCTAATCTAATAAGCTTTACTCACCCTAAAAAACAGTTTTTAGGCGAGAAATCTGTGTAGATTTACATCCAGAGCTTGTTTGACTTTAAAAGAGAAGTTTTTTTTTAAGAATTACAGTTTTAAAGTTCATAAAAAATGGTAGATTATAAAAGTTTAAGGACATGACAATGTCTGAAATTGGAATGTTTTATGCTTTAGTTCTCTGTTGATAAAATAAGACTAGAGTGCACAGTGATTTTTACTCTAAATGATTTCAATTAACAAAAACATCCACTATTTTCATAATAAATAAAAGCCATTATTGTATGGCATTTATTCTGTACACAGTTGTATAATGTTGTTGTTTGGTAATTATGGTAATATAAATATATATTATATTCATAAAGATAGGCCTGTTTTTTTTATCAATTTATTGTACAATAAATGGTCATTTTTGCTGACCTCAGTATTGTCCATGCAGATAGAGCCTGTATGACATAAATTAGCCTGTATGTCGATTTTGTTAAAAAAAAAAACATTATTATATTATATAATATATCTTATATAATATATATTTAGATTTAGATTTTTTTGTTCATGTTCCAATTCCTAATTATAAATAATGATTAAGTTGAAGTAACTGCTCTTTAAAAGGTGTAATTGCTTTATTATGCTTTTATATTATTATTATATCAGTAGCATTAATTGGTCTAATAATGTTATCAAGACATATGAAACTAACATCCCTGTTCCTGACCTCTGACCTCTCTCTCGAACACAATAATGAACAGCCCAACACGCCAAAGATATAACAGGTGTTTAACCCCTTTAATACCTGATATTGCAACCCTATATCTTGTGAATTTCTATAAAAGCAATACATAAAAAGATTTCATGTTTGATAAGAAACTTACTGTAAAATATTGTAATGTAATTGTATTAGAGGAGATTTAAAACAATGAAGTAAATCTGCAACTGTCAAAATATAATACATATAAAACATACAAAAAACATAAAATTTACTGCAAAGAAAAAGTGTTTTTTAATCCTCTACACTTGTGTCCCAAATATGAGCCAATGTCTGTTAAGGGGTTAATCCTGGACTGCTTATTTGTATTAGATAAATACATTTTGAATTGGCTACAAAAGCATAAAAAGGGGCCTCAGGAGACAGAAATGGAATGTTAAGCATTATAAATTCTCTGAAACTAAAAACTCATAATGTGCACTGATCTCTCTCTCTTCCAGTTTAATAATTGTATTATTTTTTATGGTATTTTATGATTTTTAAATGCAGAATTAACACCTCATGGGGTAGGAGAAAGACAAAGCCTCAGGCCACGTTTTATTGATAGGCGCTGTAATTAAGTGCAGGGATGGAGACGAGGGAAATTGCACATTTATCATATCAAATTAGCGTATGTGGGCTCTCTGAGGGCGGCCTAATGACTCTGTTCTCGCCCCTGCTGTCACTGCAGGCCAGGCTTTAAAACAGCAAGAGCAGCCACATCACTGATCTGCTGCTGGGAGGTAGCTTTGTAGCGGAGAGTTTTGTATGCAGTTAGCATTTTGGCTAACTGAACGTGACACTGGAGTTCTGTATTTTTTTTTTTTTTGAGAATGTGAGGGAAATTTGGGGAATTATAAATTATTCTTAGTGTGGGACTATTAAATAATGTTCTTATCTGAAAGTGTAAGAGAATTCTAAGGATATTAAGTCAGTTTAGAACTGAAATTCTGTAGTTCTAATGCTATTTTCTCTGTCTTTTTTTCCACAGTGGTTCTTTTGGACACCACAGCTGTATTGGGTGAACTGGGCTGGACGACCTATCCAGTAAATGGGGTAAGTAATGAGATTGTATATTCACTACAACAGCCATATTCACTCATAGTACAGAAATACGAAATACGTCAGTCATGCACCATGCAGCCTGATTAAGGCGTGTTAGTCTTTGCTATCATAACGTCAGGAAAAGTACACCAAGTGCGACTAAAAACACACAAAAGTCAATACTAATTCTCTCAATTCATAATGGGTGTATTTTGAGCAAAAATGTAAAATAAACCAATCAGTGTGTCACTTGCCTCACGTTCCCTTTAAGAGCCAGATTGCTATTTTAATGGTGCATCGCTTCTGCACTTCTTAGCAGAGGAAACTGACCTGCGTGTTAATGCTCCGAAGAGCAGGGGTGTAGAGCACAGTGCGCCTGGATTGTGAAGATAGTAATAAATGTCGGGCAGGTGACTGTTGTCAAGGTTTTAATCAGACAATGGGGAACATGTGTTTTCTGCCGCCAAGATAGCAATACACCAGAAATTTACTCGAACACACCTTTTTTTTACCTGATGTATATACATATATTGCAGCTTGATGTGTTAAAAACATATCAATTTATGTACATCCCACCTTATTCTTTGAGTTTATTGTCTGGTTGCAAATCAAAAATCAGATTACAGCCTGACTGATGTAAATTGAGTTTTCCCGTTATCTGATTAACCAGATCTACATATCTAAACTCAATAATCAGATTATAATATGCATTTAGTGCTGATTTAACACTTGCATATTAGCTATTTGGTTGCTTGGTATAGTTTTAATGGTTGTGAGGTGGCTGTTACAGTGTTCCTGTGGCATCCTATAGTGGTTGCTATAGTGTTGCTAGGTGCCTGGTGTAGTATGCAAGGTGGTTATGAAGTCCGAAGTAAAAAAGAAAAATCATATATAGCAAAGTTGCCAGTGTTAAATTTGTAAATATCACAGTGTTAATTAATACAAACTGCAGGCAAGTGTTATATACTAAATGATGGACAATGAAACTGAAACACCTGTTATTTTAGTGTGGGAGGTTTCATGGCTAAATTGGAGCAGCCTGGTGGCCAATCTTCATTAATTGCACATTGCACCAGTAAGAGCAGAGTGTGAAGGTTCAATTAGCAGGGTAAGAGAACAGTTCTGCTCAAAATATTGCAATGCACACAACATTATGGGGGACATACCAGAGTTCAAAAGAGGACAAATTGTTGGTGCACGTCTTGCTGGCGCATCTGTGACCAAGACAGCAAGTCTTTGTGATGCATCAAGAGCCACGGTATCCAGGGTAATGTCAGCGAGATACCACCAAGAAGCACCAACCCTATCCAACAGGATTAACTGTGGACGCTGTAAGAGGAAGCTGTCTGAAAGGGATGTTCGGGTGCTAACCCGGATTGTATCCAAAAAACATAAAACCACGGCTGATGAAATCACGGCAGAATCCAATGTGCACCTCAACTCTCCTGTTTCCACCAGAACTGTCCGTCGCCACAATAAATTATTGTGCTCTAAAAACAGGTGTTTCTGTTTTGATTGCCCAACCCCTGTAGTCAAAATAATGGGCATAATATCTTCCCATATTAATAAAAACATGAAAACAATTATCCTTCACAATCGTCTGACCTAAATCCAACTGAAATGGGTGATTTGAGATGCCTCGAACTATTGTTCAGCACCTCCAGGAACTCAAAACGCTGAGAAAACTGTTTCAGGTTACTCAATCTCATGAAGATCTGTCCTCAAAGATAAATGTATAAAACTGATTCTGGTTTGTTTCACACAAAAAACAGTAAAGCAGCACAATTACTATGTTTTAGTCCACACTGAACAGGAGTGAGCCCTTGACAACCCAGGATTAGACCTTTTGGGGTGTTCGAGCCACGCTGTGAGTTTGAAGCACAGGGTGAGCGGTAATTCTCTGCAGAACGATGCATTTAGCCTGACTGCAGGTGTAATCTGTTTGCAGGAAAGCTGAGGCACATTGAGTTCTGATACTTAGCCGTCCTTTAAAGTGGAATTTAGCTCAGTTCTTCAGAGCTGCACTGCATTTTCTGTAGAGCATTAATGCTCAGCTATTTAGCAAATTTGCTTCATCATAAAACATCAAAGCGTCTTTTGTGAGAAGACAGAAAGCATGGCATGCTAAGTTCTGGATAGATTATCTGTGAGGAGTCAAGGAAGCCAGACTGATGCTGTGCTGCTGTGCTGCAGTTATTACCCGCGCCTCCCGTAGTATTAGCAGTAGCTCTAGCGCTATTGGTGGAACTTACTTGCTTAAAATTACACTTATATAGCAGTTTTTGCCTTTCTAGGCACCATATTATGCTTACAATACAATTTAACATACAATCACTTACACTTAGTATTTAACCAACCAACACACACTGATGAGAAGCTGCAGCCAATCACGCACAGCTTACTCTCAACCGGAAACCACCGTCTACCTGCACTGTAAAACTCTACTAAAAGTTCACTAAACTCAAAACTTTTGTTTTAACAGATTACCTAATAAATTTTAAGTTCATGTAATATAATCTTTAAGTACAGTGAACTTAACAAATATATATACATATATATGAGGATTTTCCAAAACTTATATATTTGATTTACAAAATAATTTTTCTCAATTATTATATACTACATTAGTTTTAAGAAGAATTACATAATTAGTATAATTTCCACCAGCTTAACCAGAACACAAAATACATATTATACCTATTATATATATTCTTTTTTGTTATACCAACTACTTTGCATAATAATTCTTGAATGTGATGGTCAGGTGAATAAAATGTGTAAATTTGTATTTAGTTTTATCTTAGATTTCATTCAAGTATTTTTTTAATTACTTGTTTTTTTATATTACTGCAGCTCAGAAAAGTATGTTTGTTCTTACAGCTTACAACACATAAGCCAAGCAGTTAATTATAATATATGATCTACAAGTTTACATAATGTATCCAGTGTGTAGAATTACAACACAATGATGGAGACTGTCATAAATTGTGGGGGGGATATCACCCACCCCTAATTATAACATCAGGGTACTACTTTTTTGCGGTTTTTAGCAAAAGAAACATTCATACTATTCTTTTTCACATTATATATCTACTAGAGACATATTATATGTGTCCAGTATCATTTATTTTAATATAATCCTGAATATATGGAGATATTTGGAGTGCATTACTAGTATCATGACATTCTGATAGATAGATAGATAGATAGATAGATAGATAGATAGATAGATAGATAGATAGATAGATAGATAGATAGATAGATAGATAGATAGATAGATAGATAGACAGACAGACAGACAGACTTTAGTCATCCCCGAGGGGAAATTCTAGACATCCAGCAGCAGGTATGTAAAGTACACAAAGTTACAAAAATATAAAAATATATCGATACATATAAATACAATAAAATAAATAATTAAATGAAAAGTATAAAAGTACAGCCTTTAGTGTGTGTGTGTGTGTAATGGAGGTAGCGCAGTTGAACACAAAATCTGATCAAATTATTGTATTTTTAAATATCTCAGTTAGGGGCGTGTCATATAATATCATATGCAATAGTAAAAATATTAATTATATTTTTTAATTTTGTTGCAGTAGAGTATTCTTAAAATATTTTCTCAATTAATTTTGGTCATATCGCCAAGAATATCGTTATTGCGAAAATACCATGAGATATCGTGATATTATTTTAGCGCCATATCGCCCACCCCTACTGTGGAGGACTGCATTAGACAATCCATAGATATGGTATCTAGACACAAACCCACCAGGACAATTTTAGAGTATCCAATTAACCTCCTCTCTATGTTTTTTTGGACTGTGGGAGGAAACCTATGCAGAGATAAGAAGAAAAAGGAAGACTCCACCCAGATAGGGACTTGAACCCAAAAACCCCAGCGCTGACGTAAACACGACATAAACCATACACACAACGTAGCTGAAGAACTTTCTGACCATTCAGTCATGAGATCCAACTGAACCTACATTAAAGCTGAGCTGATCTTCATTCAAAGACTAACCCTTCAATTTCTTTACATTGAATATATGTTCCTTCATAATTAATCCGAAAATTAATTCACTCCTCTGTATAAATTTATAGCCGTTTGCGCTCATTGTCAAACATTATATTTCGGCTTGATCCGCGCAGCATTAATCTCTGTAACAGTGAAGCGTGTTAGAATGAAATTTAATCAGACTGAGTTAACACTATTCATAATTCAAGATGTATGCAGAGGGCTTTTTAAGGGGTAATTAATACCACAGTGCTCAGGCCATCTCCGCACTCGCTTTTCTCTCCATTCTGAAAGGAAATGTTTCATCTGCGCTTTCCTATCATTTCACCGAGCCTCCGTCTTAAAAAAAAAGAATACAATCATTTCCGTCAAGCCTTGAACGCTGTAAAAGAAATCTCTACAGGTTTGGCCTGAGCAGCCCCAGCATCTAAAGCCATTTTGAACTCTGGACCTGTGAAGACCTTTGACCAAAACTTCGTCTGAATGGAGCGACTCGCTCCGAAAAGTTTGCAGACGATTTTGTTGTGTAATTCCTTCGTTCTGATTTTTTTGAGGGTGTTTATTGAGGATGACTCTGCCAGGCCCGTTTCCTGGACCCCAATTTCCGTCTTCAAATACACTTCATTCAGTGCATTAGTTAAAGACACTCTTTAACAGTTTAAAACCATTTTCTTCATTTGGCGCATCTGGCCTGACGAGTCCTTGGCCGAACGACACATTTTGTGTTTTTTTTAATTGAAAATTGGTAAACATATTCTCTGTAGCCGCAGCTAATCAAACATCAAACAGTGAATATTTTCAGCAAATCAGAATCTAATACTCAGTTAGTCTTTCATCTTTCATTAAAAAAATAGAGGAAAAATTAATGGTCTATGTGGCCTCTGTTAAACTTTGACCTTTGGAATTCCTCGGGTCTCAGATGTTAATATCTTGATTAGCAAATCAGACCTGAAACTTCTGTCAGCAGAATTAAGATATTAAAGCCGTATAAATAATTATATGATATTAAGGGTGAGAATCTCTAGGCACCTTGTTTGATTGGATTAGATTATGATTCAAAACGATTATCAATCAAGCCTCATGATGTATCTTTCTCTTCTATACAGGATTTTCTAATTGTTCCTCACTGCATGACTACTTAGTACTTTTAAAGTAAATTTTCTGTAATGATGCATAATTAATCCTGCTATTTAATAGTAAGAGTCTTTTTTATAATAAGAGTATAAAAGCGGAGAGAGTGCGCATTTCTAGTGCAGAAAAACGGGGCAAAAGAGTCTAAAGGTTGCCGTAATTAAGGAGTTTAATATTAAGAGACATCATGAAATTAAACATCAATTTGAAAAATCTTAGTTTACACAATACTATCAAAGATAAAGATATTTAATCAAGTAAAATGGTGTGTAAATGAAATAATCAGGAAAGTGTATTATTTAAAGTGGTATATTTCATTATTTGTTTTATTACAGAGTGTGTCCCGTGACTTCAAATATATTTCTCCTTCTGGCCCCCAACAAAAAAGTTTGGACACCCCTGACTTAAACCAACTTAAACGAGTTTATCAGTGTATAAGTGTGTGTATAAAGGTTTAAAGCTCCTGTTTAGCTCCTTGTTAAGACACTACTTATTCTTTTGAGTGTGTGGTGTGGAAAAAAAAAAAAAAAAGCACTGCTGTAAACTGCTGGCGTCCAGCCCGGCCTCGCACTAAAAGGCGGTCGGGATGGAAAGACTGTAGCTGAGGGAGTTTTTGTATTAGAGCGCGTGTAAAATGACCTACTATGCACTAGTGGGGGTGATTTCCCACCGGAGCCGGCGTGCACATCTTCTTATTGGTTCAGCTCCTGCTCTGGAACCCATGTTGTGAAGGCGGGGAGGATTTTCCACAGTAACACCACATGAGTTTTCGTTTGTGCTGCAATAACAAGCCGGCGCACACCTCTCCCGTCCAATCAATAATTCATGCCATAATATCCTGCATGTAATGTTACCTGCTCTCAATACGTAGTGTCTGTCTCTCTCTCTTTATCTATTTGTTCTTTATGTCTATGTCTCTCTCTCTTTCTCCAGTGCTCACTCTCTCTCTCTCTTCTTCTCTCAGGTCAGGCTATGTCATGTTAATCAAAGCCTCTGTTCTTTTTTTTTTTTTTTACCAGATGGAACACACACACACCTTCTCTAGCCTTGGGAGACTTCTCCTGCCATTTAATTTGTTTTCTAGTAAAGGAGGACGAGAGTGTGTTTTGTTTACACTGACACAGACCTGTCCTTCGGGTATATTTCTCTATCTCCCTCTCTCTCCTTCTCTTCCTCCCTCTCTTTCTCTCTCTCTCTGTGTCTCTCCGTTCTACAGCAGGTTTGTTTGTGCTGTTCTGTTGACTATTCTCCCGGCTCTCCTCCTCTGTGCGTCCCTCAGAGGCGGCTCTGTAATTACTAAATGTGTCACGGAGCCTCGGTGATTTCTCACGCGCCGTATCCGGGATTCCTGCGTTTTTAACGCAGAGGCGAACATCCTCCCCGGCGCGACCCGTGCGAGCCGAGACCATACGTCGCATGTTAAATGAACCTCCCGAGCAGCTAAATCAGGAGCCGTAAACTTCGCTGAGCACTGAAGCCGAGAGAGGAAGTTGCAATGAAAACGCAATAAAAAATGCAATTAGGAAGGTGTTACGCAACTTCATACAGCGTCTGTGTAGCAATAACAAAGACAAGACGTGTGTGTGTGAGCTCCGCCTCTGCAGTTTATACCAGTCTCTTTAGACGTGGATGTTTACAATTGCTTACACCTTGCTTTAACCCCTTAGATCCTGTACCCTGTATATCTGTCTAGTACGCTTGTATACAGTAATTGATTCATTCATTGTGCATATCTCACATTTCCTTTATTCCATCGTCCCAAGTTTGTCTGTTGTTTTCTGTGTGTTTGTGGTCACTTGCTTGGTCCTTAGCAAAGACCCTAATTCAGCAATATACCTATGGAGCCATCCGCTACTTTCTTCCACGCTTCATTTTCCTCCAAACTCCTCCACAATCAACACAGTGTTGCTCTGCTGAAGATTCTCCGACTCTCTCTCTCTCTCTCTCTCTCATGCACTCGCTCTTTCACACGCTCTCTCGCTCTACCCTGAGATAATATAATGAAGTAAATAAATGACCTAGTCTGCCAGACAGACAACAATATTACACTACTATTATTACTGTCCACTTCTCAAAAAAACAGGAAAATACTATCATTTAAAACAAAATAAATAATGATTATAATTCATTTGTAAGTGATTGACACCACAAATATAAATATAAATAAATTGAGCAAATCTAATGCTGATATTTCTTAAAAATAACTCAGTATTTGCAGTTTAATCAGTATTTAGTAAAGTCATGCTGTTTTGTTTTTAATAAAGCATCACAAACAAAATGCTTACTTTTTTGTTTGTTCCAACAAGATCCAAAAAAGATGGTAGTATTGTTTGGATATTGGTATCGAATTAAAAATTTTGTAGCGGTATCGGTAGCAGAATCATAATTTTTCTTGACACCACTAATTGTCATTTTGTGAATCTATCCCTTGGATTCAGACCATTACTGGTACTGCTGAGTAGCAGGTGGGCTTAGCTGCAGTCACCGTGAGTTAAATTAATCACTCTGACTTTACTGCCTCAGTGAATCAGTTAACCTATTGTGGCTGTGTCAAATTTCCCTTCCTTTCATGTAGTGAAGGACATCTGTCCACTCACATGCCGTTCGGTAATTCCCATCAGTCCACAGACAATGTGAGACAACCTGCACTGACGACCCGGCAAGGCTGACTCGCTCTAAATTAGCAGCGTTTTAAAAAATAACCCAGCAGATTCAGATTCAGAAGGTTAGCAGAACCGCTGCCGCAGAGTCGGTGTCCATCAAACAGTGATTAATGATCTCTTGCTCTCCACTGACCGTTTGAAAGTTTGACCTTTTTTTTTTTGAAAGGCCTGTCCGTCTCTCTCTCTCTCTTGCAGCAACTCTCTCATTCTCTCTCTCTTTCTCTTTCTCTTTCTCTCTCTTAATCTTTCGAAGGGTGCAGTGTGGTGGGACGTGAATGATTTATATGTGCTGTTTCAAGAGCAGTCATATTTAGATGTGACAGGTTTGCCTGGCTGTAGACCGTAGACTTTTATCTGCACACAAGCGGAATACCCTTCACTAGCGGTGGCTGTAGCAGCTATAGCAGCACTATTCACTTGATGAGGTGAGGTGTTTCAGGACTTCGACAGGCAGACAGGTAATGTAACCTTGGTCTAGTGGACCCCCATTTTCTCAAAAGGCCGCTTTCCATCATCGCAATGCAGTAAATCACTTCCTCTATTGCCTGCACCATCTCCTCTGGATCACCGACTGCATGGGCCGCTCCTGCTTTCACCGCCTGGCGCTACGCCGCTCTAAAGATGCACTTCACAGCACGGAGGAAGCAATCCCCGGTGCGCTTTTTCACATTGTAGATGGTATATGGAATCACGGTTGAAATGGTTGAAACGGTTGAACGTGATACGATACTCTCGGTCAATACAGGCGAAGAATGGCAGTCACAAGGTCCAGTGCTTCTAATAAGCGCTCCCGCCGGCCCTCGTGTCCGTCACCCTGACTGTGATGGAATTCTCCCCTAATGCCAGCTGGATCTTTGTAATGTTAACTTGATCTTTATTGATTTTCATCAGAGAGCGCCACTTCTAATTCACGCAGCAACCCCACAGTCCCGTTGTATCAAAGAGCATTTACATTTACGTTCTCAGATAGCTCAGAAAGAATAGCTTAGCCTTTAGTTCACGCATACAGCACATATTGTAAAGCTGCATGATTATTACAAGGACGATCATAAGGGATAAAAATAGGTTTCACTACACTGTGATTGAGTCATTTTACACCATTCTATGAAATAGTGCCAATTATATGTTGCAGTTTGCAGCATTTTCATAAAGAGCAAATTCATGGGGAAAGAAGAAAACCAAAGAAGAAGTAAATGTGTTTGTTTGCAACATGAAATCAAAGAATTAAGACTTTGGAGAACTTTGGGCTGGAGTTCAAGTAGCTTCTATTTACAGTACGAAGCTTGTCCCCCTCTCTCTAACAAGTAGAGTCATGGAGGAGAGATAACTTGTTAGAGTTAAAGAACATATAAGCAACTTTGTCAAGATTGCGAGGAGGGTTTTCAGGCATGTTCCTTCTCCCAAAGGTTTGTTATTTCATAACAATGCTATATGTTTATCCACTAGAAATTGCTCAGAATTGGGCTGAAGAGGTATATACTCTGCAAACAAGGTGTTGCAAACAAGGCAGGGGCCTTGCCTGTCCTGGGCTTCCGGGGGTTTAGCCCCGAGTTATTTTCCAGTAGCCCCAAATCGTTTCGCTCAGCTCAGCTGTATTTTTAATGAGGAGACAGGCCGCTGACTGCTGTGTGAATGGAAAATCTCTTAAAGCTAATCATGGAGCCAGTTCAAGGATAAAGTTCAAAACACAGATGAAACCCACTGTGTGCTTAATAAATTACAGCCTGTGACAGTCAGTTAGCTTAACTTAAGAATTAGCTAGCTTAGATAGACAGTCAAGGTTTTAGAAAAAAAAAAAAATATATATATATATATATATATATATATATATATATATATATGTTTAACTTGCCCTGATGTACCTGATCTGCCAATAACTATTTCATTTTCAAATTGTTTTTATTAATTTAGGATTGCAGGACTCACTGTATACAAATTAAATAACGACGTTGGACGTTGTGAATAGCCAGAAGTTAGTACTATACTTAGTTTAAATGAGTTCCTTAACCCTGGTCTCTGCCCTAAAATTGTATGCTTTGCACCGGATCCAACTGATCAGCTAATAAACTACACATTATAGTGTTAAACATTATATATCAGGATACTTATTGTAATACACATGATATTCTGCCACATGCAGCTCAGGCTGATTGTCATAATATACTGGGGTGTTGGCACATGCAGCATAAACCAATGGCCACAAGCATTTCCAACCAGAGACAATGAAACTGAAACACTTGTCATTTTAGTGTGGGAGGTTTCATGGCTAAATTGGAGCAGCCTGGTGGCCAATCTTCATTAATTGCACATTGCACCAGTAAGAGCAGAGTGTGAAGGTTCAGTTGGCAGGGTAAGAGCACAGTTTTACTCAAAATCATTATGGGTGACATACCCGAGTTCAAAAGAGGACAAATTGTTGGTGCACGTCTTGCTGGCGCATCTGTAACCAAGACAGCAAGTCTTTGTGATGCATCAAGAGCCACGGTATCCAGGGTAATATCAGCATACCACCAAGAAGGACCAACCACATCCAACAGGATTAACTGTGGACGCTGTAAGAGGAAGCTGTCTGAAAGGGATGTTCGGGTGCTAACCCGGATTGTATCCAATAAACATAAAACCATGGCTGCAGAATTTAATGTGCACCTCAACTCTCCTGTTTCCACCAGAACTGTCCGTCACCACAATAAATTATTGTGGTCTAAAACCAGGTGTTTCAGTTTCATTGTCCAACCCCTGTATCTGTTAGTTAAACAATTGAGTACCTAAAAATTGCCCATGATTTTGAGATTTGACTGTCTTTCTTTAAAACCACACATTGTATGCACATTTTATGCATTTTATACAAGAAACATTGTAAAAGAAAGGCAGTTCAGCTCCTTTAATTCCTTTAATTGCTTCAGCACAATTTACATTTGCTGTTTACAACTAGCCACGTAAGGTTTTGATGCAGTGGGCGCACCTCTAAATGGAAAGCTTTCATTGCAGCCGTTGTATTTTACAGAGCAGGGCCTGTCGCTCTGGCAATTAAAAATACAAGTTGAATTAATTGCTCTGCCTCAATACACAGGCCAGCAAAAGCCCTATCAATAAGAGGCAAAAAGCCTCAGTTATATTGGAATGAATCTTCTTCCCATCGTAAATAGCCCTGGACTTGTCTGAGCTGCCTGCGTTTACGCACTCGCAGAACTGCGAGTATAAAAGTGAGTGATGCTTCGTATGCTCGGCTCGATTGATTTTGTAATCTGCTGCTTTCTTGTCGGCCTGAGTTGGGAGCATTTTCCTCAGATGTGTTTCTGAAAGCGCATTTTAGCAAGTAATGTTAAACTGCTCTATATATTTTACATTTCTCTCTGTCATGGTGAGACACTTTTAAAACAACATGCCAGCTACTATCTGGCTGCAGTGTTTGTTTCCACAAGGTTGTTTGTGTGATGCTAAGATAGCATTTAAGACAATAGAAAGTCTGAGGAGGAGTGTTCTATAGACAGAATGCTAAATTGGTGAAAAAATGCACCAAGGCTGGATCCTAAATGAGCTGAAAAACCATTTTCCAGCCTCTTAAGCCACTTTTAGCCATTTTATCGTTTTCTTACTTCGCTGAAGGGGAAGCACCACACACAACATCAAATTACTAACACTCACCCTCTGGCTTATACACAGTTTCTGCCTCATCACAAACACACACACACACACACACACTCTCTCTTCTAAACAGTGCAACCGAATACAACTACATTATCTGACAATTTACTGACACACAAGGTTGACCACCTCCTTGTTTCTACATCCATTATCCCTTTTTTCAGCTCCACTGAGCATATAGATACACTATATATGTAATGGGGTATACAGCTCTGGAAAAAAAAATAATTAAGAGAGCACTTTAATTTCTGAATCAGTTTCTCTGATTTTGCTATTTATAGTTATATGTTTAAGTAAAATGAACACTGTTGTTGTTTTATTCTATAAATTATAAACAACATTTCTGCCAAATTCCAAATAGAAATGTTGTAATTTAAAGCATTTATTAGCAGAAAATGAGAAATGGCTGAAATAATGCAAAAAAAAAAAAACAAGTTCATATTCATAAACGTTTTAAGAGTTCAGAAATCAGCATTTGCTGTAATAACCCTGGTTTTTACACACAGTTTTCATGCATCTTGGTATCATATTGTCCTCCACCAGTTTTACACGCTGCTTTTGGATAACTTAATGCCTTTACTCCTGATGCAAAAAAAAAAAAAAAAATCAAGCAGTTCAGCTTGGTTTAATGGATGTGATCAATTAGGTAAAATCAAGGAGAAACATCATCATTAAGTGGTCTTTTATTATTTTTTTTCCAGAGCTGTATAGTGTGCAAACAGGGTGTTGCACAAGTGGTATGGGCCAATTCCTAAAGTATACTTGGCAACTGGAGTATTGGCACAAGCGGCTTGGGCCGATTTCCATATTATACTAAGCAACTGCGCCGTTGACTGGGGTGTATATACTATATGTATAGTGCTATATAACTCTATCATTACAGACTATAGTGTTTAAAAACTCCAGCAGCACTGCTGCTGTATCTGATCTACTTGTACCAGCACAACACATATTAAACACACTAATCACCACCATGCCAGTGTTATTCAATGCAATGCTGAGAGTGTGAATGATCTACCACCCAAATACAACATCTGCTCTGTGGTTTATCCTGTGGGGTCCTGACCATTAAAGAACATGGAAAATAGAGGAATACAGAGTGCTCATTTATGTTTAGTAGAGCTTAAAAAAAGGATAATGGGTGTTGAATGTTATTTTTGATCAAGGTATGAGCAGTTAAAATGACATTGTTTAGGTTTTAATCTAAAGACGTGTAAACTTTGCTATATGTGCATCTTAGTTGCTGGTGCTCTCAGTTGTCTCTGCTCTAGTGCATTTTTCCTCAATATACATTTTAATCTTGTCTAACCTTTTGTTTCACATAAACGTACATGTCTGAACTTCGAGCCCTCAGCATCCTTGTTTCCAGAAAAATGAACATCTGGCTTACTCCATCACTGCAGCTGGCGGCAAATTGTTCCTTAACGAAACACTCAATGACCTCTGAAGCATGCACCACTTTTTCTTTTGTTAAAGTCTTGCGTTTTTAGGCTGGCACTGATCTAAAAACTGATTTTCTTTCAAATCTACTGTGAAATGAGGAGAAAAGTGTTGGGACACCTGCTCATTCACTGTTTCTTCTACTAACAAGAGTATTAAAAATGGTGTATGCTGCTTTCGTTGAGTACTATCTGTCTGTATTGTTCAGAAGAGAAGGCTATATACTTTTTCTATATACTTTCCACTAGATTCTGGAGAAGCATAACATAACATTGTAATGACGTTGAAATAACACAGTATTAGTGTTGTAATAACTCTGACTTAACATAGTAAAAATACAAATGCAATGGTATTGTAACATTTCAACATCTGTACTTTGGGGAAAAAATGGCGACACGATGTAGACATCCTTTGTAGTGTACTTAACGTGTGGTCCCCTATTTTCGGCCGCCCCTTATTTTCCTTTCCTTTCCCTGTCTGCCAATCACGTTAAGAAAACTCAAAACACGTCACCACCGCCTTGGACGAACACTTGAACTCTATTCTTACACAACATCCCATCATAAAACATTACTTTAGTAATGTTCGCTAACAATGTTGTAAATCTGCGCCTAAAAACACATGTGGACGGCTATTTTTCTCATTTTTCACACTACTTAGGGAGCCTAATTCTAAGTAAACAATGGTGTCACCATGTTTTACTGACGTAATCAGAGTATGGATGCCCACTAGGGGTGTGCCATATCGTATCGTACACAATAATATCGCCAACATTTAAAAAAATCGTGAATGATATTATACCCTGAAATAGAGCTGGGTGATATGGCCCAAAAAAAATCTTCATTTTTTTTTTTTTAATCCGATTTTCGATTTAAATCGATTTTTTTTTTCCCTACTAAAAATCTAATTAAAGATGATAAAGAAATGGGAGAGAGGGGCGGGGCTACGCCTGGAGCGTCGGTGGTGGGAAAAATTAAAACTCAGAGAAAATAGTTTTTTTATAAAAACACATCTTAACTGTAAATTCGAATTAATCGATAAAATCGATTAATCGCCCAGCTCCACCCTGAAATATCGTGCCATATCACCCACCCCTAATTATCACATAAGGGAACTACTTTTTTTACTGTTTTTAGCAGAATAATAATTCACAATATTATTTTAGAGCCATATCGCCCAGCCCTACAAATGTGATATCATTATTATTAGACACCTCTGGGAGCCGCTGGATCCCATAGGCACAGTGCAGAAACGCCATGTCTCAAAGACAATGGCGGCAAAGAAAAAAGATACGGTCCACACAAATAAAAAAAAAGCCCAGCAATTTGAAAATATGCATTATTACTGGACTATTGCTGGACTTTAATCCACACAGATTTATCTCCTGAAAACCGTTTATTTGTGTGAGTAAAGCTCTTTTGTTTATTTACAGTAAGCTTAGATTTCCACAATTTTGACTGAAATGGCTAAAAAATAGAGGCCACAACTAGTGTCGCTTAATGTGCCTTATAATCCGGTGCACCTTATGTATGAAAATAAACCCATTCATTAATTATTAATTATTAATAATTATTAAAACATTAATTCATTATTGTTGCCTTATAGTAAAAAAAAAAAAAAAAAAAAACTCTGGAGTCAGTATTAAATTTCCTTCTTTCTTTCCTTCCTTTTTATCTCTTATTCGACTTTATATGTAAGCTCTTGTATTTTCTTGAGGAAATGCATATTTAGTTATTTTTACTCTTTGATTTCTGATCCAGATCTATCTTATCTCTCTAACATCATCCCGATACCGACACCCGTCTGTCGCAGTCTGCCCTCTGTACTTAATCATTATCTGTGCGGTGTGAGCGGTGTTCTTTTTTTAGTAGGACAAACACCGATATTGCTTGTGAAAGTTCTCAAACTGGAGCTGAGCTTGAGAACACAGTCTGAGCTCAATACATCACCATCAGCTCATGGAACACAGCAAGTGACAAATCGCTGTTGCTTCTCATTTGCATGCCCAATCGTCCTTGACTCCTGTTGTGTGATTTTTTTTTTCTTCTTTCTCCTCCACCTTGCTGGAATAACAGCCGGGGAAGCTTTCGCGTGCAGGGTGCTGAATGTTGAATGATTCATTGGCTTGCTCTCGCAAACTACACCAATCAAATTGGCCGCAATGATAGATGCCCGCGATAATGCAACATTTGCGCAACCTATTGTGTTTTACTCAAACACCAAAACCTCCGTTCCCCATCTGTCTTCTCTGATGGCTGGATTTGGAAGTAATGACTTCTCTTGCCAAGTTGAGAAAAGAGACGTACGTAGGAGGCTTCTGCGACTTTTCTCAGTCTTTCTCCTGAACGATCGGCTCTCTTCAGCCGGAGATCTTCGTATGAGTGTCACGGACACATGACAAAAAGAGCTCAGAGATCAGTGGGTCATCCAGAAGACTACAAGAGATACAGTAATAGTGACCTCAGCTTCTGTTATCCCCTCAAATCCCCAACCTTTTCCACCTGTGACCATTTTTTTTTCCACTGCAGGAGAAAGTGCCATGCTATTCCGTGCCCCTGTGGATCCATTACATCAGTTATATTTTCTTTTTCCATTTGCTGCATTGCTTAATCAGGACCTGGACGTTGGATGTGTTCGGCCTAATTCTTGCATGCAAATTTAATACACAAAAAAAATATATACACTTTTGATCTACCTAAAAAATTACTCTAATTTGTTACAGAATCAGTCAGTCCGTTTAGACAGTTTAGGCACACCTCTTCTTCTCATTCAATGTGTTTTCTTTCTTTTTATAATTTTGTTACATTGTAAATTTGATACTTAAGTCTATATTAAAGCTAAACAGGATATAATGCTGAATTATTAAGTGTTAAATAAACCAAAACCATGTTTTATACTTTAGATTCTTTTAAGTAGCACATTTCACATATCTTTGAGGACAGATCTGCACACTCTTGATGAGATTTTAATCTCAGTTCTTCATGAGGGAGAATCACCTGGAATAGTTTTCTCAGCGTCTTAAAGAAAGGAGTTGCTGGAGGTGCTGAACAATAGTTGCTGCTTTTTTTTATGCTTTATGCTCCAGCTCATCCCAATTAAATCACCTCAAATCACCATCTCAGTTGATTAGGTTTAGATCAGGAGATTAATGTGGAAGACAAAGACTTTTTTTTTATTATTTTTGGTACCTTAATAATGAATTGTTTTAATGTCTATAATATTAATCTACAATGTAGACAATAAATTAATTTAGAGAAAAAGTAACTAAAACTCTGAATGAGGTGTCCAAACGTTTGATTGGTATTGTATTAGTTTATCCTAACTTATTTTTAGAATTTCGTTAAAGACAAACTAAGCAAAAATGTTATATATTATAAAAAAAAAAACAATTTGTTGTGTTTTTTTTTTTTAGAAAAAAATAATATTTTCTGTGACACCTGAGTAAAGTTTTTTTTATTACTTTTTTTTTAATAAAATCAACCATCATTCTCTGATTTAAACTAAAATACAAATACATCGTTAGCATTATGTCCTTATATATATTTTTTTTATTCATAAGTCTAAGACAGAAACTCAGACAGAATTAGGTTTTAATAACTTATAAAGAGACTTAATACAATAATTGAATCTAGGGCAGCATGATATTGGTAAATATATATATCGCGATTTTAAACAAGGCAGAACCAATGACATCACCATCCCCGCCCCCACCCATGCACTATCTTGTGTCAGAAATACAGACCGGGAGTCAGGGACAGCCGATCCTTCAAAACCTGAGGAAAACAGCAAAACAACAGTAATTGACCCTTTAATCAGGCATTTAATTGGACAGAGATGCACAGCTTTGGACACGCGTGTTTACAAGCATGTGTCCAACCATGTGGAGGCCACGTGTTTAACTTGCATTTACTCTTGCTTTACTGCGAACTTCTCAGGCAGCACCAGGCTGTCACTCACACAGACACAGAGACAGCGCTGCTCACTCAGAAAACTACAACACTGTGTATCTACTTCTTGTTGTGTTTGATTAATTGCCTTAGGTGACATTGCACATCCTACGATGTGACCATTACACATGTGCACATCGCGATGGCGATGCTTCAACGATATATCGTGCTGCCCTTTGAATATCGCCAAACTAAATAAAGCATTCAATTAGATTTTTTTTTTCAAATGACTGCACAGTGACAGTATAATTGTGTGGTAATGCAAGAGTGAACACCAAAAGTGCCACCAAAACATCACACTTAGTGATTTAGAAAATAGAAACTTGCTCTGTTAGGCAGTCAACCAATACATAAACCATACCTGAGTATCTAAGAGAACAAAGCCTGCGAGGAACAACACTGAAGAACCAATGACTGACCCAGTGAACAAGCCACGCCCTGTATGACAATAGTGGTGACAGGAACCAGGAATGTGATGAGTGTGAAAATGAATGACAGAACAACTCCACAACAGTGATTTCATATATGTTTGCAAGATATTTCATATAAAGTTTATAGAGAACATTTGGTCGTCTTTGTATAATCAATTTATATAAATGATATCATATAAATTTTAATTCAGTGCAATTGGCAGATTATCATTCCCCATAATAGCCTTAATTTCAGAAAGAAACACTGAATGAGTCAGCTGGAGTCTCTCTCTCTCTCCCTCTCTCTCTCTCTCTCTCTTGCTCCCACACTCTTTTTTAAAGACCAGAACATCAGATTTACTGGTTTTATATTTTTTCTGTGAACATTAAGCCACAGTACACGAACAGTCTGTATCATAGTGTAGGATGTAAAACCTTGAAAGTTAATGAAAAAGGAATAAGACAAAGAGGAGATTAAGCGAGAGATGACCTGAAAGGATATGTCTTGACTTTACCCACAGCTAATTTGGACGTTCTTTTCATATTCTTTGCTCTAATCTGGAAAAAATAATCAAAATGAGACTTTATATCACTGGGAAATGGATTCTGCAGTGCTTTGTTGGAGCTGGGATGGCGCTCTCATTAATGAACTTTTGCAGGCATACAAATTACAGTGTGTTTTCACAAGAAAATTATACGATAACAGATTTTAGGCTGAAGTTTTTGCATTAAAAGTAGTTTTGATGTCAGTCCCGGTTACTGATATTGTAAAAAAACAGTTTGGTAACACTTCCTATGAACCCTGTATTCATAATGCATTATATAACAGGCATAATACCTTATAATGACTGTAATAAACCTGTATAATAACTCATAAATACTTACAGCAACAATCATAACATATTATAAACTACAAGTGTAAGGGTTTATAAAGAAAGGGCTTATAATGCCTCATAATATCTGTTCATAAGAACATTGTACAATGTAGTGTTGTAATGCACTATAACATAGATTTGTATGTTTTGGTATAATGCATAATAACTTGCAGCTATGCTTTCTCAAATTAAGCATATGAAAACTCACTTCGCCTTATAGTCAGTAATGACTGTATATTATAAGGCTGTATAATGTGTTACGCACTTATATAAAAGCCTAATTTGAGAAATCATAGCTGCATATTATAATGCATTATACCAAAACATACCAAATCTGTGTTATAGTGCATTACAACAATACATTGTACAATGTTCTTATGAACATATATTATAAGGCATTACACCTGGTTTTAGACCACAATAATTTATTGTGGTAACGGACAGTTCTGGTTGAAACAGGAGAGTTGAGGTGATTTGATCAGCCGTGGTTTTATGTTTTTTTTTGGATACAATCCGGGTTAGCACCCAAACATCCCTTTCAGAAAGCTTCCTCTTACAGCGTCCACAGTTAATCCTGTTGGATGTGGTTGGTCCTTCTTGGTGGTATGCTGACATTACCCTGGATACCGTGGCTCTTGATACATCACAAAGACTTGCTGTCTTGGTCACAGATGCGCCAGCCAGACGTGCACCAACAATTTGTCCTCTTTTGAACTCTGGTACGTCACACATAATGTTGTGTGCATTGCAATATTTAGAGCAAAACTGTGCTCAGAGTTTAGAGAGCTTTGGATCCAATATTAACTGTATATAGTGTACACGTTCTGTCTAATAAAATCCTTAAGTCTGCTTATTAGCACTTAATAAACATGGTCCACCCTGTGTTAACTGTCAGTGTCTTAATGTATTGCAACTAATGCATTTCATAGGTGTCACCTGAAGAAGATAAAAGTCAATTAATCAATTATGGAGTCAGAAGGACAGTGGCAGAGTATCTCTTTCGTGGAGCACTTTCATTACCCAAGGTTAATGTGTATTTAATAATTAAACAATAATTAAATTCGCACTCAACCTTAATTGTATTTTCATTTGCCCTGGGCTAATTTGCAATTGATGTGCCCTCCTTCCCCTGACAGCAGATCTTTTCTTTCCGCAGAGTCGGTTCTATTATGCCGCTCCCAGCAGAGAAAGAGGTGTACTTGTGCTCTTTGAGAGGAAAAAAAAAAAAAATATCACAGCTTTGAAGATTAGCGCCCTCGGCCAAGCCTGGCAAACACAAATCTATAGTGGAAAAATAGATAACAGTATTGAGCGATTGTGTTGACACAGTGTTCGGAACCAGAAGTGCCCATTCACTGGACTCATTGGGGGCCAAATGGGTCAAAAACATGTTCAAACAAACGGCCAGTGTATTCAGAGGCCATGAAGAGAGTGTGGAACTTAGTGTTTAAGACAGTTTACTGTATATTTCATGTTAATTTCATGTTCAAAGAGAGCTCTATACACATGCGTTCTAGTTACCAGAATCCAGAGAGTGAATTTATTCAGTATTTGAAGTTGTTCTTTGATGTACGTTATTGTAATATTAATAGAAAATTTCAAAAAGTATTTGATTTTGGTTGGGACACAAAATATTGAAGCGCAGATTTACAAACCTATTTACGAGCCTTATTGTTTTTTGGCCTCAGAATAAAACATTTTTTGTGAACAATTTGAGAAGCTTTGTCCTGATAGGCTTGTTGACCAGCTGGTTAAGGTACCATGACGGTACCATGACCATTTTAGAAGCTACTTATGGAGAAAAGGATGAATGTAGCTGCAGCAACACTGTTTTTTCAATTCTTCTTCAAGTACATGCCAGCCAGGCATATTCACCACCAATAAAAAGTCAAAAAGTATTTGATTTTGGTTGGGACACAAAATATCGAAGAGTAGATTTACAAACCTATTTACTAGCCTTATTGTTATTTGACC
Organism: Astyanax mexicanus; assembly: GCF_023375975.1. NCBI lineage: Eukaryota > Metazoa > Chordata > Actinopteri > Characiformes > Acestrorhamphidae > Astyanax > Astyanax mexicanus. The sequence continues at coordinate 29,931,989 of NC_064428.1, forward strand.
TCAGAATAAAACACAATTTGTTGTAAATAATTTGAGAAGCTTTGTCCTGATAGGCTTGTTGACCAGCTGGTTGAGGTACCATGATGGTACCATGACCATTTTAGAAGCTCCTTATGGAGAAAAGGATGAATGGAGCTGTAGCAACACTGTTTTGTCAATTCTTCTTCAAGTACATGGCAGCCAGGCTTATTTGCCATTAGTGGAAAAGAGATCATCATGTAAATTGTCAAATACATAGAGATATCTTCATGCATATGTTTTAAGATTTATGAAATCTTGTTGCTGACCAAGTCGTCTATACATCACATGTAGACTCTTGATTCTTAGGCTTGCCCTTTTTCTTGAATCTACTGTTTAATTGCTGCCTAATGTATACACCTTTATATCTCAAGTCTAAGCAAGGGCTTTTGTAGCTTGATAATCAATGTTAGTAACTGGTTTTTGATATGGTTATTAATACAGATTATTCCTTGTGAATTCTTTGTGTTAAAACGAAGGCAAAAATGAAAAACACGTCCGTGTGTCTACTGCATTTTCTCTCCCCAGAAGAAATAATGACAGGCATCAAAAAAAGCGAATGATACGTCTGCCGTTCCTCGCTCAGAAACCTATTTTGAAAAGTCCTGAATGCATCTGCGCCCAAGCGGAGAGATGCATTGCATCGGCAGGTCCTTTATCACTGATCTCTAGCGCATTTCTCTCGCTCATTCTCTGGACTCCAGCCAACATAATGTGATGTGTAGCGAGTGATTTCGGGTTCATCCATCTCAGCCACTTTTATCAGTGGGTGTCCCATCTTAAGCTGCTCTCTGATATCTTATCCCTACCGCAAAGCTCACCGATACATCCTCTAGCCCTCCAGGATGAGATTTAGAGCAGAGCCGCCGCTTACATGCCCCTCTCCTTGCTCCCTCTTTTTTTATTTCTTTCAGTGGTGTGGAGATTCTGGTTGGGGAGCGAGAATATGATCCAGCGGTTCAGCTCGGTTTGAATGAAGCTGTGTGAACAGGTTCTGCATTTGGCATTAGGTCAGATGTGTGGGCTCCCCTATAAATGAAGATGTGTTGATTTAGGAATACAGAGACGTGGGTCAGATAAAATTGAGAATTTCTGTAGATTTTAGAAAATTTCAGTAGTGTGTTTACAGCAGGAAATGCAACAGTAATGCATAACTGGTGATGATTTGTTGATGATTTGCACCACATGTACAGTATGCTGGGTATCATGGTGAAGGGTGCAATTTACTAGCATGTCAGATCTTTTTTTGGTCTTCATACAAGCACTCTAACAGCCCAACACTAAGTTAAAAAAAAGTCCTGCAACCTTTTCTGAACGCACACTCCATTGAGGTATTTCAACAGGATGATGCTCGTCCACATGCTGCTGTGAACAAAAAAGTAAGTAGTGTGTTCACAATGGGGATGCAAGACAATTTGGTGTATGAAATATAGCAGTTCAGTAAAATTTTTTCAGCATTTTCAAGTTTTTTTTTTATTTATTTCTAATTTTTATCCCATATTCTTCCCAATTTACAAAGCCAATTACCCAACCCATTCATTAGGACTCCCCCTATCACTAGTGAGGCGCCAACACCAGGAGAGTAAAGACTAGTAAATGCCTCCTTCGATACATCACCTCTTTTAAATCTGTCAGAGAGAGCGAGGACAGTTGTGCTCTCTCAGGGCTCTGGCAGCTGATGGCAAGCATGACCGGGATTTGAACATGAATTTTTGTTTGCAGGACAAGATAAGTAACAAACTTGAGTTAGTTAAACTAAGCTATGTTCACATACTAGGTAAATTGGCCCAGATTTTTTTTTTTTTTTTTGGTTTTCACACTGTGTCTTTAATTTGCACACATTTGATTTGCTCACGCAAAGGAGCAGTGCTTCACATGAAGTTTCTGTTTCATGGAAAATTAAAACTTTTATTTTGCGTTTAAGTTTCTTTACACTTGTACTTTCCTTTGATGCAGACAAACTTTGTTAGCTTTATCGTCTCCAATATCTTAGAACCGTAATCACAGATGTATATATTTAAAATGATTTTGTCTAACTAACCGCTCATTCTGTTGAGGACGATTGTCATGGCTGTACAGGACTCACAGATACAGGCAGACACAAATAAATTGGTTTATTTACAAAAATGGCAGGACAGGGAATAGTCAGAATGTTCAGAGTCAAAAACAGTATACAGCATCAATGAAGAGCAAACATACCATAAATGGAAAAAGTCCAAAAGTCATATATGAGCAGGCAATATCAGAGGGAAGGCAGAATCGAGGTCGAGAAAAACAAAAAAAGGTCATACACACTAGCAAACACTATCACAGGGTAGGCAAAATCGAGTTTGCAAAACTAAACAAGGTCGTACACAAGAGGGTAAACACAGGCAATGGGATAAATGCTTCGTACATAGAAAATCAGCAATACACAGCAAGGTGTGTGTGGAGCAAGGGTGTATTTTGGTGAGTGTGAACAGGTGAAATCAATATTCCGGTGATTGTCTTCCTGGAGGTGCTGTGTGTAAGGACATGTGGTGACGTGATTGTGTGAGGGAATGAAGTCTGCGTGTGATGTATTCTGGGTATTGTAGTCCAGAGGTGACTGGAGATGGCAGTCAGAGCTGATTGTGGTAGAGACAGATACGCTTCCGGCACCAGGCGTGACAAAGATTCTTCTTTAGGGGGAAAGAAATGTGTTTTGTTTAAAGTAAAATAAAAATGATAAAATAGGCTATAAAGGCTGATTTTAAACATAAATACATACATGCTGTCCGTCTCCTTATTCCACAATACCATATAACGGCTTGATCATACTGTATATGTTGGAAATTATTTTGGAACTACATTGAACAGCCAAGTCAGGTCGAGTACAGCCCTAATATACCTAGAGTATGATTTTTTCTAATTATTTTTTTAAATAAAATGTAATTACTCGTGTGTTCTCTCAGACTCAGTGTGAGTTTGAACGTGAAGTTATTCTTCTTTTTCAGAGCCGTCAAGGTCCGTGAAGAGTATGATACAGAACTTTTTGATGGAGAGGCTATTAGACAGGCCATAGCTTATTATTGCGGTAATAGAAGTGAATGAGTAGAAGCTCTTGTGCTAATGAAGTGCATCCCTGCTAATTAATTACAGGGGGAGAGGAGGAGAGAGAAATAAAAAGTGTGTGAGAGAGAAAAGAGAGAGAGAGAGAGAGAGAGAGAGAGAGAGAGAGAGAGACAGAGTGCAGACGAAATTATACAGATGTGAATTTCTATTTTGAGATGACTAAATCTCATATTTTCAGCTTAATAAATCTAATTAAACAAACAAAAACAGCTGTAGACATTTAGTTGACGTTCACATTGTGAATTGTGAATTGTGAAGTTGTGGAGTTTAGGATTAGGTGGGGTGGTGGTTATCTTACACTCAAACTTGTGGCGAGCTGCATGACCGGGGCAAATACTTTTTCCTGCCACGGTATATCCCTCTAGTCAGGATATAGAGCCTTTGTTTCTTGCATGGAGCATTCCAAATGTCACGGGACACTACACCAGTGTGGCGTCTTAGTGTAAAGTGTAGATGTTACAGTTTGAAGGCCATGTGACGCAGTACTTTACTTTGGAAAGTATTCATACCCCTTGGTGGACCATGGCCATGTCTTGGTAGGGTCTTGGTAAGTTTGTAGAAACAGTTAATGGATTGAACAGTGCTCCTTTAGATGCTGAAAGCTTGGAATGTGTTTTTTATAGCCTAACCCTACTTTAGATTTCTCCACAACTTTCTTCACAGAACAGTTGCTTATATTTATACTGAAACTAAATTAAATTTATGATTGCATAATTTGCATAAAATGTCTAGGAGTTCAATGGGTATGAATACTTTTGCAAGCCACTGTATAATCTGAAGTCTTGAACATAGTGTATCAGTCTCAGAGCAGTGAAAGAAAAGAACATGTTCTGAGCGGTAGTCTTTCATTTCATTTTCTTCTTTTTTTTCGTCTGAAAGGATTGACGGAAACCTCAAGTGCCACATTGCCTTTTCCCAGTTGTCCAGCTGTGACAGCTGGTCTGTTCCTCTTGAAGTCCTTCTGTTTCCCACAAGATATTGTTCAAAATGTCCAGAACAGTATTTCATGCAGGTTTGAAGCTTGTGCTGAGAACAAGATGGAGTCCAACTCGTGAACTCATGTTCTTCTGCACATCCAGAACATATAATACGTTATTGTTTGGTGGAACCATTGCTGGCTCTCATACAAACATACTCTGTAGTACAAGGAAAACATATCCTACCTTACCATACTCTTCTGTGTAGATTTACATTTAGATAACAATAGCAATGTATGTAGAAAATCTGCCTGGAACAGCCACAAAATCAACCAACATATGCCAAAACTTTTATTTTGTAAAATGGAACTTCGACCCCAATTCTAAAAAGTGCAAAGACACTGTGCCAAATGTTAATACATGTAAATACATACACAAATCTTATAGATACATTCTGTAAAACACAAAGCATAAACAACCAGTCAATAAAATTGGCCTCACCTCTTCTTTTATATATATATTTCTTTTTTTTTTGCATTGTAAATTTAATATTAAAGACTATATTAAAGCTATACGTGTAACTATGTATCTATAACACATGTAGAATTATTTTGTAAACAGAAAAAGTGTTAAGCAAAGGTTTTCTCAGCGTCTTAAAGGAGTTCCTGGAGGTGCTGAACAATAGTTGCTGCTTTTTCCTTCAAGCTGTGAAGCTCCAGCTCATCCCAAGCCATCCCAAATCACCATCTCAGTTGATCAAGGGATTAATGTGGAGGACTAACACTTTTTTTTACTGTTTACTACCTAATACCATGTGTACCTTAATTGTGTTGTGTGTTTAATATTAATATACAAGGTTGATAATATAAAAAAAGACATAAAGAAAAACACTGAATGAAAAGGTGTGTCCAAACTTTTTACTGGCACTGCATGTTGAAAGTGACTCTGTTGAAAGTGGGACTAAAGGGGAATCACATGTAAAAGGAGCAATTTGCAAATAATTTAAATAACTGGGTATGAAAAGAACATCTTTAAAGAGTCAAATATGGGCAGAGGTTCAACAAATAAAAATAAAAAATAAAAATAAAAATCCTCAAATTAAACATTGTAAACACTTTGGCTATCCCACCATCTACAGTAGACAATTTTATCAAAAGATTCAGATAATCTGGAGAATTTTTTTTTTATCATGCAAAGCACCTTGCAAATAACTTTAATTTTAATTTCATCAGTCCACAGCTCAGAAAAAGCTTGACTCTCCTTGTGCAAAGTGCGCTGAATAGTTCAATGATGCACAGTGACACAGTGATCTGCAGCAAGATGATGATGTGGGTCTTTGGAGCTCTGGAGGTCTGTGGGTTGACTATGACTGTATAACCATCCTTCTCCTCTGCCTATCTGAGATTTTTCTTCGTCTGCCACTTCGATTCTTAACTAGAACTGTGTCTGTGATCTTCCATTTCCTCACTCTGTTCCTCACAGTGGACACTGACAGCTGAAATCTCTTTTTGTATCCTTCCCCTAAACCAACAACAATCTTTGAACAATCTTTGTTTTCAGGTTATTTGAGAGTTGTGTTTCTAAACCACAAACTACTGAGTCGGTCACAACAGCTTGGCTTCCCAGGCATGCAGTCTGATCCTCACAGCCAGAAGAATATATTACTATATTTATTTCCTTGTAGTTTACAGTAGCTGAAGAAAAAGGGTGTCTAAAACAAAGATAGAAATAAAGCAAGAAACCACAAAAATTGGTAGTCACGGGGAAGTCACAGTGTCGTGGCCTGTCCCTTAAAACTCCTTAACCCCCGCTAAAGTCAGCAGCTTGTGTAAATCTATTAGCTAGATGTTCCGCAGCATGTTCGCCAAGCCACACTCACCCAGCGTAAGTGAAGCGCCCGGAGCGCCGCGGTAAAGCGAGCGTATGATGTAAGGCCTGTGAAAATGATAGTAAGCAGTCCCAAGGTGTCAGAACGGGACGGTGGAAATCGAGATCTTATTTCAGAGAACAATACATTAGACCTGGGTAAGTGCCAGCTACTGCACAGCCTGATATAATGTATGTGGCACTGTTTAATATTATGAATGTGTCACGATATTGCAGCTTTATTATGATAACTGATGTCGTTCAAAGAGAGTTATGAAATATCAGCCAGTGTTTCTCCCACAAGAAATACGCAAGCAGTCCATAGACTCCAGAATGAATGTGCTATAATTGGTACTGTGAGCTATACCATAGAACACTTATGGTTCCATATGGAATCACTATCATTACACATAAATCTTTTACAATAAATATATAGAATTTTATTTAATAAACCAAACTGTCCTTGTTGTAATTGTATAAGGAACAGAAAACCTAGCATTATTAAAAATATTAGTGTTTACATGAAGAATTGACCTGATAATTCATTGAATTATTATTATATTATTAATAACACAAGAACAGTGTATGTAACACTTGGCTTGTACCCTTGGATTCTCAAACACTTCCACACAACAACAAAGTCAGAAAAGACCTTGAAAAAGGCTTTAAATGTAAGATTAAAATGTTTGGATTGGATACTGCCACCACATTTAAGGTGGAACAGAAAACTTGAGTTAAACTAAATGTGAGTGGGACGAGACACATCTTGTTTTACTACTCTAGCAGGCTCTAGTAACATAGAATGAGAGAAGAAATAGGACTTGTCACTAAAACTAGTTTTACAACTACAGCTTGTTTTGAGACTGCTGGTTAAGTTGCCATATTTAAGGTGGCATTTAAGGTAGAACGGTGAAAACTTCCAGGAATTAAGGCGATAAACAGTAGTATTATGATTAAGACCATTTTATATCACTGATCTAAACATTTTATAGCATAATAATGCATAAACCCCATTTCTAATAAACTAGCAATAAACTATTCAAAATAAATACATGCAGCCAATAATAAACATAATAAACAATTTAACTTAATAAATCACACAGAAACAAAATGAGGCTGATGCTTAAGAACACATTTATTGTTTTTTTTCTTTTTAAATGTCAGACACTATAACATAAATAACATTCAATAGAAAAATAACTACTATAAGAGTTATTTACTAAAACTGCAAAGAAAAAAAGAAATGTAAAGTGCTTTTTCCACCACACTCATTTTGTAACTAATACCCATAAAATAATTAACAAGTCACCCCTTATAAAACTTCCCACATATATTGAAATCTGTGGCTTAAACAATGCTAGTACCTATAGCTTCTCCCCCAATTCCTAAGGGGAGGAGCTGAAATTAGCTTTTATTTTATTTTTCCATTCCACCTTAAATGCTTCAGCCCCTGCTGTCTTGTGCACCTTTTAAAATGGAACAGGGATTTAGTTTGCTATCTAGCGACTTAGACAAACTACTGGCAATCTTCTGTCTAGCTATTTTAATGGTTGTTATGAGGAATTTATTAAACTGTGGTAATATAGCGCTAATCATCACTTTTAACAAGGAAAATACTTACATTTGTGGGTTTCTTTGGTCGCTTATTCTCCCATCTTACATGAGTTATTCTCATAAACCTCGGTTTGAAGTGTGCATCTGAAAAATCTCCATATAAAGGACTAACAAGCCCTATCCCTTCCCCTAACCTACCCCTCCAGCCTAACAAAAATCGGGAAATGAGATTGGGCCAAACTGTCTCCTACAAACAAGGTTTAAAATTCCTAATGTTTGCACCAGATAAAATATGTTGGGTAATACTAGAGCAACCCTGGGTCAAAAAACTTACTACCTCTCTCTCATTCTCTCTCTCTCTCTCTCTATGTCTCTATTTCTTTGGCAACAATTATGATATGAAGAGTTTGATTCCAAAACGCGATAAACGCAATTTAAAAAAAAAAATGAGTTAGAGCCAGAATCAGAATGTTATGTGACCACTCTTGAAAAGCCAATATTCAATTTTCATCAAAATGCCACACCCGCCGTGTAATACTGCCCTGCTTTCTCTCTTTCTTTCCAAAACGCAACAAACGCCAGTCTTGTTTTCCCGCAGAACGCCACATCTCCACTCATCCAATCGCAGGGCAGCATTCCACGAGCCATCTAATGTAACACGCGCCCTGTTGAGCGTGCCGGTATTTCGTGTAGCCTACTTTCACTTTCGTTTTTCACTCTCAAAGTCCGCGAAAATGAGCGGGTTTGATGGTATAGAGGAGCCTGTTCGGGAAGCAGTTATTAAAAAAAAGGAGAAAGCCATCAAAAGAGTCTCGTGGACGTAAAAAGGTAAAGAAAATGAGGCATTCAGGAGGGGGGAAATGCCGGCTGTCACCTGCAGTTCACACACACTATACTACACCACACTACACTACATTACACTACAGCACATGAATCTAACGTGATTTTGGGGATTTTATAGTGTTAATGACTTGTTCGTTAATAAAATTTTGCACTTTTTGGAAAAGAAATGTTTTGAAATTTGTGTTTTTAGGCCCAATGGTCAAACTATTATATTCAGATGTACAATTTACTGTTATGTATTATTGTATTTTGCACATTATTAGTAAAAAAAAAAAAATCTATTGATGCCAAAGGATATATAAGACATTTTGAAAAAAAAAAAAACATGGCATGGATTTATTGCGTTTTGCGAAAAAACAAATTATTTTTAAAAATAAATCTTTTAATATTAAAATCTTGATTTAATTTTTTTGTGTTATTTTAACCTTAGTATGGTATTTGATAGTTTGAAACAGAAAACGGTGGTGTCAGCATACCACTTTCTTGCTAAAGAAAACAGATTTTTACTCAAATTGATAAAAATGAATTTTTATAGCGTTTTGGAACCAAACTCTTCATATATTCCAAATTATTTGACTTTTTAAAACTAATATGACATTATTGTTAAAGCTGAGCATTAAAATGGCCTGCAGTGTATGTGCAATGTTTGTTCTAACTTGTAACAATCATGCTGAAACCAGAGAACCAATCAATTCAGACAGAACTGAGTGATAAATGGGTTTTAGGTTCTAAAAACAGCCATCAGATTTCTATTGAAGAGTAGAAAAGTAGTTCTACATTTTTCAAACTCAAAGTCAAACTACTTTGAGGGTCATAGAGGAATCCCCTACCACACTGTGTTCTTCGTTTTCCAGGCTCAATCTCCCTCTAACTATTTTCTCTAGCTCTCTCTCTCTCTCTCTCTCTCTCTCTCTCCCTCTCTTTTCTCTTATCTTATATTCTCTCAACATTGTCTTCATCTGTCTTCCCTTTATCTCCACTTTCCTCTGTCTTGCAATCTTCTTTCCGCATCTCTCTACTCTCCCTCTTTTTATCTATGATGTTTATCTTCTTCCTCATCCCACTCTCTCTCTCTCTGTTCTCTGTGCACGCAGTGGGACGCAATCACGGAGATGGACGAGCAGAACCGGCCCATCCACACCTTCCAGGTGTGCCACGTTATGGAGCCGAACCAGAACAACTGGCTGCGCTCCAACTGGATATCTCGGCAGGCGGCGCAGAAGGTCTACGTGGAGCTGCGCTTCACTTTGCGTGACTGCAACAGCATCCCCTGGGTGTCGGGCACGTGCAAGGAGACCTTCAACCTGCTGTACCTGGAGGCGGAAGAGCCGCACGGACCCGACGCCCGATTCCATCCCGCCGACTACGCCAAGATCGACACCATCGCGGCAGACGAGAGCTTTACGCAGACGGACCTCGGCGACCGAGTCTTACGGCTCAACACCGAGATCCGAGAGGTGGGGCCGATGGCACGGAAGGGCTTCTACCTGGCCTTCCAGGACGTGGGCGCGTGCATCGCTCTGGTGTCCGTTCGAGTCTATTACAAGAAGTGCCCGTCCACTCTGAGGAACCTGGCGGCATTCCCGGACACGGTGCCCCGCGTGGACTCGTCTTCTCTGGTGGAGGTGAGAGGGGCTTGCGTGGAGAACGCAGAGGAAAGGGACACGCCCAAGCTGTACTGCGGTGCTGACGGAGACTGGCTGGTACCTCTGGGAAGGTGCGTCTGCAGCATCGGCCACGAGGAGAACGACGGCCTGTGTCTGGGTGAGTGTGTGACTGCTTTAATACATGCTTTAAATGCTTTACGTGATTTTGTTCAATTTACTTTTGATGAAATTTGATACATTTGACATTTTTTCATATTAAACTCCCATAAAGAGCATGAGTGAACATGAAATAGGGCTAAGGATTGAACCTTGAGGTACCCTACATGTAAAATCAGGCATAGAATTTATGTGGCAATAATATATTTGACATTTCCAAGCTAAAATCAAGACGTTTACATTTTGCTATCCCATGATCCCAAAGGTTTCAGTATGTGTTACAAATGATTCAGTGCTACAAATGATTCACTAACTATGATAAATGATGCTGTAATTTTAACAAAGACTCAGAGTCAAGGATGGTACCTTGATGTACGCCACATGAAATGTCTTGTCATGAGTTGTTTTTGTTTTTTTTAAATGTGCAATATTTAATCTAGAGAAAAGTTTTATTCCAAAGATAGAACCTTGAGGTACTCCACATCCAAAATCAAGTAGCACTATACTGTGTTTTAGTTTGTTAAATATTTCTTCATGTAATTTACAATAACAGACAATTTTACAGTTTTTTTTTTTTGAGTAAAATAAAAAAATGCTTTAATGTATTTAATGTTAACACATCTAATTCACCTAATTAGAGTGAAATGAAATAGGGCCAAGGGTGGTACCTTGATGCACCAACATGTTAAACATGCCACATACTATTGATGTACATATGCTGTATTTCAAGAAGCATTATACTTTTTTATTTATTTAGGCCTTTTTTATTTATTTGAACTGCCTCAGTCCTGATTTACATAATTGTTTACTTTTAATACTTTTATAAACTTCATTTTGATTATCTGAAATTTCTTTTTTATTTATTTTGACTTTGTTTTTGACCTTTTTGACAACAGAAACTCATGAAATCATCTTTTCTACAGTCTGTACTGTTGCTAAAATTATGGATCAGCCTTTTTTAGACTGGTATTTTGGGCAACATTTAAATCAGCCTAAACTGGGAATGTCCAGCAGTTGTGTTCCTGGTTTTGGTGTGAAACTTTAATCAAAATTTGCTCTTTTCCTGTCGCTGGTGTTTGTGTTGACCCTTTACCTTTCCTCTCTTGCCCTCTCTTTGTCACTCACTATTCCTCCTTTCCTCTTTCTTTTCCCACTTGCTTTTTGCATAACGGAGGAAGGGCTCTATTAAGCGGAGAAAGCCAAAGTCGCTGTCTCGGGCGACTTGACAGTAGATCAAAGGAGACTTGAGAATTATGCTGCAATTCGGTGCTACAGCCCAGTTCCTCTGTACGGATAAGGACAGCAGTTATTAAGACATCAGTGGCTGTGGCCTGGTTTCATGCCGCCTCAGCCCGTGGGGAAGCCTCTCTGTACATGTGACAGAATACGAGATGGCACTGGGAATAACCAGGCATCATTACGGCTTCCTCATCATCATAACAGAGCATTTCTGTGATTATGAAAGGGCTTCAGAGAATCCGCAGCATGAGAGAGGCTTTTTCTCTTTCTCGCTGCCACTCTGGCTGTCTCGTCTCTTCTCGTCCTGTCTCGCTCCCCTCGCCTTCCACAGCTTTCACACAATCCCTGCTCGGCTTCCTTATTTCTACAGAAGACTGAGGACAGACCTCTGTATCAACTGACCATAATGAACACTGGGTGATATAAAGATCCAGGGACCTGTTTTAGCAATCTATAGTGAACTGGTCAATTCTGCATCCCGCAGCTAGATTTAGGGCGTGTCAGTTTGTCTTTGGTACTGTGAGAGCGCAAATATGGCGGTGTTACGTATATCAGTGTTCCAGTTGTCATTTCTTTTAAGAGCCAGATGTGCTCTGACTTTGGCATGTTCAAATCTTGACATCACTGATCTTTTGCACATCAGCAGAGGATACTACACTGTTCGTTCACGCTGTGAAGGTACACCAGCAGGTGATTTAAGTGAACAGTAATGTTATTTTATTCTTTATTCTGTTTATTGTTAAGGTAAAGGCTGGATTTGCCCCTGCAGCTCGTTTATTTTGAGGTGTACATACAATGAGTGCGCGCAACACGCATGGCGCTCCTGCTTGGCTAAGATACGATTGGGTGGCTGACTGTAGACTGTTGTCAGGATTTTAACCGGTCAGTGGCGCATTTGTGTTTCTGGCCACCAAGATAGAAACACACCAGAAATTTACCTAAACACACCTCACTTCCAGACCACCACACCCATCAGAGTAGATATATTCCTAAACTGTGACGCTACTTTAAAGGCGAGGGTGCAAGACGTGAAAACAGGCTGTTGACAGTCTGTTGTAAGGTAGCAAAGAGCATCGCAATGCGTCTTGCGCAGTGTGTACGATATGTAGATAGGTGTTGAAAGAGTTGTGAGAGCAGTGTCAGCAGAATTTGCTACACTGATGTGCCGTTAATTAGAGGTTTGTCTAAGACCAATGAAACTTGCTGATATGATGGAAAAACTGGCAGAAAGGTGCCGAAGAAATTAGCAGTTTTTTTTTTCTTAAACACAGCTGAGCAGACAGACTAAACTGGTTCATCTGAATTAAAAATGCACAATCATGACAGAAATATCAACAATTCAAGATGGATAAAGTATAAAGCTTTTGAACGTTTATAACAAAGATCACATACAATAAACAAGTGTCTGAGGCGAGCTCTATGTTATCTCTAAGTTTCCCCGCAGAGCCCGATATCAATGCATGGGCTTTTTAAACAACCTGTTTGAATCATTGATTCAAATTTGCACTCTATTCGTGGACCAATTCACTCAGTGAGTTGACTCTACAGTCAACCAATCGTGTTCATTATTAAGTGAAACCTTACATTTTCTCTTGTGTATTTATAACTACTCTTTAACTGAAAAAATAAAAATGTTTTATCTGATTACTCGAATAATCTGAGACATTTTCAGTAGAATACTTCATTAAAATATCTGCAACCCTAATCTTAACAACACATTTTAGTGGTGGCTAAAAGTAAGAAATACGCTTTCTGACTGTAGGGGGGGGGAGCCCAGGGGCAAAACATATTTATTCTGGCATACTGCTGCTTTAAGGTTTAAGTGCGTTAAGTCTTGGTTGTGGTACTGTAGTTGGTAAACCCTCAGCTGCTACTCAGCTGTATATCCCTCATCACTAGTTGAGTGGGTGGAGACTAGCAGAGGCCTCCTCTGACACGTGTGAAGTCAGCTGCCATCTCTTTTTGAACTACAGCTGATGTAGCATTACCGAGTAGAATCACAGCACGCTCGGAGCAAAGTGCAGCGACTCGGTTCCGATACATCAGCTCACAGACGCAGCCTTGTGCTGATTGACATCACCCTTTAGAGTGATGAGGGGAAAGATCACCATCTACCCACCCAGAGAGAGCAAGACCAACTGTGCTCTCTCTAAGGGCTCCGGCAGCTGAGGCAAGCTGCATGACCGGGATTCGAACAATAAAAAGGTATTTTATTACAGTTTCTTCCCAGAATTGTCTGGTAGGTCAGTCCCTGATGTGTATTCATATATAACTCCTTTCTCTTTTTAACAAATATTGTGTTGTGGTGTGAGCTATTCACACTTTCTCTTTATTCTAAAAGCAGATTTATCTCTGATATGTTTCACAGTTGTAGATAGGACTGTATAACGCTACAGTGTCTATCTATCTATTTTCCTTTTCTTTCCTGCTTTTCTTTTCTTGTTTCTTTCTTTTTCTCCCCATCCCCTTCTTTTCCTCTGCTTCCACTGCACTGGTATCTGCAGCGCAGATCACTCCAGCGATTAGGACTGCAATCGCGCCCCACCTGTCAAAGCCCTCGTCAAAAAGAAGCCCTGGCATCGGGGAGGGCTCCTGCTGCAAAGTGAATGCTTAAGCAGCTCTCCGCTGGCCCTTTAGAGACCAGCCGTGCACTCAGCCTTTCTCCCTTTTGCTATCTATCTCTACTGTTCTTTTCTCTGTGACTATATATCATTGGACATGCCAGTGGTGCAACGGTTTAGAATAGTTACATTTCGATGGTTTGGACCGAGCTAATACGAGTTCAGTAACAGCGGAAAAAAGTTACAGGATCTCACATCTTTTTTCAGAGAATAAAACAACACATTATTTCTCATCAGGTGTTAAATGTGTCTCAGAGACTTTTGTCGGTACCACTTTAAAATAAGAGTACCTTTATAAAGGGTTTATAATTGGTTTACAATTAGTTAGTTTATTAATAGTCACTAATTAGGTTGTAAATGCCTTAAAAATCATTAATAATCAGTTATAACACATACGTAGAAGAGGGCAACAATGACCTGTTCTTTGCCAAATAGTGAACCCACAGCTATCTATATTGTTGCCCTTTCTATGTATGTGTTATAACTGATTATTCATGATTTTAAGGCATTTACAGCCTAATTAGTAACCATTAATGAACTAATTGTAAACCAGTTATAAACTCTTTATAAAGGTACTCTTATTTTCAAGTCCCTATCTGAGTGGAGTTTCCATTTTCTCCCAGTGTCTGCATGGGTTTCCTCCGGTTACTCCGGTGCGTTTCCTCCCTCAGTCCAAAAACATGGCGATCAGATAAATTGGATATTCTAAATTGCCCAGAAAAAATACTCTAAAATTGATAGAGTCTGGTGTGTATGTGTAAAGTGTGTGGTAAGTAAGTAAGTTTGTGTGTGTTTGTTAATATATGTTTGACTAGTACTCAGTCCTGGGTAAATACAGTAGAGCCCAATACTGTCCTCCCGGTGGACGGTTGTTTCCGGTTGAGAGTATGCTGTCCACTATTGGCTGCCGCTTCTTACCGGTGTGGGGATAAGTGCTGAGTATAAATGGTTGTGTGTAAAATGTGTAAATTGTAAAGCGTCCTTGGGTTTCTAGAAAGGCACTTTATAAGTTGAACTTCATTCATTGATTCATTTTGTATGGTATAGAATGCAGGGGGTTGCCAGTCGAATACAGAACCCTCTAAATGGGGGGGGGGGTGGTTGTGACAATAGTTCTAAGACTCATGTGAGATCATACAGGAGGGAAGTTGTTGAGTTTGGCTCTCCTAACCTTCACTGATCATCAGTAAATTTTACATTTTATTTGTAAATCAAGAGATCAGAGTCTGGAGGAAGAGTGGAGAGAGACACAGTTCAAACTGATTGAGGTCTAGTGTGAAGTTTCCACCAATCATAGACGTGATGGTTTGGAGAGACATGTCATCTGCTGGTGTTGATCCACTGTGTTTTATTATCAAGTCTAAAGTCAGTGCTGTTTTGTTTTCCCACAAAATCTTACAGCACTTCATGCTACCCTCTGCGGATTTCATTTTCCAGCAGGACTAAGCACACTGCCTACACTGCCAAAAAGACCAAATGATCTTACATAATATTCTATACGTATGGGTCTAGATGATATGGCATTTCACATATTCTCTCTCTCTCTCTCTCTCTCTCTCTTTCTCTTTTTCTCTCACTCTCTCTCTCTCTCTCTCTCTCTCTCTCTCTCTCTCTCTCTCTCTTTCTCTCACCCACCCTGCCCCCTGCTGCCATTCTGCTGAGGGGAGCCGACTCCTTTATGCTGCACTTCACATCTCTCATGCTGTGGCCAGCCTGTGTTTCATACTGCCAATGAAGCTCTGCTGGAGCTCCATGAGGAACATTTAAAGGCCTTAAGGGCACAGAGTTTTTTTTTTTTTTTTGTCAATCAGGCTTTTTTCCCTTTGGTTGGACCTGTTTTGGAGTTGTTCGGCTGAAAAGGCGCGATAGATGAAGCTGTCACCGTTCTTTATCGCCGTGTCTGCTTACAAGCCTGGCCGAAATGGCCGTGTCATCTTTCTGTGACTGTCACTCGTGCTAGCTTTTAGTGAGAGCGTGTTTCTCGCCGCTCAACTCCTGAGCTAAATCAGTCATGTCCTACAGCTAGCAATAGACCAGCCTTCCAAAAACAGATCCACTTCTTCAGATTACCACGGATTCTACACAGCTGCCACCGCAAAAGCCTTTGTTCATTTGATTTTGGTTGCTCTGATATAGGGGTGTGTCCTATTGATTATACCCTGAAATATCGTGCAATATCACCCACCCCTAATTATCACATCAGGGTACTACTTTTTTACTGTTTTTATAAAAAAAAAACAAAAAAAATCACACTGTTCTCATTTCCTATTATAAATTTATAAATCTTCTAGAGACAGATTATATCTGTCCAGTATCATTTATCTTACTTCAGTCCTGGATATATGGAGATATATGGAGTGCACTATTTTTACTATCATGAAATTCTGGATCCTTAATTTCTGTTCCTGACAAATCTGGTATTCTTTTTTTTTTTTGTATTTTTTAATTATCCCAGTAAGGGGTGCGCCATATTATATTCTATGCAGTAATAAAATTTTATTTTCTTTTTTTTTTTACAGTAGTGTATTCTTGATTTTTTTTAATTCAATGTTTTGTCATATCGCCATGAGTATCGTCATCATAAAAAAATACCATGAAATATCGTGAGATTATTTTAGGGCCATATTGCGCAGCCCTACTCGGTTTTGATGTTTTTAAAATTTAGTCTTTAGCATTATATACTTTAGTTTAGTGCTCAAAGCATTTAGTTAATCTGGAAACTTGGTAACATTTTACTTGGATGGTCCATTTTATGACCTTGTTGATGCTCAACTGACATTCAACATTCAAAATCAATTACAGTTTTGGTTACAGTAAGTGCTAATATCAACCACCTTACTTCCATGGTTTAGCTTAAAATACATTACCTAAGCTTTTATTTTTCAAATCACTTTTTAAAATTGTGACTAATTGTGTATCTAATAATGAAAATAATCAGTGTCCATAAGCAGCAGAAGCTTCAAGTTTACAATTTAAACTGCTAGAACTTGCAGTTCAGGGGAACTGTGGAAGTCAATGCAATATCTGGTAGATTAAGAAAACCTAAGAACTGCATTTATGTCAACAATTAAGTAATTTTTTTCATTTGTTTCCAACTGTCTTCCATAATCCATGTTTCTTTTTACAAAGCCTGGGGACACATTATCGGTTTGATTTAGCAATATAATCATAGTGCAGCTACTTTTGAGTTCAAAAAAACTTTTTTTTTTTTTGCTAAAGAATTAAATCTGACAACCCACCAAATACAAACACACACACACACACAAACACTCACATTCAGCTGCTCCTGCTTAATGCAAAAGCTCTCTGTTAAACATTTACCCAGCACAAAACTACCCTGAGATAAAAAAAAAAGGAAAACAAAAACAAACACACTCCACACACTCTTCCTTCCAAACATACAGGAATGTACCAGCTTTTAAATGTTATTTTCTAAAGCGACTGACACCACTAATGAATATACACAATAAATGCATCTATTATTTTGTATATTTTTAAATATACACTATGTAAGGCTTAATTGTTTATTATAAGAAGTGTGATTAATCGCGATTCATTTATCAAATAAAAATAGAAATGCATTCATCACTATGCATTTATTGAACAAAAAAGAGGCTAGACATTCTAGCAGTTTTATCTCTTCCCTTCCATATATTCTGTGCATCCCTTAGTAGGCCCACTTAGACCTCCTTGAAACTTGTCCACTTGTTCATGGGACCAGTATCTGTCATTTTAGGCACTTTAACTGAAGCTATAACTGTTATAACTCCTTGGTTTACAGCTTTTTTTTTTTTTAAAGACGCTATCGTTTTACCACTTTTTACCCCAGTTTTACTCTAAGCAGTTTTACTTGTCAAATAAAACTTTTTTTAAAAATTACTAACACCAGACCCAGCCGTCTCTGCTGCGAAATCACCTTCCATATTCCGTATATATCAAATCTCTATTTATACATCCATGAGGCTCAGTCGTATGATTTTGGGATTTCTATACATTAATATGGATGAGAGAGTATCACACTAATCCGGCGGAATGTGAGCAACATGTCCGGCCGTATGGAGAGGAAAGCCGGTTATTTACTGGATTCTGGTGCAGCTTTCACCACCGTCTTGCTTCTGACTTCTGGCTCTAATCTCGTATCAGCTCGGACAGACAGAGCAAATATTGTTTTAAGCGTATTGTATTTTTACTGTGCTGCCCTGTCGCGCTCAGACGCCAGACAAACAAAGGCAGAAGCATAAGAAGCATAAGAATCTCCAGTCTGCTGTTTGTTTGTTTGTTTGTTTGTTTGTTTGTTTATTTATTCATCTACTCATTTATGTATTCGTTTAGTCGTTTATTGGCCTCGTTTTCTCCTCCTTTAAACACCCTTTTCTCATGGCTTTCGAACAATAATAATGATGACAGGATTCCTCACACCATTTACATATATATCTTCACTCAGTTGTGCCTGCTTTATGTGTGAGCTTTACTTCTTCAGTCTTGCACTACAGCCGTTACGAGACGAACGCGGCCGACGAGTAATGGAAGCTAATATGCCATCAATTAGCACTGTGAAAACTCAAGGCTAAAATCATCACGCTAACCACAAACTGCGCTAAACGTGTTGGCATACTGTTATCTACAAGAAGTGACAAAAGTACATAACACAGCTAAATAGAGCAGTAGCAGCTGCAATAATGTGTGAAATATGGCTGTAATTTTTTTTGTCCATATTTTATACAGTCCTAGTGAAAAAGGATGTATTGCATGTAGTAGTTGCACTAGTAGCAGCTATTAAAGCCGACGTGGGGTGCTGGAATAAAGAATGCATGATTATTTGGATAAAATATATATATATATTTTTTTACCTTTTTTTAAACATCTCACCTTGGTTGTAAGGATTTCTGAATTTCAAGCACGCACACCACGCGGGCAGCAGGATGTACCGACCAATGAGTCGCAGGTGTGGAGTTGGAACGCACGCTCAACCCTGCACCACGCATTGGCAAGTCCCAATGCTAGTGCGGGCACGGCCCATGTGAACGGGATCCACCCAGTCACATGCTTCCTCTGCTAGCCACAGTCCCAAAAAACCCAGTCTGACCCGGCCCAAAGCCGTGCACGTTCTGCCCGAGCCCAACCCAAGCCTGAGCCTGATTTAAACCTGACATTTTTGAAGCAAGTAAAGCGTTAAACCTGAGCTTTTTAAAACCATTTTTCGGGCTGTTTAAATGAGCGAAATCCATTCAGAGTTATGTTCTTTTTGAGCTGCTGCTGATGCAGCATTACCGAGCAGCATCACAGCGCGCTTGGAGGAAAGCGCAGCGGCTCGGCTCCGATACATCAGCTCACAGACGCCCTGTGCTGCAGACATCACCCTAGGAGTGATGTGGGGAGAGAGCGCCATCTACCCACCTGGAGGGAGCAGGCCAAGCAAAGCTGCATGAGCCGATTGTGCTATTTACACGTATATGTTTAAGTAAAATGAACATTGTTGTTTTATTCTATAAACTACAGACAACATTTCTCCCAAATTCCATATCAAATATTGTCATTTCACTTTCAGACCTCAAATAATGCAAAGAAAACAAGTTCATATTCATAAAGTTTTAAGAGTTCAGAAATCAATATTTGGTGGAATAAACCTGCTTTTTAATCACAGTTTTCATGCACCTTTATGTTCTCCTCCACCAGTCTTACACACTGCTTTTGGATAACTTTATGCCTTTACTCCTGGGGCAAAAGTTCAAGCAGTTCAGTTTGGTTTGATGGCTTGTGATCATCCATCTTCCTCTTGATTATATTCCAGAGGTTTTTAATTAGGTAAAATCAAATAAACTTATTTTTAAATTGTCTCTTATTTTTTTCCAGAACTGCAAAACTTCAATGCTTCAAAGTTCATTTTTACATTTTACTTTTTTCACTTGATCATGCTTAGTAGCGGTTTGTGATTGTATTCTATTAACTGTTTACAGTATGGCTGATTAAAGCTTATTAGGAAGGTATAGACACGTTTTGTCAAGGTCTGAAAGAAGACACAAATATATTCCTATTCCCAACTTTTCCAGTAACTCCCTGGTTCATATATGTGGCATATATTTGGAGTGGAGTTGAATGCAACATGTGTAAGCTAGTTGGAAAAACTTGTACATACCATGGGTGCAACCTCTGATCTGATAGTTCAGCAGAGAATGTAAATTTCCCATCTGGACCGGAGCGTTTATCCAGGCTAGAGCTGCAGCAGTGCCCTTTGTGTCGTAGTCGGAGCAGCCAGTTGGCATATATGGGGTCAAAGTTGAAGCGGATATGTACTGATTGCACATACCAGATGATGAAGAACCCAGGTGAGGGAAGGAAGGAGCTGAGGAGAGGTTTTATTATCTTCTATCGGAGGCGTAAGATCCGCGTTGTGTTCCAGTTTAAAGTTGCAGCTGCATTTGGCCTCGTTTCCGCCGTTCCCAACGCAGGCTACCCCTCTAATTACTGTCATTTGTTAGATTCACAGCTAATTTACTTCGGATTGTTTCCTCCACTCTTCCCTCCCTCCCCCCAACTTTTTCTTTCTCTTTCCACACACACACACACACACACACACACTGGGCCTTTTAATTAAACAGTCTGCTAAATTAAGTCGTCTTTATCAGACTCTCCTGACCTGAAGTATTGTGTTTCCAGGCTGTGTGAAGTCAAGGCTAGCCTCCTCCAGCCTCTCGCTCTCTACCTTTCTCTGACGATATCTACTGTCTTCACTATTGTAGCTCCTGAGCAACAGATGTACTCTATTTCTCTCCCTCCTTTTCCCTCTCTCTCTCCATCCCTCCCTCCCTCTTGCTCTTCTTCCTCTCTATAGAAAGATAAAGGCTCAGTCATTAAACCAAGAGTATACTCAAATCAATAGCGAACCGTGTGTTCATTCTCATGTCTGTTTGTCTTCCGTTCTCTTTCTTTCTCTCTCTCTCTCTCTCTCTCTCTATTTATCTCTTGTTTTTTTACCTTTTATTATTTTTTTGTTACTCTCACTCTCTCTTCACTTGTATCTCTTCCGTTTTTTCTCTCTTTTCTCTCTCTTCTTCTGTAGATTTATCTCTAGTTCACTCTCTATCTCCATCTATCTTCATCATTCTCTTTATTTCTCTCTCTGTTTATCTCTCTCTTTTCTCTAGCTTTCTTTTTCTTTTGTTAATCTTACTCTCTTTTCGTGTGTCTTCCTGTTTTTCTCTCTTTTTTACTTTTTCTCTGTAGATTAATCTCTATTTCACTCTCTATCTCCATCAATCTTCATCACTCTCCATCACTCTCTTTCTCTCTGTCTCTCTATGTATCTCTTTTTTTTGCTAACTTTATTATTCTTTAATTTCTCTAACTCTTTTTTATTTGTATCTCTTCGTTTTTTCTCTTTCTTTCTCTATAGATTTATCTCTATTTCTCTCTCTCTCTCTCTTTTTCACTAGCTTTTTTATACTTTTGTTACTCTCACTCTCTCTTCCTGTTTTTTCTCTTTTTTTACTCTCTTTCTCTGTAGATTTATCTCTTGTACACTCTCTATCGCCCTCTATCTATCTAATCTAACTCCATCACTCTCTCTCGCTCTCTCTGTATCTCTCTTTTTTTACTAGCTTTCTTATTCTTTTCTTCCTCTCACTCTCTTTTCATTTGTATCTCTTTCTCTTTTCTCTCAATCTCCATTGCTCTCTTTCTCTATCTCTCTCTCTCTCTATTTATCTCTCTCATTTTCTCTTTTTTCTCTCTCTTCTTCTGCAGATTTATCTCTATTTCACTCTCTATCTATATCACTCTTTCTTTCTCTCTCTGTTTATCTTTCTCTTTTCTCTAGCTTTTCTCTTTACTCTCTTTTCATGTGTTTTTCTGTTTTTCTCGCTTTTATACTCTCTTTCTCTGTAGATGTAGCTCTAGTTCTGGTCATACCAGCAAAACCATCTTTTCAACACAACCTCTCTATAAGTATCGACTCTCTCTCTCTCTCACCGACAAAGGTTGCTAGGAACCTGGGTGTTCTGGTTGATGACCAGCTCTCCTTCACGCACCATGTGGCCTCAGTCGCTCGATCCTGCCGCTTTGCGCTTTACAACATCAGAAAAATTAGACCGTTTCTGACGCAACAGGCCACCCAACTCCTGGTACAAGCAGTCGTCATCTCACGCCTCGACTACTGCAATGCCCTGCTAACTGGCCTCCCGGTCTGCGTAGTAAAACCACTCCAAATGATCCAGAACGCAGCAGCACGTCTGGTCTTCAACCAACCAAAACGGGCACATGTCACACATTTGATGCTCGCATCAAATTCAAAACTCTTACAATCCCCTACAAGGTGATGACAGAACAGAACAGCTCCTTCCTACCTACACTGATCACTTCTGAAGGCTTACGCTACCTCCCGGCCGCTGCGCTCCTCCAATGAACGTCGCCTCGCTTTGCCAAACATTCACACAAAGCAATCCAGACTGTTCTCATACAGAGTTCCCCAATGGTGGAACAAACTACCTTCCACTACCAGATCAGGAGAATCTCTCGCTATCTTTAATAAACTCCTGAAGACAGAGCTCTTCAAAGAGCACTTACTCTCCTAACACCTCTAACTAACTACCTTCTACTACCAGATCAGGAGAATCTCTCGCTATCTTTAATACACTCCTGAAGACAGAGCTCTTCAAAGAGCACTTACTCTCCTAACACCTCTAACACACTAACTACTTCTAACCTCATTTCCTTCTTCCCCTCCTTCACTTCTCTATCCTTTTATTTCCCTTCGACCTCCTTTAAGCCCTATCTAAATGGTTTATCTTAATTCCTATTACTTTTGTACTTGACTTTTGTAAGTCGCTTTGGACAAAAGCGTCTGCCAAATGTAATGTAATGTAATGTAATGTAATGTAATGTAATGTAATGTAGTTCACTCTCTATCTTTCTCTATTTATCTCCATAACTCTATGTAGCTTTAGCTCAATCACTCTCTCTCGCTTTTTCTGTATTTCTCTTTTTCCACTAGCTTTCTTATTCTTTTCTTTCTCTCACTCTTTTTTCATTTGTATCTCTTCCTGTTTTCTCTCTCTCCATCACTCTCCATCGCTCTCTTTCTCGTTCTCTCACTTCAGTTGTATCTCTTCCTGTGTCTTTCTCTTTTCTCTCACTTCTTCTTTAGATTTATCTCTATTTTACTCTCTATCTCCATCCCTCTCCATCACTCTCCCTCTCTCTCTCTATTTATCTCTCGTTTTTCTTATTTTTTGTTACTCTCACTCTCTCTTCAGTTATATCTCTTCCTGTTTTCTCACTTTTTCCTCTCCTTCTCTGTAGATTTATCTCTATATCACTCTCTATCGCCCTCTATCTGTCTCCATCACTCTCTGTAGCTTTAACTCCATCTCTCTCTCTCTCTAGCACTCTCTAGCTCATATATATATATATATATATATATATATATATATATATATATATATCTTTTCTCTAGCTTTCTTATTCTTTTCTTTCCCTCACTATTCTTTTCTTTCTTTCTCCTTTTTTTTAACTCTGCCATTAATTTACCTATGTTGCTCTCTCTATCTCCCTCTATCTCTCTATCACTATCTGCAGCTTTAACTGCATCAATTTGGCCCTTTAGCGCTCTCTCTCTCTTAATCTCTCTTTTTTCTCTTGCTGTCTTATTCCTTTCTTCCTCTCACTCTCTCTTTAGCTGTATCTCTCTCTCCATTACACTCTATAGCTCCGTCACTATCTTTCTAGCTCTCTCACTCTATCTTTTTCCTGCTCTCTCTCTCTTTCTCTAGTTTACACTCTTTTTATCTTTTCCATCTCATTTTCTCTCTCTCAGCTTTATCTCATCCACTTTTTGTCTTTCTCTTTATCAACCTCTTTTTATCTACCTATCCCATTATATCTCTCACGCTTTCTTCACCTTTTCTCTCTCTGCCTTTCTTTATCTCTCTCTTTCTTGCTCTTTCTAACTCTCCCACCCATCTGTAGCTTTATATTTGTCACTTTATCTCCATCTCATCCTTTTCCTTATCTGTCTTACTTTCTCTTTCTCTTACTATCTCAAGGTTTCGCTCTCTCTAGCTCCTTTTTTCCCTCTATAATATCTCTATCACATTCACTCTATCTATTTCTTCCTATGTCTTTCAATCCTATTTCCTCTTCAGCTTTATCTCTCTCACTCCATTTTCTCCACTTGGTTCTTACTCTCACTCACGTAATCTGTATCTTATCCATTTTTTTCTTGGCCTACTCTCTCTCTTTCTGCAAGGTTTTGTTCCTCAAGCTTCTCTCACTTCTGTATAGCCCTATCTGTCATTCCCAGTTGGTTTTAGATGCTGGTGATTTTGGGCCCACAGGCATCCCAGTCTTTTGTGATTTGCAGTTTTATTCTGCCGTGATTTGATCAGCTGTGGTTTTATGTTTTTAGGATACAATCCGGGTTAACACCCGAACATCCCTTTCAGACAGCTTCCTCTTACAGCGTCCACAGTTAATCCTGTTGGATGTGGTTGCTTTTTCTTGGTGGTGTGCTGACATTACCCTGGATATCGTGGCTCTTGATACATCACAAAGACTTGCTGTCTTGGTCACAGATGTTCCAGCAAGACGTGCACCAACAATTTGTCCTCTTTTGAACTCTGGTATGTCACTCATAATGTTGTGTGCATTGCAATATTTTGAGCAGAACTGTGCTCTTACCCTGCTTATTGAACCTTCACACTCTTACTGCTCTTACTGTTGCAATAATGTGCAATTAATGAAGATTGAACACCAGGCTGCTCCAATTTAGCCATGATGAAACCTCTCACACTAAAATGACAGGTTCTAGAAAGTTCTAGGCACTATAGCTTCCTATAGCTATATCCTGGTGTCCAATTACAAGAGATCAGGCTGCTCTATGCCAGTGGAGCTTTTTATTCACAGAGCTGCACGTTAATGCTCATACTGCGTTTATAAAATTCCAAACAACACATCCAATCTGTACACATCCCACCACTATATAAAGACATAATTTACATCATATTTACACCTACATAACGTAAGCTGCTCACGTGCTAATCAAGCGTGAGTTATCCATCCGGAAGTAACACCAACCTGTATGTGTACAAACATTCTGATTTAGCGCTATTAGATATGCATCTTCATCTGCTTTATGCTCGGATTAGCCCACTGAGGAATAAACGCAGTGAACAAACAACAGCTTTCTTATGGTTTAATTGGTGTAACACGAGGACAGAACAAACTGTAGTGAGCAGAATGTATTTGCACACTGTGATCTGTAATTGTTCATTACAGAAAAGCTGTAAAAAAAAGACCACAATAGACTTTTAAACAATTGGGCCGCATAGCGTTGAGATGAAGATGCACTGCAACTCGACACCTGGTTTTATCCCTGTCTCGCTTTCCTCTCTCTCTCTCTCTCTCTCTCTCTCCCTTTCTGAAGCATGTGCACTCCTTCCTGTGAAGTGTGTTTATCATTGCAGTGAAAAACAGCACCAGAAGTCAAAGCACTCAGCAAAGTTTCATCTCACTATTTCATCCCAATTACAAAGAAAATACTGGAGAAAAAAAAAAAGGAAAAAGTTTATTTTTCTGTCTCGTTTTTTTTTCCTCTATTTTTTTGTTCTCCGTCGCCGCCCGTCTGCTGCTCGGCGCTCCTTCCTCGCCGAGGCTGAAGCTGCAGTTGAGCAGTTGAGTCGAGTCCAGCTCGGCAGGAGATGTGACAGTTTTTTGTTCCTTTTTGTCCTGCTGAGTCATCATTTGCTGGAGGCTTCCAACTTAGTTTGAGGGTGCTGACATGTTTCTGCTTCTATTTTTTTTATGTAGTTTTAAGTAGTTTTAGTAGCGTAGCTGATGTAAAGAAGGCAGGGAACTCTTAGGAGGTTATTTTATGTGAGAGAGAGCTTAAAGAAATTGAGATTGTAGCTAAAGAAAAGTGTTAGAACTTGAAATGTGCTATGATTTAATTAGCAATGCATGCAGGGACATTAACAACTCTTATTATTTACAGGACATCCTGTGGACATGTGTGTTACCATGGTTGTTTTTGACTTCAGATACAGTTCTTAGACTAGCGAAAAATGTGCTTAGTAAGGCATGTAAAGGACTTATTCAAGCTAGTGGAGACATTCCTGGCAAACTCTGCTGTGTGTTGTTAAATAAAAAAGTAAAATAAAATAATGAATGTGAGAAATGTAAAATGCAATTATATTAATATTAGTGCCAACGTGGAGAGCTTGAATAAAGAATGCATGATGAATTGAATAGAGAAAACTTTTGTTTTTACTTTATTGTAAAATTCTAAGGTTGTTTATAAGGACTTCTGAATTAGAACTTAATTTGCTTTGTTTTAAAGGGTGTTTTCACACCTGTAGTTGTTTTTTTATGGTCTGGATCAGTTGATGAGTTTGTTTATTTGGAGCGTTTGTCCCTGGTTTGGTTTGGTTTCACACAGGCATAAACCTAAACACCTAAAAAACAAAATGTGCACCAATAAACCACGCAAGCACATTGTCTCCTCTGATTGGTCAGAGCTGACTGGCACAGGAGCAAATATAGGGAGGAGATTCTTTGTTCCAGAGCATTTATCTGTGCAGTGTGAAGCTGCTTTAACACAGAACGGTGCAAATGTGCCACTGCGCTTTGCAACACAGGGTTTATAATTGTACGTACAGTGCAAATTTGCGGCGGCGACGAGCAGTGAACGCTGCACAGACTGCACTCTCACTGCAAAAAATACATTGGTAAAAACTAGACAAAATATATGCAAATTAAGACAAATATATGTATATTAACCAAAAAAAATCTGCCAACGGGGTAAGCAAAATTTTCTTAGTAAGATTTCTTACAAAATTTGCAATGGCAAAGTCTCAAAATGAGTGAAGTAACACTCAGTTTTTGGACATAAAGAATCAGAATAACTTGATTGCTGCTTGATTGTGCTTATCTTGAGTTCAAATTAGTTAAAATAAGGTACAAATTCTAAGTAAGAATGATTAAGATAATTATCCCTAAAATAAGCAAAATAATCTAACACTTGGGCAGATTATGGCAGAAGTTGGGCTCAAACTTGTTGCGTAAAAAAAAAAACATGTTACTGATTTTAAATTAGTCGCATGCATTACTGCTTAAAAAGTTGACAGCCCTAGTTATAGCACTTCATTAGCTTTAGCTTATTGGTCTCTAGACTTGCCGCCAGTGGAGCAGTTACGCTTCTTGGGTTCCATGCCCAATCGTATCTTGTCTTGTATCCAGGTATCTGTGCTTTGTTCGTCTGCTTTCTGCTGAGTCATCATTTGCCGGAGGCTTCAAACTAAGTTTGAGGGAGCTGACGTGTTTCTGGTCTTTCTTTTAAGTAGTTTTAAGTAGCTTTAAGTAGCGTAGCTGATGTAAAGAATGCGGGAACTCTTAGGAGGTTATATTACGCGAGAGAGCGCTCCAACAAGCAGAGTTAGTAGCTGAGAAAAGTGTTGGAAGTCGAAATGCGCCGTGATTTCATTAGCGCTCTGATAGCTGCGCTCTCCTCGGCGGATCGAATTTGTGTTTAATTGTGAGAAAACCCGATCGGAGCAACTGTTGCTGAGGCCGAGAGCGGCTGCAGACCTTTCACTGCTCTGCTCGCGGGCGGCAGGCGATGAGCTAATGTAAAGGAATCGATTTTCTATATCCAGCTGTAGACAGAACGTCCACTCCAGGAGGATAACGTATACACCGATGGGACTATGGCTGCTCTCCAGTCTTCATACTTACAGCATGGAGAGTGCACCTGAGTTAGTGCAACTGAGTTAGATCAGAAAGTGAAGTAGAAAGAGTTCACAACTTGCTGAGAAAGAGAGAGAGAGAGAGAGAGAGGAGAGGAAAGTCAACAGTGCATGTCAACGGGAAAAAGAAGTGAGAAAACTCAGAAAGATGACTGAAACAAACATGGATTAAAGGTAAATTACATAGTTTTCAAGATTTAGATGCATAGACTAAAATTTTATCACTTAAATATCACTTCGATTCTGTTGCCCAGTCCCATTTCTCTTTGGTACCCTACCCCTTGTTTTTGAGTGTAATCCCTCCCCCATTAGAATTGGAATAAGCCTTTAAGCACCTGATACAGATATAATTAGCTATAGCAGTGGAACGCTAAAGTTCACTAACCTAGATGTTGCTGGTAGTTAACTTAAGGACTTTATTGTATGTCTTCAAAAAGGAGGCAGGTGGTTCAGAAATTAATTATTGTTGCCCATTCCTTAATTACTCCTAAAATTACTTCCTAAAAGCTAAAATTAGCTTTTATTAGCATTTTTTTTTCTATGCTTCAGCCTCTTCTGTATGTTGCACCTTTTAAGGTGGAACAGGAAAGTTAGCTAGCTAGCTAACTATGGAGACAAACTGCTTTATTATGCTTTTTAAAAAGAAGAAAAAGGCCATAAAACATTGAAAAACACATTAAACAATGGTAATAATGTGGTTATCGGAATTGTTTATCATTTCTAATTTCCTTTTTTCTACCCATTCAACTGCTACTCAGCTGTAAATCACCCCATCATATCCCCCCATCACTTGTGATGTCACAACACAAGGAAGGTGAGGACTAGCACATGTCTCCTCCGATACATGTGAAGTCAGCCACCGCCTCTGATGCAGCATTGCAGAGTAGCATCACAGCGAGCGTGAAGGAAAGCACAGCGACTCGGTTCTGATACATCAGCTCACAGACAATCTGCATCTGCAGCAATTTAGACCAGTGGACCATGGTTATCGTATTTTAAACAAGGAAAATCCTTATTTGCTTGTATCAACCGTAGTAGTGATACAAGGTAAACTATCATCTCAGATACAGCTATGTAAAAAAATTAAGAGACCAATCTGATTTTGCTATGTATAAGTACATGTTTAAGTAAAGTGAACATTGTTATTTTATTCTATAAACTATGGACAACATTTCTCCCAAATTCCAAATAAAAATATTGTCATTTAAAGCATTTATTTGCAGAAAATGAGAAATGGCTGAAATTACAAAGAAGGTGCAAAGAAAACAAGTTCATATTCATAAAGTTTTTAATCAATATTTGGTGGAATAACCCTGTTTTTTAATCACAGTTTTCATGCATCTTGGCATCATGTTCTCCTCCACCAGTCTTACACACTGCTTTTGGATAACTTTATGCTACTCACTCCTGGTACAAAAATTCAAGCAGTTCAGTTTGGTTTGATGACTTGTAATCATCCATCTTCCTCTTGATTATATTCCAGAGCTTTTCAATTCAATAAAATCAAAGAAACTCATCATTTTTAAGAGATCTCACATTTTTCCTGCAGACATATGTGTTTCCTCTGATGGCAGGACTTCCGTCTTGCGTTCTTTTCAGCAGGATAACGCTCATCCACACTCAGAAAGGGGTTCCCGGGAATGTCTCCAGCAGTTTGCAGCACTTCTGTAGTCTAACCTGTCAACAGATTTATTGCCAGTCAGGCATTTATGGGAGCAGCTGGGATGCCAGCCTCTGAAACCTACGGGTGTGCAGCAAATGTCATGCAGCAGGATGCCATATGGCAGGATGCTATCTTGCCCAACGTGCTCATGCCATATATCTCATCTTGTATCCAGTGTTAGCTCACTGCAGTGCTGAGAATGATCCACAACTCAAGTAATAATAAGAGCTGCTCTGTGGTGGTCTATCCTACTGAAGAACAGGGTGGAAGAAGATGATAATAAAGTATGTACATCAGTGCTCCAAACAGAATCTCAGGCTTCTGTAAAAAATCTTGGGGTAATTTTTGACGACAGGCTTGAATTTGATTGCCAGGTTAGCTCGGTCATGAAAAACAGTTTTTATCATTTGAGGGTTTTATCTAAAGTAGAAGGATATCTTCCACATAGAAATTTGGAAACGGTAATCCATGCTTTTAGAATAGATCAGGGGTGTCCAAACTTTTTTTGTTGGGGCCCAGAAGGAGAAATATATTTGAAGTCACGGGCCACACTCTGTAATAAAACAAATAATGAAATATACCACTTTAAATAATACATTTTCCTGATTACTTTCATTTACACACCATTTTACTTGACTTACTATCTTTATCTTTGACAGTGTTGTGTAAACTAAGATTTTTCAAATTGATGTTTAATTTCATGATGTCTCTTAATATTAAACTCCTTAATTACGGCAACTTTTAGACTCTTTGGCCCGTTTTTCTGCGCTAGAAAAGCGCACCCTCTCTGCTTTTAGACTCTTTGGCCCGTTTTTCTGCACTACAACTGAGCACCCTCTCCGCTTTTAGACTCTTTGGCCTGTTTTTCTGCACTAAAACTGAGCACCCTCTCCGCTTTTAGACTCTTTGGCCCGTTTTTCTGCACTAAAACTGCGCATCCTCTCCGCTTTTAGACTTTTTGGCCATGTTTTTTCTGCACTAAAACTGTGCACCCTCTCCGCTTTTAGACTCCTTTCTGACACCTAGCGTTCAAAGTTTGAATCTCACATTATAAAAACCTGCTTAACAGCGGGCCAACTTTCATTCTATTTCTAAAATACCTCGCGGGCCGCTCCAAAAAAGGAAATGGGCCGCAAATGGCCCGCGGGCCGTAGTTTGGACACCCCTGGAATAGATTTAAAAATTTTATTGTTTGTTTTTAAAGCTCTTAATGGCTTAGCCCCTCAATATCTGACCGAGCTACTTCATGTTTACTCCCCACCAGATCATTGAGATCCTCCAATCAGCTCTTACTGGTCCCCCACAAAACAAAACTCAAAACCAAAGGTGATTGAGCCTTTGTGGCGGCAGCCCCTAGGCTCTGGAATAACCTTCCTTGGCACATTCGATCTGCAGGTTCTCTTGAGGTTTTTAAAATACACTTTTTCTCCCTGGCGTTGATAACATTGATTTGTTTTATTTTTATTTATTTTAATGTATTTCATTTGAATTTATTTCATTGCACTGTGTATTGTATTTATTGATTTGACTGTTTGGAATGGTGACATTATCTGAGTCACTCTTACCTTCAATGTAGCTTTTTATGTTGTACAGCACTTTGGTCAACCTCGGTTGTTTTAAATGTGCTCTATAAATAAAGGTTGAGTTGAGTTAAGTAGATGATTTCATCATCTACTGTGCATCAGCAGTAATCTTGCTTTTGAACTTTTCTCACCTTCAACACACACAAACACACACAGTTAGCCTCCAGGCCCCTTGTGTTTGAATCTCTTGTAAAAACCAGGTGAAGTTGCCGTCCTCCTGTACGCATCCATCACTTTTCTCCTGACATGCAGTGTAGAGCATATCAACTCCATTACTGGGCTGCTCACCTGATATCCATAACACTCAGCCAGGACCCAGAGAGTGACAAATGACCAGCTGCATTACTGCCCATATCTCCTGGATTCATTATGGTGCTGTCAGCCATGCTAACATTGATCACGCTCATCTGATGGCTAAATGCAGGCATTGTTTACAGTGTTTACAGATTTACCAACAGCAAGAAAGAGAGAAAGAGAGAGAGAGAGAGAAAACGTTTCACAGAGTAAAAAGGAGTGAAATGAATGCAATGCAGGTAAAAAAACTATTTTATTTTACATATTTTCAGTGGTGTCATGAATAAACCCAGGTTCTGTTTGGAATCCTACCTTTGCTGAGTAAATACAATGGTCCAACTGTCCTCTAGTAGTGATAGTAGGGACTCTAACAGCTCAACCATTGGCATTTTTCAGCAGGACAATGCTTGTCCCCAAACAGCACAGGTTTGTAAAGAATAT
Source organism: Astyanax mexicanus (assembly GCF_023375975.1). Lineage (NCBI taxonomy): Eukaryota > Metazoa > Chordata > Actinopteri > Characiformes > Acestrorhamphidae > Astyanax > Astyanax mexicanus. Next base: position 29,963,620 of record NC_064428.1, read on the forward strand.
CATCACCAGCTTCCAACACTACCATGCAAACATTAACATCCTTCTAGTTGGCCTGGGTATCGAAATTCAACGCCAAAAAGGTACCAATCGAAATGTCTCCAGAGGTTAAAGCAAGTACTGAAAGGCCTAAACAAAATGGATGCCTATTTTTGATACTTTGAATAGAACGCCCATAAACACGGAGAGCTGCCTCTCGCTCTCACAGTTTTTGCCACCTGCCTCAGACTAGTTGCTCACTCTCTGCTACAGATTACATTCAAGTTTATATGAACTCTACATAGGAATTTTCTAACTGCCTCCACTGCTGGTGTGGCTATTCACCTAAATATATGAGGCCTATATGAATGTATAATGACTTTTTAACATTCGTTTAAAAACTGTCTAACCTGTGGTAGGATGGTCCCCCATATGTGAGTCTTGGCTCCTGCCAAGGTTTTTTCCTCCTCCAGCTCTGAAGTAGTTTTTTCCTGATGCTCAACAGGGGTTATTACAGGTATTACAATATTTTATGGGCTATAAGGTGGGCTAAAAGGTGCACTATTAAAGAACGTCTATTTTCAAACATAAAGCACATTCCAGTGGATTTTAAGGTGCATTTTAAGCGACAATAGTAAGGAACAAGGGTGTCACCATGTTTCCCTTCTAACGACAAACAGAGCTAACAAAACATAATTCTTCCAAAAGAAAAAAAAAAAAATAGTTAAAGAGTGCTGGGTGTTTATCTACACAGATTTTCCTCCTGAAAACGGTTTACTTGGGTGAGTTAAGCGCTTCTGTTTATTTACAGTAAGCTTAGATTTATAATATGTTCAACAGAGAGGTTAGTAGCAGTGCTAGCTATGGTTAGCAGTGCTTAACGGAAGTTTCGGTATGCCAGGACGCTATCTGCTAGCGGTTCGTCCCATGTAGCTTGCTTTAATCCGGTAAACACGCAGACTACAGACCAATATACTTATCTCTGAACGGTGAAAGAGCTAGCGCTGTGCTTAGTGGCTAATGATAATATTGCTTCAGCCTTAGTGCTGGAGAAACTTCACTAAAACTCCCTTAAAACGCTGTACTTGATTATAAGGTGCATTCAAAATTTTTGGGAAAATTAAAGAATTTGAAGTGCACCTTATAGTGCAAAAAATACAGTATAAGTTTAATGTTTTGCCTGATTCTCTGTCCTGCGATCACATTTCTGTAAAGATGCTTTGTGGCAACATCAGTTGTAAAAAGCGTTATACAAAAAAAATATATTTGACTTGATGATTTGACTCCAAGAGTGACAAATAACCAGCTGCATTACTGCCCATATATCCTATATTTATTATGGTGCTGTCAGCCATGCTAACATTGATCACTCTCATCTGATGGCTAAATGCAGGCTTTGGTGTTTACAGATTTACCGACAGCAAGGCAGAAAGAGAGAGAAAGAGAGGGAAAGAGAGAGAGAGAATATAAAAGCTTCTGTAGGGTGAAGGCAGGTGACAGACTATTTTTTCATATTATTTTCTTTACAACGCTAGTCAGTGACAGTAAAACATCCACCACTGCTGCTCAGTAGACCTGCTAGACTGTCTGCACTACAAACGCTCTTATCGCGGGTTACAAGTTTATGTGCTTGAGATGCTTACACTGTGTAGTGTAAATAGAAGCATTTGTTAAGTTAAAGTTTATATATTTCCATATCACATTTCTGTGCAGAGTGAGTGTAGGAACCTGTGCTGTACAAGCAGTGGAATACATAGAGTGGTATGTTCATACATACTACAGAACACCACAGCTGAATTTGGGATTACCAGTCAAATCTAGCCAGAAGCTGCCGGTCATGATCATTACTATCATCTATTGCGCTGTCTTCTCTAGATGATAAAATTAGCTTTCTAGTCCTCCAGACCTTTCCCAGCCATTCACTTTTCCTGTTAACTGATGTTTTTACTTACATTAAGGTTGCTACCTACTCTTCTACTTTGGTTTGGTTTGCGCCTTGTGCATTTATAGTTTGATCTAAACTACTGATGTAGAAACTTTCTTTAGTTTGCTTAGTCACTAAACTACAGTAAAAAAAAAACTAATACATTTACTCAGAAAGAGAGGAATGGAATTGCTTAATCGATCCAAAGCTTGGAAAAAAGTTGATCTTGTCCCACAGATGAGCCAAGAATCGGCCCTGGATGCAGAATCATTTATTTATTTAGCACAAGTGATAAAACCATAAAATATGGATATGAGGTGAAAAAAAGCTTCAAGAGCAGTAACTATAGCCCTGTTAAATACATTAATACTTTTGCTTTCTGTAGGATAATTTTAATGCACACTGAACTGAATGTCTTGTGCAATAGAGCTTTTGAGAAATATCACTTTTGAATACCTAAACATTGAGTTTGAAAGTCTGATTTCTTCAAATATTGTTTATTTTTTTTGTGGGACAAAATAAACCCTATAGTAATCAAAGCCTTAATTTAATGCCTTAGTGTTTTATATTATATTTACTCAAAACACAGTTGGTCACAACATTATGGGTGACATACCAGAGTTCAAAACCAGAGGACAAATTGTTGGTGCACGTCTTGCTGGCGCATCTGTGACCAAGACAGCAAGTCTTTGTGATGTATCAAGAGCCACGGTATCCAGGGTAATGTCAGCATACCACCAAGAAGGACCAACCACATCCAACAGGATTAACTGTGGACGCTGTAAGAGGAAGCTGTCTGAAAGGGATGTTCGGGTGCTAACCCGAATTGTATCCAAAAAACATAAGACCACGGCTGATCAAATCACGGCAGAATTCAATGTGCACCTCAACTCTCCTGTTTCCACCAGAACTGTCCGTCGAGACAATAAATTATTGTGGTCCAAAACCAGGTGTTTCAGTTTCATTGTCCAACCCCTGTATATAAAGCCAAGTCATGCCAAAAAATAAAATAAAATAAAATAAATAAAAATAAAAAAATACCATGATATACATTGTTGGTTCAGACTTTGATTCAGACTTTTTAAGACGTGAGGTCAGCCTAAGAACTTTCCATCTGTAATAGCTCTGCTATCTTCTTAAAACCTTCTCCTGCTTAATTTTTTTAGAGAAGCACATATACTAAAGAGTCTCCTAGTAGAACTTTGCGCAGTCTGGCTCTATAGCGGAGGCTTAACATCAGCCAGCTCCACTGCAGAGGCCGTGTTTGTGCCGGACTCTTTACTTTAGAGTGATCCATCATAGGCAGCACTGCACTGCACACAAAGGCCCCCAGCGCTGCCCCTGCAGAGCTTTCACTTTCAGCCTTTGAGTGACTGAGCTTTCCCAGTGCTTTGCCCCCTGCGGACGCTGCGGTGCTTTTTCCAACCACCCAGCTGGCCATCTGTAAGATGAAGCCGTCGCTACTGAAGTAATCTCCCAGTTTGCCACGCACCTGCTGCCTCGGAGCGGTGCAGAACCACTTACCAACCGCATCATCCGGACGCTTTTGGTTCGGCAATGCAAGTAGAAGTGGTAAATTAAATTGTTGAAGTAGTTGTTCATTTCAAGCAAATACTCCAGCATAATTCTCCAGCATACGCCTTTATCCCCGCATGCCACATCTGCGGCATATGATTTATTACCATGTACTGTAATTTCCTTGTACTTAGTAAAAAGGGCATTTGCTTATTGGCTTTTATTATAAGATAAAAAAGAGCACTAATGTTATTTTGCACAGCCTTACAAGAAACTAAGTGAACTAAGTAAATTCTTTATTTTTGGACCCCCACACCCCCCACACATCTCTTGCATAAATAAACCACACAGACAATAGTGCTCAGAATGCAAGGCTGAAGTTTATGTTTGCAATACTTCACCACAAGCTTGACAAGCGAACAGGTTTGTAAACAGGAGTCCACAGCTGAAGTAAATTAGAACTCAGGTGAAGCTGATCTAACTGATCTACAGTAAGTGCTGATTTTGATGTGGATTCACATGGGTAACTGGTGCATCTTGGGAGCTAAAGTACAGAAAAGTGTTCTCAGTCAGTCCGTTGTCAAGTTTATTTCTAGCTTTAATATATACATATCAATATTGGAATTATATCATATCAACCGATTTTAAGAAGTATATTGTGATACAGATTTTGGCCATATCATATTGTCTAGCCCTACTCCTATCGAAAATTCCAATTTTCACACTAGATTGCATAAATAAGTGACAAAGGTGCATTCAGCATTGTTCATACATTTAATAAATAATAAAAAGAAGAAAAAGTTTCCTTATTTCTTGTCATTCAAAATGTGTGTAGACTAAAATATTGTGAGACAATCGTGATTCCAGAATTGAATCGTGAGCAAAGGGCATCGTTACAGTCCTACTGGGTAGTCTCTGCTTTTAGAGTAAAAATGCCAGATCCCCAGCTCTGATACATCAGCTAACAGATGCCTGACCAATATTCAGGGTTCATACAGTCAAGAAAACCCTGGAAAAGTCCTGGAATTTAAAAATTGCAATTCCCAGGCTTGGATAACAGAAAGTTTTAGAAAAGTCATTACAATTTGGTATACAAATCTTGGTGTTTCCATTTATCGATGGAGCAAATGTAATTTACGTAATAAATACATCAGTTAATTCAGTAATTTAGCCCTACACGATGAAACTCTCAGGATCTGACACACGTTTTATTATTAAAGATTGTGTGTCAACATTATCAGATTCATTTCATTCATTAAGTTTTAGTCAATTTTTGATTTTATTGTTTATGTCTGCACTGATGATTTAAAAATCAAATTGTCATGAAATTTTGTCTTGATGGCATGGAAAAGCCATGACAAAAAACATGGAAATTTATTGGTTAAAAAGTGTATGAACCCTGAATATTACACCGTAAGTGATAAGGGTAGAGAGTGCCACCTACTCTACCCACCCAGAGAAAGCAAGGCTCATTGTGCTCTCTCGGACTCCGGCTGCTGATGGCATGACCCAGGATTCACACCCTTAGTTCTCTGGAAACCTGCGTGAGCCCATAACAGTGCATTCCAGCTGTGAGTGATATAGTGCATTGTGTAGTGTGCTGTTTTTTTCTGAGCTGCAGTTTATAGAGGTTTGAGTACTTCTGCAGAAGAGGAGTAAGTGCAGCAGATCTGGGGTCAGGTTCGCATATAAAGCAGGTAAGAACAACACTGGAAGCACTGGGAGCTGTTGTGACCCATTGAAGTGCGCTTGCTATTGACAAGCTGCTGACTTAAAATGACAAAAGGTTGTATAACGTGTTTATTTGCGACCCAGGAACAGATGTGTTGCGTTTCTCCCCCCCCCTCTCTGGATAAAGTATGCAAAAATATTCCGCTTATGCAGATTTGCAGTTTGCCAGCAGTTGCGTCGCGCCAAGTTGAGACATGAACTTGCGATGACTTCTGCTTCCTCCTCTTTTTCTGTTTTTTTTTTTTTTTTTTCCCGAGCGCTGCTTCAAAGGCCGGAGTGATCAAAGCCGTCTGAGAGAGCGAGAGAGAGAGAGACGAAGAGAGAGAGAGATAGAGAGGGAGAGAGAGAAAAAAATAAATAACGAAACTCCCAGACGAACAGAGAAATGCGCAAACAGCGCTGTCTACGCCATCACTGCCTTCCCAAACAAAAGCAGCACAGCTCCCTCTCTCTCTCTCTCTCTTTCTCTATCTCTCTCTATCCATCTCTCTACCTCTCCCTCTCTATCGTTCTCTCTCTTTCTCACTTAGCAGCGAAAATTCCTGTCAGACAGATTCAACATCTCAATTGAAGCTCTTTTTCTCTGTCGGTTTTCAGTTCCAGCCCCTGAGCGGCAGCTGCATAATGGAACACTTCTATCATGACCTAAATAAGACATCACGGCATCATAAGGTGTCGTGACAGCTTCGCCGCTGTTGAGAGGTCTTTGAGGTGGTCATGTTTCGAATCAGAGCAGATGGAGAAATTGTAGCAGTTAAAGGAGGCAGGTACCAACCTCATCCCAGCTTTGCGCACTTGAGAGTACTGTTTTACCCCTATTTAATTGGCAGATTAAGTTACTGATGAGAGCCAGTTCCATCATAATATTTCGATGGCCTTTGAAACTACACATGAGGATACGTTCAATGTTGTTTTGAAATGTTACGGATTGACTGGCCTTCATTTCTTTAAGTAAAACTTTCTTTTCTTTACTTAGTTGAGTTTTTTTTTTTTTGTTGTTTTACATGGGAGCTTTAGTGCTTTCGAGAAAAAAAAAGTATACTTACAGTTTATTTTAATAAGTAAACTTAAGTAAAGTTGAAGCATATTTTCCAAGTATACAATTGCAAGAAAAAAAAAATGGGAACCCTTTGACATTACTTGGGAATTACTTTGGGAATTTCTGCATAAAGACACAACAATAGACAAACACAGTCTGCTTAAACTAATACCACACGAAAAAAAGTATATATATTTGCATGGTTTTATTGAACACAACATGTTCACATAAGTATACTAGGATCAATGAACTTGTAGTAGACATAAAAGTGCACTATTTTAATACTTTTTGGGACTAAATTGGCCCAATTGTAGTATATAAAAGTATGTTTTAAGCATGCTTTGGGTGTACAAATAATACACTTTGAGTACACAAACTAGTTTACTAATATGGGCAAACAAGTAAACTAGTAATGTACTCTAAGTTTACTACTTTTTCACTAAAAGTATACTTTTAAGTGTACTTAAGGTGGGCATTTAGTAAACTTTGAGTACACAGGTAAGTAGTTTACATCTAAGTAAACTACTAAATTTAATTTAAGTAAATTCTTAATTTAATGTTGTAATTCAGGTATCCGGTATACTTTAAACTATACTAAAAGTAAACTTATTAGTGAACTGTTAGTTTACTACTTATAAACTTCTATTCCATATGTTTTTAGCTTATTCAAATACACTTTTATATATACTCTCAGTAAACTACTAGTATAGGTTTTTTTAATAAAGCATACAGCTAGGTTTAGATGTATGTATTTGTAGCTGTTCTTTAAATAGATGTATCTGGTAAAGGATTATAATATGAAGGAAGCCTGTTACAAAACAGAAGTTAAGAGTCTCAGTATAAATAGTCCTGTTAATTAGGTGATGTCCCACAGGTGTGTGGGAGGAGCTGAGTCTGCCTCTTAATAGAACTAGAATTAAACTCTTGATCTCAGGTTTTAAAGAAAAAATCACTAAGCATATCAATAGTTTTTTTTTTCCATTTAAAGTAAATTAAATCGTTAAAACTTAGTTTATTAACAACAGCAATGGTGTTCCTGGGTGAGTTTGATCCAGTGCATGTTTAATTATCCAATTAATATCCAAAATTATAATTATTTAAAAAAATCCAAACAAGCAGTGTGAATATTTTATTACTAACTACATTGCTAATTATCCTATCGCTATTTAGTGTTCCTTACCTCTAATGGTTCAAGCAGGATAATTTACTTGTTTTAAAAAAATAAAAAAGACATGTTCAAACTTTTTTTTAAATGTTTCACTAATTTATTACTTTTGAAAGACCAACATATAAAACAGTAGTTTTACATAACCTTAAAACATGTCACTGAATTTTTTTTTAGTTTTTGTTTATTGCAGGGGTTATATGTTGATTACACTAATTAAGGCAAGCAAAATAAGTTTTATACCGAAAAAATACTTGTAACTATATCTTCAAACTTTTAAACGGGTCATTTTGACCCGTAACATAACAGGAGGGTTAAGGACATTTTTGGAGCTCTCCAGTTTGAAACAGTGGAGGAGCCTTATAGGAGAAGAAAATGTTCCTTGAAACACTAAGCTTTTTTTTGTAGATTTTTTTCCCCACATTGCTAAAATTAACTTTCTTAGAACCCATTTAAGGAGTAACTTTTAAGAAACGTTTATTTTTAGACAACAATGTTATTTTTCTGAACGTTCCTCAAAGCTCCTTAAAGCAGCACTGGGTAGGATTTTCTTGATTTCTGATCTTTTTAAAGAAGTGAAATTACAGCTTGAAACTCACTGCAGCGCTGCGTTGAGGTGTAATAGGAGGACTAGCGGTGCTCTCGTATCTGTGCCAGAGCTCCTCTGAGCTCAAATCAGACTCTGTAAGTTTTCCGAGGCGGCCGCGACCAACGCTCGCGAGAACTGCAACCTGCTTTCCGACCTTTAGTTCTAACAGTTCTACAAGGACTACTGGTTCATTCTTTACAAACTAACATACAGACACTCTGGCAGAAGCTGGAAAGAGACCGAATATGTCTGTGAAAGCCAAAAAACGAGAAAGAGAAACTAAAATCTGCCTGAAACATTTATTACACTCTACAACTGTAGGGGGAGCCCACGAGCACAAAATCTCCATCCTACCTAGTGGAGCTTTAAGAGATTCCTCCACACTTCAAACCTGAAGAGCCTCTAAAAGTTCCTCAAGGAACTTTACTCACAGTGCGTTAGAATTGTGCTAGCTTTGATTAATAGCACTTGGCTATTTCAAGCCTTGCTAATGTGTCCTGCACGTTGCGAGACATCAGGAAGTCTTTCATTTTCACACTCACCGAGCGGAAAACGAGAGGAGCCGGTGCCAGCTGCAAACACTAACAGCGCGAGTATCGCACGTGCACCAAAAAAAACACCAGAGAGTGATCGCCGCAAATTAACGACGCGTCCAAGACGCGTGCCTTCGCGCTTCTCCCAGCTGTGTCCTCTTTAAGAGAGGCACGAGGCAGCAATCAGGAGAACGTTCCACACTCAAGTGGCGTGGGGGTTTTAAGGCAGCAGCGCAGCACTGTGAGTTTTCCACGCTTTTCCACCAAAGCTTCTCTGTGACTCACAAAGTTGACTTTCCTTCTATTTTTATTTCCTGGCATGTTGTGAGATGAAATGGGAGTGTTTTCGTGTGCACTGACAGTGCAGGAGGCAAAACCTTGGCTGAGAGTCATCTATACATGGCAGCAACTCCCACATAAGCAACCCTATACATCTAATATACCGACCGCAGCGTAGAGGCGGCTCACAGTTCTCGTTCTGGGTGAACAGTTCAGGTTTGGGTTTCACCTAAGTGGGTAAAAAGCCAAGAGTACACACATGACTCTAACCACTCTCTGAGTACTCTTAGCAGTAGTATCATGGTGCTGCAGAACTCTCAGTAGATTCAAGCCAACAGAAACTGCAGGTGTGAAAGGTAAAAATTTTGGTCCAATTAATAATTCTCTAGTTCGTTTGCATCACCCGTTAAACAATAGAAGAAGAAAAAGAACTGGTCTCATGACAAACTCTGACTGAAGCTATAACAGGTCTAGCACCTCTGCTGGCTGGTTGCAGTATGATATGTACGTGGCTCTGCCCATCCCCCTTTGTTTCAATGAAATAACAGTAGAGATTTACAATACATTTACCTCAGTAGTGCTGTTTTAATCAGAAGTGTACTTTGTCAGTGCTCTTTAAGTCACATGGAAGTTAAATTAACCGAAAGAAAGAAAGGCAGTCAGTTTTTTGGTGAACAAACTACTGTATGTTGGCTTAGCTAGTCCTGTACAGCTTGTATCGTTCAGCTGGGATGAAAAAAAAAAAACAGCCAGTGTGTGAAAGATTTGTAAACTTAAACTAAACAGGAATAGCTAGTCTCTGGTATGACGTCTTGTCTGGTTTATCCTTGCATTTCGAAGTGTTTTGTTTGATTGTTTGTTTGCCTGGTTTACTAAGTTTAGCTCTTGATTTTGACTCTGATTTTTGGATTAACCTTGCCTGTTTTTTTTTGCCTGGACTCTATTGACTATTATTGGATTTTTGTCCAATAAAACAGCTCTCTCCCTCACTCTCTGCATTGTATACACACTGCTGTGGGGCTTCTTCGGTTGTAAAAATGTTCGGAGTTGATCCTATGGAGTGAAATTTGTACCAAAAGTTTTTTACGTAAAAAAAATAAAATCTGCAATCAAAATTGTAAAAAATCAAAAGGAAAAATTGTATGTTGCAAATTCCAAAGAGAAAAACATTTAGCAAATACATATTTTTTAATATACTTGGCTACTTTATTATCTTTTGCAGTAACTTGAAAATTATTTCACTTTGGATTTTGGCAGTCATTGCTTTTATTTTTATGTTTTTGCGGATTTTTTGTGAATGTTTTGGGATTTTTTTGCTAAAGACTTTTGCTTCTAAAATCTCTTGTTTGCTTCTGCTTCAGTTTTTTGCTTCTGAGTTTCGGTACAGTTTTCACGAGTGAGTGTGGCTTAGAGGAAGGCCATATGGCTCTAAGGGGATCCAGCAGTCAGTCCAAAGCCAGCTGACCAATGAAGATTCATGGAGAACGCCTTCTTCTAAGCCCCGCCCACCCATGAAAACTGTGCCAAAACTCAGAAGCAAAAAACTAAAGCAGAAACAAGCGAGAGAATCCAAAAGCAAAAGTCTTTGACAGAAAAATAAAAAAAAACTCATGAAAAGCAATGATTGACAAAATACAAACTTAAATAATTTACTAAGTAACTGAAACAGATAATAAAGTAACTAAGTATATTTATAAATATGTTTTTGCTATATATAAATATGTTTTTGCTTTCTCTTTTGAATTTGCAAGATACAATTTTTCCTTTTGATTTTATTTTTACATAAAACTTTTGGCACAAAATTCACTCCATAAGATCCCTACAAAACAAGTCCATCTAATTTTTAAAGTCCAAAAGTCACAGAAGTCCAAACATACCCAGATAAGCAGAAGTCATGAAGTCATATAACCACTGGCTCAGAATGGGTAGAGAGTAGCAGTATCCTGCAAAGAGGCAGTAATATAAATAGCTAAGAGAGCAGGTATAAATAGAGTGAGCTAATGAGTGTGAATGGGAGACAGGTGGGACGGGGGCTGATCAGAACTCTGGAGAAGCGGAGTGCTGATTGGAGGGTCTGACTGGAGAAATGACAGCATACTGTAGCTCTTGAAAAATAATAATTTGTGGGGATTTTCAGCACAGCGTTATGCTTTGCAGGTGCTGGCAAGTGTTGCCTGATGAACACCTTTTTTAAATAGAATATTTTGGGAAATTATTTCATACATAGGAATCAGCTAAGGAGTAAAATAATATTTTTAAGAAGGGCTGTCAATGTTAAAGCGTATTATTTTTTTAAGTGTGATCCCAACTTCTGCTGTAAAGAATTTGGTTTAGTTTCCTAGTCTTGGTTCACTTGTACCTAATTAATACTGCAAGTGCAACAAAATGCAGAACAACAGACTATGTGAGAACATTCTCTTCCTCTTATTGGTCACAGCTGTCTGGGACAGAACAAGAAAGTAAATACAGGAAGAAGCTCCTGTTTTCTGGATTAGTCCCAATTTCTGTACAGTTTAACATAGAGGAAGTTTAACAGCAGATATGTCATTAATTCATAGCTATAGTAATTCTCTTGGTTATAAATCAGTTTAATCTGCACCTGAAGCTCAAACATGAGTAGTATATTTGAAAGTTGGGTTGGGTTGAGTCACATTGGGTCACATTTTTACCACAAACACATGTATTTGGAGTTGGTTTGGGACTGGACCCAGACAACCTCCTATTGTGGGTCTCTGTTCTGTGTGCGACAGAACAAGAAAGTAAATACAGGAAGAAGGTCCTGTTTTCTGGATTAGTGCAGATTTCAGTACAATTTAACATGAAGGAACAGCACAGATGTCATTAGTTCATAGCTGTAATAGATATCTGGGTAATAAATCAAATTAATCTGCACCTGAACAGCCCTTTAGCTTTTTTAGGTTGGGTCAGATCGAGGTCGGGTCACATTTTCACCACGAGCACACTGATTTGGAGTTGGTTTGGGACTGGACCGAGAAAACCTTCTTCTGTGGGCAGATTTCAGAACAGTTTAACATGAAGGAACAGCACATAGTTCATAGCTGTAGTATTTATCTTTGAAATAAATCAAGTTAAACTGCTGCGAATAGCCATTTAGCTCAAACTTTCACCACAAATACACTGCTCTGGACCGAGATAACCTCCTCTTGCGGGTCTCTGTATTGTGTGGGGCAGAACAAGAAAGTAAATACAGGAAGATGCTCTTGCGTTTGGTATTATAGCAGATTTCAGAATAGTTTAACATGGAGATATGTACAGCACAGATGTCATTAGTTCATAGCTGTAGTAATTATCTGAATATTAAATCTGAATAAACTGCAGCTGAACAGCTGTTTAGCTCAAATATGAGAAGTATATTTGATAGTTGGTTCGGATCAAGACCAGGTTGGGTCACATTTTCACCACATACAAACACACTGTTCTGGAGTTTGTTTGGGACTGGACCCAGACAACCTTTTCTTGTGGGTCTCTGTGCTGTGTGGGGCAGAACAAGAAAGTAAATACAGGAAGAAGGTCCTATTTTCTGGATTAGTGCAGTTTTCAGAACAGTTTAACTTGAAGGAACAGCACAGATATCATTAGTTCATAGCTGTAGTAATTCTGTGAGTAATAAATCAAGTTAATCTGCACCTGAACAGCCATTTAGCTCAAACGTTCACCACAAATACACTGCTCTGGTCCGAGATAACCTCCACTTGTGGGTCTCTGTGCTTTTTGGGGAAGAACAAGAAAGTAAATACAGGAAGAAGCTCCTGTTTTCTGGATTAGTGTAGATTTCAGAATAGTTAAACATGGAAGAACATCAGAGATGTCATTAGTTCATAGCTGTAGTACGTATCTGGGTAATAAATCAAGTGAATCTGCACCTGAACAGCCGTTTAGCTCAAATATGAGAAGTATTATTGATATTTAGGTTGGAATGGAGGTCAGATCACATTTTTACCACAAACACACACTGCTCCACACTAATTTGGTTTGGAACTGGGCCGAGATGACTCCCTTTTGAGGATCTTTTTGTGGTTGATTTGCTCAAACAAACCTCACAAAAGGTGTAAATACTTCTGTAGACTGTAGAATTCTGAAAAACGTGCACACAGTCTGTCAGGTGAGTCAAGACCTTTGCCTGGTGCTATACTGGTGCTGTACAGCTCAGAGTTATGGGTTTTCTGGTGAAAAAAATAAAGAGATGACCGGTCCCAGCGGAGTTACGGCAAGAAGCACGGGTCACTCACTCAGACCCGGCCGGCATGCTGCTCCTGATTGGCCTGTCATGGACCTGGCTCCTCTACAGAGAACACATCTGTTATGGTATTGATCCTTCGCTGGAGTGGAGCAGAGTCTGTCTCTCTAATTTCTCTTTCTCTCTTCTTCTCTCTCGCCATCTCTCTTAGTCTCGATCACTCTCGCTCACTCTCCGTCTCACTCTACACCTCTCCCTCTGTCACTCTGTCTCTTTTGCTCTCCCTCTGTTTCTATAACTGTCCATCTATTCGTCCGTCTCACTCCGTCTCACCCATTATGCTCGCCGGCTCCTCGCTATACAGAGACTGAGAGGGACCAATAAAGCCGAGAGCTTTATAATGAGAGCAGTTATTGTGGACAATTTGCAGGAGAGCCAAAGAGCACGAAAGTGTAGGGGAGGAAGGGATGGTTTCTTTCACTTCACTGCTTTATTTTCTGCTCCGTTATCTCCCTATCTGGGGAAAAAAAAATATATATATATATATATATATATTGAATCAAATGCAGGATGCCAAGAGATAAGGCTAAGGAAAGAAGGACAGATAAAGTATATACTGTCACACGAAAATAGACTGAGGGTGACCACAGAAATCGCTTGACCTAACAGGTACTCGGGTTCAAGTCCAGTCCAGTGGTTCATGGAACAACAGCAACTCTGACTCATCTGATTCAGCCCTAATAATTCAGATGACTTGTTTCTAAGGTTTAAAATGATCTGACATGGCAACATAACCAACTAGACATAAATACATGAAAATAAAGGTTAATCTGAGTCTAATAACTGTAGATAGCTCATCATCTCTAGACATTTCACTGTAGACATGTGACCATTCCCCTGAGGGTTTTAGCCTAATAGCTAATAACCTAACATCTAAATAAACTATACTATAAACTATTTAATCTGATTAACCTGATATCCACATCTCTATGGATTGTAAAGTTGTAATTTAGCCTAAAAAACAAACAAACTAGATAGCTTAACTTGATTATATGTAGTGTAATATTCATGAGTAGACCTGTACCTAGTATCCATGTTAAATACAGTGTAATTAAAATCTGACTTATCCTAATAAATATAGACCATATACAGTATATTATTTATTTATTTAATTAGACTGTAAAGCTGATCTAACTTGACTAACATAACTAATAACTCTAGCTGTATAAGGGTTAAACACACACACACACAACAGTTAAAATGGAAAATCTGCCCTAGATGACATTGTATTGTCAGTTATTAGTAGACTATATTTTTCTTTCAATAAAATACTCCATTCAAAAAAAAATGCAATATATAAAGTCCAAGACTAGGCTTAATACCTCTCTGGGAAACCACTCCTTTTAAATGTAAAGGTTAAATAACTGTAATTGTGTTTGACTTTATCTAATAGAACAATATGGAATAATACGGTGTAAAGTTTAAATTCTTTAAACAGGGTTAAACAGACCTGACTTTGTCTGTTTTCTCTGAATGAGTTAAACAATTGTATGTTTTTTCTAACTTTAGTTAGTCTAAAGGGTTAAACAAGATTCTCGCACATTGCAAGGTCTACGTTACCTATATTGTAAACTGATTGCTACATCTGTCTTTTTCTAAGAACTTTGATGCACTGCACAATTTGTTTGACTCTACTCTAGAAACTCTAGAAAGTTGAAAGGGTTAAAATGGGTTCTGAGATTAACCTGGCCTTTAAAGAGTATAAACGTGTTGTAAGTCAGTTTGACTTAATCTAATACTATGAGCTTCTTACTTTCAAATACATTGCAAGATTGATCTGATTGCAACATCATGACTTCTAAGGATTTCTAAGAGTTACATTTGAGACGTATTTTTTTTTTAACTTAGACTATTGTGCCTAAATTTATTTAGTCTCTGAACCTTTCTGAGTTAAAAATAGCATCTATTCTTCTAACTTTATTGAAATATTCTAGACTTTTTTAAATTAAATGGTTAATGGGATTTACATGGATGTATAAGGGGTTAAAAACACTGTACCATTAGTTAGATTTAATCTAAGAGCTGTGAGCATTTAAACACACTGTTAATAAAACTTCAGAATTCTAAGGGTTAAATACATAGGGTTAGAAAGTTATCACACAAGGCACGTCTCAATGCTCTTTGCCACGCTGTTACTAAAGCGTCAGATATTAGGAATAAATCTACACTGATGGTCTGGAGTGGTGGTCTGGAAGTGATTTTTGTTCAGGTTAATTTCTTGTGTGTTTCTATTTTGGTGGTGGAAAACAGTACACAGGTGCTCCACTGACCGAAATGAACCTAGACAACAGTCAATCGCCAGAGTCCTTTCCTATAGGTGCACCATGTGCAATGCTCAAAAATAAACAGAATAAAGGAAAATATAAAATAGAATAAAAATTGCTGTTTCCTTAAATGAGCTGCTGACGGACCTTCACAGCGTGAATGCACAGGTCAGTATCCTCTGCTGAGATGCGCAAAAGTGGTGCACTGTTAAGATACGAACACACCAAAGTCAGAGCTCACCTGCCTCTTAAAGGGAAAGACAGCTTGCTCACTGACTGATTTATTTCACACCTATGATTAATTAAGATAATAAGTTTATGCCTTTTGCGTGTTTTGAAATGAATGCGCAAGGTGTATTTTCTTGAGCGATACCAAAGACACACCGACACGCCCTAAATCATCATTGAGCGATGCACCATAGCTTGGTAATATATTGCCCTTAGACTGAAAAAAGTTAAGACATTCAAAGCACATCTAGGACTCCTTTATTAAAAGTTGTGTTAGTTGGAAATGTGTTAATTGTATTAAAATGTTCTATATATGTCTATAAATGCAGCAGTTTATAGTGAGGGTTCATCAGGTTTAAATTGATTAAATTGCATAGGAATGCATGAGGTTCTAATAGTTTTCCGTCCTCCATAAAGCATTAGACTGAACTTTAATAAGTTTGGAGTGAAGCAGTTTGCTGGTCAGACTCTAGTCGCTGTATAAAAACGCTGTGTTATTTCTTTTTTTTTTTCTCCAGCCTTCAATTCAAGCCCTCCTCAGTCACTTGTTTCATTAGTGCTAATGTTGAAATTATTCAACTAAATCCTTCTTTCCTCGAGCTGGGATTAGACCTCAATAAATGTTCATCTTTATCATCATATGGGAAGAGACCTTTAATGCAGCTCCCATCTCATTCCGGCTCTTTTTCTCTCTCGCTCTCTCTCGCTCTGTCTTTCTCTCTCGCGCTCCGTCTGCGTAATACACTAAGCAGTAATTGATATTTGGGGATTGTATTTTCTTCCCCTCGCGCTCGGCGAGCCTTAGCTGAATGAGCTTGTGAGTGATTGTGGCGTAAAAACAGCTGAGGCAGACGAACGGAGGGGAAGGAGTGAAATTGGCTGTGTGCTCGCGCATGGTGTCGGAGGATTACCCACAATGCAGCGTGGGTGAAGGTGCACAGAGAGGGGTTGGCGGAGGCGGAGGAGGAGGGGGGGGGCGACAGCCTGGAGCGACCGCTCACCTGCCTTCATCTCCCTCCATCTCCCTCCTTTCCTTCATTACTCTGTTCATTTCTGTCCCTCGCTCGCTAACCGCATCCTTTCCTCGCCGTGCGACTAGAAAAGATCCGGTGGGCTTCTGGGAGCAGCTGGAATAACAGAAGGCTATGAGCAATAACAAAAGACCCCCAGTCATTCAGTGGAGGCTTCTGGACAGCTGCGATGCAGATTTGCTCTTCCCCAACACCTGAAAGTTAGTTTTGAGTTTATTAAACCTGTGAATATGAATATTTGACTATTCAACGACCGTTTTTCCATGATTTAACAGTCAGCACAACCACAGAAACATATTTTTAAGCATTTCTTGAGCAAAACAATTCAATAAAATAGACCTGGCATATGATTATTGATCAAGATTGCAACCTAATTTAATTACTGATGGCATGAAGAGGCAAGTCTCAGACAAAAACCAGCAAACAGCAGCAAGAGAGAGAGAACATACCATAAACTAGTAACAGTCAGAGCATCAAACACAGACAAGGAGGTTTCAGAGGGCAGGAAAGGGTAATCGGGGTTGAAAAAGAAAACAAGGTCATACACAAAATGGAAACAACAGGCAAAAAAAAAGAAAAAAAAGAGGTTGTAAAGTGGATAAGCCGAAAATACTCAGCAATAAGTAAAGTGGAGTGAGGGGTTTATATAAGCCAGTGAGCAGGTGTTTAGAATTCAGGTGATTTGCTTCCTTAAGGTGCCGTGTGCAATGTCATGTGATTGTGTGAGGGAGTGACATTATAGTGTGGTGCATCCTGGGTATCGTAGTCAGGAGACTGGAGATCGTAGGTAGAGCTGAGTGTGACAGAGACAGGAGTGATGCGTGACATATAATATTGAGCCATAGTATGGATTTGTGGAATAATGAGACGGACAGTACGCATTTATTCAAGTTTAAAATAAGCTCAAATAGTCTATAGATATTTTTTCAATTTTACTTGAAACTAGGGGTGGGTAATATAGCCGTAAAATAATATCCCATTATTTCAGGATATTTTTGTGATAACAATATTTTTGACAATATGACAAAACACTATATACTGCAGATCTCAAGAACGCACTACTGGAACAAAATTAATATTAAACTTTATTTGGCGATATTATACAATTATACAATATGATATGTTACACTCCTAATTGAGATCTAACATGTCATCATACAGATAATACACTCCATATATCCAGGATTGATGTAAAATAAAAGAAGTAAAATCAACTGCACAGATTTAGTTTCTTAGATATAGTCTCTAGTAGATAATATTTAATGGACAATGGAAACAGTGTAGTTGTACTCTGATGGCCCTAAAATAATATCACAATATTTCAGGATATTAAAGTAAAAATTGTGAGCAGCAAAATTAAACACATAGGGCAAAAACAAGAGTGTAGTCAAAATTACAGACATGCTTACAGACATGTTGGCAACACTTTGCAAAAAGCAAATACATACAAAGGAAATCAGAAACAAAGAAACAATTAAAGGGAATCAGTAATTAGTTACAGCTGCAGAGAATCAGAACTCAGGTGATAATGATCTTGGGAACAAGGGAGTGGTATTCTGGGCAATGTAGTCAAGAGTGTCAGCAAAAGAAATACAGGAATCGGAAGCTTAACATTGTCACATGGATTTTGGTTTTAGAAAGCATGCCTGTAAGCCCTGTTGATGAGTCACATAACAGGAGGACATGTTTTTTTTTTTTTTTTTTTTTTTTTTTTAATTTATATGTAAAAAAAAGGCATAGTAGATGCATTAGTCATTGCAGGACTGGCTAAAATAAAACTCAAGCTTAGTGGCAATCAAAAATTGGGGGCAAAATTACTTTTACAAGACTTATTTCTACTTTTTATTCTTTTATTATTATTTTATATGCATAGTTAGGGAACATAGTGAATCTTTTCTTCTACATGTACATATTTGCGCATTTTTCTTATTTAACGTAATGCATTTAGGAGAACCGTTCCCCTTCTACTCATTTATCTATTTACAGTAAGAAAATATTTGACTGTATGACACTGTAAACACGAGCGAAGAGGAAGTAGCTGCAGCAGTAATGATTGCGGAAATATCTTTTAAATTGTTGGATTACCTGACACTACTCATGTCATACCATGCAAATGTTGCAATAGTCCAATATAGCACCCACCCCCGCTGAAAGCAAAGCGTCCGGGGGCAAAATGACGGCCTACTTTTAGGCTTCAGCACACATACCTTCTCCTCTCAGCTCCCATCAGGCTATTAGAACCCCCTCTGTGTAGCAGCACAGCGCAAAGTGGTCTTATAGCTGAATTTAGCAGCACAGAAAATACAGAATCAGCTCAGAGATTCAGCAAATCAACTTCTCAAATGACAAGATTTCTCAGTCTGCCTACCATATCGAATAGAGTTCTAATAATGCATCAGAATAGTGACTATTTTTTATGGCATTTTGGAGTGTTTCCTGTAATGTTAGGATTTTTTAAGCAATATCAAGAGACCCACACTCCTTTCTTTCTTCCCCACAGCTGTGCTCTGTAAGGCAGGGAGTGAGGGAGAGAGCTGTTAGGGAGAGCTGTTCACTTTAATATTTGGTTTAAGGTTAATTTTTATGCTTTGCTTGCATAAAATAAATTTAATGAAGTATTCAGTATTACTAGTCATGTTTTATATCGGTTTATTTATTTTACTACGCCTTCACAAAGTGGATGTTTTCCAGCTGCTAAAATATATGAGCTGTGGAGGGCTAGGATAGTATAATTATTATTAGGTTTCTTCTCGCATGTGGCTTGCATGTGATTAGCACTGCTGAGGTAAGTTTCTGACTAAAATTGCACTGTTTACGTAAATCTATGATTAAATCAGCTCTGCTGAGGTAAATGTATTGTGTTTTGTTGGTGTGTCTGCAAGGAAATTAAAAATGCAAGACAAAAATACTAATAAATTGTCTATTACATTTATTGGTGAAAAAATGAAATGAAATTAAAGCTTTTTAAAATGAATTCCTAGGAACCTTGGCACAGAGTAGTCCAGCGGTCTAAAGCGCTGCCACTATGATCAGGAGAATGCTGGTTCGAATCCCAGTTATGCAGCTTGTCATCAGATGCCGGAGCCCTGAGAGAGCACAACAATTGGCCTTGCTCTCTCTGGGTGGGTAGATGGGGCTCTTTCATTGGGTGATGTCGATCAGCACAAGACGTCTGTGAGCTGATGTATCGGAACCAAGTTGCTGCGCTTTCCTCCAAACATTAGAGCTTTGATGCTACTCGGAAATACTGTGTCAACAGCAGTTCAAAAAGAGGCGGTGGAACCATTAGCTAAACTAGAAGAAAATGGGAATAAATTAGAAACCAATGTATAAAAAAATGTTTGAAAGGTGCAGTAACTACTAATTATTGACTCTGAATTTTATTTACTTTTTTTGTTGGGTTCACTTATTAAATGTTTAAAAAACATGTACACACATTGACTTTAAATCTAGATATAAACACACATTATGCATCTCTCAACTCAACTACCTCCGGCTCAGGACTGCGGCTGTGGTGGTCTTTTGAATGCATATATGGTCAACATCCAGATATGGGGAGCATTTAAATTCCAATTCATTAATCTGTGCATTATACATTAATCTTCAGTACATTAACTATGCATTAAAATCGAGACACTAATTAATTATCTGTTCAGACAATATAACCAAACTATAACACACTCTACATACAAATTAAACAGTGCGGCCCCTGTTCTTATCTGTACTCAAATCTCATATTCATTCCAGGAACTGTAATAACCATTTATAACATTTACATATAAGGCTGTAATGATCAGATATACTCAGACAAGCGCAGATGCAGTATAAAGAATATTTTATTAAATAGAGCAGATATCAATAATAACAACAGGGTAGTCAGACTGAAATATATGGTCAGCGGGAGCAAACAACAACCAGAGAGGAAAAGCACTAACCAGAGTGAGGGACAGTCCAAAGTTCATACACAGGAAGGCAAACAAGAGAGGATAATCCAAACAATCAGAAACGGTAACAGTCCAGGTAATACACAGAGTTCCAACAATAGGGAGAAGGCAAAAATCAGAATCGAGAATAACAAACCAGAGAGTCAAAACCAGGAGATCAAAAATACAGATAACAAGAATACGCTTTGTAATAAGGGCTAACCAATCGATTACTCGGCACAGAGTGTAAGTGAAGGGGGTTTTTATAGTGTGGGTAATCAATATTCAGGGCTTGCGGGTGGTGGCAGGTGAACAGGTGAGTGCGTGATGTCAGAGTGTGGTGTGTTCTGGGAAGTGTAGTTGGGAGACTGGAGATCGTCTGCAGCGCTGAATGTGGGAGAGACAGCAGTGCTTTTAGCACCAGACCTGACAACGGCATTTATTGCATTTGGCAGACACTGGAGGGCGGAGTGACTTATGTGAACATATTAGTGCATCTTAAATTAAATTAGAATATCATTGAAATGTTACTTTATTTCAGTAATTCAATTCAAAATGTGAAACGCATATATTATATAGATGTGTTAGACACAGAGTGATCTATTTTAGGCTTATAGGACTTACAGAAAATTAGAGTATTATATAAGACCAATTGGTACCTTTGGCAGTGTGGGTAGTGTGCCAAGTCCTGCTGGAAAATGAAATCCACATCTCCATAAAAGTTGTCAGCATGAGAGAGAATGAAACTGAAACACCTGTCATTTTAGTGTGGGAGGTTTCATGGCTAAATTGGAGCAGCCTGGTGGCCAATCTTCATTAATTGCACATTATTGCACCAGTAAGAGCAGTAAGAGTGTGAAGGTTCAATTAGCAGGGTAAGAGCACAGTTCTGCTCAAAATATTGCAATGCACACAACATTATGGGTGACATACCAGAGTTCAAAAGAGGACAAATTGTTGGTGCACGTCTTGCTGGAGCATCTGTGACCAAGACAACAAGTCTTTGTGATGCATCAAGAGCCACGGTATCCAGGGTAATGTCAGCGAGATACCACCAAGAAGGACCAACCACATCCAACAGGATTAACTGTGGACGCTGTAAGAGGAAGCTGTCTGAAAGGGATGTTCAGGTGCTAATCTATCCTTGAACAACCCTTGATGTTTTGTATGTGCACCCACCAAAAAAATTTCAGCAAATTCAGCCCACGTTTGGCATTGGTTGTTGGAAGTTAGAATCTGCACTCTTTTTCTTTCTTCTGTTCTTGTTCTTGTTGTGAGAATTACAGATAAATATTGAATTACGCAATGCAACTTCTCCAGATTAAAGTCGGCATCATGTCTGGAGATATTGATCACAGTGCTGTTGTTGTGCTCACATCCTAATATATACATAGCGTACAGTGTATAGAGTGCCGTCGTGCACCTTATCAGTGCTGCCGAATGCTATTGTCACCTCAGATCCATCTCAAGCTCATGAACCCTAACAAACGGCAGCTGTGCCTCACGTTATCGTACAGTATCTGGATTCTACACACTTACCTGAGCAGTGTTTGCATACACGGATTCCTATCTGCCCATACGAATGAAAGATGTAGCAGATATTAAACCTGCGGAAGCGGCGGCGAGGACACGAGCGAATTCCACTCACACTCGCTCTCTCCAGCGTTTGGCTTGCCACCCGAGTGAGAAATAAAACATGCAGCTTCGCTTTCATACGTGCCTTTAAACTATTCCTGTCCCACTTTGTCATCTCCCCAGCTACCAAGCGTCGCCTTTCAAATAACGAATAAAATGGGAAGGAGCGACTGTGAAGACGACAAAGGAAAGGAGATCACAACGAAGGAGAGACGGGGACATCACAAGCGCCGCTAATTTGCTCCTCTGCCGCTTCATTTGCTTGTGCCGCCATATTCCTCCTGAAACCGAACGCCTCCGTGGGCCTTCAGATTTGAATGGATTGTTAGCAGCTAATAATTAGCAGCTGTCTGTCTTCGTTTTTTGCTTCTCACGGGAAAGAAGTAAATCGAGGTGATACAGATTGAGTACACCAGGGTTGCAGCTCGAACAAGGAGATCATTCTGTGTCTGTATTCTGCTCATTTCTGCAAACTGAATTTTAAAGCAAAAAAAATGTGTTTTTTTTTTACATTGACAAACTTTTAAATTAGCATTTTAGGAAAGAAAAATGAATTTGAATTTAAATTAATTCTTTACACATTGATTAAACAAATTGATAAAGAGCTGGGTCTGTTCTCTGTTCACACACTACAACTCAAATGATTTAAGATTTAAGTCTGTTTTAAATAAAATTAAATATTTCTAAACATTACTCAACTATTTTGAGCTAGTTAAACATGTATGAGCACATATTACACATTCAAACTGAGACCTTTGAGTTGAACCAACTTATAATTTTAGAGTTTAGTCTGTTGTCATTAGCAGCTTCTTTTCCATTGGCTTCTGTCACAATCGATTTGCATACTGGGTGTGTCCAACAGTTTCTGACTAACACTCACCATCAGTGTGTAGTGATTCCCCCTGGGCTACCTTACAAATAAATCAATTTCACCTTTAGTTGTAATACCTTGATGTTTTAATTTATGCTAACTCAAATTTTTTATTCCCCGTTATTTAAAAAAATATATAAAAGTAAAGAAACTTAAAGTAACTTAAAAAAGTTAAGTAAACACAACTTACAGTGTAACATTAACATTAAGTTAAATTAACTTCCCCTTTAGTTGTAATAACTTGATGTTTTAAATTTTTTCTAACTCAAGTTTTCATTCCCCATTACTTAAAAAAGGGTAAAAGTAAAGTAACTTTAACTAACTTAAAAAAGTTAAGTAAACACAACTTACAGTATAACAAAAATAAAAAAAATAAATCAACTTCCCCTTTAGTTGTAATAACTTGATGTTTTAAATTTTTGCTAACTCAATTTTTCTATTTCCCATTTCTTAAGATATTTAAGCAAACCGGCTGCCATAAAAAAGCTAATTAACTCAACTTACAGTATAATAAAAATAAAAAAAGTTAAATCAACTTCCCCTTTAGTTGTTATAACTTGAAGTTCTAAGTTATGCTAACTTTTAAAGTTGTCATTCCCCATTACTTAACTTTTTTAAGGCAACCGATTTCCAAATTTTTTAAAAGTAAATTCAACTTATCCAGGCTTACAGTGTAGTTATTTCTAGTCACACCAGTCAAGAGGCCCTTTTTAGCAATCTATAGCACAACAGTCAATTGCGTATCATGCAGCTTGATTTAGTGCATATCAGTGTTTCTTTGGAATCGTGAGGGCACAAAAAAATCCACCTTGTGTGACTCAAAACACGCAAAAGGCATGTACTGTGTAATTCTCTTAATTAATCTTGGGTGTGTTTTGGGCGTTACGAGAAATAAAACAATCAGTGTGCCAAATCCCAATTCCTTTAATAGCCAGGTGCGCTCTGACTTTGGCATGTTAATATCTTAAGGGAACAACAATTTTGTTTCTCTTTATTCTGTTTATTGTTGAGGTATTATTGAGCTGGATTTATGCTCTGTGTTTTTGTAACAAGTGGGGGATTGGGCGGCTGGCTGTTGACTGTTGTCAGGGTTTTAATCAGTCAGTGGCGCACCTGTTTTCTGCTGCCAAGATAGAAACACGCTAGAAATTTACCTAAACACACCTCACCTCACCTCTTACACACCTGTTGACAGGGTGTAAGATAGCAATGAGCATTGCACAGAGTGTACGATAGGGCCCTAAATCAGGGTGTATGGTAAGGCTTTATATCTCTATGAATAGGAAGATACCAAAATACTCTAAACTGTCAAAAGTCAAATGAATAATTTGAAAAACATGTTAGATCATGACAGACCTAATGGAAATTAATGTGGGTTTGGTTGCATGTAGTTCGCTAAAGAATGTTGTAAATACATGGAAATGCTCATCCTTGAAACACAATAGGACCTTTGTGAGATTCATACAGATCCCTTTTTGCTAAGAATTCACAGAAATGTTTTTCCCTCAAAGGGGTCTTGAAACAAGGTTAGAGATGAGAGGAAAATCTCAAATCTCATCTTAAATCCTAATGAAACTTTCACATTCATCTCAGTTCTCAGGAACAGCATGTCTAAGTGATGAGTTTGTACTTGTTATGAACTTCACTGGAGGTGCAGCACCTCACATGTATGAGACAGTACAGTGTGATTTGTATGAGAACAAAGGTCTGGAGGAAACACAGCCTACTGCTGGGTTCCTTTTAATGCTCCAGGCAATGCTTAAGCCTGCTTTTAAGCAGGTTCACTCTGACCGTAGAGTCAAGAATTAAACATTAAGCTGATCCTTTGGAATCCAGGAACAATAGAATAAAAGAACACGTCTTATTATACAGTTAAAATGTAACTTTAACTCTGTATGCCAGATGCTGTACTGTGGCAGGAGTTCAGCACATTTGTACTGTGTGAAGTAATGCTAGGCGGTATACTGGTTCATCTGGTATAGGGGCATTTTTCTTATATCACCATACCACTAGAGGCGCTGTGAAGCGTTGTGTAGAACAGCACCACCAAAGAAGAAGATACAGCTCGCTAGCGAACACTAGGCAGTTAGCATAACAAGCTAATACACTGGAGT
Organism: Astyanax mexicanus; assembly: GCF_023375975.1. Lineage (NCBI taxonomy): Eukaryota > Metazoa > Chordata > Actinopteri > Characiformes > Acestrorhamphidae > Astyanax > Astyanax mexicanus. The sequence goes on from NC_064428.1 coordinate 29,988,695, forward strand.
AATGGAGCTCAGCTCTGTTGAGTCAAATGTCTGGAGGGAAATGAGAACAGCACTTTATCTGAGGGGCTCCTGCTGCTGTTCCTCACTGTATGAGTAAAATAGAAAAACAACAGCAAACAGCAATTATTCACTTAGAAAAAAAAAAAAAAAAAAATGGAATTGCACAATCGATCCACAGCTTAAAAAAAGTTACTGTCCTCCCCAAGACAAGCCCATAATCAGCACAAGTGATAAAACTGCCTAAAACACTGGATACAAGGTGAAAATAAACTTCAAGGGCCCTTGTAAATGTATTAATACTGTAGCTTGAAGGATGATAAAAATGCACACTGTACTGAATTTATTTGTTAACTGGAGAAAGAAGGGAACTGTGGCTGATTTATATATTTATTTATATTAAATTTACTCTTACTTGTGCGATAAAGCTTTTAAGAAATATCTTCTTTGAATACTAATATTTTAAGCATTGTATGTCTGTTTAAAATATTTATAGAACTATGTAAAATATTTTGTTTTGTAAAGGAAGCCCTGTTAAAGTTGTTGGCATATCTCTTTTTTCCAGGTCTATTGTTTACTATCTTCAGCTGTTTTTTCTGTTAATGAAGTATGATTTCTTTATATATTGTGTAATTTTGTAAGTAAATTAATGTGAAGTAAAGTAAACCCAATAGTAATCAAAGCCTTAATATAAAAACTTTTTAAAGCTGTTTTATATTATATGTACTCCTAACAGTAAAGTTACAAACCTATATTAAAGCCCAGTCATGCAAAATAAATAAATAAATAAATACAATTAATTTAAATATTAAAAATGCAGTGAAATACATTTTTGGTCATACTGCCCAACACTAGTGTGAACTTTTTTACCAGAAGGCACAAACAAAGAGAGAGTAAACCTGTAAACAAACAGAGATCATTCACAAGATAACACTCTGTGTGTTGGCAATACTTAGCAAAGTTACACTGAAACAAATATATTTATATTTACGTTATGCAAAGGCTTATAATGGGTTACAGGTGAACAGGTAAACATGTTCATCAATAGTAAAGTGACTGAAAATGTGGGAACTTGACAGGTGAAGGTGCATTATGGGAATTGGAGTTCCCATAATCAAGGAATCAGCAAATACAGAAAAGACAAATGACAGAAATCATGACATAGTCGCAGATTTTAGAGCTTTAGAACATCATTAGTGTAGTAATTGTGTAATAAATGCATGCGGATGCAAATATGTGGATGTTTCTAGGAAAATCTAACGAGTCACATTCTCTCAGAATAAACAGAAGTTGGAGTGTGCTCCATAACAAGTGTGTCATTTACCAACCAACAGATCTTTCTCTGCAGAAGTGTGACCCAAACCAGCAGATGGATGTAGACTTGTGGTGAAAGTGTCATGCCTCTCTCGCTCAAATATTGTCTGTTCACTTCAGAGAGATGTAAACAAACAGATTCTACTATTTTGGCCATCCACTGGTGAAAGACATTATAGTGAAACTAAACCTTTCTGCGCAATTACTTTAAAGTAGAATTCTGTATTTATTTGTTATTTTAACTGAAAGCAGAAGCATTTCTGAGTGGATAAGAGATAAAATATTGTGTTTAATGGTGCCAGTTAGCTGAAACAACCATCCCTGCTAAGCCTAATATATTCATTGTAAAAACTGGGGTGTTTTTGCGGGAATTCTTCTGGCCACGTCATGCATCTTTATGTACTTACGTCACACGTACAGCCTCTAAACTTCAGAAGGGGAAACTCAGAGCTCAGTAGCTCATTCACTCATAGTAAAACCAAAGAAACAAAGGAGGGAAGTTTCTGACTGAGTCGCTCTCTCCCTCTCTCTTTCTCTCTCTCTCTCTTTTTGACTGAACATAACCTGGAATCGGATTCACCCGCTCTGAAAGGAGACCGCATCACACCCGCCCAGTTTAAAATGATTCTTCTGCATGCTCGGTGCAATTACCCATTCTCACCAGAGAGGGCCCTAAATCCCCCAAATCACAAAACTTACAGACATCAGCTTTAATGCTTATTTGCAAAATTGTACATTCTAATAAAAGCAAATCCTGTATTAAATTCTGTATTTTAGGGTTCGGTACTTATGGGTTATGGCGACATGAACCTTAAAAATTGTGTTGTTCTTTAAAAGAAAGTTAATCATAACCAAAACAGAGCTGTAAAATTGGCAAAATCCCCCAAACTGTTACAAAACACATATCTAAACCTTCACAAATTACGTACAGGCACACCTCTAAGTAAAATTTTCTAACAATTTAGAAAGACTGTACCTGGAGGACATAAAATATTGAGGAGCCGACCCTGAACCGAGTGCCAGTCCAGATCTAGGCACATAGTCATACAGATACACACACACAAAATCAAACTTGCACCGCACACATACAATTTAGACAATTTAGAGTATTACATTTTTCTAGGCAATTTAGATTTTCCAATTTCCCTGATCTCCATGTTTTTGGACTGTGGGAGTAAACCAAAGTCCCCAAAAGAAACCCACAGAGACAATGGGAGAACATGGAAACTCCACCCAGATAGGGACTTGAACCCAAGACTTCAGTGCTAGGAGGCAAAAGTTCAAACCATTAAGCCACTGTGTTTGTGAAACTGCATCTGGGCTTTTTATACCACAAAAAGTAACACGGTTCGGCAACTCAGTTCCGATACATCAGCTCACAGATGCAGCCTTGTGCTGATCCACATCACCCTGGGAGTGATGAGGGGAAAGAGTGTCTTCTACCCACCCAGAGAGAGCAAGGCCAATTGTGCTCTCTCAGGGCTCTGGTAGTCAATGGCAAGCTACATAAACAGGATTTAAACTGGCGATTTCCTGATCATTGTGGCAGAGCTTAGCTGGCTGGACCACTCGGACCTCACAAATCACATTCTTAATACTCTACTCATACACTAAATCACAGGATTTATATGACTTGGTGTTGTGTAAAGCTTGTCTAGCCAGACAATCCTTTTGGAAATAAGCCTTTTTTCACTTTAGATTGTTAAACATTTCACTGAAATATTTCCCTCTCACACACCCATTCAATCATTTGTCCCAAATGTTCTCATCGTAAGCTATTGAAACCCTTTTTTTATCGTTCAATATTGAATCTCCACCTTCAGACAGTTGTATTTTAGCGGTGAATGGGATCCCTGTGATACTTGTGCCTTCCGGAGGGCCCCTTCCTTTATCTCGTCCACAAGTGTAGAATAGAATTTAAGAGAGATTTAATTTAAAGCTCAGTTCGTGCCCTTGCGAGTTTCCGTCTACAAAGCGAAGGGGAAAATGAAATAGCCGCCCTCCTCGGCGAGATCGAGCTCCAGCCTCCGAGCTTTTGATAGATATTCAGCTGAATACATCTGGATTCTTTGATAAATTACCCACTCTGCACTGCTGTCCCATATGCTCCCTTTGTTTTCTGGTTGGAAGTTTTGGCGTCGCTTCAACCTTCGCCGTCTGGCTGCGAGTGCGCAAAGGCGCTGGTGAAGAGTTGCTGGCGTGGAGCTGAAGAGCGTAATTGCTTTTTAATACCTTTAAAATCACACGGAAGGGCGCTCATTAGCCGCTGTGTTCTCGGCAGTGGACGAGCCGCGAGGAAGGGTTCGGATTTGATTTGAGTTTGTATTTTCTTCTCCTCCAGTCTTGGACAAGAAGAGATGATTGCCTTGCTTTCAGCAGCTAGGTAAACATGATTGGCCATGCTACCGGCTAATGCCAGTTCCTCCCTCCTCCGAGGGCTCCTGCGCAGAGCGTGCTCAGTATGCAGATGGCAGTGTTAAATGTAGTTGGGACAGTGATGAGTGCCTGCATATGGACTCAGGGAGACAGGGGGAAGAGTGCCAAAGGAAGATTCACACACCCAACCCAAATCAGCGGTGTTAAAATTATCACTCTCAGCGCTAACGCTAGCTCAGTGCAGGCTGTACTGTGTGATTACTCACTGCTCTGGAGATGTGCTTTATAGCGTGGGTGTTGAGGGAGGTGTGGTACAGTTATCTTTACCGTATTTTTCACACTTAAAATACTTTAATTTTCCCAAAATTTGACAGTACGCCTTATAATCCGGTGCACCTTATGTATTATGAGTTCTACCAGTCAGGTATTAAGGAGCAGTAAAGCCACTCTGCTGAAGTACAGCGTAATAAGGGTGAGTTTTTAGTGAAGTTTCTTCAGCACTAAGGCTGGGTTCAGCAGCATTAGCATTAGCTGCTAAACACAGTGCTAGCATTTTCACCGCTCATAGGTGAATATATTGGACTGTACTTTGCATGTTTGCTATGTTAAAACAAGTTACGTTGGACAAACTGCTAGCTTACCGCTAATATCTCTTTGGGTTTCCGGAACACTAGGAGTCTAGCGCTAAGTATTTCCTGTTGTTCCTAAGTCTAGTGCTATCGGGCAGCATTTACTACGTCCGACTAATGCTAATGCTGCTGCTCCCAGCCTTAGTGCTGGGGAAACTTCACTGAAATCCACCTTTAGATTGGAAATCTAAGCTTACTGTAAATGAACAGAAGTGCTTTACTAACCCAAATAAACAGTTTTCAGGAGAGAAATTTATGTAGATTAACATCCAGTGCTCGTATGACTTTCACTTTAAATCAAAATGTTTTTTTTTTTCTATGAAAAAATTATTATTATTATTATTATTATTTAGACGCTCCCCCAGCTTCCTCATTTGAAGGGAAACATGGTGACATCTTGCTCACTTCGATGTAGGCATCCTTACTAGTGTCGCTTATAATGGCTTATAATGCTTATAACGCCTTATAAATGGTGCGCTTTATAGTGCAAAAATACATTATTTTATTTGGGGCTTTTTGCCACTTGTTACACTTTATATTATAATCTCATATTGTAGCTGTTCAAGGCTCTCCCCTGTCACTGTCCTTCCGTCCCTTCCGGCCACTGATCCGTTCATGCATCGATTCATCCATTTGTCCATCTGTCCATTTATTCATCCGCCCTTCCATCTGTTCATTCATTCCTCCATCCCTATATCCCTCCATTCACTTATATTTGACAGTGGGAACTGCCATCGGAACCATTGTAACTTCATTCTTCCTAGCAGACTTTGTGTCCAGATATATCCAACCATTTATTGACCTATCTTTCTGTCTGACTGTCTGTCTGTCTCTCTGTCTGTCCAACCCTCCATCTGTCCATCAGTCTATCTATTGCATTAATTTGCCTCTCTCAACAATACAGCCATCTGTATCCAAAGATAATCACAAAAAAATACTTCTAGTACTTTTTAGTAAGATCGTTCTGGCGCCAAAACTGACTGAGAGTTTTACACATTAGAAAAGTATATAAGCTTAAGTTAAATACAGTAAAATTGCCAGATTTACTGTGATTCAGTACACAGAGGCTTTAACACTGGATTTAATGGGTTTCTGCAGCAGTGCTCAAGCTCTATAGTTCCATCAATCAATTGACCAAGGAATCGCAGCCTCATTTGACTGAATATGATCTGATCTGTCCATCAATCTGCCCCCTATCTGTGTATCCATTTGTCAATCTATTTATCCGTGTTTATTCATTCATTCATTTATTTGTTTATTCATCCACCTCTCCATCAATCAAATTTAGGATGTCCTAGCATCCATCCAACTGTTTTCCCTATTTGTCCCTACATTCATTCACCCATTTAAATCTTCGATTTGATCCAACTATCCTTTCATTTATTCATTTTTACATCCATATATCCATTCTTTGACATTTCCAGGTTCTCCCTCTGCCTCTATTGATTCCACTCATCGTTTTTTTCAGGATCCTTAGCATTATGACATCACGGTCACTAAAGCACTTCCCAACAATTACAAACTTGTAGTAATAAACTTTGTAGACCATCATCTAGAGTTGTAACTCTGTATGTAAATCTGTTTGTTCAGTACCGTCTTTGCAAAGTATTGCCAACTTTCCCTGTTGCATACTTGCTGCTAGTTCCGGTCTTTGTTCACCTCATTGCTGACTTGGTTCTATTGATTAGTTAACCCATTTGGTGTGATTGGTTTCCTTAGTTTGCTCTTTAGTTGGTTTCTTTAGCCTGATTGTGTTTAGCTTTCAGATTTTTTTTTTTTTTTTTACTTTGGCTCGTCTTTAGTTTATTTATTTTTTTTACTCGATTTTGTATTTTTTCCACTTCTGTTTTTTGACTTTGGCTCGTCTTTAGTTTTTTCAGTTTTTTTTCCAGTTATGTATTTCCCACTTCTTTTTTTTGACTTTGGCTCGTCTTTATTTTATTTTTTTTTCTTTGATTTCCGATTTTCCCACTTTTGTTCTTGCTGTCTTGAAAACCATTGCCAAAAAACATTGTCTCACAAGTACGGTTCATCTCAAAAACTTCTCACCCACCTCTTTACTGTATCCATATTATTTATTATTGGTTAAGCTGTCATTCTTGGACATTTTTTTTTTTAAATTTTGAATACATTCAGATTCAATGCATTAAAATGTATTCATACATGTATGTATGTAGTATGTCCTTTCCAACGATTCCAACTATTGCTTTTAAATCAATCTGTCAGTCCTTCTTTCCATCCGTCAGTCAGTCAGTCAATCCATCTATCCACGTCATTTGCCTGTGTTGTTTCAGTGTTCGTCTCGGGCCACTTCATCCTTCTTAATAGACTCGGCAGCTACATGCTATGCAGAGACCCCCGGTCCCCACCATAGTCTTTAAATTAATAGTGTGCTGCTGCTTAGCCTGAAGAGCTCCATGTATAATTGAAACCGTTCCACGAGTGAGTCTGAGACTCGGGCTGGTTAGCGGAGCTCGGCGCCGCGGAGAAGGCGAGGGGGAATACTTTATTATTTTCCTCACTGTTCTGTAGCATGGCTGAGGGCTCTTCCACTGCGCTTTGCTGAACATTAAACAGACACACACACACACACACACACACACACACACACATGCACTTACACACTCAGATACACACACACACGTACACACACTTTCAGCTGATTCAGGCGGCATCGCTCTCGCTTCTTAAGACAGATATTAATGAGAGAATCTGTATGCATTCGAAATCACACATTTATATCCACTTAATTACTTGCAAATTAAAACTCCACTCCTCTCTCCCTCCATATTTCTACATTTCTTGCTTTTCCCTCTCTTTCTATCTCTCTCCACACTTCTCACTCTCTCTCAGCATCTCTCTCTTTCTTGTTCAAGTGGCATTTCATCATCTTGTATGATTACGCCTAGAGGCGTTCCTATCCGTCTCTCTCTCCTCCACTCCTCCCCGAACTATCCATCTTTTTCCCTCACACACCTTTTAAACAGGCCGCTAAGGGCTCACTTCCTTTAGCACTGCCTTATTTATGCACATTCGCCAGTGCCCTCTCTCTCTCTTTTTTTCTTTTTTTTTCTTTTTTTTTTTACAGCCAGGCTCTCGCTCCCTTCTGCATTCAAGGCATGAATATCACCGAGAGAGGCCATATTACTGTAATAGCGTCTACATTATGGATGGCCTCAAAGAGAGCCCCTCGAAAAATCCTCTCACTCTGGTGTGTTATTGTCATGTCCGTTTCAGAGCCTGCTCGTACCTGCTCTACCAGGCTAGCTGGTAGACTGTCTAGTCAGAGTGAAGTTTGGACAGATGTGAAATATGTGATGGTCTGTAGGAGCTTATTTCTTATTTTTATCTTACAAATGATGTTTTTTCGCACTATAAGGTGCACTTAAAATTCTCCAAAAAATAATTCCAAAAAATCAACAGGATGCCACTGAAGTACAGCGTTATACAGGAGTTTCAGGGAAGTTTCTCCAGCACTGATGCTGGAGCAGTATTAGTATTAGCATTAGCCGCTAACTGCAGCCCTAGCTCTTTTGCTGTTCAGAGGTGAGTGTATTGGAATATAGTTTGTGTGTTTGCTGTGTTAAAACAAGCTAGGTGGGATGAACGGTTAGCTGATAGCACCATGGGTTACCAGAACACTCAGGGTTCCTCAGTGTAGCGCTGTCTGGCAGCATTTTTTATTAGCGCTAAACGTTGCTAAATCTAAGCAGCTAGTGCTGCTGCTAACCAGGTTAAAATATTGTAATTCTACAATTACTGTAAATAAATGGAAGTGCTTTGCTCACCCAAATAAAGCATTTTTAGGAGAGAAATCTGTAAAATCCAGTGCTTGTTTGACTTTGAAAGAATTTGTTTTAAAGAATTACAGCTTTGTTTACTTAGGTGCCTTATAATGCATACATAAGGTGCACCTTATGTATGAAAATAGACCAGAAAATAGAGGTTCATTGATAGTGGCACTTATTATATAGTGTGCCTTATAGTCTGTAAAATACAGTAAAATATATTATGGTTCTTGGTAGAGATGGCTCATTGTTTCACCAAATGCCAGTCGTCGTTTAACTTGTTCGGGCAGTGGCTAGTATTAATTACTTAATTTAATTAATTACCTTATTTTAGCCACTAATGATGGTGTACTTTGGCTGAAATTTGGCTGACTCATAGCCAATCCATTATTTGTAACCTTTCTTTAAACCTGCTTGGAAAACCTCATTGATTGCTTCTTTTAAAAAAAAGTGAAATAAAATTTAAAAAGTGTATAACTAACTGCATGTCTAATGAAACCTTTCTACTACACTTTGAACAATTACTGCTTCTGTCAACATGAGCATTAGTGAGGTCTGGATGTCTGGACCATTGGGTTCTTGTGTGTTTTTTCTGCTATAAAGAGTCTTATTCTTTTGGCAAGACTTCTTCTCTATTGGAACTAGTAAAGATGTGTGTGTACATTTGCACATCTGTGTCAGCAAAGAGTGCAACTAGATCTAGCTGAATTTGTGTAATATTAGTTATAAATAAAGCTGGAATGATGACTAAGTGGCTAGGCTAAGTGGCTTAACTAAACAACCTAAAAATGCCTGCGTTGCCAAGATAGCAATGCACCACTGACTATTGACTGTTGTCAGGGTTCTAATCAGTCAGTGGTGCACCTGTGATTTCCACTGTCAAGATAGCAATACACCAGAAATTCACAGAACACAACTGATTTCCAGACCACCATGAACATCAACTTATATAAGATATATATTTACAAGCAATGTTGCTATTTAAATGATGCACACTGTTAATGGGGTGGGAGATAGCGATGAGCATTGTGGCTTTTTGAATACTGGCTCTACTGTATACTGTATGTTCCCATTAACGGTATTACTGTGGAACTGGTGGCATTTTCAGTCATAACCTCCTCCACTGTTCTGGAAAGGCTTTCTACTGCTAGATTTTGGAGCGCGGCTGTGGGGATTTTGCTGCCATTCAGCCCCAGGAGCATTAGTGAGGTCAGGCACTGATGTTCAGTGATGAGGCCTGGCTCACAGTCCGTGATCCAGTTCATCCCAGAGATGTTTGATGGGTTTGGGGTCAAGGCTCAGGGCAGACCAGTCAAGTTTTTTTTTTTTTTTTTTTTTTTTTTCGAAAGTGGAAATGGCTTTGTTCAGGCAGGCTGGAACAGGAATGGCCTAACCCTGAACTGTTGCCATATGGGTACAAGTACAGTACAGGCCAAAAGTTTGGACACGCCTTCTCTTTTTCAATGCGTTTTCTGTATTTTCATGACTATTAACATTGTAGATTCTCACTGAAGGCATCAGAACTATGAATGAACACATGTGAAGTTTTATGTACTTAACAAAAAAAAGGTGAAATAACTGAAAAAAATAAATGTATATTCTAGTTTCTTCTAAATAGCCACCCTTTGCTCTGATTACTGCTTTGCACACTCTTGGCATCATCCTCTCAATGAGCTTCAAGAGGTGGTCACCTGAAATGAAAAGTTTTCCAACAGTCTTGAAAGAAGGAGTTCCCAGAGGTGTTTATTAGCACTTGTTGCTCCTTTGCTTTCTTCACTCTATGCTCCAGCTCACCCCAAACCATCTGGATTGGGTTCAGGTCTGGTGGCTGTGGAGGCCAGCTCATTTTTTTTATTTAGTACATAAAACTGCACATGTGTTCATTCATAGTTTTGATGCCTTCAGTGAGAATCTACATTGTAGATAGTCATGAAAAAAAATAAAGAAAACGCATTGAAAAAAAGAGAAGGTGTGTCCAAACTTTTGGCCTGTACTGTACATACACAGGACCTAAGAGGCACAAACTTCCACAACTTCTCCATTCACCAAACTCTACAGCTAGAACATCAGACTGGCGAATGGTCAAGCGTGATTTATGGAGAACTGGTTTCCACTGCTCTAGATTCCATTGGTAGTGTGCTTTATTACGCTTCTGCTGATGCTTGGGTTTGCACATTGTATTCTTAGACTGGTGTGGAGCTGATCCATCATGGAAACCCAATTCATGCTTGTGCTGTTCCAGAAGCAGTTTGGAAGTCGATCGCGAGTGTCGTAATCAAGGACAGGCGGATTTTCATGCGTTAAGCACTTTAGATTGTTTTCCATGTCTCTGCTTTAAACTACTTACACTTACTTATGACTGGGGCAGCTCTAGCAACAGGTACAACCGACATACTTGCCTTTTGGCATCTTATAATTTCAACAGTGTTGATGTATGAACTTTTTAATTGATGCACCTGTCAGCAGTGTACAGTGTGTACAATAATTTGCTGAGTTTCTTTTAAAGAGAAACTTTATTGATAAATAATATTCATCACATACATAGAAAAAACATATATATATATATATATATATATATATTCCAATACATTATAGTATAATACAAATGTACATAAATCACACAATCATAAAAAAAAATCTAAGTATACTTACTTTCTAAAATTGTCCAATGCATTACCTTTATTATTTTGATAGTACAATATCCTTCTCCTTTTTAATTCTGTAATAATCTGTTGAAAAACACAATCACTGGATACAAATTGCAGGTCAATTGTCATTCTACATTGAGTTTTCCATAATTTGCTTTTTGTAATACAGATGACTAACCATGTGATGTTCTTTTCCGTGGTTGCGAGAGTAAATGTAAATGTAATTCAGATTGGTTGGAGTTATAGGATGTCCATCCATCCATCCATCCATCCATCCATCCATCCATCTATCCATCCATCCATCAGACTGGCGAATGGTCAAGCATGATTCATGAAGAACTGGTTTTAATATTCTGTTTAAAAACATAATCACTGGATACAAATTGTTGGTCAATTGTCATTCTACAACAGGTTTTCCATCATTTACTTTTTGTAATATAGATGGCCAAAAATGTGATGTCCTTTTCAGTTTTTGAGAGAGGCTACAGTTTTAAAATTAATAGAGAGTAAGTTTAATTGATTTTAATTTATCCCACACTTCTTTGGCTCGATAGCACTCCAAGAGGAAGTGTTCTAGTGTTTTATCCTCTTGATATTGTGGCATTGGTCATTTTACTGTTTTAACAAAACAACTCCACCTTTCCACCGACCTTGCTGGCAGCCTTCTCACTGAAATTAGCCAAGTTATGTCTCTTAATTTTTTAGAAAGGTTTTTACTAAAAATACTCCTAAGAACTAGATCACTTTTATCAATATCTAAATCTCGATGTTCAATTGTATTACCATATACACAGTTAGCCATGTACACTGATCAAGCGTAACATTACATTCTCCACCTTGTTTCTACACCTATTATCCATTATTTTTTCAGCTCCACTGATTTAATAGAAGCATGTTGTAGTTCTATAATAATTAGCTGTACAGACTGTAGTCCTGTATCTCTTTCTTTTCATACCTTTTCATTATTCTCCTCTTTTCACCCTGTTCTACAATAGTCAAGACCCTTCAGAACCACCTCAGAGCAGCTATTATTAATTGCGTGATGGGTCTCAGCATTTACAGCACTGCATCGACATTGAACAACATGGTGGAGGTGTGTTTTATGTTGGTGGTGTGTCTTTTAGACATTTCTACCTAATTGGTAGGAATGAATAAATAATAAATGGATGGTAAAGTATGCAGAGAAACAGAAGGAATGCAGTCTGTAATTATAGAACTACAAAGAGAGAGCTCACTTCTGCATTGATAATGGGTCTAGAAACGAGGATGTGATGCTTGATTGGTATGTATATATATATTAGAGGTCTAAAGCACTGCCACTATGATGAGGAGGTTGCTTGTTCAAATCCAGGTCATGCAGCTTGCTATCAGCTGCCGGAGCCCTGAGAGAGCACAATTGGCGTTGCTCTCTCTGAGTGGGAAGATGGCGCTCTTTCTGCTCATCACTCCAAAGAGTGATGTTGATCAGCACAAGGCTGCATCTGTGAGCTGATGTATCGGATCCGAGTCGCTGCATTTCCTCCAATTGCGCTGTGATCATCAGCAGTTTGAGAAGAGAAAGTGGCTGACTTCATATGTGTCAGATTTTAAAATTGGCCTGCTAAAAAACTTTTTAGGTAACACTTAAGTTAAACGATAATGAACGTATACATTTAAATCAAGAAAAAGTATTGCTGTTGTTGTGTTTCCACACCAAACAGAAATGTCCCCATTGTCAACTGCACTGTAAACAGTAGCCAATCAGGAATGTCTTTCTTTTTTCCAGAAAGAAAAGATTTAATGTGGTTTTATGAACTGTTCTCTCTGCGCTTTGAAACAACACACAATGCTTTAAGACCAAATCATAACCTGACAGAAAGGTTTATGCCATCTATCAATACCAGTAATGCCAGAAATCAATAGTGTTGTAAAGCAGCAATTCTCGTATAACACCACAGCTGATCTATTACCCAGGACTCTATCGGGTAGAGTCGAGGGAGCGGGGCTGTGTCAGAGCTTACTGAGTGTTTGAACTGAGAAATTACTTAGTTACTAAAGACAGGAGTCTCAGTATGAACTCAAATGTTTCTCATCAAAAAGACTAGGAGCCTTTATTCGTTTTGATGCAGCACACTACGTATTACATTCTAATACATTTGCTACTCTGCAAATTGTTATTTTTTAATCAGGCATGTGATTTAGTTGTAAATGTAAATGTGATTTAGATTGGTTGGAGTTATAGTATGCAAAATTGTGCCAACGCTTCTGGTGTGGTAGCTAAGGGGTAAGAGCACTGAGCCTTTGAAGACAAGGGGCCCTATTTTAGCAATCTAGTGCGCACTGGTCAATTATCTTTCTATCTATCATCCATCCATCCATCCATCCATCCATCCATTCCCCAGATTTGTCTCTGAACATAGGCTGTTACCTTGGACACACTTGAGAACCACAGTCAAACTCTCTTCTCCCCCTCACAAACTTAGAAATCCCTTTAGGAGGCTGTAGAACGACATGATGAACAGCTAACTCTGGCTACTGATTGGTCAAAATTAACATAACTGACATGAAAAGGTGATTTTCTTCTTTGGCTTTAGCCTTAAATATTAACTTTGCTTACGCCCACTGGTTCTCCAGCCTGCACTAGTAGGACAATGTAAGTGCCTTAGGCTTCAAAATAAACATAACATAGAAGCGTCCATTCCAACGACCAAAAGCACATCATCAAATGCTTCCATCACGATAAATCATGCAACGATGCTTCCTTACATCACTATTAAATACTGTACTATACTTAATTAAAGATTGCATCATTTATACTTTATTGAATGGGTAGTAACCCCTCAGTAGAAGCTCCTGTAGGTGTCTTTTTAATGTAGGAAGTTTTCAGTTTGGCAGTAATTCCACATTCAATTATGCTTCTTTGATGGCTGTGATATCTTTAAGTTACAAAACCTCCCCCGAGGAAATCAGTATAAATATTCATTTCTTGCATCCTCTTTTCCTCTCTCTCTCTTCCTCTCTCTCTCTCTCTCTCTCTGTTGCTCGCTTTCTCACTGCCTTAGACCTGGCGGTCCCGTGGGTAATATTTGGCGTGATGGAACTTTTATTTCTTTTTTTTTTTACTTTGAGAAGGTAGGACAGTAATTCCCTGGACAGAAGATTGAAAGGATGACTTTAGATTTGCTGCTGTCTGTGTAGGTGTGTGTGTGTGTGTATGGGGGTGTGTATGTGTGTAAAAGAGCTAGTGCCAGAGAATATTTGTGTGTGTGTGTGTGTGTGTGTGTGTTTAGGAAATGTGGCCGGGGCTTGGCTGGAAATTGCGCAGACTGAAGAGGAATCACTTGCTGTACTTTCTCATCACGGCTGTGCAGGCAAAAAAACACAGTCATCGTTCAGTCACCCATTCAGAATGCATATTGATCAGCTTCGTCACACATTGTCTATCCCCATCCCCATTGTCAGTCCCGCATCTCTCTCTCCCAGCTGCCTTCTCTCTTTCTTTTACTTCTTCTTTCGATATCCCTCTCTTCTTCACCTTATGTGAGCCTGTGCTTTCATTAAAGGGTTTTGTTTTGTTTTAAAAATGTAGTTAATTTTTTTTCTTATTTTCTCCCAATTTACCTGCTACTTAGCTTAATATACAGGAGTTGTACAACTCCTAGTACAATGAAACTGAAACTGTCATTTTAATGTGGGAGGTTTCATGGCTAAATTGGAGCAGCCTGGTGTCCAATCTTCATTAATTGCACATTGCACCAGTAAAAGCAGAGTGTGAAGGTTCAATTATCAGGGTAAGAGCACAGTTCTGCTCTAAATATTGCAATACACACGACATTATGGGTGACATACAAAAGTTCAAAAGAGGACAAATTGTTGGTGCACGTCTTGCTGGCGCATCTGTGACCAAGACAGCAAGTCTCTGTGATACATCAAGAGCCACGTATCCAGGGTAATCCAGGGACCAACCACATCCAACAGGATTAACTGTGGACACTGTAAGAGGAAGCTGTCTGAAAGGGATGTTCGGGTGCTAACCCAGATTGTATCCAAAAAAACATAAAACCACAGCTGCTCAAATCATGCAGAATTCAGCGTGCACCTCAACTCTCCTGTTTCTACCAGAACTGTCCGGACAATAAAAATAATTGTGGTCTAAAACCAGGTGTTTCAGTTTCATTGTCCAATCCCTGTATACCTGTATGTCCCTATTACTAGTAATGCCACAGCTTAAGGAGGGTTAAAACTAGCACACTGCCTCTTTTTGAACTGCTGCTAATGAAGTATTGGAGGAATGCAAGCCTTGCCATGAGCATGCTGGCCAGTATTCAACCTCACAAACTCACAAGATAACACCTCACAACCTATACAGCTGAACAGCTTTGACCATTTTTCTAAGGAAATGTCACTTCATCATAAATGTACATACTACTGACACGTGACATTTGACATGTCAGTAGTCTGGTTAGAGCATTTTTGGTTATTAAAAAAAGCTATTATTATATTGGTTAGAAGCACACAGGTTCAGCTTGCTTCTTTCTACTTTAGCATTCGGCGGCTGTAATGTGCACCCATCGCTGGCACAAGCATCCAATTGCACCCACGCAGCTTGTATAATCTCCTAGAAAAGTATCGCCAGTAAAATAGGACGCTGTGGAGCAGCAGCACATAAGCCTAGCCTCACCTTATCCAGTGCTGCAGGAGTATAAAGCCTTCCCTCAGAACCGAGCTGCAGAGAAGTGAAACTGTATATCATGTAGGTGCAGTTTGTAGGTGTACAGCTATTGACCGTAGCCCATTTGTTGCTGCAAAATTTATCATTACAGTGGAAAAGAAGCATGTAAGGCCACCACTGATCAGATATTGTGTGAGTGATGGATCGTTTCCCAACACAGCCCTGACACCAGCATGGTAGTGGCATGGTAATGTGTGTCGCTCTGGTAAGATTTACTTCCAGAATGATCCCTGTCATGAAAAACTGACCATTTGTGAAGGGCTAGAAGATCAATAACACAAATTGCATTGCAGAAACGATCTATAGGACTATTGCTATACAAACTGCAGGCTCTAACTGCCAACCAGCAAGGTTGATCTACAGGGTGAGAGATTCTAATAAAGTGGCCAGGAGTGCATACAGTATTTACCATACACTTAATCTAGAGCTGTAAGATAAATTATATGTTTAGCATTGTTGTGGTGTGAGTGGTCACAATAGACACATTGTAAGAGCTGTGAATAACAGCTAACTGAAACGGCATTAGAGGTAGAGTGAGGTAGAGCGAAACAGAGTAAAGTACAGTGAGTTAGAATGAGGTAAAGTGAGTAAGATGAGGCAGGGTGTGATAGAGTGAGGTAGAGTAAGATCGGGTGTGGCAGAATGAAGTAGAATGAGGTAAAGTAAAATAGAATAAGGCAGGGAGAGTTAAAGTGAAAGTGGGTTGAGGTAAATTGAGGTAGAGCTAGGTAAAGTGAAGTAGAGGGAGATAATATGATGTAGGGTGTGACAGAGTGAGGTAAAGTGAGGTAGAGTAAGATATGGTGTGGTAAAGTGAGGCAGGGTGAGGAAGAGTGAGGTAAAGTGAATTAGATTGATGTACAGTGAGCGAAAGTGAGGTAGGTTGAGGAAAATGAGGTAGAAGGTGGTAGTATGAGGTAGGATATGATAGAGTGAGGTAGAGTAAGATATGGTGTAGTAGAGTGAGGTAAAGTGAGGTAGAGTAAGATATGGTGTGGTAAAGTGAGGCAGGGTGAGGAAGAGTGAGGTAAAGTGAATTAGATTGATGTACAGTGAGCGAAAGTGAGGTAGGTTGAGGAAAATGAGGTAGAAGGTGGTAGTATGAGGTAGGATATGATAGAGTGAGGTAGAGTAAGATATGGTGTAGTAGAGTGAGGTAAAGTGAGGTAGAGTAAGATATGGTGTGGTAAAGTGAGGCAGGGTGAGGAAGAGTGAGGTAAAGTGAATTAGATTGATGTACAGTGAGCGAAAGTGAGGTAGGTTGAGGAAAATGAGGTAGAAGGTGGTAGTATGAGGTAGGATATGATAGAGTGAGGTAGAGTAAGATATGGTGTAGTAGAGTGAGGTAAAGTGAGGTAGAGTAAGATATGGTGTGGTAAAGTGAGGCAGGGTGAGGAAGAGTGAGGTAAAGTGAATTAGATTGATGTACAGTGAGCGAAAGTGAGGTAGGTTGAGGTAAATGAGGTAGAAGGTGGTAGTATGAGGTAGGATATGATAGAGTGAGGTAGAGTAAGATATGGTGTAGTAGAGTGAGGTAAAGTGAGGTAGCTACTCCCAAGCTACTTTTTAGCATAGGAAAAATGAGTACAGTCAAGTACAAAAAACATTGTAACCATTTAGAATTAACCTATTTAGTATCTTAATTTATCGCATTTCACATCGATATCGAGTCAACCAGCCGTCCGTCCATCACACATAATCACACATCGAATCTTTTGGTTATGCCACACACCCATATATTAGCCTAATGTCACTTAGATGTGTTATTGCTATACCCTTACAAGTTTAAGGGATTAATTAACGGTAAAAGACCAATTCAGCATTTCTTGCTTGCGTAAAGAAACCAACATCAGATTCCTGCATCAGGAAAACTATGATCCTTTAAGAAGGTCTGATGATACCAGAGAAACCAATCACATCATGTAAAATACATATAAAAGACACATTAAAGATATCTGTAAGAACAACAGGCAACCCAGTCTAGTATCCATACCCATACCCACACCCTTTTTATGCAGTCACGCCTTTGCAATCAGGCAATGTGTGCAGCATGTTGTTTTGCATTGTCTTGTTGATAAATGCATGCATGTCCCTCTCCCATGAAAAGTGTCCATGTTAAAAGCATACTTTTATACTTTTATGTAATAACATATTCTTGTACCATGCTAAACCTTGTTTTTTTAACTTGTGGTTGAAAGCTCATGACATCTATATCTTCCAAAAAAGATCTGTAATACTGATTTGTCTGACTACATTACATACCATACAATACCATACCATACTGTACCATGATACAAATGATAGTGAAAGTGATAGTGGTGAAGGTTGTGACCCGAAACTCCTCACAACAGACAACTGCAGTGAACCGCATTGCGATAAAGACCTTCAAAGAAGAGTGATGGTCAAGGTGAAGATAGTGCCAAGAACACTTAACAAATGACTGCACTGCAGTAGTGGTAGCAATGGTCAAGGGCTTAGGACCATTCACATATGACAAGGAACAGTGAAGCTTAAGTATAAAGATTGTTTAGCCAATGTTCAGCTTCGAGACTAGGGTTATATTTCATCTCAGGGTGACATGGTTAATTGGGACAGGCCATAACGTTCCTTATTCGACTGGTTATGGTTTGAATATTGGGTCATCCTGCCATCAGAGTCAGAGAGAGCACAGTTGGTCTAGCACTTTCTAGGTGGGTGGGGTATGAACCGAGGATGCATACACTTACAGCGACTTTTGTTTCACTTCTGCACATGCCTTCTAGCATGTGGATAAGACAGGAACTCAGAAGTTGGAAGCAACAGCCATTCAGTATTATTTTCCCCAAATTTCTTTCCAAATTGGTGTCCATTCCCACCCCCAAGCCAGGATTCCCCCTCTTTCACACAATGCTACCAACACTAGGAGGGAAAATCCAAGCCCACACTTCCTCCGAGACATGCGAAGCCAGCCAACTGCGTCCTTTCAGACTGCCACTAACACAACATTATTGGACAGCTCAACACGCTTGGAGGAGAACACTAACTGCCAATTCTGTTATGTAAGCTAACAGACTCCCACTCTGACCAGCACTGTGCGGAGTGATAGGAGGAGATTGAGAGCCATTCTGTCCACCCAGAGAGTGTGAGGCCACTCTGTCTTGAAATCGCAGCCACAGATAGCTCTGGCATTGCTGGAGATTGAGAACACAGCCTTTCACTTAGAAATGCGCTTCATTAAACTTTACCTTTGCAGAAAAACAAAATACTATAAGCACTGAAGTTCCTTCCCCAAGAAACGACGCGTTGGAAAGCAGTTTATGTCTTTTTTATGGTCTTTTCAGGGAGGGTCTCTTTTTTTCTTGCTCCTGGATCTCTTTATTAAATTCCATTGATCAAGCATAGTAATAGTTGTGGCCGTCCCCTTGATTCTACAGCCATTATCCATTTTTTCAACACTACTCCACTTTGTAGTTCTATAAGTATAGACTGTAGTCATGTATCTGTTGCTCTGTATACTTTCTTATCCTCCTTTCACCCTATTCTTTAATGGTCAGGACCCTAAAGAACCACCACAGAGCATCAACTATTTGAAAGGTGGGTCATTCATTCATGAAGAACTAGAGGATGACCAAGATAAACTGTTCAGGAACAGATTCAGAGCTTCTATCTCTGACTTTTCTTAAAAAGTGGAGCAGCTACCTATAGGTAGGGGTGTGTTTAAGAACTCCAGCAGCACTGCCGCAGTGTTATGTTTGATCTGTATGTTCTCTCTGGAGATTTTTGCTGCATTTCCTCTTTTATTCTTCTTTCCATCACCCTGTTCTCTCTCCTCCTGTTCTTCTTTTCCCTTTGCAGAGCTGTAAATTGAATTGAATCACAATACATCTATATCCAAGGTTTAATATCGAAAGAATCTACCCCAATTCGTACTATGGAAAGGTAGTAAATAGCGTGTTTTGTTCTTCCAATTTTTTCAATGCTTTTTTCCCCCAGAGAATCTCACAGATCCATCCGGTAGAGATATTTGTTGTAGATTGTTTCAAGCACTGCTCTTTCCTCAGCCTCGCTCCAATCCTTTGCTCCGTACTTTTCTTTTTTTTAACTTTTTTAATCTGAAGGACGCCGGCGAAGTAAACGCACTTCAAAAGGGAAAAAGAGAAGGGGCCATCCAGCGAGGTTAAGAGAGCAAG
Organism: Astyanax mexicanus; assembly: GCF_023375975.1. Lineage (NCBI taxonomy): Eukaryota > Metazoa > Chordata > Actinopteri > Characiformes > Acestrorhamphidae > Astyanax > Astyanax mexicanus. The sequence continues at coordinate 30,008,327 of NC_064428.1, forward strand.
AGTAAGAGGCCACTTTTGATTTTCGGCCCTCGGGGCCCAACTTCAGATGCCTGCTACGGTCCTTATTCCTGCTTTCAATCTACCTCCAACAGCCTCTAGATCTTTTAATTAACGGCACGGTGAAAAGATGAATAAAGAGACGTATAAACATGAGATGAGTCCGTCGCCAGACTGTCCTTCTAGACTAGACTAGCCTTCAACTTGCGCCTTCTTTATAGATGGATAGATGTGTGAAGAAAGAAGAAGAAGAAGACAAAAAAAAAGGCCACCTATTTTTTTTTTCTTTAAGAGTAAATCAGTAAATGCTTTGGCTTAGCTTTTCTCGTTCCAGAGAACTTTCCCTTTGCTTTAATGTATTAGCATTCTGTTTCTCAGTTCCATAGTTTCGCAGTATAATTTATTGACCTACACTGAGGGTCCAGGCGCATATTTTTTTTTTTTAGAACACACTGAAATAAGGCCTCTTTAAACTAGGAACAACAAAAAAAAGTTATCCTAAAGTTCAGGCCATTATAATAAAGAATGTGGTGTAATGAACATAATTCAAAGCTCCACGGTGTTTGTCTTGGGTAATATTACGCTAATATGAGCTAGCCTAATGGTCCATTTAAAGTTCTGTGCAGAGCGCAAAGTTCAGGGGCCGGCCCAGAGCGCGGTGCCATCATTCACAATTACCGGCCTGTTCCACTCCATAAGTGGAACCTGATTTGATTACGCCACGAATACTAATTAAATCCAAATCGACTGAAGGCCAGTGTGTGTGGAGGGGCTCGTTAAGCCCGTTAGATGTTCATTAAGGGCGTCAGGCCGGCGAACTCCGCGCTGTAGAGCGCCGTCTCTCTGCGGGGCTAGTGCTGTTAGCGAGGGGCCAGGGGTTAGCTGCTGAGAGAAATGGGCTAATTGGAGGTGACTGCTAAGCTCCATGCAGAAGTCTGCTATTAGCATGGCTCAGCGTGGTCACTACGGCGAGGCGGCATGTGGCGGATTGTTGTAAGCTTTGGGGTTTGTGGTCTAACACCGACGTGGTCAGGATTCAAATCCCAATCCCTCTGACAGGACCTGCGGCTCGGCCTGCTAAGCAGCACTTTTACTGGTCACCCTGCTGAGAGTGCCAGTGCCAAACTGCTGGAGGCTGAGCTGAATGTGTCTGATCTGGGACTACATTTTGAGTGCACACAGTTGCGTTTTTATTTTAGATCAAGATAAAAAAAAAAACACAATTTTTAACCCCTTCTATTTGCTAGGAATCCCCCACAATCACATGATATGATGAGCAGAGGTGGAAAGTAATGAATTACATTTACTCAAATTACTGTAATTGAGTAGATTTAATGAGTAATTTGTCATTTTTTAAGTAGTTTTTACAATAGGTAATTTTAATTTTACTCAACTACATTTTGACACAAGTAATTTACTTTGCTACATTGGAAAACTCCCAATTACTGAGTAAAAAATAAAATGCTGGGGGAAAAAAAAACAATTGCCTGAATTAAAAAGAAAAAAAATGGCAACATGCAATGCAAAATGTGCCCCGCCTTGCCGGACAGAGCTGTCAGCCTTCAAAACTTCCACATCAAACCTGCGAAAGCATGTGATGTAAGTACTTTTATCATTAAACAATCTGCTTTAATGTTAAAAAAACATGTAAATAGCAGTTAAAGCACATCAATGGCAAGTTAAAAAATAATAATGACCTGTAAAACTATAAAAATACAGTTTATAGTCACCTATATGACCATAACCTTTTAATAGTAAAGAAAAAAAATGGATAGAAAACATGGAAACCTGTGCCTCTTGTTTTATGGGGTGTTCTGAACAAATACTGCCTGAAAGGTGCAAATTATTATGTGGAATAATAGTTTATTAAAAACAATTTAATTTATGATTTGTTTTTACTTTTTTATATAAAACAATTAAAAGTAACTATGTAACTTTTACTCAAAGTACATTTTAAATTGAGTACTTTTTACTTTTACTCGAGTCAATTTTTAGATGGGTACTTTTACTTGAGTAGAATAATAGACAGAACAATAACAAAACAATGCCATGTGCTCAAAAAAGCACATGGCTACGAACACAAGACAGGAAAACAGAAGGCAGGACCACAGAAAACCAAAAGGAGGAAAAACACAGGACAGACACAGGCTAAGGTGTGACAACAACTGTTTCTACAAACCTAAAAAGACATGGCCATGGTCCACCCAAACTGACAGATCAAGGAGCAAAGAGAGCACTGGTCAGAGAAACAGCCAAGAGGACCATGGTCACTCTGGAGGAGCTGCAGAGATCCACAGCTCAGTTGGGAGAATCTGTCCACAGGACTACTATAAGCCATGCACTCCACAAATCTGGCCACAGTTGAAAGAAATGCATAAGAAGTGCTGTTCTGCTTGTCCTGAAAGGCATGTGTAAAGCATGTCCTTTCTGAGAGGAGTCTCAAAGCAGGAATTCCACGTTACAACTGTAGGGGGAGCCTAAGAGTACTAAATGCCAATTCCCACATACTGTAAATTCTGCTTTAAATAAACAGTAAATCGCTACAGGAAAACTCAGTCCAACTCAGTTGTTTTAAAGCGTTTGCTGACCTGTCTTGGTTAAACTGCCCGTGTGCCAGTGTGTAGCTGTTCACACGGTGCTGAGCAGAGGCAGTACCTGAGGAGAGCGAAGTGCTTAAAGAAGATAGCGGAGAAGTCCCCAGGCCTGGCTTATTTGAAAAGTGCTCTGACGATCATCAATCAAGTGGCAGGCAGGGTTTTTCTTTTTTTTTTTTTTCTAGCGCTTTTTGTCTCCGTCTCTGTCTCTCTCTCTCTCTCTCTCTCTCTCTCTCTCTCTCTCTCTCTCTGTCTCTCTCGCCCTGCAGCCTCTCTCCGCTCCTCATTAAGAATTCATTAACTTTGTTTTGCCTTTCTATAATTCCGCCGAGCACGGAAGAGCAGCGGTCGACCAGGGGAGAGCTGACAGTGACAGCTTTAAGTTTAATGGCTGGATGAGGGGAAAGGAGGAGGAGGAGGAGGGTGAGGGAGGGTGAAAGGTAGAGAGGAAGAGAGAGAGAAAGGTAGAGAGAGAGAGCGAGAGAGAGTGATGAATGGTAAATGGGCATTGGAGGATAAACACTACCTATGGAAAGTTTGCGTGAGGAAGGGCAGGTGAAGGACGGCGCTGCGTGGACGCTTTCAGAGGAAAACGCAGGCCAGGCCAGGCCAGTAATCAGCATGTTCACACAGTGCAGCTTTTATTCCAGGTGAGGAGTGTGAAGTGTCAGGCGCAGGCCGTGAACAAACACACCGGACAACCTCATTTACACCCTCACAGTTTATCAATAAAACAATCACATTGATGGTTCAGAGCTTGCGATACTTAAAGGGCCCGTAGCCCAAGGTTCACTTGAGGGCTGTCAATCGAGTGTAAAAAAAATAAGAGTTTGTTAGTATATACAGTCTACTCCAACACTGTAAAAAAAATATTTTTATTAAGTTACTTCAACTTAAAATAATTGAGCAACTAATTTCCTGCCCTTTTTAACCCTCATATTATCTTTGGGGTCAATTTGACCCCATTCAGTGTTTAAAGTCTCTGAAAAAAATAGTTGACATTAGTTTTGTAATTCATATTTATTGTCTTTTCTCAATTTGATGAAGACAGTATGTAAAAAATAAAATATTTACAGTGTTTTAATTTTAATGTTGGTTTTATTAAGGCTGTTTTGTATGCATAAAACATAAGAACTGTACATATTTTACATGCATTTGTATGGTAATTATGTATGGTATATATAAAGTCACTGCTACAGTCAGTTGTGTAATCTTTCTCTAAATGTCCCTTTTCTTTAGGCTCTATCTTCACGCCACAATACTAATAATACTCATATAATACTAATATAACATTATAATAATGTCAGAACCACTGATAATCCATAATTCATCAAGTAAACATAAAGGAACTGGCGAAAAAACTTCGCTAACATGTTTATTTAAATGTAATTATAATAATTTTCTGGAGAGTTAAATTGCTGGGATCATATTGATCCAGAGAATAAGGGGTGTTAATACATTTGAGGACAGTAGGAGGGTTAAGTTAGTACAACTTTATGGCTCGTTTGTTCTCTACACTAACAAAATTAAAATTAAGCCTTAAATGTTAGCTGAACTTAAATTATTGAATCACTTCAACATAGAATTTATCATAGTTCTTTTATCATTATCTAATATTTTAAGCTGGCTGAACTTAATATATTTAGTAGAGGTAATCGAAAAATGGATGCTAGACTTGTAGACTAAAAATGTGTTGAAATGAGTTTAATTTTTAGTTAGATTAACAAACTCTGAAATGTTTGTTGTACATTTCAACAGAAAAACACTTCTAAACTAGACATTTTTTATAAAAATATAGAAATAAAAACTGATCAATATTACATTCTATTAGAGTATTTTTTTGAGTAAAATTTCTAGAAAAAAAAAAAGTTTCTAGACTTTCACACTTCACACAAGGCAGCTGCATACAAAACAAAGAAATAAAGTGTATTTAACTACAATTTTTACTCAATTAGATTTTACTCAGTGTATCTAAGTAGATTTTACTACAACAATGTAGCGCCACATTCTACCATGGCTTTTTTTAAACAGTTCAGAAGACGATAGCACCTTTTGTCCGAACCCACCCATATTATCTCTGAACTTGTTTTATTGAGTTGTACTGGCCGGTCAGTTCACTCAACTTGATAATATTAGTACTTCTGACTAAAACACAAAATCACTTTTTTTAGAGTGAAAAGTATTGGAACAAATAAACGTAAAGTAAATTGAATTAGTGAATAAGACTTAATATTTAGTTGCAAATTCTTCAATTGCAGTAACTGTATCACATATGTGACCCACTGACATCACTAAACTTCTACTTTCTTCTTCTGTAATGCTTTTCCAGGCTCCACTGTATTCTGAATCAATATCTTGCTGTATGATGAAGGATCTTCCAATCAGTTTGGTTTCATCTTTCTTTAAATTCACAGACAAAATAGTCTGTAGACTTCTGAGTTCAGTAAATATCAATTAAGATTAATGAACACATCCCATAATAAGCCATGTGAGCCCAAATCATGACACTACCTCCACTGTGTTTCACAGATGAGCTGGTATCATGGTATTTGGGATCATGAGCAGATCCTTTCTTTCTCCAAACTGTAGCCGTCGTCTGCTGAAGCCTGTGTACAGTAGACTGTGATATCTTCACTCCTGCATACTGGATGTCGTTGCTGACAGTCATTAACAGTTGTTTTAGAGTCTTTAGGGTCTTTACATCACTCACAATGTTTCTGTCATCATCTGCTGCACTTTTCCTTGGTCTACCACCTGTTTTACATCTGTTACTTAGTACACCAGTGACGACTTTCTTATTCAGGTCATTCCAAACTGTTGTTCTGGCTATGGACAATTTTTGTGCAATGGTTCTAATTGATTTTCCATCAATATGTAAGAAAACAGACTTTTACTACAACCGACCCTTCCTTGATTGAAATTGAAGCGAGAAATCTATTCTAAAGGCATGGACAACTACAACTAAATGTGTTTTAGCAGTCATTAGTAATCAGATCACCTAAATAACAGTTAACAGTTAACAGTTTTAGTCTTCAGTTTTTGTCTTCAATGCTTTATCGACTGTATTACTGTACAGAATAGCCAGCTTCCTGTATCCTGCCAGCAGCGGCTTGTAGGAAACATCCTCTTAAGGTTTTAACTAGAGATAAAACACATTATCCTTCCCAAAAAAGTCTTCCAATGCGTTCTCCGATAATCACCTCAGGCTACACGGCGGAGGTGGAACACAAGTTTGGCCAGAGCTTCTCTGGGGGGACACTGTGTACTCTCGTATTCCTGTACTTCTTTCTCTATTATAGATTTTTGTATAGACTTGCCTTGAAATTGAATAATGTGCTAAAACACACTGACCACACTGGATAAAGCCCAGTCCTGAGGCTTAGATTTCTAGCTCCAAAAAACAGCATATTCACTTGTGCTTGATTTATATACCCATAGCACATTTTAGAACATGCGCTATATTGCCAAATCAATGAACTCAGGTTCCAATCTGTATAAATAAATCCAAGCACCTAGACATGCTGCAGACTTCTTCTACAAACATTAGTAAAAGAATGAGTCTCTCTCTCTCACAGGAGCTCAGAGAATTCCAACATGGTACCATGATAGAATATTACCACCTGCGCAAAGTCCAGTTGTGATATTTCCTCACTGCTAAATATTAGGGGTAACAAGGTAATAAATCATTGTTGCATGATGGAAAAATGGAAAAAAAATGAAGATTCCATTTTTTGTTTACGAAATGTTATGCAAAAGTCCCATTGTTTGAGGTCTCAATCCCACCAGTGCAGACCAAAGAACCAGTGGGCGTAAGCAAAGGCAAGAGGATATGCCAGTCATTTTTGGCTGAAGCCAATCAGACAAGAGCTTTTTTCCACTATGTGAGGAGGTGGGGTGTTTACTGTGGTCATTGTAGAAGTTTTAGATCTCCAGGCTTTGACTCTCGTGGGCTGGGAGACAGGAAACATCCTTACCCAGGCCTCACGAACCAAAAGGAAACAACAGATTTCTGATAATGTAGTGAAGTGAAAAGGTGAAAAGATGTTTTAAAGTGAAAAATCACCAAAAAAACAGAAATTCTTGAGTAAAGATTCACAAAAACAAAAAAGTAGAGTAATTAATTATATTTCCTTTGTTATATGCTTATACAATTTTTACAATATTTACGCTCTAGATTGCCTAAGTTAACGTGATAAGTGTTTAATTGTGAAATAAAACAGTAGCACAGTAGTTTGTTTACAGTATATTAGAATAGAACAGTATAGATAGCATTTGTACAAGGTGCATTTAAAAAAAAATGTTTATACACTTAAGAAATTAACAGAAAAAAGTATCGAATTATTTTTTGACATTCAAAATTTGTTCTAAATATTGTGGAAAAAATTGAATCGTGAATCCAGGATTGTGAATCGAATCAAACTGAATCATGAGCAGAGTAGATTGTTACACCCCTAATAAATATTCCACAGTCAACTGTCAGTGATATTATAGCAAAGTGGAAACGACTGGGAACGACATAAACTCACTCTATGAGTCTAAAATTATATTTTTGATAGTTATAAAAATAACTTTCTGCAGTAGATTCAATCACTACAGACCTCCAAACTTCCCGTAGCTTCAGATTAGCTCTAGAAAAGAAGAGCATAGAGGAATCAGCTCCATCCAAGCCTCACACCCACAAACACAATGCAAGGCAAACAAATATTTTTGGCAATATGGCGCAGCATATAATTTCCCAGCAATTTGTCACTGTCTCCCTCTTCCTCTTCCTTCAGTCTATCACCCAGCTGCTAAATGCTAACTGACACACAGCATTATTAGCATTCAGGATAGAGGCGTTTCAATAGGATTTGATTCCTTTTTTTTTTTCTTTTTTTTGGGGGGGGATAAATTAGTGGAATCAGCAGGCAGGACCCGAGGCTGGCCAAACCCGAGCCCTGATTGAATTTTCTTGCTCATATATAAATATATAATTTTTTTTCTCTATCAAAGCTCTCGGCCTTGTTTCCCCCCCTAAACGCTAAAGCATTTATTTCCAGCTTTTTAGCGTATTAAGTAATTGTGCTATCATAGGTCTATTTCCCCTGCCGGCAAGCGACATCCTGCAGGAGGCAATCTGCAATGCTTATTTCCATATTCAGAGAGAGAGGGGGAGAGAGAGGAGAAGGAAGAGAGATAGACAGATGAAGAGAGAGAGAGAGAGAGAAAGAGAGAGGAACGAGAGAAAGAGAGATGATGAGGCCCAGCTGCATTAACTCTGTCAGGTCACTGGGCTCAGAGTCGCTCCATTAAAGGTGAATAAGGAATTTAAACTGCAGGCAGAATCATAATGACATTTTCTACCAGCAAGTCCAGCGAGTTTTAATGATAAAATTGTTTACCTGCAAAGATTGCTCAACCCTTTCTTACTCTCTCTCTCTCTCTCTCTCTCTCTCTCTCTCTCTCTCTCTCTCTCTCTCTCTTTCTGTGGTACTCTCTCTTTCTCTCAGATTCTCAGATTCAGATGCATGCCTGTATTGAGTACAATATTCCCAAAGCATTATAGGAAAGCAGTTACAAAAACAACAGTAACAACAGTAGTGGTAGAACGTAAATATCCTAATAAACAAAATACAGTTTTTGTCAAATTAATAAAAAGAAAAAATACAACCCTAAATCAGTGAAACTGATGGGACAAGATGAAAAAAGTAAAATAATCACATTTTATCCCTTTAATTTTGTTATTTAAGCTCCTTAGGTTTAGAATTAATACAATGAATTAGTACAAAATTCAGTGAACATTTTTTTTTTTGCAGTAAACTGCCAGTGCCTTTAAAGAATACAAATGAACTGAAATCCAGAGCGAAATTAGCACATTTTTTTTATTATTATTAATTATTACATTTCTTTAGTAAACTGTGTTTAATTAAATGGGACTAATTCTAGTAATTATTACTGGTGTAATATATAAATAATGATTTCTCTCCATAAAATTGTCATAAAAAAGCATTTAAAGCAGTTTTTCACTGTAAACTAAATTGTAATTCCTAATGAGATTTATTAGCATATTACTCTATTAGCACTAATTTTACAACTAAGAACTACAATTCATACAAACACACACACACACACACATACACATACAGCTCAAAAGAAATAAGACCACCTAGAAATGATGAGTTTCTTTGATTTTACCAAAATGAAAAACCTCTGGAATATAATCAAGAGGAAGATGGATGATCACAAGCCATCAAACCAAACTGAACAGTAACAACAGTAGTGGTAGAACATAAATATTCTAATAAACAAAATACAGTTTTTGTCAAATTAATAAAAAGAAAAAATACAACCCTTAATCAGTGAAAGATGGGACAAGATAAAAAAGTAAAATAATCACATTTTATCCCTTTAATTTTGTTATTTAAGCTCCTTAGGTTTAAATCCAGAGCGAAATTAGCACATTTTTTACACCTTTAAAAGACTTGAACATGGGAGAAAACTGGTCTGGCTGACCCACATGGCAACACCAGCCTTTAGCTCAGATTCATGAAAATCAGCAATGAACAGAAGATGTACAACTAAAAAATAATGGTGCTCTAAAACTTTGACCGTTAGTGTATATTGTCGCAGGAATTATTACGATAAACGGTATTATTGATATTTCATGACCTTTAGCACTTTATGCTACTAATTGATTGATTGATTGATAATAATAATAAGAAGAAGAAGAAGAAGAAGAAGAAGAATTTATAGCTTTTTTAAAAAAAAGGGATCTTACAAGCAATATTTGTTCATGAGCTATATGTTCGTTTTATTAGTTCATACTGTCTCTCTCACTCTGTTCCTACATTTTTTACTTTTCTGTTTCTCTTTCTCTTTTTTATTACTCTCTTTCTCTCTCTCTCTCTCTCGTTCTTTTTTCATTGCCAGTCTGTTTCACCTTTTCTCACTTTTTGTCTTTCTCTTTTGCTCTCTCTCTCTCATTCTGTTTTCATTGCCAGTCTGTTTCACCTTTTCTCACTTTTTGTCTCTCTCTATTACTCTCTCTCACTTTCTCTCTCTCTTTCTCTCCCTCTCATTTATTGTATGGCCTCTCTCTCTTTTTCTCTCTGCCTATATCCACTCCTCTGTACAGCAAACTGTCCCAAAACTGTCAGTCTGTGAGAAGAAAGAGTGGAGGAGGAGAGAAAGGAAGACAGAGGGAGAGAGAGGAAGAGAGAGAGAGAGAGAGAGAGAGAGGAAGAGAGAGGGAAGCTCCCCATACTTTACTTTCCTCTCCTGTCCTCCTGTCATAGGGGTCCGGTCCTCAGGGCCAGCCGGAGTGCGGTCGAAATATAGTTTGATTGCAGAGAGAGAGAGAGAGAGAGGGTGAAGGAGAGAGAAAGAGAGAGAGAGAGAGAGAGAGAGAGAGAGAGACACTATCTCTGCTGTCTGTCACTTTAACAATGCAGCCAGAGGAGTTTTCACCCCTCCGATGGAGTGGCTAAGCTTCCGCCTGGTTTTGTGTACACACACACACACACACACACACACGCACACACCCACACACAGACACACACACACGCACACACCCACACACACACATTAGTGATGTAAGTAACTAAAGCCAGTGTAAGGATAAGAGTAATATGTTTAGGTGAGAACTGAGAACCTGCGTGGTGATTCTTCATCCAGCTGGATCTCGTTCTTCTCCTCTTCTCTTCTTAACTCAACTCAAACTTTTGGAAATGTTTTAATGGCCAGAAGGAAGTGGATCCATTTCCACAAAAACACCATCTTCTGAAACTTTCTGCAGACTGATAGCCATTACCTGACTGACTACAGAGGAAGTTTGTTCTTCTATTGAGTTAAGCTATTACCAGGTCCATTAACTGCAGTTAGGTCATGGCTTCTGATTGGCTTTTAAAGACCTCCAGGGCAGAGGCTCACTATAGCACTCAGCACTCACAGCAACTTATACACACTCACACACATACAAAAAGTTCTGAAGAATTATAGGGTGTGTCTGAGTATGTGTGTGTGTGTGTGTGTGTGTAAGTGATATCTGCACTGAAAAAGGAAATTTCACATGAAAAGCTTCAGAAATCTTCAAATGCTTTTATAAAAATAAGAACTGCCATTTTTGCCTAAAAATAAGATGTTATTTTAAGCTGTTTTTAACCTCTAAAAACCTTTTTTTTTAATCCTACATTTACAATTAAGTTCTAAGTGCTTACAACTGTGTTAAATACACATTAGTTTGTTAAAAGTGACTAAATATTAATTATTATTAGAAATTTATTTTGAATTAAAACATGTTAATGTTAATTTAATCTTTAATGTACCATTACATAAACATTCATACACTATATTCCATACATTTCATATACAGATATTTGTGTGTGTGTGTGCTTTTGTGCCTGTTCATTTTAGTTCATCTGTGATTTTTTTTAGGTAACAAAAATATAAAAACAGAAACAAATACTCTATTTAATTTTTTTTTTTGTGGTTTGGAAGCTATTTTTTAAGCTATTTTTGTGCAGGAAATTGACTCACTAAATGTTTTTGCAACCTTCTTTTCCCCTTTCCCAGTTGCTACACAACATGATTGCATTTATTTAGAACAAAAAAAAAAGAGTAAAACGTTAAACAACGGTTTACTCCAACCTTCAAATGTTAACACACATAATATAAAAAAATACATTCATAATAATAATAATAATAATAATAATAATAATAATAATAGACATTTTATAATAAATGACATGATACATGATGCACGATAATTAATTTAATGCAAATTAAAAAAAGCTGAAAACTTTACTATTAGTCCCAGTTATTTTTTTTATTAAATATTACATTTCTTTACTAAAATAATGATTTCTATCCATAAAATTGCCATAAAAAAGCATTTAAAGCAGTTTTTCACTGTAAACTAATTTGTAATTCCTAATGAGATTTATTAGCATATTACTCACCACTAATTTTACTACAAAAATAACTACAACTTTGCACCAGGAGTGAGCAGCATAAAGTTATCCAAAAGTAGTGTGTAAGACTGGTGGAGGAGATGCATAAAAAATTGTGATAAAAAAGCAGGGTTATTCCACCAAATATTGATTTCTGAACTCTTAAAACTTTATGAATATGAACTTGTTTTCTTTGCATTATTTGAGGTCTGAAAGCTCTGCATCTGTTTTTTTATTATTTCAGTCTTTTCTCATGTTCTGCAAATAAATGCTCTAAATTACAATATTTTTATTTGAAGAAATTTGGATAAATGTTGTCTGTAGTTTATAGAACAAAACAACAATGTTCCTTTTACTTAAATATATACCCATAAATAGCAAAACCAGAGAAACTGATTCAGAAACTGAAGTGCTCTCTTAATATATATATATATATATATATATACAGTGAGTCCAAGAAGTATTTGATCCCTTGCTGATTTTCTTCGTTGGCCCACTAATAAAGACATGATCATTCTATACTTTTAATGGTAGATGTATTCTTACATGGAGAGACAGAATATTAAAAAGAAAATCCAGAAAATAAATCTAAGGAATATATATTAATTGATTTGTATTTCATGGAGTGAAATAAGTATTTGATCCCTTAGTATTCATTAGCAGTTCTGGCTTTTACAGACCAGTTAGACACTCCCAATCAACTTGTTACCTGACCTGAAGCCACCTGTTCTCACTAATCACTTGTGTGAAAAACACCTGTCCACAGAATCAGACAGATCACACAGATTTCAAGTCTCCAACATGGGTAAAACCAAAGAGCTGTCACAGGACCTCAGAGTCAGAATTGTTGACCTTCACAAAGCTGGAATGGGCCACAAAAAGATTAGTAAGGTGTTGGATGTGAAAGTAACAACTATTGGTGCAATTATCAGAAAGTTTAAAGAGTATAACATGACAATCAACAGACCTCGGCCCGGTGCTCCAAAGAAGATTTCGCCTCGTGGGGTGGCAATGATGCTGAGAACGGTCAGAAATCGTCCTGCAACCACTCGGCAGGAGTTAGCAAATGACCTGAAGGCAGCTGGGACCACAGTTTGCAAGGAAACAATTGGCAACACTTTGCGCAACAATGGATTCACATCCTGCAGTGCCCGAAAGGTACCCCTGCTGAAGAGAGCACATGTGGAGGCGCGCCTCAAGTATGCCAATGATCATTTGAAAGATGAACCAAGTTATTGGGAGAAGGTTTTGTGGTCAGACGAGACCAAAATTGAACTTTTTGGCCTCAACTCCACCCGCCATGTGTGGAGGAAGAAAAATGCTGCCTTTAATCCCAAGAACACTGTGCCCACCGTCAAGCATGGAGGTGGAAGCATAATGTTTTGGGGGTGTTTCTCTGCCAAGGGTACAGGGCTACTTCACCGCATCACTGGGAAGATGGATGGAGCCATGTACCGCACAATCCTGAGGGACAACCTCCTCCCCTCTGCCAGGGATCTGAAAATGGGCCGTGGTTGGGTCTTCCAACATGATAACGACCCTAAACATACAGCAAAGGCAACAAAGGATTGGCTCAAGAAAAATCACATTAAGGTCATGGAGTGGCCCAGCCAGTCGCCAGACCTCAATCCGATCGAAAATCTATGGAGGGAGCTGAAGGTCAGAGTTGCCAAGCGACAGCCCACCAACCTTCATGATTTAGAGAGGATCTGCAAAGAAGAGTGGGCCAAAATTCCCCCTGGTGTGTGTGCTAAACTTGTGGTTAACTACAACAAACGTCTCACCGCTGTGCTTGCAAACAAAGGCTTTGCCACTAAGTATTGAGTGTGTTTGGCAAGAGGGATCAAATACTTATTTTCCTCATTGAAATACAAATTAATTAAAAGATATTCTTTAAAATTATATTCTGGATTTTTGTCTTGATATTCTGTCTCTCCATGTTAGAATATATCTACCATTAAGAGTGCAGAAGGATAGTGTCTTTATTAGTGGGCAAACAAAGAAAATCAGCAAGGGATCAAATACTTCTTGGACTCACTGTATATATATATATATATATATATATATATATATATATATATATATATATATATACACACTATATGGACAAAAATATTGCAATGTCTTAGTTGTTATTGTTACAGTTTATTCTACATTTGTTAGAATTGAGACATTTCCTGAAGTGACTTGTTCTATTGGTGCATTCTATTACAGAAACATGCTGGAGTTCAGTGAGGTCTTATATTAGTAAAGACAGACTGCATGGCTATGTGCTTTATTTTATACACCTGTGACAACTTGAATACATTGAGTAAAAACATCTGGATTCTTAGTGAATAGTGTCTCAATGCCTTTTAGTGTATTTAGTGTTTTTTTTTTTGTCCACATAGTGTATGTGTTGCATGCATTGCTGTATATATCCACTGAATATATCATTATATCCAGAGTGTGAGTGAAACATGAGCTCATTCATCAGGTCCGGTGGAGCTCCGGCGGAGTGGTCCCGCGCTGCTGCCCCCCTGCCCGCTCTGGTGTCGAGAGCGGGACCATTCTGCAGTGTGTGTGCCTGTAGGACTGCTGGGCAAATGCTGCAGAATCGTACCGCTCTCGATGATCACTGCTCTTCAGCCCTCCCCCTGCTCTCACCCACCCAACACCGCGTCCGGAGATCACGCTCGTTACTGATGCTCTTCTGCTGTAGCACATGCATTTTACATCATTTCTATACAGATGATAGTAGTGCTGGGCGATATGGGAAAAAATCATGTATCACGATATGGAATTTGTTTATATCACGATAACGATATATATCGTGATATATCACATTTAAGTATGTTTTCAGTGATTCTTCGAAAAATATGATTAAAAATAATATCATTGCTTACTTTTTTCCAACTTTATTTCAAAGTGACATTAAACCCAACTTTCACAAATGAGAATTACTATATTTTAGTGTAGCAATATATATATATATATATATATATGTATCAAATGAAAACAGATGAGGTAAATGCAGTAGCTAATTTTTTCAAAAGAACAATGCGTTGTTTAATAACATAAAGCATGTCGCAAAACCACATTATGAAGCTTTTTTGTGAAGATTACTTTATTATCACTTATATAAACGGAGTTTATACAAAGTGACCACGCCAATACATTCCATCTTAGCCTACTTTATATATTTGCATGAATAATTGATGAAATTACTGTAGAAATGATAGAGACGATAGAAGGTAAGTAATATCACACAGCACTAGATGATAGGTGTAATGTATTTTTCAGTTATTTAAAAAGTATTTAGAATTTCAGAATTGTATTATTTATTATTATTTAGAAGTAATTATGAGTACAACAACGAATACCTTATCACAAATTGCAGGGTTAACTGTTATCACACTCGTACTGATGATCAACACATTCATCATACATCATTTTGCATTGCATTTTATACTGTTCACCTTTTTGTCAAAAAATACACAATTAAAAAATACATAGAAATGTTGCCTCTACTGAAAGAAAGCTTTGTTAAAAATTAACTAATTGAAAGTGACTGACATAAATTATGTTTCAGTGATGAAAAAAAAGTATTTATATTTTTGTTTAATTGTAGTGTAATATATTGTTTAACATATAACTTTTTTATTTCACAAATCATCCCTAAACAGTAGAATAACTCATAACGTGATTTTTTTTTTATTATTATTTTGTCGAACGCAGTAATGCAGTGGGTGGGCCTAAGCTGCGGTTTCATTAAATAGATATAAAATATGGAAGTTATTTCTACATATAATATATACACTAATTTCTACATAAAATAATAAGTAGTAATGGGGCTCTAAAATTAGCAAAAAAATACAAAATTATAAAAGTTATGTTAAGACAATGTTTGTATGCTTTAAAATGAAGAGTTACCATAGATTTAAAATATTTATATTTATTTATGTAAACATTACAATGCAGATCTCTTGAAACAATGCTATTTTTTAAACAGAAAAGTTCACTACTGGTAATGTCTGTCATTACTGTTGTGTTATTAAAGCATTGTATGATGCGCTTCAAATGCATATGAATCAATTAGGTATTTCTGGAATGGTATGAATGGTAATGGCAGTAAATAAATCTCCATGATTAGGAGGAATTTATAATTGCTGACTCTTTGTGGCACATGGCTGGCTTTTGCTCTGTTGTCAGTCTTTGCTTATTAATAAGTATTAATATTGATGTGCTCTCCTGTTTAGGATTATGAAATTAGTAAAACTGTAGTGTTGTGGTAATGATGGAGTCTTTTGTGGTTTAAAAATATGAAAAAGTTGTATATATATATATATATATATATATATGTAAATTACACACACTCTTTTGTGAATATATAACTTTTTATTATTTCATTAAATCAAAACAGTTCTAAACCTTGGAGAACAAGGGCACCAAATTAGCAAAGTACTAAAATTGTACTTGTAATTTGGTACAATAAATAATATGTTTAATTTCTAAACTCAACTTTATTTATTAATACAAATATTCAGAACAAAAATGTATGACCAAGGGAAGCAAAAATTCCCCTAATTAAAAAAGTATCCCAACCATTCTTTCTATCCCTCTTTTCTGATGCGCTCTGTTTCTCGTATAAAAATATATGTCTCAGCTCTATAAAGTGAAAGTTCAGTCCGTTCACAGGGGAGCAGGAATAAAGCAGAATGACCTGCTGTGAAGTGGGAGGAGAAACGGAGTCCAGGAGAACCAGGAGGAGAACGCCTGATCCCTTATACACATAGAGACCAGTCCCGTTATCACTCCGTTACTGCAGAGAGAGAGAGAGAGAGAGAAAGAAGGGGAAAGAGTGATAGAGATAGAAAAAAGATAGAGAAAAGGGGAGAGAGAGAGATAGGAGAGAGAGAGATGGATAAAACAAGAGAGAGAGAGAGATAAAAGGAGAGAAAGAGGGAGAGATAGAAGCAAAGAGAGAAATAATGCTAATGCTAAAGAGTCTCTTAGGATCCTCCAGAGAGAGAGGACTAGAGTGATAGAAGAAAAGAGAGAGATATAGAAGGAGAGAGAGGGAGAGAAAGAAGGAGAGTGACAGATTGATAGAGAGATAGAAGGAGAGAGAGACATGGATAAAAAAGAGAGAGGGAGAGATAGCAGGAGAGATACAGATAAAAGGAGAGAGAGGGATAAAGATAGAAGGAGAAAGCAAGAGAATGAGATAGAAAGAGGTAGAGAGAGATAGAAGGAGAGAAAGAAAGGGAAAGAGTGATAGATAGAGATAGAAAAAGATAGAGAAAAGGGGAGAGAGATATATAAAATGAGAGAGAGAGAGAAGGAGAGAAAAAGGGAGAGATAGAAGCAGAGAGAAATAATGCTAAAGAGTCTCCTAGGATCCTCCAGAGAGAGGACTAGAGTGATAGAAGAAAAGAGAGAGATATAGAAAGAGAGAGAGGGAGAGAAAGAAGGAGAGTGACAGATTGATAGAGAGACAGAAGGAGAGAGAGGGAGAGAAAGAAGGAGAGTGACAGATTGATAGAGAGATAGAAGGAGAGAGAGAAGGAGAGAGAGAGACATGGATAAAAAAAGAGAGAGAGAGATAGCAGGAGAGATAGAGATAAAAGGAGAGAGAGGGATAGAGATAGAAGGAGAAAGCAAGAGAATGAGATAGAAAGAGGTAGAGAGAGATAGAAAGAAAGAGAAAAGGGGAGACATATAGAGAAAGAGAGATAGAAGGATAGAGGCAGAGATATAGGAGAGAGACAGAGTGAGAGAGATAGAAGGAAAGATACAGATCATAGGAGTTAAAGGGATAAAGAAATAATGGAAAAGAGAGAGAGAGAAGGAGAGAGAGAAAGAGAGAGAGAGAGAGAGAGAGAGAGAGAGAGAGAGAGAGAGGGTGGGAGTGGAATCGATACCTGTAGTGTTGATGCAATTCTGTGCTGCCCGGCCGCCACCCGGTGCGGTGCTGCCGCTGTAGGGGTGAATGTAAATAAGACTGTCCAGAGACTCCGCTGTGTGTGTGTGTGTGTGTGTGTGTGTGTGTGTGTGTGTGTGTGTGTGTGTGTGTGTGTGTGTGTGTGTGCTGGCTGTTCTCCAGGGCGAGGAGAAGAGGGGAAGAGGGGAAGCCTCTCTCTGCTTTGTAAGATTTATGGCTGTAATGAATGAGTGTATTCCTAATGTGCCCACAGCACCCGGCTCCATAGGTTATAAGTGCTTGGCCATTCAGTATGATATTAAATGCCATCTTTTTTCTCATACGCTGAGTTGCCAGTTTATTACAAACACCTACCCTGTGCTTACTCTCACCGCCCATTTATCATAAACACCTAGCATTTACATACAGCCACTGCCGGGGTGCTTCATCAAATAAACTCATGCATTACAAATGACTTCAACTCAAAGTATTTTTAAAAAATTAAAAATGTAAAAAATAGCTTATATTTATCAATATATTTAATAAACTGTATTTATTACAAGCATTATTTTTTAGGGGCATTTCCATACTAGTTTTACTTCTGGACCCGGGTACATTTTCTCTGTCCAGTGGAAAACCTCTCCTTTTTTAGTGTTTTTTAGTTTATTACTTCATTTTTCTTCATAAATAAACCAATAGAAACTCTCCAAAATTACCTAAATAAAACTATTTTATTTTAACTTCCACTGAAAGTTAAGAAGGTTTTATCTCTCTCCTGTAAAGTTGCTGTTTTTGGAGATACATGGTTTAACAGGACAGCAACGATATTCTGCTTTTTTATTGATGTCACGGCTGTGCTGAAAAATAGAAAGTTAGAAAAAGTTAGAAAGTTGGGTCAGTGGTGGTCCTATGGTGTGTTTATTTTAAAGGCAGTTTATTTTCACTTGCATAGAAAAGGCAGTTGATTTTTACTTCTAAAGAAAAGGTAATTGATTTTTACTTCTAAAGAAAAGGCAGTCGATTTTTACTTCTAAAGAAAAGGCAGTTGATTTTTACTTTTAAAGAAAAGGCAGTTGATGTTTACTTTTAAAGAAAAGGCAGTTCATTTTCACTTGCAAAGAAAAGGCAGTTGATGTTTACTTCTAAAGAAAAGGCAGTTTATTTTCACTTCCAAAGAAAAGGAAGTTTATTTTCACTTCTAAAGAAAAGGCAGTTGATTTTTACTTCTAAAGAAAAGGCAGTTGATTTTTACTTCTAAAGAAAAGGCAGTTTATTTTCACTTCCAAAGAAAAGGCAGTAGATTTTCACTTCCAAAGAAAAGGCAGTTTATTTTCACTTCCAAAGAAAAGGCAGTTGATTTTTACTTCCACAGAAAAGGCAGTTGATATTTGCTTTTAAAGAAAAGGCAGTTGATTTTTACTTCTAAACAAAAGCCAGTTGATTTTCACTTCTAAAGAAAAGGCAGTTAATTTTTACTTCTAAAGAAAAGGCAGCTGATTTTTTTTACTTCTAAAGAAAAGAAAGTTGATTTTCACTTCTAAAGAAAAGAAAGTTTATTTTCACTTCTAAAGAAAATGCAGTTGATTTTCACTTTCAAAGAAAAATGCAGTTGATTTTTACTTCTAAAGAAAATGCAGTGTATTTTCACTTCTAAAGAAAAGGCAGTTGATATTCACTTCTAAAGAAAAGGCAGTTAATTTTCACTTCTAAACAAAAGCCAGTTGATTTTCACTTCTAAAGAAAGTGCAGTTTATTTTCACTTCCGAAGAAAAGGCAGCTGATTTTTTTTTACTTCTAAAGAAAATGCAGTTCATTTTCACTTCTAAAGAAAGAGCCAGTTAACTTTTACTACTTTGGAAGTAGAAATCTAATGTTTCTTTCTTTAAAAGTGAAAATCAACTGCATTTATTTTTAAGTGAAACTTTGCTCTCTTTTCTTCTTGAAGTGAAACTCCACTGTTTTCTGTTTAAACGTGGATACAAATTGCTTTCTTTGGAACTGAAAATCTACTGAAACTCTGTTTTTCAGAAATAAAAATGATACTTTTGTCTAATTTGAGGTCAGTTTTGTAAATAAAGTGTTATTGTTGGCTGAAAAAGTTACATATTTGCTTTATTTTCTGCCCTTTTCTTCTTCAAAGAGGAAATCTAAATGTTCCAGACGTTTCTCCTTGGTGGTCATCAGTAGTTTGCAGTAATTAAAGTTCTTTTAAAAAGGCAAAGGAAAATGTTTACTTCAAAATAACCTTAATGGAACAAACCTTAAGTAATCTGACTTTGAACATCACCTGGACAATTACGGCTCTAATGAAAATGAATAGAGCTGGGGAGGTTTTGGGGGGGTTGTTTGCTGAGTATGCAAATGAACTGGCAGAGAACTGCATGTCTGGTGTGGTGTATAGGCTGGAGTGTTTTATATTAGCTTGTTTTAAACTGGTCTGTGCTGCAGCTTTCTCTGAGAATGATTAGCTGTGAGTAACTCTGGTCTGGAGCCAGATTGTCGTTGGTGCCTTGGGCGGCTGTGCTGTAATGAGGGAGCGGACGGGCTGTGTGCTGTGGAAGTAAAATAAAAAGCTGTGTTTGATATCTCCGAGTGCTTATTAGAGTTTAAACAGCTGAAACACATTTCCAGGTGTTTAATATGGCGTTTCTGAGTAACAGCCTCTTCGCACATCAACAGCAACCCGGACAAAATAACAAAACACTGTTTACATGCTGCAAAACCTCATTCGCTATTAGCAACGGACTACAATTACATTTTAATTTAACTCGTAAAATTGACCTGTGAGCGTGTGCACAGCTTACAGAGTAAGAATACCACTTCTAGTGGCTTTTTATTTATTTTATTATTCTTCTGCAGCTCTGCATCATCATGAGCATGATCACCATATGTATACCATGATGATGCATTTATGTATCTTGTCATGTCAGCATGACTTAATGATAAACGGTGGCTGATTTTGTCTACGGCTGAATTATGCAGATACACTAGCTGCGTCTCCATCTGATTTGTTGCTACTTTTTGTAATAACCATATTATTATAACCATTGTTGTGCACTCAAATTGTGATCGTCTCAAATTATACACTACACTAGTTTATAGTAGAGATGAACCACCATAAAAAAACAGGTTTCTACACCTGCTCCATATGCTATTCCTTTATTTATAATCAACTGACTTTTTTTTTAGAAGTCAAAATCAACTGCCTTTTCTTTAGAAGTAAAAATTAACTGGCTTTTTTTAGAAGTAAAATTCAACTGGCTTTTTTATAAGTAAAAATCAACTGGCTTTTCTTTGAAAGTGAAAATCAACTGCCTTTTCTTTAGAAGTCAAAATCAACAGCATTTTCATTAGAAGTCAAAATCAACTGCCTTTTTTTAAAGTGAAAATCAACTGCCTTTTCTTTAGAAGTCAAAATCAACTGCCTTTTTTAGAAGTCAAAATCAACTGCATTTTCCTTAGAAGTGAAAATCAACTGGCTTTTTTTAGAAGTGAAAAACAACTGCATTTTCTTTAGAAATAAAAATCAACTGCCTTTTCGTTGGAAGTGAAAATCAACTGCCTTTTCTTTGGAAGTGAAAATCAACTGCATTTTCTTTAGAAGTGAAAATCAACTGCATTTTTTTTAGAAGTAAAAATCAACTGCATTTTTTTTAAGTCAAAATCAACTGCCTTTTTTTTAGAAGTCAAAATCAACTGCCTTTTCTTCAGAAGTCAAAATCACCTGGCTTTTTTTATAAGTCAAAATCACCTGGCTTTTCTTTGGAAGTGTAAATCAACTTTCTTTAGAACAGGCAGTTAATTGTCACTTCTAAAGAAAAGGCAGTTGATTTTTACTTCGGAAAAAATGCAGTTGATTTTCAATTACAAAGAAAATAGAGTTAATGTTCATTTCAAATGAAAATGCAGTTGATTTTTACTCCCAAAGAAAAGCCAGCTGATTTTTACTTCAGAAAAAATGCAGTTGATTTTCACTCTACAGAAAGAACGGTTAAATAAAGGAATAGCATATGGAGCAGGTGTAGAAACTTTTATGCATTAAAAAATGACTTTTTTAGGTTTTTAGCTTTAATTTGCACCTCTAAAGAAAGGGCAGATCATACAGGAATGGTTTTTATGCACATTTGTAGAAACTTTGATACTGTTAAACTCACTTATCATGTTCTGTTTACTCTGGTGATGTGTTTATAAGGCTAAACAACACATACATAAACCATACATACATAAAGAAAAAAATAAGTTTATTTCCACAAGCTTTAGCTTTCTTAACACCTTGTTGACTAAAACGAGCTGAGAAATGCTTGGTGGAACTGATGCTTGTAGGAATGAACAGATATAATGTTTATTGTGTAGAGGTGTGAGATGTTTGTACAGCTTTATTTAATCGGAGCAGTGTAGGTACAGTGCATTAGGTACGGTATAAATTGTAGGTCACTGAAGGTCCTGGGTGGAAAGCAGTGGTTTGGATAAACAGTCATTGATTTCAGGTCTCAGAAGCAGTTGCCTAAACAACCTTCAAGGTTTCTCGTTGCGTCTGCACAGAGACTTTCTGCTACTTGTAAATGGAGCGTGTCCACTTAACCGCTTGCCCTGTGTTTGTTCACTGTGTGTTTGCAGCCTGCAGAGCCGGCTTCTACAAGGCCTTCGCTGGAAACATCAAGTGCTCCAAGTGCCCCCCTCACAGCTTCAGCCACTCCGAGGCGTCCGCCCTGTGCCACTGCGAGAAAGGCTTCTACCGAGCCAGCAAAGACCCGCCCACCACTGCCTGCACACGTCAGTTCTTTTAAAGATCTTTCTTTCTCTCTTTATTTCAGTCTGGAGAGCTTCTTTGTGGAGGGTGTTTTTACACCAGCACTATTTGGTTTGGTTAAAATAGACTAGTGGTCCAGCGGTCTAAGGCGCTGCCACTATGAGGGGGAGGTCGCAGGTTTCAACCCCCACTTATGCAGCTTTGCCATCAAGCTGCCGGCGCTCAGAGTGAGCAAAATTGGCCCTGCTCCCTCTGGGTGGGTAGATGGCGCTCTCTCTCCACATCACTCCTAGGGTGATGTCCGCAGCACAGGGCATCTGTGAGCTGATGTGTCAGAACCGAGCCGCTGCGCTTTCCTCCAAGCATGCTGTGAAGCTGCTCGGCAATGCTGCATCAGCAGCAGCTCGAAAAGAAGCGGTGGCTGGCTTCACATGTATCGGAGGAAGCACGTGTTAGTCTTCATCCTCCTGGTGTGTTGGGGCATCTCTAGTGATATGGGGAGTCCTAATGAGTGGGTTGGGTAATTGGCCGTGTAAATTGGGGAGAAAAAAAATGGTTTGTACACTTAATGAGGTTCCATTGAGCATGTTTAACCCTTAGAACCCTACGGACGGATTTTGCATCCAAAATCGTACCTTGTGTTCTCATCTTAATTACTCAGGAATCCCTTCACACACAAAAAAAACATAATCCATATATGGTTAGAAAGGGCTTTACCGCACTGACATCCCAGTGCAGTAAAGCATCTACAAGAAACCCATTGAGAAGAACACCTAAAAAGCAAGATCTCCTTCCCCAACCAATATTATTTACCTTTAGTGCTTCAAACGTATTTATATGATGTTTCAAATCAAATAATATCAGTAAATAAAGACTCAAAAGTGTCCACAGAAAAAAAGTGAAACTACCTGCTTTACTCAAACTAAAGCTAGGTATGGTGTGCGCACTACTTTATATAGTTTTTATTTATTTAGACTAAAAAGTTTACATTTTTGTATATATATAGTTTTCTTTGTGTGTCCTGATACTCAAAATACTGAAAGGTATAGGCTGCTCTGAGTGTCACGTTTTTAATATCTATTATCAAGAAAAATGCTCTCTCTCTCCATGTAGTTTATCAAAGTAATAATTAAAAAGCCATGTAATGAACTATTATCATCAATATTCTTATGCTTTCAACTCATAAACACTCTATTCCAACCATTTTTAAAAATATATCTTAGGTGTGAATATATTTGAAGTTTATACATTCAAAAATAAGTAAAAAAAAAAAAACAAACAAAAAAAAAGGCACTTGGTAAATTTTGAGCAAAACATGATCAGTTCCAGGAAAATATGACAATTCTGCTTCCTTTTACATTTTAAATAATTATATTTTTGAGCAGCCGTATGTCTTCTGGAGTAAAAGAGATCAGGGCATGTGACTGTCTGATATAATTACTGTGTTATAAGACATGAAAAAAGAGGAACCAAAACAGGCTAGGGTTCAAAGTGTTAAAAACAGTAATCACACTCGGGTGTGGATTAAAACATAAAATTTTACTTAAAACAGAATTTATTTTGTTTAAGCTCAAAATAGTTGAGGGTTTACAGTGGAGAATGAAAAAAATAAATAATGTAATATCAGTGAAAGTATTGGCACAAAAATATGTTATAATAATAATAAAATAATAATAAGTTTTAATTTTTATACCGCCTTTCACAAACCCAAATGTTGCTTTACATTGTGCGGGGCAAAGGAAAAAAATGTTTTTTTTTTTTTATAAGTTACATTCAGAAAATAAAAGTAGTCCAGTAGGACTTGGGTACTTATCAGTAATACTTACTGATACTAATACTATTTAGCATTGGGAGATTTTGGGAAATTCACCCAGGATTGGTTAAATCAGTAAGTGACAAATATACAGCTCTGAAAAAAATTAAGAGAACCCTTCAGTTTTTTTTTTAATCAGTTTCTCTGATTTTGCTCTTTATAGGTTTATGTTTGCGTAAAATGAACATTGTTGTTTTATTCTATAAACTACAGACAACATTCCTCCTAAATTCTAAATAAAAATGTTGTCATTTAGAGCATTTATGTGCAAATGAGAAATGGCTGAAATAACGAAAAAAAAAAATTCAGAGCTTTCAGACCTTGAATAATGCAAAGAAAACAAGTTCATATTCATAAAGTTTTAAGAGTACCGGAATTAATATTTGTTGTAATAACCCTGGTTTTAAGTCATCATTGTCATGCATCTTGGCATATTCTCCTCCTCCACCAGTCTTACACGCTGCTTTTGGATAAATTTATGCTACTGAATTTTTGCTACTCCTGTTGCAAAAATTCAAGCAGTTCAGTTTGGTTTGATGGCATGTGATCATCCATCTTCCTCTTCAAATGGGCAAAATCAAAGAAACTTATCATTTTTAAGTGATCTATTTTTTTTTTTTTTTTTTTTACAGAGCCGTATTTTAAACACTAGAGAAGATGATCAAAGCAGTCTGTTTTAGATCTTTAAATGATTAATTTTATGAAATTGCCTGGCATTACTTATCAGATTCTACGATTCTTTATATCAGTACTGTTACTAGCCATTAAATTCTATTGGTTAGACCTAGATTGTGATTATATTTCTCGCTTCTTTATGTTTCAGTTTAGGTTCTTCTCTTAAATCTTCTTATTCTCTTTCTTCTCTTTTTACTCAAAAATGTTGAGAAAAGCCCAAAACAGCCAGCCAGCATCTGCAGCAGCAGGCATTAGCATCAGCGTGGAGAGGAAATAATCATTCCTTTGTTATTCGCAAGCGCACGCAATTATCATTAACTATGATAATTATGTCCAGGACATATTCTCATTATCATTATGAGCCGACACTGGAAGGCAGGTGATAAACAGACGGAATTTCTCGAGCTGCAGAACCGGCGCACGAGTCTGCACCACAGTTCACACTCACACATTCATATCGAAAAAAAAAGAGATTAATATATATAAATAAAAGAGAGAGAAGGAGAGGAACAAATAGAGAGACAGAATCAGTCCATATAGTGTACTATGAATAAGAACATGCTTCAGGGGATGTGGACAAACATTCCTGTGCAGATCTTTGAATTTCAAGACATTAGAACACATACATTCTGGTTCTCTGTGGTGTATCTTGCATTTATAGAACATGTTATACTATAGAACATATTATAGGTGCATCTCAAAAAATAGAATATCATTGAAAATGTACTTTATTTCAGTAATTCAGTTGAAAATGTGAAACTCATCTATTTTAAGCGTTTATTTCTTTTATTGTTGATTACGATTATGGCTTACAAACGATTAAAATCCAAAAATCAGTGTTTCAGAAAATTAGAATATTATATGAGACCATTTGGTACTTTTGGCAGTGTGGGCAGTGTGCCAAGTCCTGCTGGAAAATGAAATCCGCATCTCCACTTGATAATAAAACACAGTGGATCAACACCAGCAGATGACATGTCTCTCCAAACCATCACTGATTGGTGGAAACTTCACAGTAGACCTCAAGCAGTTTGGACTGTGTGTCTCTCCACTCTTCCTCCAGACTCTGCTCCCTTGATTTACAAATGAAATGTAAAATTTACTGATGATCAGTGATGGTTTGGAGAGCAGATTCTAGCAGGGAGTCAAAATTCGGCACAACACTGGGGTTGACTGATGACGACTGTAGCTTTGAATGCATGCATACAGGCAGAAAGATGTGAAATCTGATCTGACCATTCACGTTCATGTTGTATTTAACTGACACAAATATGATTTGAAAAGTTCAGAACAGAAATGTTTACACATGTTAAAATGTTAAAAACACATTACGGCAAAAAACAAAAATCTGCTACCACCACCATGCTTAGCAGTTGGTGCAGTGTTTTGCGCTCCAGTTCTTGATGCTACCTCCACCATGCTTAGCAGTTGGTGCAGTGTTTTACGCTCCAGTTCTTGATGCTACCACCACCATGCTTAGCAGTTGGTGCAGTGTTTTACGCTCCAGTTCTTGATGCTACCACCACCATGCTTAACAGTTGGTGTTGTGTTTCATTGAAATCTAATATTAAAAAATTGCAAAACATGTTTGGATGATATCCTTAAAATAAGCTTTGAGCACTTTTGAGTGTATTAATGCATAATTCATTAATTTGTCACAATCATTATGAGACAGAAAGACTTGTTCACAAACCTTTTCTTCAAAAGTTAAAAATCTAGACTTTTTAAAGTCTTTACAATAGCAATATTAGAAATGAATAATAACACAAATCTAATGAATTGCATATTTTACTCAAATGTATGTTATTGTGTCAAATAATTATAATAAGTACTATATCTAAGGGTTAAATGTTTCCAACAGGACCACCCTCGCCTCCTCGTAACCTGGTCTACAACATCAACGAGACCACCCTCTTGCTGGAGTGGGATCCTCCCACGGATACAGGCGGGAGGAAGGACATGACCTATAACGTGGTGTGCCGGCGCTGCGGTGGTCCGGGGCAGCCGTGCGACCCCTGCGACAGCGACGTGCGCTTCGTCCCCCGGCCGGTGGGCCTCACCCGCCCCTCGCTGGCCGTGCAGGACTTCATGGCCAACGCTAACTACACCTTCCAGATCGAGGCTCTGAACGGCGTGTCGGGGATGGGCCGGGCGGCGCGGCAGGTGGCGAATATCACCATCAGCACGGAGCAGGCGGGTGAGTACCGCGCGCTAATGGCTGCTGACGGCTGTGTTGGTAATGTTGTAAATGACGTGTTTACTTTCCGCTGATTGCTTGTAATCCCACTCGCTGGTTGTGGCCTACATTATAATGAGGGCTCGCCAAGTTTTGTCCTGAATTATGGAGGTTTACAAACATTCTGAAGCAAATTTCTGGAGAGTAGGTGTTATTTTTTACAAATAAACAAAATTGGAACAGTGAAAGAAATACAAATTTTATTTGTATTACTGTATTTTATAGTCTATAAGGTGCATTTTAAGCGACAATAGAAAGGAACAAGGGTGTCGCCATGTTTTTCTTTTAATTCAGCAAAGTCAAATGAGTGCTGGATGTAAATCTACACAGATTTATCTTCTTAAAACTGTTTATTTGGGTAAGTAAAGCATTTCCATTAATTTACAGTAAGCGCTTAGATATCCAATATTGTTGCGTGGTTAGCCAGCTAGCTAGACATGATTAGCGGCAGCGCTTAGTGCTAGTAAATGCCGCCCAATAGTGCTATGCTGAGGAACCCTGAGTGTTCTGGTAAGCTAGGGCGCTATCAGCTAGTGGTAAATCAATAAACATGCAGACCACCTCTGAACGGCGAAGGAGCTAGCACTGCTGTTAGCGGCTAATGCTATTGCTGCTGCACCCAGCCTTAGTGCTGGAGAAATTTCACTGGAAAATCACACTTATACAGTAACTCCAGCAGCTTTAAAGCTTCTTACAACCTGATTGGTAGATTTCATACATAAGCTGCAACGAATTATGAGGTGCACCCGTCGAGTTTTGGGAAAAATAAAGGATTGTAAGTGTGCCTTACAGTCCGAAAAATATGTTGTATTTGCACTGTTGTAGCGTGAGATCTTTACTATTGCTATCTATTCTTGCTGTGGCTCTTTTGACTGCATTTATTTGTGCATTAAAGCACTGAATGGATTAATTTATTTTGGGATGAAGAAAGTACCTTCCTACCTACATCCCTACCTACCTTTCAAATCCATCTACCTACATACCTACCAACCATCCATCCATGAATACAAAATTGGTGATGCTGGTTGGATATTTGATGGATCTTTTTGGCAGATTTGGTAGAGTTAAAATTGTATATTGTACTGCCATGGACTTTGAAATTAGAATGCTCCATTGGGTTGAAGGTTCAGAAGGTTTTTAGTGGTTCTGGAGGTCTCAGGAAGACCATTCCAAAGGATCAATGTTAATCTGTTAAGGCATTTAGTTTGTGCAGCTTTAAGTTTCAGCTTAGTGCTTGATGCTACCAACACCATGCTTAGTTGGTGTTTTCTGCTTAGTTTAATATACAGTATATAAGAGAACAAATTCTTGTATACAGGCAAAAAGAATGATGCATGTTCATATAAATATATATATATATATATATATATATATATATATATATATATATATATATATATATATTTGACTTACCAAATTAAAAACCTCTGGAATATAATCAAGCGGAAGATGGATGATCACAAACCATCAAACCAAACTGAACTGCTTGAATTTTTGCACCAGGAGTGAGTAGCATAAAGTTATCCAAAAGCAGTGTGTAAGACTGGTGGAGGAGAACATGATGCCAAGATGCATTAAAACTGTGATTAAAAAACAGGGTATTTCCACCAAATATTGATAGCAAAATCAGATTCAGAAAGTGGTCTCTTTTTTTTTAGAGTTGTATATTTGTCATTTCTTAATTATTTATTTCTTAAACTAAAAAAAAAATAACAGGCACCCAAATCCATTGTGTGTTCAATATTTTGGAAATTATTTAACCAATCCTGAGTGAAATTCCCAAAAGCCAATGCTAGGCACTTAGGAACATTAATTTTTTTAAGAAGTATTACTGATGAGTACCCAAGTCCTACTGGAGTACTTTATTTTTTTTAATGTAACATATAATAAAAAATACAGAAACGAATTAAACATCTTTTTTTCCCCTCACAATGTAAAGCGACCTTGTGTTTTTAAAGGTGCTATAAAAATTGAACGGATTATTATTTTATTATTATGATTATAACATAATTTTGTGCCAATATTTTTTTTTACTAATATTACACTTTTTTTTATTCTACACTGTAAACCCTCAACTATTTTGAACTTAAACAAATAAAGTCTGTTTTAAGTAAAATATACAGTGATATATATATATATATATACAGCTGATATTCTTAAAATAAGCCTTGAGCACTCGCATACTATAATGCATACCTTTTCAAGTTGTAAAGCTCATTATGAGACAGAAAGCCCTGAAAACCTTGTCCTGGTAATATTAGATATCTCATTTGTAGCAGTTTGACAGGTACAACTCCAGAATTAGATCTCCATATATCAGAATGTAAGCGTGCGACTGTTTCAGCAAATGCTTCCTCCACTTGGCGGCGGGCCCTGGAGTCGGCGAGGCAATATTGTGCAGTGCTCCACAGTCGTTCTTAAGAGAGATTTCTCTGTTCCACTGTGGACCTCTCTGCGCTCCTGGGGGAAATATGATAGCACAACAGTCCACTCCAGTGCTATTCTCAGTGTGCTGAGCAAACCCATTTCCAAGACAAGGGTCTTTCTTTCAGCGTGTCATCGGAAGAGCTACTGCTCCTCCTCGCCCGGACTCAGTTTTACACTAATAAAGATATACTACTGTAGCTCAGGACGACGTGTTCCTTTTTCTCCTCCACTCGCTGCTCCTGGTCGTGTCAGCAGACTCCTGCCTGGGTCTATTAGTCTGTAGGCTCCAGTGCCCAGCTCTTGACCTCCAACCTGCTTTGTAGGACTTTCCAGCCTCTTCTCTTACTCGGGGTCCGCGGACCGCCGGCCTGTTCTTAAATGAGTTACTGTGCTCATTTTCTATTGGCTGATTTGGGTTTGCTCTTCAGACTCCACTGACTGTTGTTCTCATAAAGTCATACAATATTTAGTTTAGATGGGTTGCTCTTTTTTTGATGATTTTTTTAAAGTTATGATCCAATTTCAGTACTGATATATAGGCTTGTCATGATAATTACATTATCGATTTCAATCAATTAATCAATCAATCAATCAATCAACCTTTATTTCCACTCGGTAAATACAGTGACGGTAACCCTCATTTTCAATGTAGCCAAGCTTACATAAAGTTACAGGGATTGAAAATTAAGTTTAAATGATAAAAACAAGCAAACAATGTAAGATTTATTTAAGAAAAAATAAAATAATTCAAAAATAAAGGGATATGCAAACAGGCTAAAATGTAGAGCAAAAAAACAAAGAGATAAATACGGAGAATAATAAAATTTAATCACAGTTAAAAAAATAAAATAAAATAAAATAAAATAAGGGCTAAAATAACCACAATTATAAAAAAAAGTAAATGATGGAACTAAATAAAAAAATATATATATAAAAAATCATATATTCATATCATATAATACATAGGGATAGCCCCAGAAAATCATTTTACTTATCGAAAAAAATCTGAATTAAACTGAGTGAAGTGAATAATTAAGTCACAATAACTATGTTTTTGATTTATGATACAATATATTGACACAACTTCAATCATTTAACTAATCAAAAAGAACTAAAATCTGCTCCGTAGGTTTTACAATTAACATGAATATACTCAATAATTATTTTTGGGACAATATATTATCTGAATAGGCCTGTCACGATAATTACATTATCAATTTATCATACAATATATTGACACAACCTCAATTATTTTACTCATCGAAAAGAACTAAAACCTGCTTTGTAGGTTTCAGAATTAAACTGAATAAAGTAAATAATTATTTATGGGAGAATATATTATCTAAATAGGCACATTACAATAACTATGTTATCAGTTTATTGTACAATATATGGGGACAAACTCAATCATTTTACCTATTGAGTAGAACCCTGAAATAAACGAAATAAATAATAGAATTATTTTGGGGAAATATATGTATTATCTAAATAGGCCTGTCATGATAATAATATTATCGATTTATCAGACAATATATAGACGCAAGTCCAATTATTTTACTTATTGAGTAGAGCCCTTAATTAAACTGAATAAATTAAATAATTATTTCTGGGACAATATATTATTTAAATAGGCCATTTATTGATTTATTGTACAACATATGGACACAACCTCAATCATTTTATCATTTTATCAACAAAAACTCTGAATTAAACTACTAAATAATTATTTGGTAATGATAATAATGGTTTGATTATGGTTTCCATAACCATAATAATTATATCAACCATTATTACCATCCATTGCTATTTAAAAGTAAAATGTAATTGTCATGGTGGGGCACAGAATACAGACACTCGCGGAACCAGTCAAGGATTTTATTAAAAACCCACAGGGTACAGAGAATGAGATTAGCAGTATAAACAAAACACCAGTAAAGGTATACCTGGGAGCGGAGAGCTTAACAGGATAGTGAGGCAGTCCAGTGGTCATACACGAAGTAAGCAGTATCAGAGGCAACCCAAAAACAGAAACGATAAACAGTCCAATGGTCATACACAAGGCAGGCAGTATCAAAGATGATCCGAAAAACATAAACGATAAACAGTCCAGGGTAATACACGAAAAAATCCACAACGAAGGCAAAGGCAAAAATCGGTAGTCAAAAAACAAAAGCAAGGTCATACACAGAAAATAATCACAGAAAATAACGCTTTGTAATGTCGGACGAAACCTAGGCAATACGCGGCGCCGAAGGGCGTCTGAGCAGTACTTTTATACTGTGGCTAATACTCAGGGCTAACAGGCCGGGGCAGGTGAGGTGTCACGTGATCAGCAGTGT
This sequence comes from Astyanax mexicanus, assembly GCF_023375975.1. NCBI lineage: Eukaryota > Metazoa > Chordata > Actinopteri > Characiformes > Acestrorhamphidae > Astyanax > Astyanax mexicanus. The sequence goes on from NC_064428.1 coordinate 30,039,987, forward strand.
GTGTGTTGTCAGCGGGTGGTGCATTCTGGGTATTGTAGTTGTTGGGCTGACAACCTCCGTTGGAGACCAGTGTGGAAGGACAGGAAGTGCCTACAGCACCAGACGTGACAGTACCCTCCCCCGAAGGAGTCGGACGGGAACGAGGACGACCACGACGACGACCACCCGACGAGCAGGGAGCACCGGCGGGAGGAACTGGAGTCGCCACAGAGGTACCGGACAGGCGGGGGCTGAGAGACCGGGAACCCCGACGCACCGGAACCGACGAGGAAAGCGAGCGCTTGGGACGCCCACGGGGTCTGGGAGCAGGCTTGCCCGGGTAACGGGCATGAAACTCAGCCAGTATAGCAGGGTCCAGCACGTCGCCGGCAGCAACCCAGCAACGCTCCTCGGGGCCGTAGCCCTCCCAGTCGATCAGATACTGGAGTACGCCACCACGCCTGCGAGAATCCAGTACCTCTCTCACCGCATACGTAGACGAGGCCTCCCCCTCCACTGCCGCGGGCGGAACGTCATCTGGAGTACCCTCAGCGAGCGGACCTGGGACAAGAGGCTTGAGAAGAGACACATGGAATGAGTTGTGTACACGGTATTGAGCTGGCAGCTCAATCTTATAGGTAACCTCGTTAACCTGAGACAACACCTTAAAGGGACCGATGTATTTAGGTACCAACTTCCTGCACTCTCCCTCAAACCTCAAGTCCCGTGTAGACAACCAAACCCGATCCCCGGGTTGGTATTGGGGGGTACTGCCTCGGTGTCTGTCAGACCTCTCCTTGTACTGGTGTAACGCATCCGAGACCTGCTGATGAGTTTCCTCCCACACCTGCTCACTCCGTTTCATCCAGTCGTCTACTGCCGGAACCTCAGTAGCCACGGCTGTCCACGGAGCTAACGGAGGTTGGAACCCCAGAATGCACTGGAAGGGAGTGAGACCAGAGGTAGAGTTAGTGAGGGAGTTTTGTGCAATTTCTGCCCATATAAGAAATTGAGACCAGTCGGAGGGATGTTTGTGACAGTAAAGTCTGAGGAATTTACCAAGCTCCTGATTGACACGCTCACACTGCCCATTGCTAGTGGGATGGAACCCTGAGGTAAGACTCACATGAACCCCTAAATGTTCAAAGAAGGCTTTCCATACTCTAGACGTGAACTGAGGGCCTCTATCCGAAAGGATATCTTCAGGGATACCAAAGTGTCTAAAAATGTGAGAGTAGATGGCCTGAGCTGTCTGTAAAGCTGTAGGTAGAGCAGGGAAAGGAATAAACTTAACCCCCCTAGAAAACCTGTCTACCACCGTGAGAACAGTAGTGTACCCTTCGGACTCAGGTAAGTCCGTGACAAAGTCTACCGCGATATGAGACCAGGGTCGTTCTGGAACGGGTAGAGGAACTAGCTTACCGGCTGGAAGGGTCTTAGGCGTTTTGCACTGAGCACATACCGAGCAAGAGACTACAAAAGTGTGTACGTCAGCTCGCATGGTTTCCCACCAATAACGAGCCGAAATTAACTGTAAGGTGCGCGTGACACCCGGATGGCCTGACGTGAGAGAAGAGTGAGCCCAGCTAATGAGACGATCACGATATTGTAAGGGAACGAAAGTTTTCTGAGGTGGACAACCCTCAGGAGGAGGTGACCGTTCAGCAGCCTGCTGAATAAGATCATCCAACTCCCAGTGAATAACTGCTATTTTAACGTCTGGAGGTAGAATACGCTCACACTCAGAGGACTGAGATGCGCTGTCAGGAGTGCAGAAGATTCGTGACAGCGCATCCGCCTTGGTGTTACGGTTACCAGGTCGGAACGAAATAGAAAAATCAAACCTGGAGAAAAACAGTGACCAGCGTGCTTGGCGGGGGTTGAGGCGTTTAGCATTGCGTAAGTACTCCAGGTTCTTATGATCCGTGAGAACAGTAAACGGATGAGCGGACCCCTCCAACCAGTGACGCCACTCCTCGAGAGCTAGTTTGACAGCTAGCAGTTCCCTATCCCCTATGCCATAATTGCGTTCTGCAGGAGACATCTTTCTAGAAAAGAAGGCTATGGGATGAAGTTTAGGAGGAGAACCACTGCGCTGTGATAACACGGCCCCCACCCCAGAGTCAGAAGCGTCAACCTCGACCACGAAGGGCAAATCGGGTTTGGGATGAGCGAGTATAGGGGCTGAAACAAACGCGGACTTAAGCCTAGCAAAAGCAGCCTCAGCTGCAGGCGACCAATTAAGTACCTTGGTGGCCCCCTTAGTCAATGCAGTAAGCGGAGCGGCAATACTGCTAAAATTGCGAATGAACCTCCGATAGAAATTAGCGAAGCCCAAAAAACGTTGGAGGTCCTTTATGGACTGAGGAACGGGCCAATTGGTGACTGCGGAAACTTTAGTGTCGTCCATGAGGACGCCCTGGGGACTAATGACATAGCCGAGAAATGTGACCCGTTGGAGATGGAACTCACACTTCTCGGCTTTAGCATACAAATTGTTGTCTAGCAAACGTTTAAGTACGGAGCGGACATGACGAACGTGGGACTCTAAATCTGGTCTGGAGCGCACCGATTTCCCATCAACGGCGTGGATAGAGATGGGGCGACGGAGCTCCTTCGTGGGGATGTTGTGTTCTTTCACCAATTCCAGGCTTATGAAGTTTCCCTCCGATCCGGAATCGACGAGTGCTGCAACGGGAAAAGAACCAGTGGATGAACTTAAAATCATAGGCAAAAGGAAATTCTTAGAATCACGACAAGGAGTCAAGTTACGTACCACGTTGGCGCGTGGAACCCTTTCCACACGCTTTCCCGTCGCAGGAGGCCTCATGGATCGGGTCAGGAAACCACACTCAGCTTTGTGATGACCCTTCTCTCCACAGTAGAGACATAGATGGAGACGAATGCGGCGTTGGCGTTCGGCAGCAGACAGTCTGGACCTCTGGATGTCCATGGGTTCAGGTGTGGACTCCGGAGCAGATGTAGAACCACTGAAACCGCTGGCAGAGACGTGTGGATGGGGTTCAGAAGCTACGTGGGTGCTGGACTTGGGACGACGAGATAGCAGCTGATCCAGGCGAATCGAGAGAGCAATGAGTTGATCCAGAGTGAGTGCTTCATCTCGGCAAGCTAACTCTCTTAAAATGTCTGGGTTGAGTCCGTTTTTAAACACTGAAAGAAGCGCTGCATCATTCCATCCACTGCCAGCAGCTAGTGTCCGAAACTCCAGAGCATACGTAGCGACTGGCTTGTGACCTTGCTTCAGAGCGAGCAGTAACTCTCCATTAGATTGACCGTAACGCGAGTGATCAAACACAGAGCGGAAAGTGTCCAAAAAATCCGTGTAGCTAGCCACCGAAATGCTATCCCATACAGCAGTGGCCCACTCGAGTGCTTTCCCGGAGAGACGAGAGATAATAAAGCCTATCTTGGCTTGATCAGTAGTCACTGGAGAGTTACTGAAGTAAACAGAGCACTGTAAAATAAAACCGCTGCACTTCACCGGATCACCGTCATATAACTCCGGTTTGCACACAAAAAATCCGGAGGAAGAAGCGCTGGGGTTATGAGGCCTGGTGTTAGCCATGGGGCTAGGGTTAGCAGTAGAGCTAGCGTTAGCCGAAGCTAATCCCTGTAGGTGCTCGAGGATGCTAGTCAGCTGTTGTTGCTGATTAGCTTGCTGGCTAGCTAGCTCTGTAACAGCGTGAGTCACACCAACGAGGGTTTGTTGGTGCTGACCAAGAAGTTGTCCCTGGCTAATCAACCCTGTTTTTAACTGGTCAGAGATCGCTGTCTGTTCACGTGAGGCCGCGTATTCTGTCATGGTGGGGCACAGAATACAGACACTCGCGGAACCAGTCAAGGATTTTATTAAAAACCCACAGGGTACAGAGAATGAGATTAGCAGTATAAACAAAACACCAGTAAAGGTATACCTGGGAGCGGAGAGCTTAACAGGATAGTGAGGCAGTCCAGTGGTCATACACGAAGTAAGCAGTATCAGAGGCAACCCAAAAACAGAAACGATAAACAGTCCAATGGTCATACACAAGGCAGGCAGTATCAAAGATGATCCGAAAAACATAAACGATAAACAGTCCAGGGTAATACACGAAAAAATCCACAACGAAGGCAAAGGCAAAAATCGGTAGTCAAAAAACAAAAGCAAGGTCATACACAGAAAATAATCACAGAAAATAACGCTTTGTAATGTCGGACGAAACCTAGGCAATACGCGGCGCCGAAGGGCGTCTGAGCAGTACTTTTATACTGTGGCTAATACTCAGGGCTAACAGGCCGGGGCAGGTGAGGTGTCACGTGATCAGCAGTGTGTGTGTTGTCAGCGGGTGGTGCATTCTGGGTATTGTAGTTGTTGGGCTGACAACCTCCGTTGGAGACCAGTGTGGAAGGACAGGAAGTGCCTACAGCACCAGACGTGACAGTAATTGCATTATTATATTATTGTATTATCATATATGATGGCAGCATATTTCCACCCCACAGCTTGCTTTTCAGCTTTAACAGGGTAAAATATCTCCAAACAAACGACATTTTAGTGAATCCAGTATCAGCACATTGGATAAGTGTAGAGAACGTTCGCCTCCCAGCGCTGGGGTCTTTGCTTCAAGTCCTTACCTAGGTGGAGTTTCCATGTTCTCCTTTCCTTCTCTTCATGTGGTTTGTCTCCGGGGTCTCTAGTTTTCCCACACTGACCATAAATATGGAGAAGAGGTAAATTGGATACTCTCAATCAGGGGTCGGCAGATGTGGCCCGCAAGCATGAAACATCTGGCCTGTGAGGTTATTTGAACTATAATGAACGATAATTAAAATGTATATATATATACAGTGAGTCCAAGAAGTATTTGATCCCTTGCTGATTTTCTTTGTTTGCCCACTAATAAAGACACTATCCTTCTGCACTTTTAATGGTAGATATATTCTAACATGGAGAGACAGAATATCAAGACAAAAATCCAGAATATAATTTTAAAGAATACATTTTAATTAATTTGTATTTCAATGAGGAAAATAAGTATTTGATCCCTCTTGCCAAACACACTCAATACTTAGTGGCAAAGCCTTTGTTTGCAAGCACAGCGGTGAGACGTTTGTTGTAGTTAACCACAAGTTTAGCACACACACCAGGGGGAATTTTGGCCCACTCTTCTTTGCAGATCCTCTCTAAATCATGAAGGTTAGTGGGCTGTCGCTTGGCAACTCTGACCTTCAGCTCCCTCCATAGATTTTCGATCGGATTGAGGTCTGGCGACTGGCTGGGCCACTCCATGACCTTAATGTGATTTTTCTTGAGCCAATCCTTTGTTGCCTTTGCTGTATGTTTAGGGTCGTTATCATGTTGGAAGACCCAACCACGGCCCATTTTCAGATCCCTGGCAGAGGGGAGGAGGTTGTCCCTCAGGATTGTGCGGTACATGGCTCCATCCATCTTCCCAGTGATGCGGTGAAGTAGCCCTGTACCCTTGGCAGAGAAACACCTCCAAAACATTATGCTTCCACCTCCATGCTTGACGGTGGGCACAGTGTTCTTGGGGTCATAGGCAGCATTTTTCTTCCTCCACACATGGCGGGTGGAGTTGAGGCCAAAAAGTTCAATTTTGGTCTCGTCTGACCACAAAACCTTCTCCCAATAACTTGGTTCATCTTTCAAATGATCATTGGCATACTTGAGGCGCGCCTCCACATGTGCTCTCTTCAGCAGGGGTACCTTTCGGGCACTGCAGGATGTGAATCCATTGTTGCGCAAAGTGTTGCCAATTGTTTCCTTGCAAACTGTGGTCCCAGCTGCCTTCAGGTCATTTGCTAACTCCTGCCGAGTGGTTGCAGGACGATTTCTGACCGTTCTCAGCATCATTGCCACCCCACGAGGCGAAATCTTCTTTGGAGCACCGGGCCGAGGTCTGTTGATTGTCATGTTATACTCTTTAAACTTTCTGATAATTGCACCAATAGTTGTTACTTTCACATCCAACACCTTACTAATCTTTTTGTAGCCCATTCCAGCTTTGTGAAGGTCAACAATTCTGACTCTGAGGTCCTGTGACAGCTCTTTGGTTTTACCCATGTTGGAGACTTGAAATCTGTGTGATCTGTCTGATTCTGTGGACAGGTGTTTTTCACACAAGTGATTAGTGAGAACAGGTGGCTTCAGGTCAGGTAACAAGTTGATTGGGAGTGTCTAACTGGTCTGTAAAAGCCAGAACTGCTAATGAATACTAAGGGATCAAATACTTATTTCACTCCATGAAATACAAATCAATTAATATATATTCCTTAGATTTATTTTCTGGATTTTCTTTTTAATATTCTGTCTCTCCATGTAAGAATACATCTACCATTAAAAGTATAGAATGATCATGTCTTTATTAGTGGGCCAACGAAGAAAATCAGCAAGGGATCAAATACTTCTTGGACTCACTGTATATATATATATATATATATATATATATATATATATATATATATATATATATATATATATATATATATATATATATAAATATATATATATATATATATATATATATATATATATATATATATATATATATATATATATATATATTAAAATGCTTCTCTGGTGAGCTTTTGTTTATATTCCCCGTTCTTGTTTTTTTGCCCATTCTTGTGTGTCCTATCTCATTATAAGGACGTTTTTTTCCGGCTGTGTCCCAATTCACTTGCCGGGGTAGCAGTAGTGTATTGGACCGCGACCCTGACGACACGGGTTCAATCCCGCGTGAGGAGCGGTGTGTTTATCTATTTATTTATTTGTTCCTTTTTTCTTGGGTTTATCTGCTTTGAGATCAACTGTTCTGCAATTGGGTTCAGCAACCCTCTGGGCTGGAGAGCTACTAGTCTGTAGCACTACATCCCATTAGACTTCATTTTTTATAAAACAGAATTTTATTTTGTGGCCCACCACCTAATGGCTTGGAAAATATCTGGCTCACAGCCAAACTTAATTGCCGACTCCTGCTCTAATTTGCCTTAGTATGTGAGTGTGGGTGTAAGACTATATGTCCAAATATGGTTTTGCACTCAGTTCTAGTTCAGTTCCTCAATTTCTGCAGTTCTATAGGTAGAGGCTGTGCGTGATAGGACTGCCGTTTTTCACCAGTGTGTGGTTGAGTGCTGGGGGTAAATGATTCAGTGTTAAATGTTTTCCTTGGGTGTCATCATCATCAGCTAACATATCTGTCTTACACATTTACAGTCTAGCACGCAGGATGACAAGAGTGAACTTCTGGAACCCTTACGTGAATCCTCTGCAGGTGCCTACACTGGTTAAACTGGCTAATTTCTGTGGCTGTTTGACATAGAATAACTTTTACTGATCGGCACACTGGCTTTACTCACATTACAAGTAGCTTTGTTTGTCATATGCATTTCTAAACGCTAAAATATCTCCAAACAAACAACTTTTTAGGCAAAAGATCCAATGCTTTTTGCTTACTAAAAGACTGTAATCTGGATTAACAATAAATCTTATGTTAAAGTCTGGATCAGTCTCAGTCCATTTGTACAGAACTCATCACTGCGAGCTCTACTCAAAAGTTGGTTGGCCATCTTTAATGATATGAAGGGAAACACACTGGTTGATTTTTTTTGATAAGACACTCTCCAGTCATTTGCCAGAATACATATATCTGACTCCAAAAGTTTTTACTGAAATGGGAAAATCAGCTTTTAGCTACACAGCAGCACCAGTGAGCTGGAATTCACTACAGGAAACCCTAAAACTCAGCTCACTGATGTCACTAAAAAAACATTTTAAACATTTAATATCTACCCACTTTCAGACAGCCAGTACCTGTTTCAATTAATCTTATTTATTCCTAATTTTTATTTCTTATTTTAGTTCTCTTCTCTTAGTTTTTTATTTCCTTTTTATTTATTTTCTTATTATTATTATTATTATTATTATTATTATTATTATTTTGAAAACTATTCAATATATATATTATTACTTTTTAACTTTTTTCTTTTATTATTATTACTATTATTGTTTTATTATTTATTTATTATTGTTTTTTATTGATTTTTATTTATTTATTTATTTGTATTTTTATTGTATTATGTAAAAGTTAGTTTTAGCTTAATTTTAACAATCTGTTGTTGTCTTTATCTTATCTTCTTTTGATCTTAATTTCTTATCAATTAAACCAAGTCTTATTATAATTTTTATTATTATTTTTATTCTAACTCTATTTAAATTTTTTTTAATCTATTTTTAGATTTTATTTACTGTTATTTTAAAATGATTAAATTAAGTTATTTATCATGTCAATCCCTGTATTTGTAAATGCTCGTCTACATTGAAAATGAGGGTTGCCCTCAATGTACTTCCGAGTCAAAAAAAAAAAGGTTGATTGATTGATGGATTGATTGACTGATATCTGATATGTTAGTTGACATCAATATCAGACCAGATCAGATCCAGGTCCTGTATCTAGTCATATTAGGTTTCTGGGGCTTCTCTTTTGGTTTAAAAAAGTAAGTAGCTGCAGAAGAAGTGAAATAAGTGAAAGTCAGGACGGATGGGTTCACCTCTCAGCGGCTTTCGTTCATTGTTAGTGACGTTAGCACTTCTGGATGAAGTATTCTGTTAATTATCAGTGTGATATATGACATGTCAGGTGTGGTGACGGGGCCAGGTTGTGTTGAACACCGGCGGCGTGGTTATTCGGCTCTTGCCGGTGACAGAGCAGCTCATCAGTATTGATGGCAGTCACGATGGTGGTGTGATTGCTGTGCTGTGTGTGTGTGTGTGTGTGTGTGTGTCTGGTGTGTGTGTGTGTGTGTGTGTGTGTGTGCTTGGTGAGCTCTAATCACAGCTGAGAGAGAGAGTAGCACAGTAACACAGCCCCCAACCTACCCCACAATCTACCACCTGCTGACACCTACACCGTCATTACAGAGAGAGAGAGAGAGAGAGAGAGAGAGCAACATGGAGCGATTGGAGATCTCCAGGTGGAGATATTATGTATATGAAGGTGAAACCATATGTAGCGTCCATATTTAGAATCTACAGTGGCGTGAAAAAAGTTTTTGCTTTTCTGTCATACTGATGTTTTTCAGATTAACAAACCAATTTGGTACCACTTTAAAGTAAGAGTACCTTTATAAAGGGTTTATAAATGGTTTACAATTAGTTTATTAATGATTACTAATTAGGTTGCAAATGCCTTAAAAATCATTAATAATCAGTTATAACACATATAGAAAGGGCAACAATGACCTGTTGTTTGCCAAATAGTGAACCCACAGCCATCTATATTGTTGCCCTTTCTATGTATGTGTTATAACTGATTATTAATGAAAAAACTAATTGTAAACCAATTATAAACCCTTTATAAAGGTAGTCTTATTATAAAAAGTGGTACCACAATTTTTTATATCAGACAAATATAAAAAAGCACTTTTTAAATGACAATTAAAAAAAAAAACTTTCCAATCCAATCTAGCCCCCTAAACCTAAAGTCTTTTACATCTCTGTGGAGTAATTTTGTCCCAATTCTTCAATTCAGCCACATTAGAGGGTTTTCCAGCATAAACAACCTGTTTAAGATCATCCACAGCATCTCAATCAGACTTGGATTAGGCCACTTCAAAACCTTTAAATTTGTTGTTCATTTTAAGTCATTCAGAGGAGGACTTTGTGTTTGTGTGCTTTGGGTCATTCTCCTGCTGCAGAACCCAAGTACACCTGAGCTTGAGGTCACAAACAAATAGCCGGAAATTCCTGAATTCCTGCTTCCATCTATTACAGCAATTTTTCCATGTCCTCAAGCAGCAAAGCAGCCCAAAACCATCACACTACCACCACCATGTTTTACATCCAGTATGATGCTCTTTTTCTGAAATTGTGTGTTAGTTTTACGCCAGATGTTCCAGTTTTGTCACGCTAGTCTAAAGAATATTTACCCAAAGTCCTGAAGATCATCAAGATGTTTGTTGGTAAATGTGAGACGGGTGGTTGTGTTGTTTTTGGTCAGCAGTGTTTTTTATCTTGGAACTCTCCCATGAAGACCTTTTTCACCCAGTCTCTTTCTTATTATTGAATCATTAACACTGATCTTAACTAAGGCAAGTGAGACCTTCAGATCTTTAAATGTTGTTCTGGGTTATTTTGGGATCTCCTAGATGAGTTGTTCATGCCCTTTTGGAGTAATTTCTGTAGGCCAGGTACTCCTTGGAAGGTTCACCAGTGTTCCATATTTTTTTTCCCATATGTAAATAATAGCTCTCATTGTGGTCTGCTTGAGTTTCAAAGCTTTAGGAATGACTGTATAACCTTTTCCAGACTGATAGATGATTAATGACTTTGTTTTCTCATTTGTTTTTGAATTTCTTCAGTTTGCAGCATAATGTGCTGCTTTTTGAGATCTTTAAGATGCTTCATGTTGTCAGACAGGTTCTATTTAAGTGCTTTTTTTATTCTACAGGTCTGGCAGTAATTATATCAATAAAACCTCTATATTTATGTTTAATAAAATCAATGCAACTGTTTAAATCTAGCTGCCAAAAGCAGACTATTTAAACAGAACTTTAGAAAAACCCTTAGAAGAATAGAAAGTTTTAATTGAGCATAGAATTTATACTAACATTTAACTAGAGGTATTACTGCCAATTTGCTATTAATTAAAGTTCCAAAAACGTCATAAATGATTGTTTATCAGTAGGAAATCTTTTATTTGAAGGTTCTTTAAAGCAGGATTTTTCAATCACAGAGCCCTAGTTTATGATATGATTTATACAATCATAAGCTCTTCCAAAGATGTGTAGTATGTAGCTTTTATCAGTTTATTGAGTTGCCAGAATCATCTAAACAAGATTATAATAGATAAGATCTAACTCTAACTGTAGTTGCATATTTCTCTGATTATTAATATTATTAGTTGTATCATTTAATTGATTAATTGAATTTACCTTGTTAAAGCTTAGTTAGTCACTTTAATAGGAATCAGAAATAAAAAACTGCACTCCCGCTGATCCGACTCATCTCATTGGCTGGAGTGTTCAGCCTCTGGAGCTATATTTGCCTTTCTGAAGTGTGTGCAGTACGCATTAGCGGATCGTCTCAGCCGCCGGCCCGCCGTACTCATTATCGTAATGAATGAGGTTACGCAACGTTTTTATACTCTTTGACGTTGTGTAACACATTCATATACAGCAGCATGATAAATGTTTTATTCAGGAACAAAATTTAATATCCTCCCCAGAGGCTACTTCCAAACCCATAGTTACTTAAAGGCCGTTAAACTAGCCTGTCCTGTTCAGAAGCTAACAGCTTGGTTTGGCATTCGTCCTGTAGCTCTCATAAAACTTGTAGCCTACAAAAAAAGGCCCTTCATGTTTGTAAAGATTATTTTGTTGGATTTTGTTTGAAGAACCATATTTGACAAAAAACATCTAATTTTTTTAGTGTGTACAAACTGCCTAGACATTCTTTTTGAGTTTTTTTTCCTCCTTTCACTTTAAAACAAGGTAAAAAAAAAAGGTGGAATTTGTTCAGTTCGGACTGTTTAGAGTACACTGTAAGCCTGAATATGTTAAGTTTAGTTAAATAAAGGCAGAACTGAGAAATATAACACCTTAACTAAAAGAAGAAGAGAGAGCCAGAAGGTGACATAGACATTAGGGTCCCCCGAAACAATGGTAACCATGTGTTCTACCATCCAAAAAATTAGGTTAGAATTAGTATTGGGGGGTAGAATTGGGCAGATCTGAGATAATCTAAGGAATGACACCTTAACTAAAGAGGAAGAAATTAAGTAAAGCTAAGCTAAGTAAACAGAACTGTAACCTACACAGATTTCCCTTTTGAAAACTGTTTATTTGGGTGAGTAAAGCACCTCTATTTATTTACAGTAAGCTTAGATTTGTAGACTTCCACTAACACAACTGCATTAACATTAGCATTAGTGGCTAAACACTAGTGCTAGCGGGGCGTAAATGCCGCCCTATAGCCCTACACTGAGGAACGCTGAGTGTTTCGGTAAGCCAGGGTGATATTAGCTAGCGGTGCGTCCCACGGAGCTTGTTTCAACACAGTAATCATGCAGACTACAGTCTGATATACTTGCCACTGAATGGTGAGCATTTAGTGCAGTTAGCAGATAATGCTAATGCTGTTCAAGCAGTGCTAGCCGGGGTTGGCAGTAGGCTACAGGCTGATAATAATGCTCACCTCTGAATGGCCAAAAGAGCTAGCGCTTAGCAGCTTATCGTTAGTGGCTAATACTAATACTGCTAATACTTTAGTGGCTTTACTGCTCCTTACAACCACACTGGTAAAATTCATACAGAAGGCTATTATAAGGCACATTGATGATTTTTTGGGACAATTAAAGGATTTTAAGTGCGCCCCATATTGCGAAAAATACGGTACACCTTAACAAAAAGAAGAAGAGAGAGCCAGAAGGTAGCATAGACATGAAGGCAGAGTACATGAGCTACAGAGTACATGTGCTCTGCTGTCCACAAACCTGGGGTACAGTTAGTATTAAGTATAAGGAGAAGGTTTGCAGAGTTAGTTCTTTGTTATAGATAGAATTAGTTTTAGGAGAAGGTTTAAATTTTAGGCTTAAGGGTAATTGCCCAGGACCAAAATTCTCCCTGTAGATACAGATCCAAGTGCGGTACAGTGGGAGTTTTAAGGGTCGAGATGCCCCACACTGCCCTCCTCTCCACTCCAGTCCAGCTCTAATGAGAGCGCGAGAGTCGCCCAGAAGCCTGCGAGCAGTGGGACGCCGCGAGAGCTGTTAGAATACCTGCTGGAGCACTGGAGTCCAGCGTAATTGAAAGCAGGAAAGGTGTTCTTGAATATTGAATCGTGCCTTTATTTGCTTTGCTTCTTATTATCCCTCATACAGATTGCCCTCTCGCTGCTGTGAGAGCATTCCCACCGCCAGTAGAATTTAAGGAGCAGCTGCACACGAGCCTGAGGTCACCGCGTCCAACGCCACAGCACTGCCTGGAGGGGTAGAAATCCCAGAAAACGCTCTGCAAATTAGCGCTGCGAGTAATAAAAAAAAGAGAGAGAGAGAAAATTAAATAAATAAGTAAAATAATAATAAACAAGCCAACAAGCGCTCCTCTAAATATGCTGAAATTTTGCGATAATTAGGACAAACAGTAGAGAGTCCAGATGGTTTTCTCCTATTCTGTTTTGGAAATGGAGTGTTTTTTTTTTCTCTTTCTTGCGACAGCAGCAATATGCATATGTACAGCTATTAGCGGTGCAGGAGGTGATAGAACAATTGAAAGCATATTAAGTCAGGGATATTAATTATAAACACAGGCGTTGAATATGCATGGTGTCTGGAGACGCCGTGTTGTAACCTCATAGAAGACCTGCACCTTGTGAATATGTGCGAATATGTGTGTAAAAATGTGTGTGTGTGTGTGTGTGTGTGTGTGAGTGTGTGTTTTGCAAAACTCCAAAACTCCACAGTTCATTTCTTATAAATGAAAGAGCAAAATCATTTATTTTAAAGACTGGGGTTATGTTCAGGGTTTTCAGGGTGACGCTTCTTAGGTTTTTTTAATCAGTTTGACAAAAACTAGCCGCATTTTTCCCTACTGTAACTATTTAATGCCTGATTCAGCATCTAGTTCTGGTCAAATTATTATGTTGTTTTGAACAAACTAATTCGAAAACTCATAGTCAGCTGTTTTCATGATGTGAAATGTTACAACATCACATTTAGATCTGTTACACACAGAGACTGTAAAAAAAGATGGACGCCGTGTCGCCATTCCCATTCATTCAATAAAAAAGAAGCCAAAATCTTCCGCCATGTTGGCGATCCTGAAACCCGAGTCTGTGCAGTAGAGACCAGAGGAGGGAGAAAGACTGTGGAGAGACAGCCTACGCATTTAAATAACCCCGCCCCTGAGAGCTGCCTCCACAGAGCTATACACATTCAATGGTCCCACCCATACAGTCATTGGTCCCACCCCGGCTAGGTGTAACCCAGCCCTTTTACAATAACCACACCTTTTTAAATAGAGATGAATAACGTTTTAAAAAATGAATTCTGTGGGGATATAACATTCAACAATATAAGCAGTATAAGAAGTTACACTAGCTGTTGAATTTAAATAAAGGAGGTAGAATTACAGTATATTAGAAAAAATCGTGATTGAAAGTTGTCTGTTTTGCCATTGAAACCTATGGGGATGGGTGGGGTTACACAGCTTTCTGAAACCGAACAGCAGGGGGCGCCCGACCTGTGGTGGCTTCACTTTTGAAAGACGATGTTCTGTCCAGCTATACACAGTCTATGGTTACACCCATGCAGAGTTCTTTGAATAAATACATCTTCAGTTGTAGCGCAATTTGCAAAGTATTGCCAACTCACCACAGTTACATACTGAGCATTCTTCCTAGTGTTTAACGTGCCTATTAGTGATCTCTGCTTGTTCACTGTTTCTCTCTGCTTTGGTGGCCTTGCTGTTCTGATTGCTGTTTTGATTTTAAACCTGTTTTCTGATCTTCATGTGATACTTTAGTCAAGCTTAGTTTGCCATTGGTTTGTTTCTCTTGTTTTTCTGTTTAACACCTGTTTTTTACTACAAGTCACAATATTAAATCCAGTTGCCTAATATTGTGATATTGCATATGTGTATGTAAAAGGAACTATACATAATGATTGGTCAGCAACACGTTAAGAAATGTTGTCTTTGTCTTATTCTTATCATTAAAGGCCCAATTTCATTTCTCATTTGTATGCGATTAGATTTTGCAGTTGAGGGTTTGGTTAATTAAATGTAATATCTGAACATCTCCAAAGCATCCATTTAGTGCTGACCACATTATCCAATAAGTAATAATAAAAAATAAAAAAAAAATAGAATATCATTGAAAAATTACTATCTTTTAATATTATTACATTCTTTTATTGTTGATGATTATGGCTTACAGCCAATATAAAAAACATAAATCAGTATCTTAGAAAATTAGAATATTATATAAGATCAAATGCTACCTTAGACTTGATAATAAAACACAGTGGATCAATGATCACATAGATCACATGTCTCTCCAACCAAACCCTCACTGATTGGTGGAAACTTCACACTAGACCTCAAGCAGTTTGGACTGTGTGTCTCTCCACTCTTCCTCCAGACTCTGCTCCCCTGATTTACAAATTAAATGGAAAATTTACTGATGATCAGTGATGGTTTGGAGAGTCATGTCTGTCATCTGCTGGTGTTGATCCACTGTGTTTTATTATCAAGTCTAAAGTCAGTGCAGTTTTGTTTTCCCACAAAATCTTACAACACTTCATGCTTCCCTCTGCTACTGACAACTTTTATGGAGATGTGGATTTCATTTTCCAGCAGTATTTTGCACACTGCCCACGATGCCAAAAGTAACAATTGGTCTTATATGATATTATACTTTTCTGAAACACTGATTGTTGGGTTTTCATTGGCTGTAAGCCATAATCACAATCAACAATAAAAGAAATAAACGCTTAAGATAGATCACTCTGTGTGTAATACATCTATTTTATATCCATGTCCTCCCACTGTATAAATCAACAGTGTGCATGTGTTACTGTATGTGTGTTCACAGTCATCATTTGGACTCAAGCCACAGTTTTTTTTCTATGTGGTCAGAGCAGGCAGGATCTGTACTGTCTGTACACCCGACTGACCCAAGCTTTGCAAAACAGAGGAGCTAAATCAGAGCGGTGAAGAGTAAGTGAACAGTCTAGCAAAGTGGGGAAGAGCAGAAAGCAGTGTGCATATTTATGCTGACTAGAGTGTAAGCTGAAACAGCATGGCAGCAGATATGGAGAGCAGGCATTCACTCTGACTCTAATAGTGTGTGGGTGAGTGTGTTATCTTACTTACAGTATCAGCACCAACACAATGGTCCTGACTTTGTGAAGCTACAAGGTTCCTACTCTTCTTGGAAACAACATATTTAGGATTTTTTTTCTGACATATCTTCTAATGTACACATAGCAGAGTGAAAATTCATGATTTTTCACATGACAAAGGCTTCTCGTTTTCATTTTTGGACTGATGCCCATATTATACCCAACAATGGGGATGTTGGCACATGCTACTCTGGCCTATTCCACTTTTACATTCAGCAACCATGGTGTTGGCTCAAGTGACTTGGGCCAATGCCCAAATTATACCCAACAACCTAGGTATTGGCACATGCCATTCAGACCGACTGCCATATAATACTCAGCGACAGTGTTGGAACAAGCGACTTGGGTCGATTCCCCTATTTTCTGTATTATACACGGTAACCAGGGTGTTGACATCTGTGACGCTCAACCGTGAAGGCTGATTCCCATACTTTACTCTGTATCCAGGGTGTTGGCCCGAACTATTCGGGTCAGTTCCAATATTATACTCTGCCACCAGGGTGTTGCCACAAGCGTCTTGGACCGATTCCCACATTATACTCTGTAACCAGGGTGTTGGCCCAAGCGATTCGGGCCAGATCACAAGCGAATCTGGCCAATTCCTACATTATACTCAGCAACCGGGGTGTTGGCACCAGTGACTCAGACTGATTCCTAATATTATACTCTATAACCAGGGTGTTAATGCAAATGCTTGCCCATATTTTTTTCCTGCTTCCAGCCTATCAATTTCAAGAACTGACTGTTCACTTGCTGTGTAATATGTAAATTACACTGCTTGACAGGTACTGCCATCTGTAATGAGATAATCAGTGTCCTTCACTTCACCTGTCAGTTTTATATTAATATCTACACCAGTTTAAAAGGTTTAAAAGCTCATTATAACTAGAGCTTAGTAGCTTATCTAACATTATAGCATTGAGCTATCAGAGGAAAACCATATTTCATTCCCATTTCGATTGTGAAAAGCATTGTTGATTATTTTTTTCCTTAGTCAGGAATTCTCAGTGCGTTCTCAGAGTGCATGTCAGGGAGCGCAATCCGTCCGGAAGTGAGTTTGTTATTCCGGTCTTGTCAAATGAATTGGTCATATATAATGCATTAGGTACTTAAATATACAGTATATAATATGTATGGGACATATGTATGACCCCGGAACCTGTCAGACTATAAAACAAACTGTGTGAGAGTGTGTGTGTGTGTGTGTGTGTGAGAGAGAGAGAGGGGCATTTCAAATGTAAATAGATTCTCTCTGGAGGCCGAGCTGCAGCTAGCTGCGCACTTTCCCTGCACAGCCTTATTTATTTATTTCTCTTTTTATTTTTAGGTTTCGGATAGACTCGTCAAACCCGGAGCTGTCAAATGTACCCTGCGTCTGCGCGCATAATGTCAGGAAAGCTCTCATTACTGAACACGCACACACACACATGCAGTGGCAGACAGGCAGCCGATGTGCACACGCTCTCTCTCTCTCACACACACTCACACAGAGACACACACACACAGGCTGCAGATACACATGCACAGACTGGCAGACAGCTTGCAGACGCACACACAGACAAACACAGTCTTAGACAGGTATTGGAGACACATGGAAACACCCCACACATACATATATACACACACAGTTTTTAGGACTTTATTGCCTGAGTCTATAGACTGTTATATAATATATAGTGCTATAGGGCATATTATGTAACAGGATTTAAGCTTTAATGCTATAACGTTTTATAATACATTACTAGAATAGATTCTCCGTCCAGTAGCGTTTTTCAGCCAATAGTGTTTTTTTTATATGCTTGTCATCAAGAAGTCAGGAAATGATTGCAGAAAAATACAGTAGTTGTATTTGTAAAAGTGTAAGATTGCAATGCTATTCAAAAGAAAGATAAAAAAGTAAGCAGGAACAATAAATGATTTAAAATTTAGTAGTTGTTGAACTACACATACAGATGTACAGTAAGTAGTGTGTACCGCATGTGATGTTCCTGATGACGTCCTGCAATAATCCATCCCATGCAGCCTGAATATCCTAACAGAGGTACTTTAGATTTTGGGTAAAGTGTTAGGGCCATGTTTTAGCAATCTATAGCATACAGTCAATTGCACATCGTGCAGCTTGATTTAGGGTTTGCAAAATACACCTTTTAAATGTGCAAAAGGCATGAACTAATTCTCTTAATTAATCATGGTTGTATTTTGGGCATAATGTGAAATAAACCAGTCAGTGTGGCGGTTGTCATTCCCTTTAGGAGCCAGGCGAGCTCTGACTTTGGCACGTTTGTATCTTAACAACGCAACGCTCATCAGAGGATACTGACCTCATGTTCTCGCTGTGAAGATACACCAGCAGCTCATTTAAGAGAACCACAATGTTATTGTATACTTTATTGTATACAATATTATTGTTGAGGTAAAAGCTGGATTTGTGCGTTACCGCATATCTATGGGTTTGTTTAACAAATGCGTAATGTGCAAAATGCTCCTACTTGGCTAAGATAGGATTGGACGGCTGACTGTTGTCAGGGTTTTAATCAGTCAGTGGCGCACCTGTACTTCCTGCTGACAAAACAGCAGCACGCCAGATATTTATCTGAACACACCTCTCTTTCAGACAACCACGCCCATCATTGTAGATTTAATCCTAACAGGATTAGGATACACTTAACATTGTGTTCATTCAGTAAAGATAGAAGAACCTTACTAACATAATGTCAACAACTGTTAAGGTGTCTGTAAAAAAGATCAGATTAAGGTGATCTGGCATTGTACAAAATTTTACAGCACACCATGACACCATTTATCTTGGTTCTGACCATTCATTCAGACAAAAGTGAGACTCATCACTGAAGATGACCCGATGCCATTCCTGCTGGGAGCCACTCTTATTGGTTCGACCGATGACTGTATAATAATTAACATAAGCCTGCAAATGTAAGAGAAGAGCCAGGTTTCTAAACCACACACAACACAAAAAACAGGCTATTGTCTCTCTCTCTGAAAGTGAGAAAGCGAGAGTGGGAGGCAGCAGCAAATCTGTGAGGTGAGGAAGATTTGGTTTGATGAAAATTAACTCTTTTTCCACGGGAAGGAATTTTGGAATTTTGGTACTGTGAGGAGTATTGGTTGTTGAGTACGTCTTGTAGAGATGGATGGGTTAACACTGCTATTGCATTCGGCTCGACTGCATCTCTGACCACTTCCTGAAGTGCTTTGTTTGAGCAATCAGATTTATATTTTGGGCATACAGTGGCTTAGTGGTTAGCACATTCACCTCCCAGAGCTGGGGTCTTGGGTTCAAGTCCCTGTCTGTTACCTCTTTTACACCAACAAAGTGCTGGTGCCAGAGCCAGTGCCGGTTCCTGCGAACCTGCGAATCTTTTAAGAACCGAAAATGAACATTGTTGTTTTAATCTATAAACTACAGACAACATTTCTTCCAAATTTCAAATAAAAATATTGTCATTTAGAGCATTTATTTGCTGAAAATGAGATTTCAGACCTCAAATAATGCAAAGAAATCAAGTTCATATTCATAAAGTTTTAATAGTTCAGAAATCAATATTTGGTGGAATAACCCTGGTTTTTAATCATAGTTTTTTCATGCATCTTGGCATCATGTTCTCCTCCACCAGTCTTACACACTGCTTTTTTTGTTTACTCCTGGTGCAAAAATTCAAGCAGTTCAGCTTGATTTGATGGCTTGTGATCATCCATCTTCCTCTTGATTATATATTAGAGGATTTTAATTTGGTAAAATCAAAGAGGCTCATCATTTTTAAGTTTTTTTTAAGAGCTGTAGTGTACAGTATAACTTAGATACTTAAAGTGAATAAAGTGGATAAACAGGTGTAAACAGGTTCTTCATTTCTCCATAACGCAAACCCACACTATATCCACCACTGCCAGTTTTATCTATAGACCCATAGCTGCATATGGAACAGCATAAGCCCGTCTGTGCCAAGTCCTCCAGGTAGCTGCGCGCACAGACGCAGGAGGAGGCCACTGACTCAGTGTGATACGGTATCTCTCGTTGCTCAGAGACAGTAGAGTCTTACTGTGTAATTATATTCCTCTGCAGCCTTTTTTGTGTAGTTCTGTAAGTCTGCATGCTTTAGAAGCCCTATTACCTCCCATCTCACTGCAGCCATCCCCAATGTTTTAGACCCAATCAATTCCGACCGGCGTCTGTAATTTTGATGAAAGTGCTTTCCTCGCTTCCAGCTCCGCCAGCGTAAAACATCTCTAGCCCCGCTGAAATATGGAGGGAATTCAATAAAAAAAAACCCTTCCTCATAACTGAAAATGTGTAAAATCCCTAAATTATTCAAGCCGTGTGCATTGGCAATGAGAGCGCCGCTAATAAAATGCCAATCCCTGACATTAAACGAGCCGGCCAAATCTAATTTTTTAAGGGAGCGAAGAACGAGCAAGAATGACACAGGAGTCAGCCGCGATCCGCCTTATGAATATGAATCTGACACAATGGGTAGAAAATTAGCAGTAATATTTTGTGAGACGCCGAGGCGTGGGCATGCCCTGTTATAAATACAGCTCCTATGGGTTAAGAAATGCATTAATCAAAAAAAAAAAAAAATCTCAGTAAGTGGACAAATGTTTAAGGACACCTATATTGAACACACACAGGAACTTTAATGGTTTAATGGTGTTCCATTCCAAATCTATAGCCATTAGTTTGGAGTCGGTCCCCTTTTTATAGCTATAACTTCACTTATTTTTTTTTTCAGGGATGCCGAGTAGTCCAGCAGTGTAAAGCACTATGCCACTATGATCGGGAGATCGCTGGTCATGATTCGAATCCTGGTCATGCAGCTTGCCATCAGCTGCCAGAGACCCGAGAGAGAACAATTGGCCTTGCTCTCTCTGGGTGGGTAGCTTCATTGTTTTTTTTCCCCTCATCACTCCAAAGGGTGATGTGGATCAGCACAAAGCTGCGTCTGTGAGCTGATGTATCAGGACGGAGTCGCTGAGCTTTCTTCTCCGAGTGCACTGTGATGCTAATCGGCAATACTGCATCAGCTGTTGGAGCAGTTAGAAAAGAGGCGGTGGCTGACTTCACATGTATCGGAGGAGGCATGCGCTAGTCTTCACCCTGCCTGAATGTTGTGGCATCACTTGTGATAGGGGAAAAACAGCTCACTAACAGCTGACTGACTTTTCCTACAGTGGAACTATAAGCGTCCTAAAATCAATTTTACAGCATTATCCCCCCTCTACCAAACTTCAGAGTAGGCATGGCAGCTGGGTTTCTCTATTGTATCGGTAAATACGACCAACAAATCTGTGTGTGACGGTCAGCACTCTGGTCAGCGCCAAGATCCAGGGTTTGTTGTCACGCATCACATGTCCAGAAGGCGTGGTTTCATGGTGTGGGGTGTGGCCCAGCATTAAATTATGAGGTCCGTCAACCAATCAGTGGTCCTACATTTCAGAATCCACACTCCAGTGCACTGTTCCAAAAGGACTATGTTCGTGTACACACTGCTGTGATCTCAAGAGCTTCCCTTGAAGACACTGGAAGATACCTGTTATATGTTCTGGCCAGCCAAATCACTAGACCAATCCTGTTTTTTGTTGAAAACGTCCAATCACAGCATCCCACACATCAACCCAATCTGCACAAACTGTGTGAGAATAATTAAGTTGCATGGGATGGGACTCCACTCTAAAATACCTGGCTTGTTGTGTGACACGTATTAAACACTACTTTTTCCGGAATTTACAATAACCAGATTATTGAATTCACCTGTCCACACCAATATAAATACACCCTCACCTTGCTGAGTACTGCTAGTTTTTAGACATACACTGTGTTTATCCCATTGCTTGTGTTTACCTTCTCGTCTACGACCTTGTTTAGTTTTCCAACTTGGATTCTGCCTCCCCTCTGATATTGTCTACTCAGTTATGACCTTTGGACTGATTCCTGTTTATGGTATGTTTACTCTTCGTTGCTGCTGTATACTGGTATTGACCCTGAACATTTTGACTACTCCCTGTACTGCTATTTTTGTCAATAAACAAGTTTACTTGTATCTGCTCGTGTCTGAGCCCTGTCTCGCCATGAGAGCAACTTATTTGCCGACTACTCTTTTTGACAATAAGCTACATTATTCTTGTAGCTCTGTAAGTCCACTACATTTGTGCTTAAGGGGGGATCAGATTTTTGGCTGTGCTGTTCCTTTAACGTTGTTGGCTGTAAAGTCTGTCTGGTCTGTGGAGTAAAGAAAAGCCTGTGAGCTGGAGAGGAGTGTGATATTTGCACTGTCCTTGTAGAAGTCTCGGAGCCAGCATGGCCCCGAGCGTGGAGCGCTGACCCTCTTCCTCCAGCGCTTTGTCATTTACTCAACATGGCGCCTCCGCTGTGGCCGTGTAAGCGTGTGAGCCAAAACGGCCCCTGAGGAGCCACACACTCCTCCCCTTCACTCCGAGTTTCAGACAGAGCGGGGAGGCTGGGACCTGCTGCCAGAGCTGCAGAGCAACCGAGATAAGTGACAGGGGGCTTCTGAGTATCTGAGTGTGTGTCTGTGTGTGTGTGTGTGAATGCATTTTTTGTTTTGTGTGGTGTAGGTTATGTTCATTTTTCTTATATGCGTTTGCAAAAGTATTCATACCCCTTGAACTTTTTTTTTTTTACATTTTTTTCACGTTACAACCACAAACTTAATAATTTTTTTATATTTAATTATTTATTTATTTTAAGTAGACCATCGAAAACTAGCAAATAATTGTGAAGTGGAACCAAAATGATACATGGTTTTCAAAAATGTAATTAAATAAAAATCTGACAAGTGTGATGTGCAAAAGTATTCAGCCCCCTTTACCCCTCTGATTTCCCTGGAAAAAAAAAACAAAAAAACTGTGTCTATTCGAGTCTAAAGATAACTGGGCCCTAGATTGCTGGGATTTGTGGGCTGTCTGGTTAGATATCTGTTTTAAAGTGTATCATTTATTCAGTTCGGCAATATTTGTCAGTACTTGTCTTCTTTTAGAAAGTGGGTCATCTTATAGCCTTTTATTTCTGACAAATTTTATCCAGTGTATGCGATTGGAGATCAGACATTCAGATATTTCTCTAATTTATTCAATTGTAAGAGTTGAAAAGACCATAATTATGAGTTAAGGAGTATAGCGTCTCTGTGCAAGGCTTCTCACAGGTCACACGAAGCTTGAATTTCCTAAATAGGAAAATATGGAGGTGCCACACTGCTTGCTGACACTGATTTCTGAGTCACTCATTTCACTCAGACTCGAACTTCATGTTTGTAGAATGTGTAAGACTAAGACATCTCGTGGAGGAAAGAAACAAAATACCTTTTAACATCACTAACTAGATACCCCTCTCAAGAGTAGCAACACATTTCAATCCATACAGTGAGTGTAGCTATTAGAACACCAGCATGGTTGGTTGAAAGTTAGTTAACATAGTTAACTAACACCACTACCCACACAAACCAGCAAAGAGTGTTGATCACATTTAACGCCAACCAAAAGTACCAAGCGTTTTTAGCACTTCATAACCAGTCCTTTATTATTGTGTTGATCACAGATACAGTAATATGATTGTAAGGGAACCCAAAACTTCCACAACATTATAAATGTGTTTTATTCAAAAAAGTAAAGAATATTTCAGAATAAGCCATAGGCAATTATGTATTAGCTACCACACCTTTGCCTGTCAACGATTGGTTGATCAAGCTGAAATGCCCCAAAAAAACACTTCTATATAAGATATTAAAAAATGATGGGTGGTCTCTGACTTTTGGACAGCGCTGCAGGTGTTTAACCATTATTTGTTTACTGAGTCTTTATGTGTGCATGTGTGCGACTCAAAATGTGTGTGTGTGTGTGTGTGTGTGTGTGTGTGCAGCTCTGTCAAGTGCTGTTAGTCTATGTGAGCAGAGACGTGGTGAGATGAGGACACTTGGAGGCAGACTGACACCTCATTGCCCTCGAGGGACAACCCAGAGACAGAGAGAGAGAATAAGAGAGAGAGAGAATAAGAGAGAGAGAGAGAGATGCAGTGAGAGTGATGGAGGGATGGAGGGATAGACGACAGATACATTCTCCATCTGACACCCTGTATCTCAATTCAGATATTATCCACTATATCTTCACTACACATAATAATACACTGCCTCCTCTTCATTTTCTGCTGCAGGCGTTTCTGTGACATGTTCATCATGACCACAGTATCGGGTGGAATTTAGTTTCCTGTCAATTTCTGTCAAATCTGATGTCAAAATGTAATCGGTATCAGTGAAATAATGAGAAATATTTAATAATTAGCATTTTTCTAATATTGTTTTTGAATCTGTAATGAATTGTACTTTTATAAAACATACACCAAACTAAATGTAAAAATATAATTCAATTTGCTGTGAGAAGGTAATACAACCTTTGGTACCACTTTATAAACTAAAGGGTTTATAAATGGTTTAAAATTAGCTTATTAATGGTTACTAATTAGGTTGTAAATGCCTTAAAAAACATTAATAATCAGTTATAACACATACGTACAAAGGGCAACAATATAGATGGCTGTGGGTTCACTATTCAGCAAACAACAGGTCTATGTACACTTCTATGTATGTATTAGTAACCATTAATAAATTAATTGGAAAATAATTTATAAACTCTTTACAAATGTACTCTTATTTTAAAGTGGTGCCCAACTTTTATACAGGCAGACATTGATTCATCTTATTTCATCTAATAAAACTTAGATAAATTAATGTATTGGATCATCTTCTAGCTATAGACGAAAGAGTTGATATAAGATAGGGCTCCATATGAATATCTGCCAATTTTATCCAAAGTATGCTATTGAAGATCAGCCGATACATTTCTAATGTAGCCAATTTTTTTTTTTTTAATATTAATTTTTATATTTTTCCAATTTTCTCTCAATATATTTCTTATTTAATTCTTCCACTACTCAGCTGTATATCCCCCATCACTAGTGATGCCACAACACAAGGAGGTTAAAGACTAGCATATGCCTCCTCCGACCCATGTGAAATGCAGCGAACCGGTTTCGATACATCAGCTCACAGATGCTTTGTGCTGATTGACATCACCCTAGAAGTGATGTGGGGAAAGAGCACCATCTACCCACTCAGAAAGAGCAAGGCCAATTGTGCTCTCTTAGGGCTCCGGTAGCTGATGGCAAACTGCATAACTGGGATTCGAACCAGCAAGAGAAGTGAGGTCAGGTAAATTTTCTGGCGTATTGCTATTTTGGCAATAAACAAAAAAAAAAACACAGATGTGCCACTGACTGATTAGCACCCTGACTACAGTCAGACGTTCATTGCTATCTTGGGATGCAGGTATGTCGCACGTCGACAGTAAACAGAATATTAAATAAAATGACATTGCTGTTCCTGTAAATGATCTGCTCATGCAGATTCACAGTGTGTACAAGCAGGTCAGCCTCCTCTACTGAGAAGTGCAGAAGTACTGCATTGTTAAAATACCAATCCACCAAAGTCAGAGCACACCTGGCTCTTGAGAGTAATATATAAAGACACACTGATAGGTTTATTTTACGTTACTCCCAAAACATTCCGATAATTAATAAACAAAATTAGTACATGCCTTTTGCACGCTTCGAGCTGCGCAAGGTGTACTTTTCTCGACGTTACGATAGCAAAGACACACTGGCACGCCCTTAATCATGCTGCATGGTGCACAGTCGACGCAGCGCCTAGAGATTGCTAAAAAATGGCCATATATTTTAATTTCAATGGAAAATATGCATTTAAAATACTGTTAATTACAGTTTAGGCTTTATCTGTGTCTGAGAAACCGACCCATAGGGTTTGACTAAGAGGTTTTTTTTTTTTGGAATTTAATGGAACCAACCAAGCAAATTGAAAAATAAAAGGAAATTAAAACAGTATTAAAGGTTTGCATGAAAGGTTTTGCTGGCTCCGATTTGACCCCCCAAAAAACTCAGTTTTTACAGTTTTTGGATGCCCTTGATCTTCCAAAGTTAAATGAAACAGAATAAGATGATTTGTGCAGAGCAGATGGT
The DNA here is from genome assembly GCF_023375975.1 of Astyanax mexicanus. Classification (NCBI taxonomy): domain Eukaryota; kingdom Metazoa; phylum Chordata; class Actinopteri; order Characiformes; family Acestrorhamphidae; genus Astyanax; species Astyanax mexicanus. The sequence goes on from NC_064428.1 coordinate 30,065,946, forward strand.
ACAGCGCCAGAGGTGTTGTTGCACTTTTGGGATACTTTGGATCCCCTGCTGCATGAAGTGATAAAATTTGCAGATGAGGTGGGCTCTTTCCATGACCACATGAATAATGTATCATGAATAATATCTTTGTAATATCTTTGTTGTCTACGAAAGGAACAAATCCTTCACTGTGTGCTAACTTTGGTCCGGGTTTATTATTCCATTCTTATATGAAATTGTACTTGGAGATTCTGGCCTGTACAGTCTAATCAGACTGGGTGCTATTTAGGGTTCGGCTTGCGGTGGACAGTATTCAACAGAATGTTGGTAGTGCCTGTTAAGAAGTAGGATTTTCAGATTGATGAAGGAATTAGATGGTCGTAAACTAAAGTGATATAGAGGACTGTGCAAAGGTTTTAGGCACCAAAGCAAATTACACTAATTGATTTATCTCAGCAATACGAAGGGTTTTACCTGAAAAAAGTACCACATATGAATTAAACAGATGCAAATAAACATACAGTACACACAGTAAAATGTATCAAGGAATTCTAATTTTTAAGTTCCAGATTTCTTTCAGAAATAACTCAATTAAACTCAATGATATGAGGAGAAATTTGATGTTTTAAAGAAACCCGTGCTGTAAAAGCTTTGCTTTTTGTAAAATTGCTGTTTGTATTTATTATAATGCTGGTGTTTTACTGAGCTAATAAACACTTACTTCACAGATAAGACACTTATTTTTACTGAAATTCCCACAGGTGCCTAAAACCTTTGCACAATACTGTTAAAACACTGTTATAAAGCATCATTCCTGTCTTATAAATAAAGAGTTTATAAGACAGATGCCTATTTATAAATGATACACTAGATACAGTTCTATGAACTTGTATTTTGAGTCCTAAAAACTAAAGGATGCTGCTTATAAGACACTATTGGTGAATACATCTAAATCCATTAGTAACAGGTGTTTAAAAACTCCAGCAGCACTGCTGTGTCAGATCCAATGATCCAATGATTTTGAGTGCCTCAAACTAAAGAGGTAACACATTTTTTTTTAATTTATAACACTTTTATTAAAGGTCTGTGTAGTTGTGGTCTCTAAAATGAATGAATGCAATGTGAGCTGTATTTTTTATTTATTTTTTAAAGTGCTCCGATGAATCGTGCTTTAGTCCCGTTGAGGAGTGGAGTGTGCGGTGGAATGATAGGATTTCGGCTCTTGCTCATGAATATTCATACATGCCATTCATATCGCTTATTATTGGCTAACAGCACTGCGACACCAGGAGGCAGAGAGATGGACAACAGTTAGAAACATTTTAAAATAAAGACATTTTTACACTATTAACAGTCTTTGTAATGACATATGTTACTTTACAACATGTGTAATAATGCCCTGCTAAGTGCAGTTCAGCCACTGACCTAGTCTTAGAGTCTCTGTGAAACTATGCCAAATTCACCGGAGATCCTATTTAAACCTATAGTTACTTACACAAAGAGGTGGGTAGTTCAGGTCTAGAAGGTAAAAATGCACTGCCCAAAGCCGCTCAGGCATTTGGAACAAAACCCAGGGGTGGATTTTTATTTTTTAATAGCTGGGCTCCACAAGATGCTGGACATCTATCGATTGTTAACAGGTGTTTAAAAAATCCAGCAGCATTTCTGTGTTGAATCCATATTTATAGTAATGATATTAAATGTGTGGGTACCACTTTAAAATAAGACTACCTTTATAAAGGGTTTATAAATGGTTCTCAATTAGTTTATTAATGGTTACTAATTAGGTTGTAAATGCCGTAAAAAATCATTAATAATCAGTTATTACACATACACAACACGTTGCTCTTTCTACGTATGTTATAACTGATTATTAATGATTTTTAAGGCATTTACAACCTAATTAGTAACCATTAATAAACTAATTGTAAACCATTTATAAACCCTTTATAAAGGTAGTCTTATTTTAAAGTGGTACCCGTGTGTGTTGTGTCAATACAGTCTTAGTCATAAATGCATAATTCAATGCTTATAAATGTGTTATAAAACCCTTATGTATGTTTAATACACACTTTGCACATTTTTGAGTTGCATCAACTAGACATCCCTCGTTTTTTCGTCAGTTTTGTCAGTGCCCACTAAAAATAGCAGTGACAGAAGTGAGTAGGAATAATTGTGGATGGAAGTGGAGCAGTTTAGTTTAGAGCATAGCTTCATTCAGGCGATTCAGGTTCTGTATAGGATGTATTGTATGTAATCCCTCAGCCGTGGTCACTACAAATGGCTCGCATTCACTCCTTTTCTCCATTTTTTCCGTGGAGCTCGCCAGGGGTCACCTTTATCTCCAGCGTTATTCATTCTATTCAGTCCATTGAATGTTCAGCTCAGCATGTGGCAGAACTAAATTATATCTCCCATTCAAATTAAAGGTTGTCCTCACACCACGTCGCTCTGTGCGGTTGATATCATTCTATATCTCTCTTATACCTGTTGGAAGGATTCGAAAAATGTACGTCTTTCCCAGGATATAAAATTAATTGTCTGAAACTGATGCACTGATGTGGCTTAGTAATGGAAGTAACACTGATATACAGTCATATATATATATATATATATATACATTCGGCTCTGGAAAAAAATTAAGAGACCACATCAGTTTTGCTATTTATAGGTTTATGTTTGAGTAAAATTATAATTTTTGTTTTATTCTATAAACTACAGACAACATTTCATCATTAAGAGCATTTTTTGCAGAAAAAGAGAAATGCCTGAAATAACAAAAACAATGCAGATCTTTTAAACCTTAAATAATGCAAAGGGGAAAAAAACAAGTTCATATACATAAAGTTTTAAGAGTTCAAAAATCAATATTTGGTGGAATAACCCTGTTTTTTATTTGTAGTTTTTTTTTATGCATCTTGGCGTGTTCTCCTCCACCAGTCTTACACACTGCTTTTGGATAACTTTATGCTTTACACTCCTGGTGCAAAAATTCAAGCAGTTCAGTTTGGTTTGATGGCTTGTGATCATCCATCTTCCTCTTGATTATATTCCAGAGGTTTTCAATTTGTTAAAAGCAAAGAAACTCATCATTTTTAAGTGGTCTCTTATTTTTCTAATACCACTTGTTGATCTGTAGTTCTAAATGTACCAACTGTAGTCCTTCTAGTCTTTCTGGTAGATTCTCTGCATACATTATTATTATCCTCCTTTCACCCTGTTCTACAATGGTCAGGAACACCACAGAACAGCTATTTGCTTGGATGGTAGGTCTCAGCATTCTCAGCTGTTCATAGATCAGATACTGCAGCAGTGCTGCTGGAGTTCTTAAACACTGTGTTTTAAACACTCACCCTCCTCCACTCTATTACACACTCCTACCTACAGCTGCTCCACCTTGTTGATAAAGTAAAGTCAGAGACGGAAGCTCTAAATCTGTTGCTGCACAGTTTGTGTTGGTCATCCTTTAGTTCTTTATTAGTTAAGAACATCGGGATGTTGTTTATAGACTATTCTAATGTCCGGCAGTGACACTGAGGTGTTTAAAAACTCCAGCAGCACTGCTGTGTCTGATCTACTTGTACAACACTCAATCACTGCAGTGCTGAGACTGACCAACCACCCGAAAAATAGTTGCTCTGCATGTTGAATACACGTACACTATATGTCCACATTTTTGTGGACACAATACTTCTGTCCATATCTCTTTTTTTTTAGAGCATTTCCGCCTGTTGTTTCAGCTCTTAAATTGCCTGTTTTTGCTCAAGCAAACCCTCAAGCATGAAAAGTGCTCCGTTCCATCTGTTTAGCACACATTGCCGCAGTCGTTTAACAGCATTTTCAGCTCAGTCACGCCTCAAAATACTAGAGTCACACATTTCACAGCAGGCCTTTTTTTTCTCCTGCTCATCTCAAGCATGAAATACACCCACAAAGCCAACATGTAGCTTGTATCAAAACTGTTTTGTAGGGCGAGCAGACGTCCTCTTTTTTCCTGGACATGCCCTCTTTTAGGGATCTAGTGTTTGTGATAGTAAATGTGTCCACCTGCGAATTCTGAATTGTGCAGAATGCCTGGGAATTTGCTCAGTTTAGAGTGTTTGCAAAGGTTTTGTCTTGCTTATATTTGGTGTATCAGTCTTTAAAGCTTTAAACACTTTAGGCAAGTTTCCCAGAGAGGGATTAAGCCTTGCAATGGGCTGTTTTTACGTTTTTTGTGGAGAATATCTTGTAGTCAGTGACATTTAGGAGGATCCTGGAGGAGCTGCACTACCCATGCAACCTGAGGTCACCTCATACTACCTTACTACTATAAATGTAAAGAAGAATCGGACAGAAACAGCATGCTTAAGACACAGCAGCAGTGTAATTTAGAAGGAAAAAAATAATAAATCCAGGACATTTAGGAGGATCCTGGATGAGCTTGAATACGTTTGAAACCTCCTCAAGGAGCTACAGGTACCATCTTGTGCTACCAGGGAATCCTGAATTGTGCAAAATGCCTGGGAATTTGCTCAGTTTTTAGTGTTTCCTGGATGAGCTTGACTAACTTCGCAACCTCCTGAAAGGGCTGCAGGTACCAACTCATGCTACAAGTAGTGACAAGGACAATAGTAAAATGCCAAAATAGAGAATCAGTCCAGGACATTTTGGAGTATTCTGACAAGCTTGACTACTTTTGCAACCCTTTTAAAAGGGCTACAGGTACCACCTCATGCTACCAGTAGTGACAAGGTCAGTAGTAAAGCACAAAAGTAGAGAAGAATCAGTGCAGGACATTCAGGAGGATACTGGACGAGCTACACTACCTTTGCAACCTCCTGAAAAGGCTACAGGTACTACCTCATGTTACCAGTAGTGAACAGGGCAATAGTAAAGTTCCAAAGTAGAAAAGAGGTTCCTTGGCGTGCTTGACTACCTATATAACCTTCTGAAAGGGTTACAGGTACCACCTCATGCTACCAGTAGTGAGAAGGACAATAGTAAAGCGCAAAAGCAGAGATGAATCAGTCCAGGACAGTGAGAAGGATCGTGGTCAAGCTTGATAACCTTTGCAACCACTTGAAAGGGCTACAGCCACCACCTCATGCTACCAGTGGTGACAAGGACAATGGAAATTGCAAAACTAGAGAAGAATCAGTCCAGGATTTTCAGGAGGATCCTGGATGAGCTTGACTACCTTTGCAACATCCTATAAGGGCTACTGGACCACCTCATGCTACCAGTAGTGTCAAGGACAATAGTAAAGCACAAAAGTAGAGACGAATCAGTCCAGGACATTCAGGGGGATCCTGGACGAGCTTGTCTATCTATTCAACCTTCTGAAAGTGCCACGGGTTTCACCTCATGCTACCAGTAATGCCAAGGACAATAGCAAAGTGCAAAATCAGAAAAGAATCAGTCCAGGACATTGAGGAGGATCCTGGAGGAGCTACACTACCTTTGCAACCTCCTGAAAGGGCTAAAGGTACCAGCCAATGCTACCAGTAATGCCAAGGACAATAGCAAAGTGCAAAATCAGAGAAGAATCAGTACAGGACATTCAGGAGGATACTGGACAAGCTTGACTACATATGCAACCTTCTAAAAAAGGGCTACAGGTATCACCTTATCGTACCAGTAGTGTCACAGACAATAGTAAACTGCAGAAGTCGAGAAGAATCAGTCCAGGACATTCAGAAGGATCCTGGACGAGCTACACTACCATTGCAACCTCCTGAAAGGGCTACAGGTACCACCTCATGCTACCTGTAGTGACAAGGACAATTGCAAATGCCAAAGTAGAGAAAAATCAGACTAGGACTTTCAGTAGGATCTTGGACAAGCTTGACTAAGTATGCAACCTCCTGAAAGGGCTACAGGTACCACCTCATGCTACCTGTAGTGACAAGGACAATTGCAAATGCCAAAGTAGAGAAAAATCAGACTAGGACATTCAGTAGGATCTTGGACAAGCTTGACTAAGTATGCAACCTCCTGAAAGGGCTACAGGTATCACATCATGCTACCAATAGTGACAAGGAGAATAATAAAGCTCAAAAACAGAGAGGAATGGGTCAGGAACAGCAGGTTAAAGACAGCAGCAGCAGGACAGCTGTGTTAATGTTCAGGGACAGACAGACAGACAGACAGACAGACAGGCAGGGCTGTGTGCCGGGTTGGTGGAGGATTCCTCCAGCGCTTTGTTGTGCTGCTGTAGACGGTGTAATGCGCAGGGAAGCCGTGCCGCTGCCGCTGTGCCAGTGAGTGGCAGGTTGCAGGTTGCTGCTGATTGCAGACATATTGTGTGTGTTATGGAATGCTAATGCTCAGCTGGCCTTTCTCAGTGAACGGAGGCAGCGAGGTAAAAATAGCATTTGCCATCCCATCTGCTCCCTCTTTCTCTATCTCTCCCTCAAGCATTCTCTCTCTCTCTCTCTCTCTCTCTCTCTTTCTTTCCCCCACTCTCTCTACCTCACACCTCTATCTCTCTCTCTCTCTCTCACACTTTCTCACTTTCCCTTTCCTGTCTGTCTCGGTCCCTTCCCCTCTTCCTCTAACTCTTTCCTCTTTTTTCTGTCTTATCTTTCTCTCTCTCTTTCTCTCTCTCACACACACACATAGACAGTCTTCCTGTCTCCTCCCTTTCTCGCATGTGTTTTTTCCTCATTCTGCCTCCTATCTCTTTTTTCTAGTGCATTCTCTCTCACACACCTTTCTCTTTTTGTCTTGGTGAATCTCCTTTTTTATGCTCAGTCATTTCTTTCTCTTTCTTTTTCTTCCCTTTCTCATATTCTCTATCTCTCCTTTCTTTAGTGCGATCTCTGTCTTGTACACTTTCTTTTTTCTCTATTGCTCTCTCTCTCTCTCTGTTTTGTCAGTATTGGTGAATCCCCTCTTTTACTTTCATTAACCTCATCTGATCTCTCTCTTTTTCTCCCTTTCTCGCTCTCTTTTTCTCTATGCCTCATTCTCTCTCTTTCTTTTCACACTCTACCTCTCTCTGTCTCTCTCTTTCTCTCTCTCATGCATGCTCTCTTTCTTTGCCCACTCTCTCTACCTGTTTCTGTCTCTCATCTTTCTCTTTCTCATGCATTCTCTCGCTTTCTTTGCCTACTCTCTTTACCTCTTCTTATCTCTGTCTCTCTTTCTCTCCCTCATGTATTCACTCTCTTTCTTTCTCTCTCCCTCATGCAGTCTCTCTCTTTCTTTTCGCACTCTCTACCCCACATCTCTCTCTTTGTCTCTCTTTCTCACTTTCTTTCTCTTTTCCCCTTTGTGTGCATGTGTGCATGTGTCAGTATGCATTATACATGCGTGTATGAGTGTTTACATTCCGTACATCACGGTGAAGACTCATCAGAGATAGAAGGCGCTTGTCTGAATGAATCCGTCAGAAAGGAAGAAAAGCAGGGCGAGCGAGCGCCTGCTGAAATCTCTAATGAAGATTTGTTTGCAAGTCCACTAATATTGTTTGCAAAATTACACATTAATCTGTAATTATAGAGTTAATGAGGCCTGATCGGCTCTGTCAGAACTGCTAATGACTCTGTCTTTGTGATTCCAGTCTGTCGAAATCCGATAAGTCAAGTGTTCTTCGCCTGTTCGGTTTACGTTATCAATTACCGAGCTATTATCACCAAGACTCGCTCAAACTTCACATCATTATTTTAGTCACATGACATCATTTTAGATACGACTACAGAAGAGACGTGAGGAGATTTTGATTTTAAAGGATCATATTCTGGATTTTTTTTTTTAGAGAGAGATTTTAAGTGATAGTCCAACACAAAATGATACAAGTTTTAATCAAATAGAACTCTAAAATGTGTGACATGTAAAAATACTTAGCTCCCCCACATCAATAGTTAGTAGAGCCACCTGAAATTACAGCTTCACGTTTGGAGTATGTCTCTACCAGCTTTGCACATCTAGAGATTGAGATTTTTGCCCATTCTTCTTTACAAAATAGCTAGAACCTCAATAGGTTTCAGGTCAGGACTTTGACTGGGACATTACAACACATTAATGTGTATTGTACCTTTGATTTAAACCATTACACTGTAGCAAATTAACTAAGCATTGATGCAAATTATTCCACTGTAGCTCTGGCTGTATGTTTAGGGTCATTGTCTTGCTGGAAGGTTCCCAGTATTAAATTTTTGCAGCCTCCAACAGGTTTTCTTCCTGGAATATATCCGTCTTCCCATCAACTCTGACCAGCTTCCCTTCTGTCCCTGCTGAAGAAAAGCATCCGTAGAGCATGATGCAGCCACCACCATGTTTCACAGTGGGAATGGTGTTTTTTTTTTAGGGTGATAAGCAGTGTTACTTTTCCACCACTCATAGTGTTTAGAACAGGTGTTTATATTTATACTGAGACTAAATTACACACAGTTAGACTTCATAAGGCAATTGATTGCACTGGATTTTATTTTTATTAAGTCGCTAAGTCACAATACGTAACAAAGTGACAATAGGTTGCATATATTGAGCCACAGCTGTAAACAGTTAGAAATCTGGGGATGATGAACAAAAGACTGAGTGCTTATTGGATAGGTCTGGGTTTCCGTGATCAACGCATGCATTCTGGATGTGCTCAAGTAGTGACTCAAGTAGTGACTTGTTTAAGAGCATCAGTTGTAAAGTAGTAAAGAGGTAGAGTTACAGGTATACAGTGAATAGCTCTACACTGTAAAAAGTGTAGCCCTGCTCAAATTAAAAAAAATGATGTCCATTTGTTGCATCTAAACTATTTGACTTCACTCAATCTAAATAAAGTCAATTGTTACAACCTGATTATTTTATTTTGACATAAAACATATTACTTCACTCGACCCAATATTAATTATTCACCTTGACCCAAGTTAAATTCTTTACATTTCAGTTTCGGAACCAAACTAATACATTTAAATTGAACCGAACTTAAAAAAAAAAAAACATGGCAGCATATTCAGAAGTTCCAGAAGTTACTGTGGTGTGGAAGAGGACGGATTACCAGCGAGATTCGTTTCAGTGCTCTCTTGCTCTTTTTATTTTGCTCTGAGGAGGACACTAAGAGCTGGATTTACGTGGGATTCCACTTTTGAAAGTAAAACTAACTACAGCTCCAACGCAGCTAACCCCACTCCCACACACAGAAAACACACAAAGGGTGAGGCACTTACACAAAACAACCACATAACTGATAACTACATGAATAATACTAGAACAGTGATAATAAAACATGACATGAAACTCTGGGATAAACAGTAACATAAACACGCAGAAAAACACCCACTTCCCCCAACAGGGTGAGCTCCCATAATTCCTTCCGCCCCCCCTCCAGTCCCGACGCCACAATACCATAAGCATGCGTTGCTATCTCGCGAGCGCGTTCAGGCACTTTCTCCCTCTCTCATTCTCTCTCTCGCGAGCGCGTTCAGGCACTTTCTCCCTCTCTCCCTCAGTGCTCTGAAGCACTTCTCTACAACTTCTCCCGTGCTCCACAGTGCGCATGCGCAATTCATGTTTGATTCAAATTAAAAATATTACATCCTTATCTCTTTTCTTCGAGTATGATTTCAGTGGAACCAAAACATTTGGTTTGTTTCCTTCAGAATTGTAATTAATTTAGTCTGAATCAAAATTGACACATCAAAATTCAAAAAGGTTGAGTTTCACAATAAAGTCAATAATTGTACTATGTGTTCAATCATATTTATTAGCGTGAATGAACAGCTCCATGCTTCACTTTTTACAGTGTATGTGAGTAATGTTCTAATCCACATTATGAGAAGCAAGAACTACTCAACTAAGTAAAGAAAGATAGAAATTTGAAAGTATCCTTGAGTGCAATTGCAAAAAGACCATCATGAATTTTATGATTAAACTGGTACTCATCAGAACCGCCCCAGAAAAGGAAGAGCATGAGTTCCCTCTGTTGCACAGGATGAGTTCATTAGAGTTACCAGCCTTAGAAACCACAGGTAAGAGCACCTAAATCAGGGGTGTCCAAGCTATGGCCCGCGGGCCATTTGCGGCCCGTTTCCTTTTTTGGAGCGGCCCGCGAGGTATTTTAGAAATAGAATGAGAGTTGGCCCACTGTTAAGCAGGTTTTTATAATGTGAGATTCAAAGTTTGAACGCTAGGTGTCAGAAACGGGTCAAAGAGTCTAAAAGCGGAGAGGGTGTGCATTTCTAGCGCAGAAAAACGGACCAAAGAGTCTAAAAGCGGAGAGAGTGCGCATTTCTAGCGCAGAAAAACGGACCAAAGAGTCTAAAAGCGGAGAGGGTGTGCATTTCTAGCGCAGAAAAACGGACCAAAGAGTCTAAAAGCGGAGAGGGTGCACATTTCTAGCGCAGAAAAAACGTGCCAAAGAGTCTAAAAGTGGAGAGAGTGCGCATTTCTAGCGCAGAAAAACGGGGCAAAGAGTCTAAAAGCGGAGAGAGTGCGCATTTCTAGCGCAGAAAAACGGGGCAAAGAGTCTAAAAGCGGAGAGAGTGCGCATTTCTAGTGCAGAAAAACAGGTCAAAGAGTCTAAAAGTTGCCGTAATTAAGGAGTTTAATATTAAGAGACATCATGAAATTAAACATCAATTTGAAAAATCTTAGTTTATACAACACTGTCAAAGATAAAGATAGTAAGTGCAGTAAAATGGTGTGTAAATGAAATAATCAGGAAAATGTATTATTTAAAGTGGCATATTTCATTATTTGTTTTATTACAGAGTGTGTCCCGTGACTTCAAATATATTTCTCCTTCTGGCCCCCAACAAAAAAGTTTGGACACCCCTGACCTAAATGCTTCTTCACAGAATATGGTTTTGATTTGTTTACACTTTTAAGTTACTATATGATTCATTATGTGTTCCTTCCTAGTCTAAATGACTTCACTATTCATTTAAAATGTAGGAAAAAGCTAAAACCTCTATCATGTTTTGCCATTGGGTGGCGGCTAGCTCTCAATTCAATTTTTAGCGACGTTAGCAGTTTCGTTAGCTACTCCCACTCCTCTAATTGGTCAATAAGAGTCTTTGAGTACTGCGTGTGACCTACAGCACTGAGCTGAAGCGTGTGTCTCCTGTGATTCTATTAGAACAATATCTGTTCATACCTAAAGGCCTGGAGACGATTACCTTCGCCGTGTAACGTTTATAGATTGTTTACTTCCGTGCTGCCTCGCCCCCACCTCGCCTCCTTTAAAGCTGCATTATAATTCATTAACGACAGCTCTGCGCTCGCAGTTCACAGCAGATCAGACTAAGCACTGCACTTCCTCAGGGCTTCAGCACAATAAATAGCTGCGCAGAACTAAAGTGGGCTTTTAGAAAAAAAAAGAAAAATGGAAAGAAAGTGGAAGGTGGAAGCTGGATGTTCTCGTCGTGTAGCAGCTCGTAGCGCAGGTTAGCGGGAGGGAGGGATGGAGGGAGGTGCGAATCTGTTACTGTTATTTTTTACTGTTTCTTTATTTTGCGTCCTCGTCTCTCTTTCTTTTTTATTTTTTTTTTACACCGCTCTGGCAGCAGGTAGCACTCAGAGAGAAAAATTATAGATTATACAAATAGATCCCACGAGGCCGAGCGTTGGCACATAATGGCCCATATAGATACAGTAATTAAGATTCGGCGGGGCGGCCCAGAGAGGGATGCGTCTGCTTTTCTTTTTTTCTTTTTTTTTCAGCAGAAAGACAAATTTATTATATCAAGGAACACAATTAGTCTCGGAAATAACTTATCCGCTTTCTTATTCCCCTCTGTCTAACTATCTCTCTCTCACTCTCTTTATTTCGCTTGCTCGCTCGCTCGCTCACTCACCCTCTCTCTCTCTTTTTTTTTTCTCTCGCTCATGCCTCTTCTTTTCTCCTGTTGTTTTGTTTTTATCGGCAGAAAGCTGAATCAAATCAATTTTTGATTCCTGCTCTCTGTTTATGAAGAAGTATTGAGCACATGTGAGGATCTGTGATGGTTGAATTGTATTAACACACAGTTGTTATCTCTATATGGAACACAGGTTAATTCTTTACGTAACTCCACACATCCTAGAAACTAGGGCTGCATCGATTGGTCAAAATAATCGAAAATGTTGATTATTAAAATTTGTCCACTGCAAATTTCATTGTCGACTAATCGTTAATTTGTAGCAGTACCACATTACACAAAGTGCTGGGGACAGAAGTGCAATGGGAGATGGGTAAATGGCTCAATTACACAGTTTACACTTAATTTCGTCTGTCTCCAATAGTGCCCAAACACAACAGCTTACAGATTTACTCACGAAATATCAGTACTCTCCACATTTAAACAACTATAACTAAAACTACAATCTAGACATTTAAATGCCTTTATACATCTCATGTTCAGCTCTTTATATTGTTTTTAAAGATGGATGACATGGCAGAAATAATTGTTGACTAAACGACTAATTGAAAAAATTATCATCAGACAACATTCACTACCTGTTCGTACAAACATTCGTACAATTGCAACCTGATTAGCTTGGCAGCAAAGCTGGGGAGTTTGAGGTGATGCTGAGGTTTAAGTTGAGTCCACGTCCACTAGGGCTGCAACGATTAGTCAATATAATCGACAATGTCAATTATAAAAATTTGTCGACTCCAAATGTTCACTGTCGACTATTCGCTAATTAGTAGCACTACACAAAGTACTGGTGACAGAAAACAAGGAGTAAAAGGGTAAAGGGTAAGGGACTCACTCGCACAGTTTCACTTTTCACTTTTAAAGGGCAATGTTCTGGACATTTGAACTGCATTTAAATTCTACGTTCAGATGTTGACAAATCGACTAATTGAAAAAATTATGGTCAGATTAGTCGACTATCAAAATAATCATTAGTTGCAGCCCTAACGTTCACACATTTCTGAATAAGAAAAATGTAATAATAAATGATATTTTCGTCCACATAAAAAGACAAACATGCTTTTATGAGATTGCTAGTCCTATAAAGGGTGATTTGACCTTATAAAAAGAGACATAAACACACCCAAAGAAGGGAACAGTTCCAAATTGCACACTTAACACCCTAACACTCCTAATATTTAATTAAACTGCCTTTAGCTTTGATTGCAGCACACATTCACTGCGGCATTGTTTTAATAATCTTCTACAATGTCACAAGATTTATTTCAATCCAGTGTTGCAATAATTTTTCACCAAGATCTTGCAGCAGCATTGATGATGGTAGAGTCTGACCAACCGCTGCACAAAGCAGCTCTTCTCCATCCAGCACATCCCAAAGATTCTCAATGAGGTTAAGATCTGGACTCTGTGGTGAACTCTCTCAATCCATGTGTGAAAATGATGACCTCGTGCTCTCTGAACTCTGCACTCTTTCACAATTCCAGACCCATTCTCGTGTCGTCAGGGAAGAAAAAATAAATCCATTGATGGAATAACCTGGTCTATATTCAGTATATTCAGGTAGTCAGCTGACCTCATTCTTTCAGCACATACTGTTGCTGAACCTAAATCGTTTCCTTAATTAAATCGTTAAATCTAGGCGGAGACTTTAGCAAATGGGAGGCCTGTAGGTCATAGGTAAACCACATATACATGTTTACTTGTCAGTATGTCAGCATGTTTGTAACCAAGCTGAGATGTAGAACTTAGCATGAGTTATTGGTATTCAGCAATCGCTATCTAAGCTCTAGTTTTAGAGCGAGACACAACCCGAGCTCCCCAGCTCTCTCTGAAATAAATCTCCTGCACTGGTTATATAAAAACAGCAGAGCTGAGGGGATGCCAGGCTGCGTGGGATACAGGCGGTGTCTTCTCAACAGGCTACGATGTAACCTAATCACATGTCATGAAGTAGATCAAGATCAAAAACAGTCACTTGCAAGTTTATTCTGAGAGTGTAAATTGGTTTGCCATTCATTGGCTTGAGATTTGTTTGCACAGCAGGAGAGCTGAGATTCAGGCCAAAACTGTGTGAGCTGGCAACCGCAAAACTCACAACTCGGCTCCGCTACGATTCGCTGTTGATGTTGACACTGACAACTTAAAAAAAAGAAAAAACGATGGAAAACTACACTGCATTTAATGCTACCTAGTGTATCATATCATGATCATATTAATGTAAGGAAGCTATTTCACTTCGTGTAATTTATGTCCATTGTAAATGTGGACACATTTGTGTTTTCGTACCACCTACAGTGTAAGTTGAATTTACTTCTACATCATTTGTGGAAATAGGTTGCCTTTTTTTTTGAGTAATGTTTACCAAAAAACTGAATTGGTTAAACCCTTTAAGTTACTATAAAGTCCAAATTGTAATGGTTTGTAGTCCAAAATGTTATGGTTGGAACCTTGGTTCAATTCCCAGCTGGGCGACAGGGTCTTTCTGTGTGCTGTATTTAAGCAACAGAACATGATAGGTTTCAATGGCAAAACAGAACAACTTTCAATCATGTTTTTTTTTTCTAATATACTAATATAATTTTTTTTTAAAACTTTATTCAGCTCTATTCTAAAAGGTGTGGTTATTGTGAAAGGGCTGGGTTACACCTAGCCGGGGTGGGACCAATGACTGTATGGGTGGGACCATAGACTGTGTGAGCTCTGTGGAGGCAGCCCTCAGGGGCGGGGTTATTTAAATGAGTAGGTTGCTATCCACAGTCTTTCACCCAACTTAAATTAGTTGAGTAAAGGGTTAATTTGAGTTAAAAAGGGGGTTTTAGGGGTGTGGACCATTTTAACTAGTCCATACAACATGAAACGTAAAGGGATTCTTAAATTACGCCCAAACCTGAAAAAAAAAAAAAAACGCAACATTGGAGGTTTTCTACAATTTTGTTCCATATAAAAATGTAAAAGTGTAAAATTTATCAGTGCAGATGCTCCGCTCACTGCATTGTTCACAGTGTTGGCTGTTGGCGGTACAGTAAACACTCTCCAGCGTTGGCCTGAAGAGCTGGCGATGACTCACTAATTTCCTGTGTCTTGTTAATTACCCTTTGCCTATTAAAGGGTGAATTAGTATTGATTGCCGTGGCCCTGCACTCCGCCTGTTTAAGCAACGAGTGTTGTGTTATTATGCCTCATTGCGTTTCCCGAAATGCTCGTATAGTGGAAACAAGGCCCTGCTGGCTCGTATAAGGACCCTCTGACCCCGTGTGTAAACACACACACACACACACACACACAGAGAAAGAAAGAATTAATACTGTAGCACTGGTACTGTAGCGAGTGAACAAGTGAACCATTCTGAACACATATCTTACCATGAACATGAGAGTGTGTGATAATGCAATGGTATCTCAGGCTATAGATCAACATGGTAGTCAAGTGACACTGTAGAATAGCACTGTGATGATTAGTGTGTTAATAGAGTGTGTGTTGTGCTGGTATGAGTGGATCAGACACTGCAGCAGTGATGCTGGAATTCCTAAACACCTAATCCACCATCTAGAAATATGTGGACAGCATCTTGTGGGAAGGTACCTGTGGGCAACTCCCTGTGGGCAGCATCCTATGGGCAGCTACCTGTGGGCATTGTCCTGTGGACAGCTTCCTGTGTACTGTGGGCAGCTTCCTGTTGACAGCTTCCTGTGTCCTGTGGGCAGCTTCTTGTGTACTGTAGACAGCTTCCTGTGGACAGCTTCCTGTGTACTGTGGACAGCTTCCTGTGTTCTGTGGGCAGCTTCCTGTGGACAGCTTCCTGTGTACTATGGGCAGCTTCCTGTTGACAGCTTCCCGTGTCCTGTGGGCAACATTCTGTGGATAGCAACTGATTGAAATTCTTTGTTCTCATAAGTTCTCGAGTTTGAACCCAGTCTGGAACCTTCAGCAAAAGGAGCCAATCAGTTTCCTGGTTGTGCTGTGGGCAGCTTTCTGTGGGCAGCTTCCTGTTGACAGCTTCCTGTTTCCTGTGGCCAGTGTCCTGTGGACAGCATTCTGTTGGTAGCAACTGATTAAAACTCTTAGTTCTCATAAGTTCTCGAGTTTGAACCCAGTGCCTTTTTGTTTATGGATTAAGTCCGGAACCTTCAGCAAAAAGAGCCAATCAGCTTCCTGGTTGTGCTATGCTGAGTGGAAGTGGGTTGGCTTGCAAGTGACCTTTGATGTGGAGATCTGTGCAAGCGAAGTTGCCATAATGAACAGAAAATTAACATTGTTTTGTGCTTAATTCTGCAAAAGGGTCAAAACTGTTCATGAGATTTTTGTCAATTTTTATAACGGATTCATAACGGATTTATAACGGATTTGTCACAGATCTTAAATCGTCGCTCTCTAATTAAAAACAAGTATCTCCAAAACAGCAACTTTACAGAAGACAGAAAAAACCTTTTGAATTTCCAATGGAAGTCAATGTAAAAAGAGTTTATTTCAGGTCATTTTTAAGTATTTCTATTTGTCTGTTCATCAAGACATTTTGCCACATTATAAGGGACAGTTTCTCCATTCAGGTTATGTAGTAAACTAAAAAAAATGGAGATATTTGTTTTTCATTAGACAGCAAAGATATGCTATTTCAAAAATGAAATATCTGTGGATATTGTCACTGTTTTAATAAAGCAAAAAAAGTAACTCATGTCCATGCATCACACTACCCTTTCAGCATGCACAGGGTTAAATATTATCCGTGCAAAAGCGCATTTAAAGCTTTAATGCATTTATTGCTGCATTATTCTCTACTTGGCAGCTGTAGACAGTTTCTTTACATCCGTCTTTTTTTTTTTTTACACCTCTCACCTGAAGTTATTATGCAGAAGAGGAACACAGGTGTGTTCAATTAGTTTGTCACCTAAATCCCAGAGGACTGCAGCGTTTCAAGAGGGCGACTGCCTTGCATCTTACAGCGTGTTGTTGTTATTATGAAACTGCTATATTTATTTATTTATTTATTTATTTATTTATTTATTTATTTATTTATTTTGCAACTTGCAATCTGCATTTTTGTATTTTTTTTTTACCCTTGAATTAATTCGCTGATGAAAGCAATACGCCGTTAAAATTAACTCTATCGCGCAAAGCAGAATGAACGGAGCCATCGGAAACTAATTGCGAGTAACTGACTAATCAGGTTTACGCGTCATTTGTTACGCTGTGATAATGGTATTTTTTTGTCAGTTATCTCAATAATGGTTTCAGTTCGTATCCATCACTACATGCAGTCCTTTACACCACCTTTACACACGGCCAAGCAATCGATATATACATATCTGAGGTATGTGGATGTACTGGATGCTAACGTACTGCTTATTGCTATTGACTGTGCATTAGCCACATTGCCAAGTCATCGTTCTCTCGGGTTCCTAAGTATTTAACCGCCTTTCTTCATTTTCCTCGGCATAAAATGCAAATGCTGCCCGTTTCCCAGACTGGAGTCTGGCTAGTTGAAGCATTGACTGGATGTTTTCCTCTCTGTGTATCTGGCACAGGCTTATTGAGGTCGATCAAAAATGCTAATGCGGCTAACAAAGAGTGAAAGAATCCAGTTAGCATTATGCAAATGACATCACGCATTTCAGTCCTGCTACTTTTCCACTTTTTTTCCCTGCACTGTTAGCAGCGTAGGCATTTCTGCTCAAAGTGTTCATTTATGTAAGTCAGGAGTGGGAAACTCAAGCACACTTTGGCTGAAATTCTAATGCAGGGCTGAATGGCTTTTCTCCACATGAACACAGTTCTGTCGCACCTTAGCCGGTGTATGTCTAGTGTCTTTCCCTTTTTTGGGTCCTTCCTGCTCCTGCCCTCTGTTTTCCTGTCTTGTGTCCCTAGCCATGTGCTTTTTTTGGGCACATGGCATTAAGCATAACTTCCACAGGTGTCCCTTATGTTTGCCTGAGTATATATACCCCATGTGCTCCCTTTGTTCCCTGTCGTGCTTTTTGTTTGACCTCATCCTGTTACTCTGTCTGGATCTTGTTTATCTGTGTTTTGTTTAGCCTCAGACCTGCTGTGTATTTTTATGTCTTCAGTGTTCCAGGTTTGCTTTATGTAGTTTGTTTCTTTGTTTATTTTTGCTTGTTTGTTTCAGTATTTTAGTTTATCCTCTGTTTCATAGTGTTTTGTTTTAGTTACCATTTCTTTATATTACTCCAAAGTGTTTTGTTCTTTGTTAGTTACTAAATGGAAAATAAAGAAGACTTGGAGATTGGGTAATTGTGGAGATCTGCACAAGCGTAGTAGCAATTACCAACCGAAAATCAACATTTTTTCTGCTTTTTTCAGCCAAACACTACAAACCTTTCCTGAGATTTTGACAGAATTATCTATACTTTACAATACAATACGTTGTTGAAATGCATTGTGCCCAACTAACCCCAGCTGACCCAGAATCAGCTCTCCTGTTCTGAGCTCCTTTACAAAAGCATGTTTCCAGACGTGTGGCCTACTCTGTAGCGCTCCAGCTCTGCACCTGCGCTAATACATCATCACACAGCTCGCTAACCATCAATAACAGCTAGCCGGGGCCAGTTGGTCTCCTCAGCTTTCATTTGTTAGTAGCCACATTAGCATTCGTTGGTGACAGACATCCTCATTTACAGAAAAGCATCTTTCTTTATAACAGCTTCTGGAGCTTCTGGAAGAGAGGAGATTCATCTTATATCAGGGGTGGGGAAGTGACTGCCTGCTCTAAAACATTGACTAAACTTTTAATAGTAGCAGTTAGCGGCTAAGGGTTGCTTTTCTACTGGAGCGGCTTCTTCTTTTTTATTAATTTGCTGTGCTGCTAAATCAAGACCAATTTTTTTCTACCAATTTATTTAGGCCAATTGTTCCAACTCATTCAGCTGCTAGTCAGCTATATATCTATATAACATTCCCAAGTAGCATCACAGCTCATTCGGAGGAAAGCACAGTGACTCAGTTCTGATACACCAGCTCACAGATGCTTGTGCTGATCGACATCACCCTTTAGAGTGATGAGGGGAAACAGCATCATCTACCCACCCAGAGGGAGCAACACCAACTATGCTTTCTCAGAACTCTGATGGCTGATGGCAAGCTGCATGACCAGGTTTCGAACCCAGCAATCTCTTGATCATATTGTCAGTGCCTTAAACCTCTGGACCACTCGGCTCCCCACCTTTCGAACAAGATTCTTTAGGATTATTTAAGGTTCTTACACTTTTTTAATTAAATATTGTCACTTTTTTACTGAATGAAACAAATAAATAGACAAAGTATTTAGCGTTTGTGTATTGCATTTTTTTGTCATTTCCTTCCAGACACCAACAGAACACAGTCATACATTTATTAAACAGTGCAATTTTATGATAAGAGGAAAGAGCACCATCTACCCACCCAAGAGATCATGGCCAATTGTTCAATTGTGCTCTCTCGGGGCTCCAGCAGCTGATGGCAAGCTGCATGACCAGGATTCGAACCCAGCAATCTCTTGATCATATTGTCAGTGCTTTAAACTGCTGGATCTCTTGGCGCCCCACCTTTCACACAAGATTCTTAAGGATTCTTTAAGGCTCTTACACTCAAAAATGCTTTGATTAAATGTTGTCTCTTTTTCACCGAATCACACAAAAAGACAAATTGTGTAGTGTTATTGTCTTGCATTTTTTTAAATTTCCTTTCAGACACCAACAAAACACAATGCATACATTTACCTCAGCAGTGCTAATCTAATCATACATTTACCTCAGCAGTGCTAATCTAATCATACATTTACTTAAACAGTGCAATTTTATCATGAGAGGAAAGAGCACCATCTACCCACCGGAGAGTTCATGGTCAATTGTTTAATTGTGCTCTCTCGGGGCTCCAGCAGCTGATGGCAAGCTGCATGGCCAGGATTCAAACCAACAACCTCCCGATCATACTGTTTTTGAATATATTTTGACTTATTGTAATTCTCTCTGCTTCTCAAAACCAAGTCTCCCCAACCCTACTCCACTTTTCCTGTCCTCTAGTCCCTGCACCTTTTCTTTTTTATTTTAGTTTTCTTGTCTAATCTATTGTTCTTCTCCCCTCTGATTTGTGTAGCGTGTATTCCCTACACTCTGCGCTGATTACTCTGCAGCACTGTATGTCAGTTCTCTTTTGTTCCTTTGATTGGTTCCTGCTTAGCGCTTTGTCTCGTTTAAGTTTCTGAGTTCGAGCTTGCACTGCGTACACACCTCCCCGTGTGACAATTATCACTTTCGTAATTTGCCCCTTCAGTTGTCTGTGTTGTTTCTCAGATGGTATTTTTAGAGATGAAATGGAATTAGCGAAGCTGCCGAGTGCTTCCGTGGGGCTTCATTTTTTAAAAAAGCTGTCTCTTCATGACTTAACGTGTTCATTCAGGTTTTTATAGCATTACAGGCACTGTAGTTTGTAGTTAGAAGTTAGAAGTAGGATTACGACAAAAGAATGTGTAATTCATGTTGTATAACTCAATAAAAACCTCTGAATTTAATAAAAATGGATGGCATTAAACAAAATAACAAACGTACGAGACTGTTGGCGACCATCTTTCTCCAGGCTGAGAAATATATTATATATTTTTGTCAGAAGATTCAGGACCCCATCGTCAGCCCAGGTCTTGTCACATTAGTACTTGGGGTTTACGAAATGATCAAAAAAAAATTTTATATGTGCTTTTAGATATCCTGATATTGGTGTGAATCCCCATAAATAATAATTAGAAATTTGTTTGAGCTAGCGCTGGGCGATTTTCACCATTAATTTGATTAATTCTATTTGCAGTTTTAATGCGATTTTCAAAATGGAGTGATCTCGATTTTATATTAAATATTTGAATCTTAAATATCCAAAAATGCTACTCATTTCTGAAGTGTTTATTCGTCTTACCCTGGTTACCGGTGCCTCCCACAGACTAACCCACGCATATTTTAATTTCTCTCAGTCTGAGTTCCAGCACTGTTCCAGCACTTTCGAAACAACCAGCCAGTGGGATAAAGCATATATTTAGCTAAAAATAAATCCTACCGCTTCTAAAAACTGCAGAATCATCGCTCTCCAGGGAGGATTTGTGATTAATTGTGGAAAATAATAACTCATAATAATCTCTCCTTCAAAGTTTCTTCCATGACTCATTTACTGCGGTATTATATATCATTATTTTGGTAACACTTTCTACAAATGTCATCTTTATTAGACGCTATAACCACATTCCTAACATATTATAATATATAACCCATAATAGCCATGTTTATAAAGCATTATGACTTATGATCATAATACATTATAAGCTGTGCTTATAATACATATGTTAAAATAGTGTATATATATACATCGTTAATAATGTAGTCCCACAATGAAAGTCTGGCACATTACTTAGAGTGCACAAAGACCTGTTATAATACATTATAATTAACTATAAATAATATTATATTCAAGGCAAGAATAATTTATGAGTGGTTAAAAATATTTTTATAGGATTATTGAGGGTGTGTTTATAAGTTGTAAGCTTTTTAGTCATGATACAGTCTGCAAGCAGGGACTGAGTTTCTTGTTATTGATGTATAACATGTTATAAACACAGCTATTAATGCATTATAATCACAGTTCATGATGCATAATAAACATGGCTATGATTTATGAATTATACATTTTTATAAATATGTATAGTCATGTTTATAATGCCTTATGAATGCATTATAATGTGTTATGAGTATGTTTATAGAGTATTATAGAGATGACATTCATAGAAAGTGTTACCATTATTTTTATGTATATAATTGTTTTATATTTTTTGTTTTACAGGTAAACTTACTTTTGAACCATTTCTTTCTCATCGGTAGTTAGATTTTTAGTATGGGCGGAAAAATTATAAAAATTATAAATTATAAATTATAACCGAAAATTAGATTTTTCTTTTTTTTTTATGCCATAACCGCCCAGCACTAGTTTAAGCTTCTTTCCACATTTTTCCTCAGAATAAGTATGAGGTTGGTATGAGGTTCTCTGTGTACCTTTACCTCACTCTGCCTCACTCTGCCTCGCTCCACATCCAGCCTAGTTACTGTAACCCAACTGGCATTTCAACATTGAATCAACGTTGAATCAACGTCAATAGTTTAGTTGAATCAATGTTGGATTTGGTGTTTATTTTAAAAAGTGTATCAATGTTGATATGGCAACGTTGATTCAACGTCTTACTTCAACCTTTAATAAAACCATAGCTCACATATTCAAGATGCTCAAAATTGTATGCTAGAGGAAAAGAAGATAAACCCTTTCTCATAATTGTATTCACCTGTGTAAATGTAGGTCAAGGGTCAAAGAGCTTACCAAACTAATATGGGGTTCCAATAATTAGTGCTAAAGGGCAGAAGCCCAAATTTATGCACCTGACTAATTTTGTTTAAAAATATATTATTGCACACTTTCTGGAAATCCTATAAACCTCAAATATCACTGTGTTCTTCTTCTATATGATATATTTAGCAGAAATTGCTGATCTGAACAACCAATTATTTATAAAGGAAAAATCATGAAAATGATCAGGGGTGCCCAAACTACTTTTTTTATACCACTATAAATACTTATTTAAGACTATTATTTTTTTTTTTCTATTTTATTCACCTGACCATAACATTTGAAGAAGAATTATTGTGCAAAGGAACTGATACAAACATGCACCAGGAGTAAAGGCATACAGTTATCCAAAAGCAGTGTGTAAGACTGGTGGAGGAGAACATGAATTTTTGAATAACAAAAAAGCATCAGTTATTATTAATTTGCGATTTATGCATGATACCTTATATTAAACATGATTTAATATTGAATCAACACAACTTATTCAATTCAGCATATCCAGGCTTACAGTCTAGCAGACATTGAGACCCACACAAAGGCATGATCGTACATCCATCCATACATCCATACATCCATCCCCTCAGGATTCCAGCTTCTTTCCAGCAGGGAACCCCAGAGTTCATCTCTCTCTCCGGCGTGAACGTTTCGCCACATACTGAAGGAGTGCTCAGTGGAGGATGTCTCATTCTCAAGCCAGAGTTGAAACAAAGCTAGTCAGAGGGACCCTGCGCATTTATCCCAGACGCCGGGATGAAAACGAGCGTCTGCGGTTCAGAAAAGGGGAGGGATGAAAGTCGCCTCAGAAGCAGAGGGGAGTGAACAGGGAGATGAAGTGTTGCTTTTGAAAACACCGGGTATAAAGAGATGTGAGGACACGCTCCATATGCATGCCCCCTATATAGCTACAGAGGTGAAAGAGAGGGTATATAGCTACGCGTGGCACCCGTCTACATACAGTACAGGCCAAAAGTTTGGACACATCCTTCTCTTTTTTTTTCATGACTATTTACATTGTAGATTCTCATTGAAGGCTTCAAAACTATTAATGAACACATGGAGTTTTATGTACTTAACCAAAAAAAGGTGAAATAACTAAAAAAGAAATATATTTATATATAAGCTTACACTTAATAACTTCATTAATATACCATTAATTCATAATAAATAACTGTTATTTTTCCACATCTTTAAAAGCTAAAGTTGCTATCACATTTCTAAATATTCTAAAAATTCTAAATTCTACTTCATTCCCGCTCTCCGAGCTACTGATTGTTTTCACCTGTTCTTCCCTGTTTATATATACTGTACCCCTCAGTTTGGCCTTGTCTTTGCTGAGTATTTGAATCTAGTTATCCTAGCTCTTCCATTAAGCATACTATTGTCTTTGCTTTTTTGTTACCGACCTGTTTTGTATCACATTTCTAAATACTAATGAACACGTTGGCAACATGAACTGCAGTTGATACACTTTGTATTTACTAGCAATTTATTAATATTTAAATTCTAATTTTCTAATGATTTGCTATCATTTTAATATGAATATCAATGCTGATAAATAAGTATCACGTGTCAGCATTTGTTAATGTTCAAATTCTGATAAACTACTGCTTTGTACACATCTACAGATTGATAATTAGTTAAAAATATATGAATGAAAGTTATTATAAAGTGTTACCATATATTCTAGTTTCTTTCAAATAGCCACCCTTTGCTCTGATTACTGCTTTGCACACTCTTGACTCATCATTCTCTCAATGAGCTTCAAGAGGTGGTCACCTGAAATGAAAAGTTTTCCAGCAGTCTTGAAGGAAGGAGTTCACAGAGGTGTTTATTAGCACTTGTTGCACCTTTGCCTCCTTCACTCTGTGCTCCAGCTCACCCCAAACCATCTGTATTGGGTTCAGGTCCGGTGACTGTGGAGGTCAGCTCATTTTTTGTTAAGTACATAAAACTCCACATGTGTTCATTCATAGTTTTGATGCCTTCAGTGAGAATCTACAATGTTAATAGTCATGATAATAAAGAAAACGCATTGAAAAAGAGAAGTATTTCCAAACTCTTGGCTTGTACTGTATGTGTGCTGCTACCTCCGTGCGAGTGTCGAGATTACATCTCTCTCGACAGCCATTATTTTTCCAAACATCTCCCCGTCTTAAGAAAGTGCGACGTAAATTTACTCTTCAAAAAACAAGGAACACCCAATTATCCTCTCTCTGGCTTGGCTGATTGCTTTGCTCAGTGCGCTATGATTGCTGATTATGGGGCAAGCCCATCGTTCTGGCCCTGTGTAGCATCCGTAAAAGAGTCTGAATTGATTTCTTTGAAGGAGTCAATGGAAGAGCCCTTTAGGGGAGTGGGCTAGCTAATTAAAATTCAAATGCGGGTCAGATCTCACGTAATGACTTTCCATTAGCTCCTCGTTCTTGTTTCGCCTTGATGAAGGTGTGTGCACAAGCACATTCCTGTGTGTGTGTGTGTGTGTGTGTGTGTGCGCGCGAGCGCTAGCAGCTTTTAGCCGCTAGGCCAGCGCGCCTGTTTACCGGATTTGATCTTCACTTTTCGGCGGGCGCAGTGTTCAGTTCAGCTGGTTGCACTCTGATGCAGTGTTGATATAGTGTACACATAACAGTCTCCTGCATACTAACTCTGTTTATGGAAGTCGTGCTAAATGCTTTCCCATTAGATCTCCACTGACACTTTGTGAAGGTGTAAAGTCAAGCGAAGGTCTAGAAAACATTATAATAGCTCAGGAATTAAAGCTATAGTTAAGCACAAAGTCACATACTGTGCATATGCAGCTCTTGAAAAAAGAGACCACTTAAAAAGATGACTTTATTTGCTTTTACCAACGTGAACTGCTTGAATTTGCTATCCAAAAGCAGTGTGCAAGACTGGTGGAGGAGAACATGCCAAGATCCATGTGATTCTGTGATTAAAACCAGGGTTATTCCACCACGTATTGATTTCTGAGCTCTTAAAACTTTATGAATATTAATTTGTTTTTGTTTTTTTTGCATTATTTGAGGTCTGAAAGCTCTGCATCGTTTTTGTTATTTCAACAAATAACACAAATGCTCTAAATACCCATATTTTTATTAGGAATTTGGGAGAAATGTTATCTGTAGTTCATTAAAATAAAACAATAATGTTCATCTTACTCAAACATATACCTATAAATAGTTAAATAAGAGAAACTGATTCAGAAACTGAAGTTATCTCTGTATGGATCTATAGCTTTTCCAACCATCACACATGGAATTGAATAGTTACAAGGTGTTTGGTGCCCATAACGTGTGTTGATTTATGTTTACTTTGGCATTTCAAGGCTTACAGTAAGATATAGTACTTTAATTAAAAAAAAGGAATTAGCATTGTATCAGTCTGCTTCCCCCGGACTCTGAACTTGTCACTCAAAACTCCATTTCCCAGCATACACTCATGCCGGATCTCTCTCACACTACCCATCACTTGACGCTACGGCTTTCCCGCTCTCTGAGCTATTAATTATTTTCACCTGTTCTACCCTGTATATATACCCCTCAGTTTGGCCTAGTCTTTGCTGAGTATTTGAATCTTGTTATCCTAGCGCTTTTTTGGTACTGACTTAATGTTTTTGCCATGCCCATTCTATTAATTGCCATGTTGCCGACCCTTTTGTATTTTTTGACTCCTTTTTTGCCTGCTCCCTTTTATTGCTGGATTTGTTGTGTATGACCCTGGATTACCTGACTATTCTTTTGTATGTTGTTTATATTTGCTGTCATTTGGTTATTGACACTGTCTTCCCCTCAATTCCTTTGTAACCCTAGCCCTTTTATTAATAAATATATTTTGTGATTTTTATAAGTCTGGCCAGTGTGACAATATTACACTCATCAAGTGGACAAAATGTTCATGACACTTCTAAAACCAATGGTTACAAACCAATGTTTGTTCCACTTTTGTTGGATTGGTTTGGATTGACCATCTACTGTAAAAAGATAAAGACTTTCTTCTAAATTAAGTTCCACTGCTCCATAGCTCAATGCATGGCCAAGTGTGCTCTCTCTCTCAGACTCTGGCTGCTGATGGCATACAGCATGGACACAGTTCAGTAGATTTTACTTAAACTATACACTAGAAACTATACACTCAAGAGCTCAGAGCAAAAACCCAAGGACTAGAGAGTAGAACTAAAAAAAAAAACTAAGGTACCCAAACTTTTGCATGCCACTGCACGGACTTAATGATTGTATTTGGCTTGTTTGTCCTCAGACTCTCCGTGGTGGTGGTAGTGGTCAGAGTTCATGGTGTCCTTCAGAAGCTAGCAGCTTTCTCTGTGAGTCAGACAGTATCAATATAGAGTCTAAATTTATCTCGCAGCAGCTTCACACACACACACACACACACACACACACACACAGAGAGGCCGATTCTATATCGCTCTACCTGATCAAACATTTCTGTCACAGTTCAGGGGCAGGCAAACTTTGAGTTCTATTGAACTGTGTCCTTCCCTCAGCTCTGCTGTTCTTACTCGGCCTGTTCTTTGGCAAACAGAGGCCTGAGCAGCGTTCATTATTAATGAAGGTGCAGCCTGGCCTGCAGCATCTCGGAGTGTGTTAAATATTTCTGTGTAAACGCAAGCTTCCTGGAGTCGAGGTGTGATGTAGTGCATTTACCCGCTGCCTTCAATAACTTATTAGCCACCTTGACGGTGACAGGTTTTAGAGTAATACTTCTCTGTGTGTGTGTTTACTGAGCGAAAGCAAAGAGTACAGGGCAACATGGAGGCCTAGGCAAACAGTGATTCCATACATCAAGCCCATGCTGCGTGCCTCAGAGAAGATGTAGTGTGGAGGAGCATACGTAATAATAAATATATAGTGATTTATATTCTATATTGGCAGGTTTGAGTTTCTTCCATTTGTTCTGTTTGTAATGTAAGAGATTTTTTTTTACTATAGAAAAAATGTGAATGGTGCCCATACAAATGCATCACATCCCAGAGACTGGTCTCAGACTCTCAGACCTTGAGAGTCTTGAGACTTAGCTTGGACTCACATCCCAGGTACTTAAGACTCAACTCAGACTCACACCTCAGGGATTTGAGGCCTGACTCAGACTCGCATACTAGGGACGAAGATTCAACTCAGACTCAGACCTCAGAGACTTAAGACTTGGCTCAGACTTGCATACTAGGGACTAAGATTCAACTCAGACTCACACCTCAGAGATTTGAGGCCTGGCTCAGACTCTCAGACCTCAGAGACTTGAGACCTGGCTCAGACTCGCATACTAGGGACTAAGATTCAACTCAGACTCAGAGACTTGAGACTTGGCTCAGACTCACATACTAGGGACTAAGATTCAACTCAGACTCAGACCTCAGAGACTTGGCTCAGACTTGCATACTAGGGACTAAGATTCAACTCAGACTCAGATTCCAGACACTTGAGACTTGGCTCAGACTTGCATACTAGGGACTAAGATTCAACTCAGACTCAGATTCCAGAGACTTGAGGCTTGGATTAGACTCATATTTTAGAAATTTGAGACTTGACTCAGATTCTCAGACTTCATAGATTTGAGACTTGGCTCAGACTCGCATACTAGGGACTAAGATTCAACTCAGAATCAAAGACTTGAGACTTGGCTCAGACTCACATACTAGGGACTAAGATTCAACTCAGACTCAGATCTCAGAGACTTGGCTCAGACTCACATACTAGGGACTAAGATTCAACTCAGACTCAGATTCCAGACACTTGAGACTTGGCTCAGACTTGCATACTAGGGACTAAGATTCACCTCAGACTCAGACCTTAGAGACTTGAGACTTTGCTCAGACTTGCATACTAGGGACTAAGATTCAACTCAAACTCAGATTCCAGAGACTTGAGATTTGGCTCGGACTCGCATACTAGTGACTAAGATTCAACTCAGACTCAGATTCCAGACACTTGACACTTGGCTCAGACTTGCATACTAGGGACTAAGATTCAACTCAGACTCACACCTCAGAGATTTGAGGCCTGGCTCAGACTCTCAGACCTCAGAGACTTGAGACCTGGCTCAGACTCGCATACTAGGGACTAAGATTCAACTCAGACTCAGAGACTTGAGACTTGGCTCAGACTTGCATACTAGGGACTAAGATTCAACTCAGACTCAGACCTCAGAGACTTGGCTCAGACTTGCATACTAGGGACTAAGATTCAACTCAGACTCAGATTCCAGACACTTGAGACTTGGCTCAGACTTGCATACTAGGGACTAAGATTCAACTCAGACTCAGATTCCAGAGACTTGAGGCTTGGATTAGACTCATATTTTAGAAATTTGAGACTTGACTCAGATTCTCAGACTTCATAGATTTGAGACTTGGCTCAGACTCGCATACTAGTGACTAAGATTCAACTCAGAATCAAAGACTTGAGACTTGACTCAGACTCACATACTAGGGACTAAGATTCAACTCAGACTCAGATCTCAGAGACTTTGCTCAGACTCACATACTAGGGACTAAGATTCAACTCAGACTCAGATTCCAGACACTTGAGACTTGGCTCAGACTTGCATACTAGGGACTAAGATTCACCTCAGACTCAGACCTTAGAGACTTGAGACTTTGCTCAGACTTGCATACTAGGGACTAAGATTCAACTCAAACTCAGATTCCAGAGACTTGAGATTTGGCTCAGACTCGCATAGTAGGGACTAAGATTCAACTCAGACTCAAAGACTTGAGACTTGGCTCAGACTTGCATACAAGGAACTAAGATTCAACTCAAACTCAGATTCCAGAGGCTTGAGATTTGGCTCAGACTCGCATACTAGTGACTAAGATTCAACTCAGACTCAGATTCCAGACACTTGACACTTGGCTCAGACTTGCATACTAGGGACTAAGATTCACCTCAGACTCAGACCTTAGAGACGTGAGACCTGGCTCACCCTCACATACCAGGGACTAGGATTCAATGTAGACTCAGTACCCTAGAGACCGTAAAGACTTGAATCAGACTCATACCCAGAGACTGAAGAATTATCTCTAACTCACATCCCACAGTAGTTTGCATAGAATTGCAGAACATATTGTCATATATCATATTACATATTATCGAAATAATGATCAGTGTTATTCACATTCAAAATGAATGAAAAAAAGGCCAGTAATACTGCAGAAAGCTCATCAGGATTTATTTAAATCTTCACTGAAAGTTCAGTGTAAAACTGTAATATAAAAAAGGAAAATATGACTCGGCTGATACTAGGATTTAATGTCAAATGCTGTCAAATACAAACATAAAACCAGTAGCTTGGCGCTAAAATAAAATGGGAAACATCATAGAGAAATTGCATCAGCAGATCTGTTCACATGACAAATAACAGGATTTTTACATAACATGTTGAAGTGTACTTACAAGCCCACCTGCATGCCTTATGGTAATGACTGTATCTAGTGTAGAAAATACTGGAATTTTCCACATCAATACGCTGGAATAAGAGGCTACTTTACAGGAGGCTTTTGCAATATGTAATTTTCTCAGTCTAGAGGAATTCAGCTTTTGAGGAGTTTGCTGATTGGACTAAAAGGACACTGATTTTTGGAGAGATTCCTTTAAATTATATTATCAGGACTTTGTAGAATGTTTAAAAAGGAATGAGATAAAAGAAGACACTCTTTAGACTCTCACATATAATCTGCCATATGCTAAACACATGTTTAAAACTGCTCACAGCTGGAGGATCTGATCAAATGCTAAAAGCTAATTCTGACCAGAGAAGACAATAGGACGTTATTACGCTTGATATCAAGTTACTGTCTCTACAAGGCACACATTGTATAGAGCTAGAATAGTTATGTTAGCTGAAGTAACTTATTAACTTACTAAATACTTAGTATTTAGTATCTGTTAATTTGTAAATTAAACTCACATGTGACATTCAAAGCACTGCTGAGGTAGGTGTATGATTAGAATAGCATTGCCGAGGTACATGTATGATTAGAATAGCACTGCTGAGGTAAAATATGTTTAGAGTTGCATTTATAATTAGAATAGCACTGAGGTAATTTTATGAACAAAAGTGCACTTGTGACCATAATAGCAGTGCTAAGGTACATTAATGATTAGAATAACACTGCTAAGGTAAATCCATGATTTTAATTGCACTGCTGCGGTACATTTATGATTATAAGATCACCGCTGAGGTAAATATATGATTGGAGTAGCATGGCTGAGGAACATTTATGATCTGAATAGCATGAATAGCACTACTGAGGTAAATGTATGATTAAAATATCTATACTGATGTAAGTTCAAGACAGTGCTGAGGTACATTTATGATTAGAATAGCTATACTGAGGTACATTTATGATTAGAATAGCTATACTGATGTAAATTCATGACTGTAATAGCACTGCTAAGGTACACTTATGATTGAAATAGCTATACTGATGTAAATGCATGACTGTCATAGCAATGCTGAGATACATTTATGATTAGGATAGCTATACTGAGGTACATTTATGATTAGAATAGCTATACTGATGTAAATTCATGACTGTAATAGCACTGCTATGGTACACTTATGATTAGAATAGCTATACTGATGTAAATTCATGACTATGACAGCAATGCTGAGGTACATTTATGATTGAAATAGCTATACTGATGTACATCCATGACTATAATAGCACTGCTGAAGTACACTTACGATTAAAATAGCTATACTGATGTAAATTCATGACTATAATAGCACTGCTAAGGTACACTAATGATTATTTACATTTATGATTAGAATAGCACTGCTGAGGTAAATTCATGATCGGAACAGCACTGCTGAGCTAAAGGTCTGTTTAATATAGCACTGCTGAGGTAAATTTTGAATTAGAAGTGGAAAACTAACAAAAAAACCTGTTTGGGAGATGTTTCATTTTTTTTTTTTTTCGTTTAGAGTAAAAAAAGACAGTTTGACGGGAGGTGACCTCTGCATTCAGTGAAGAAAGATACATTCGGATCCCCTGCAAGAATGTGTGTCTGGAGTCTGTTGCATGTGTGTGTGTGTGTGTGTGTTTGTGAAGAGATAGATACAGACCAGAAGACCCCCCCTGTGTGTGTGTGTGTTTGTAAGGTGTGTGTGTAAAGTGTGTGTGTGCGAATAGAAAGTCAGCTTGTCGTATTTTATGGTGTCTCACTTTCTCGCAGGTCCGTTCAATCACGTTTCTCCAAATCAATTCCATCGATGCTTCAGGGGAGCGCAGACAGCGGGGGCAGATGTGTCTGCAGCTGCTCTACCAGCTTTACCATCTTTCTTCTCGTCTTTCTTTCTTTCTCTCTTTCGTCTTCTCTCTCTCCTCCCTCCCCCCGTCTCTCATTTATCATCCCTATTCTTAATTCACCTCCCCTCTATCCCCCATTCCCTCTATCCCCAAAGAAGCGCTATGCTTCCCACTTTTCCATATCCTCTCCCCTCCTCCCCTCCTCTGTCTCTCTCTCTCTCTCTCTCTCTCTCTCTGTCTCTCAGCCCCTTTCTGTCCAGCCCTGATATTTTCCCGGCTGTTTTAACAGTAAGAGATTGATTACTATGACAGAGGTAGTGATTACCGTTGCAGGCGGCCTCCGCAGCCTCCGGAGTGAATATTTACCTGAGAGAAATCCAATCAGGCCCTGCTAATGCCATTCAGCCGCCAGTTTAATCTGCTGCAGGATTCAATTAGAGATGTGCTCCGCCTCGGCCTGTGGGCGGGAGGCCAGCGGTGCAGGCCTGCTCTCTGGAAGTCCTGCACTGTAGCTCACGCACTGCATGCTATTTGCTGGAGCCAGACCTTACACTGCATTCCTGATGAGCTGAGAAGAGTCAGAGTTTTCTCGTTTGATGTCTGGCTTCAGACTGGTGAAATCAGGTGTCACTGAACAGCCCAAACTCAAATAAAAACAAATAAAAATATAAATACAGGGGTTGGAGAATCAAACTGAAACACCTGGTTTTAGACCACAATAATTTATTATAGTTCTGGTGGAAACAGGAGAGTTGAGGTGCACATTGAATTCTGCCGTGATTTGATCAGCCGTGGTTTTATGTTTTTTGGATACAATCTGGGTTAGCACCCGAACATCCCTTTCAGACAGCTTCCTCTTACAGCATCCACAGTTAATCCTGTTGGATGTGGTTGGTCCTTCTTGGTGGTATGCTGACATTACCCTCGATACAGTGGCTCTTGATACATCACAAAGTCTTGCTGTCTTGGTCACAGATGCGCCAGCAAGACGTGCACCAACTCTGGAATGTCACCCATAATGTTGTGTGCATT
The DNA here is from genome assembly GCF_023375975.1 of Astyanax mexicanus. Lineage (NCBI taxonomy): Eukaryota > Metazoa > Chordata > Actinopteri > Characiformes > Acestrorhamphidae > Astyanax > Astyanax mexicanus. The sequence continues at coordinate 30,098,424 of NC_064428.1, forward strand.
TGCAATATTTAGAGCAGAACTGTGCTCTTACCCTGATAATTGAACCTTCACACTCTGCTCTTACTGGTGCAATGTGCAAATAATGAAGATTGGCCACCAGGCTGCTCCAATTTAGCCATTAAAAAAACTCCCACACTAAAATGACAAGTGTTTCAGTTTCATTGTCCAACCCCTCTATGTGAGCAATGAGCACAGATGACACTGAAATACATTTTTGCGTGTTTTAATCAGGAAGTTACAATTCTGAAGGCACAAGGAAACACAAATCAGTCAACAATTTTCAACAAAACAAACCACATAAACTTAAGGAAGCTAGGAAGCTAGCAGTAATAAAAAAAAAACAGACTACCAAACTAAAAAATGGACAAAAAAACAGGGCACAACAGGGCTTAAGAGAGCTAAACTGGAGTGAGGTTTAAATAGGCAGAGCTAACGAGCAATGAACGAGATCCAGGTGTCAGTACAGTACTCAGGGGAGGTGGAGCGTTGAATTGTCACTGAAGAGGGAGTGGTGGGGAAACGCTAGTTTCTTTTTGAGTGATGCCCTCAAAAAACCCACTTGAATTAGGTTGCTGGTTCGAATCCTGTTCATGTGGCTTGCCTGTTGCATGCTACTGGAGCCATGAGAGAGCACAGATTTGGCCTTGCTCTCTCTGGGAGGGTAGATGGCGCTCTCTCTCCCCACATCACTCCAAAGGGTGATGTTGCTCTGCAAAAGGTTGCGTCTGTGAGCTGGTGTATTCGAATGGAGCCGTTGCACTTTCCTCCGAGCATTAGCACTGTGATGCTACTTGGCAATGCTGCATCAGCAGCAGATCGAAAAGAGGCGGTGCCTCCTAAACTTCATATGTATCGGAGGAGGCATGTGCTAGTCTTCACCCTACGGGTCAGTGGGTTGGGTAATTGGCCATGTAAATTGGGGAGAGAATGGGAAAAAAAATAATTAAAAAATGTAAAAAACACACTTGATTTTCGAAATTTCCCGAATTTCTTAAAAAAAAAACACTTAGACATATGTTTTCATATTTGGAATTTGTTTCAATCTATCATCAAAGAAATAGCATTGTCCTGCATTGTCCTGCTGAAATAGCACACAAGAGAGTGTGTTTCGAGAAGGAAGAGTCGCTGGTTGCAGGACATTATTATTGTAATGTTGGGCTCTGTTGGGAAAAAGTGTCTGTAATGTAGACCTAAGGTGACAAAAGACTTAACTTCACTGAAGATGACCCTCTGAAGATGAACCGTTATGATGTTGGTTGTCTCCTGCTTGGTGCAGCTATAAAGCACCTTTATATTTAAGAGCTCAGACTTCACAGAGAAGAGATATGACCTGTGCCAGATGATGGCACCCACACCTTTAATGCTTTAAGACACCCACTCGTTTTAAGCCTTTTAAGCTATTAAAATGCATGGCTCGGTCATGAGCCTCCAGAGCATGATAAAAAAAAACGTATTACGCTCGCCAAGGCCGGAGCGGGACTGGTTCCGGATCAGGAGTTACGTGATGCAGACCAGACCACCCCAATCTGTAACTGTATTTTCTCAGCTGCCTTCTAGCCCTGGCTTATCAACTTCATTTATCTGACTTTGCTCCCTGGCTATAGGGACGGGAACAGCAATAACAACAGAAAATAAAGCCTTTTAGATTAGAAAGAAAGTTTTTCGCTCTATGGGAAGTTTTAGAATTTTAAGATCCTTTTTGAGGGCACTTATGATTAGAATAGCATTACTGAAGTAAATTTATGATTACATTTGCACTGCTGAGGTACATTTATGATTAAAATTGCACTGCTGAGGTAAATGTGTAATTAGAATAGCATGGGTAAGGTACATATGATTTGATTAGAGCTGGTACATAAGTCTATAGTGAACTCATAGAGTAACAACGCAACGTTATATTTTTTATAAATAACACTGCTGCTTTGTTATTGCTGCTGTTCTCTTTTATAAGTACTGGCATCGCATGGTGATGTGCATTTGTGAATAATACTACTTTGAGCTTTGGCCAGAGTGCGGTTATCATGCAATATTGGCACTCCTAGAGTGTCTCTCAGCCAATCACATTGCAGGATCTGAATAACAGTCATATATTACTAAATCCTTTATTATTTTTTTTCATTTATTTTGGATAATATTTGTACATGATTCATTAAAACCTCAGGTCACTCTGTGGTTGGATGCCTCTTTTACGATTTTTGTTTAAAATGTATTTTAAAGTATTAAAGGTGGAATTGTTCACAGCTTCTAAAAAGCTGTTTGAGTCTAAATGCTGTATTGACCTCTGCCCCACAGGTCCATCTCTGGTGGGCGTGGTGAGGAAGGACTGGGCATCTCAGAGCAGCATCGCTCTGTCCTGGCAGGAGGCCGACCAACCGCATGCTGCCATCCTCGACTACGAGATCAAGTACTACGAGAAGGTACACACCAAGTACACACAAGCATGCCAGTAGTGCAAAATTAACACACACACACACCGACACAGTGAGCCCCCCACATTTTCTCTTTACCTCACACACACACACACACACAACAACAAGCCCCCTACTCTGTTTCTCCACCTCACCCACACACAATGAGTCCCCCTCTCTCTGTCTATCCACTTTGGTAACGCTTTCTTTTACAGTACCCTAAGTTCTAGGTATTAACCAGGTAATAGTGAGGTACAAACTCGGAAGTACTAAGTAATTATTTTGGGTAACGAGATGGTAAGTACCAGGAAAGTCTTGCCTAATTACACTGAAATATCTAGGTATTAACCAGGTAATAGTGAGGTACAAACTCGGAAGTACTAAGTAATTATTTTGGGTAACAAGATGGTAAGCACCAGGACAGTCTTGCCTAATTACACTGAAATGGAACTAGGTAATAAACAGGTACATGGGTGGTACAAACTCTAAAGTACTAGGTAATTATGTTGGTTAACAAGATGGTAAGAACAAGGACAGTTCAATTTAATTACACTGAAATGTCTCACAGGTTCTAGGTAATAACCAGGTAAGTGTGAGGTGTGAGGTACTAACCCCAGTAACATGATGATAAGTACCAATACAGTTTCCTTACACTGAAATATCTCACAGGTTCTAGGTAATAACCAGGTAAGTGTGAGGTACTAACCCCAGTAACATGATAAGTACCAATACTGTTCATTTTAATCAGTCTCTATTTATTTGATTTAAAAATAAAAGGTCAATACCTGATAACAGAGAAGAAATAGCTTATTTCTCTTTACTGAGTTCTTACCATTTAGTTCAACAAATAACCCTCTGTAGAACATCCTTCTGTAAGTACCATATAAAACACTGTGTAACTAACAGAACTTTCTGCTTAATAAAGGAGTAAATGGACTGTAAAAGAAAGCAGAGCTTATTTTTCTGGTTTTACTCAGTTCTTACCATGTAGTTCAACAAATAACCCTCTGTAGAACATCCTACTGTAAGTACCATATAAAACACTGTGTAACTAACAGAACTTTCTGCTTAATAAATGAGTAAAAGGACTGTAAAAGAAAGCAGAGCTTATTTCTCTGGTTTTACTCAGTTCTTACCGTGTAGTTCAACAAATAACCCTCTGTAGAACATCCTACTGTAAGTACCATATAAAACACTGTGTAACTAACAGAACTTTCTGCTTAATAAAGGGGTAAAAGGACTGTAAAAGAAAGCAGAGCTTATTTCTCTGGTTTTACTCAGTTCTTACCGTGTAGTTCAACAAATAACCCTCTGTAGAACATCCTACTGTAAGTACCATATAAAACACTGTGTAACTAACAGAACTTTCTGCTTAATAAAGGAGTAAATGGACTGTAAAAGAAAGCAGAGCTTATTTTTCTGGTTTTACTCAGTTCTTACCATGTAGTTCAACAAATAACCCTCTGTAGAACATCCTTCTGTAAGTACCATATAAAACACTGTGTAACTAACAGAACGTTCTGCTTAATAAAGGAGTAAAAGGACTGTAAAAGAAAGCAGAGCTTATTTCTCTGGTTTTACTCAGTTCTTACCATGTAGTTCAACAAATAACCCTCTGTAGAACATCCTACTGTAAGTACCATGTAAAACACTGTGTAACTAACAGAACTTTCTGCTTAATAAAGGAGTAAAAGGACTGTAAAAGAAAGCAGAGCTTATTTCTCTGGTTTTACTCAGTTCTTACCGTGTAGTTCAACAAATAACCCTCTGTAGAACATCCTTCTGTAAGTACCATGTAAAACACTGTGTAACTAACAGAACTTTTTGCTTAATAAAGGAGTAAAAGGACTGTAAAAGAAAGCAGAGCTTATTTTTCTGGTTTTACTCAGTTCTTACCGTGTAGTTCAACAAATAACCCTCTGTAGAACATCCTACTGTAAGTACCATATAAAAACACTAACTGTTACACTCCCCAGGCGTGGGTTAGGCTATAACAGTTTGCGACCCCGGGTGAGCAGGGCCTAGATCAGCTGAATACAGGATACAGAGAAGACACAGTGAGACAGTGTTTCCAGTGAGTTCTCAGCTTAATCTCTTTATTTAACAACATACACAAACTAAACCACTTTTACTTTGGTCTCTTTTCTCTTTCTTTTGCAGTTTCACATACACATTGCATCTCATCTGCATTTTACATACATTCACAGAGAATCCTTTTTTTACTTTTTTTCAGTTAACAAAACTCTGTATATCACAGTACATATTACCTTTACTTTTTAATCAGCAAACCCTCTTAATACTGTTTCTACACACACACAAAAAAAAAAAATATATATATATATATGAATATAAAAATACTACTCTATATTAATACATTTACATATGCATACATAAACCAATACTCAAACTTCTTTCATATTAACACACTACATTACCAAAAACACCTTTAACTTTTACTGAGCACACTAACTACATCTTAGTGCTTTTAAATCTCATTTTAAGCAGAGTTTCTAATATTTGTATCTGCATAGAGTGTATAGAATTGACCAAAGTATAAAACTTGAACAAAGTGTATAAAAACATGATTACTTAGAGAAACCTTAAACTGTAGCTTATCTAGCTGTAATAACTCATTATTGTGGTTGGCAGAGGCTCTATATTTACTTTAACAAGGCCAAACTGGCTCTTAAAAAGAGAATAAAATTGACTTGAATTTTAATAAACATGTATTTAACTAACAGCGACTGCTAATGCTAGCGTAAATGTATAGAGAAACAATAGGAATGAAGGCGCGAAATTAGCCCGAGCTACTTTGAGAAACAGCGACACACGGGCACAATTACCGAGCGAAAATAGCTAAAACTAGAGCGCGAACACACGAGAGATAATTACAGGCTTAAACACGGTTATAGAGCGAAGTTAGCGACCGAAAGAGCGAGAGGAATAACAGCGCGGAGCCGGTAAGGCGCGCGGTTAGCGGGGGCAGTGGCTAATGCTAGTGGCAGAGGCAAGAGCGCCGGCCAGGCGCGCGGGAGTGAATGCTCCCCGATGCTGAGCGTCCACCAACACACAAGACCATAGCGGCTCATATTACACAGCAAAACCTTTTAACGAACATATACACTCAAATATCCCTCTTATAGTGCTTTGGAAACATTTATACTTGCACAGTTCCACATATTTCCCCACCTGGATACAGAGAAGTCACGGTGTTCCCAGTGTGAGGTGTAAGTTCTCAGCTGAATCTGAGACCCATCTCCTGTTGCTCACCTAAGCCACAGCCTAGCGCCCGCCCCCTGGCACTGCTCCCCCTACAGGACTGGATGTTTCACGTTTCACATACAAAAACCCATTCAGAAATCCAAAAGAATATATATTACATGGTACTTACAGAAAGTTGTGTCACATTTAAGTAGTTATTATATATATATATATATATATATATATATATATATATATATATATATATATATATATATATATATATATATATATATATATTGAAATATATATAATAACTACTTAAATGTGACACAACTTTCTGTAAGTACCATATAAAACACTGTGTAACTAACAGAACTTTCTGCTTAATAAAGGAGTAAAAGGACTGTAAAAGAGAGCAGAGCTTATTTCTCTGGTTTTACTCAGTTCTTACCATGTAGTTCAACAAATAACCCTCTGTAGAACATCCTTCTGTAAGTACCATGTAAAACACTGTGTAACTAACAGAACTTTCTGCTTAATAAAGGAGTAAAAGGACTGTAAAAGAGAGCAGAGCTTATTTCTCTGGTTTTACTCAGTTCTTACCATGTAGTTCAACAAATAAGCACTTCAAAAAGAACAACATACAACTTCAAAACAAAACAGAACTGTTTACTGTTTATTATTTATCTCTTTTTTGACACAACCAAGCATGCATTACTGAACTTATATATACAATGAAAGCTGAGGACAGCTTTTATTGGGGTAAGCAGCTTGCGGGCAGGAGCTTGCCTTCGCCCCCTTGACCCTTCCAAGCCACTTCAAATTTTCTATTTCTCTGATCTTACTATGTATAGGTACATGTTTGAGTAAAATGAACACTGTTATTTTATTCTATAAACTACTGACAACATTTCTCCCAAATACTCAATAAAAATATTGTAATTTAGAGCAGAAAATGAGAAATGGTCAAAATAATGAAAAAGATGCTTTAGTGCTTTCAGATCTCAAATAATGCAAACAAAAGCAGTTAATATTAATTTAGAAACAACTATAATAATGTTTTAAGATTTCAGAAATCAATATTTGGTAGTTTTAATAACCCTGATTTTTAAGCAGTTTTAATTTATATATATATATATAAGTTAAATATATATATATATATATATATATATAAGTTAAATATATATATATATATATATATATATATATATATATATATATATATATATATATATATATATATATATATATATATATATATATTTAACATGTAAGACCTTATTCTACAAATTATGTTTAAAAAGGGGGTAAATACACATATTCAACACTTTATTCTTATGGTATACTTTTTCACCCTTAAACCTTGTAACATGCTCTAATGTCTTTAAACATATGGCCAAGTATTCCATTCCTGTGCTGTCTTCCTAGTGAAGAATTCCACTCTATAAACCTTAAATTCATTTTTAGGGATTTCTCAGTCAAATAAATAGAGACTGATTAAAATGAACAGTATTGGTACTTATCATCATGTTACTGGGGTTAGTACCTCACACTTACCTGGTTATTACCTAGAACCTGTGAGATATTTCAGTGTAATTAAATTGAACTGTCTGGTTCTTACCATCTTGTTAACCAACATAATTACCTAGTACTATGGACTTTGTACCACCCATGTACCTGTTTATTACCTAGTTCCATTTCAGTGTAATTAGGCAAGACTGTCCTGGTGCTTACCATCTTGTTACCCAAAATAATTACTTAGTACTTCCGAGTTTGTACCTCACTATTACCTGGTTAATACCTAGACATTTCAGTGTAATTAGGCAAGACTTTCCTGGTGCTTACCATCTTGTTACCCAAAATAATTACTTAGTACTTCCGAGTTTGTACCTCACTATTACCTAGTTAATACCTAGAACTTAGGGTACTGTAAAAGAAAGCGTTACCTTTACTTTAGACGCACACAGCGAGCCCCCCACTCTGCCTCTTCACCTCACACACACAGCAAGCCCCCCTCTCTACCTCTCAAACACACACAGACCCTGTGCTCTCTACGTCACACACAAACACACACACACACAAACCCTGTGCTCTCTACGTCACACACAAACAGACACACACACAGACCCTGTGCTCATTACATCACACACAAACACACACACACACACAGACCCTGTGCTCTCTACATCACACACAAACACACACACACACAGACCCTGTGCTCTCTACGTCACACACAAACACACACACACACACACACACACAGACCCTGTGCTCATTACATCACACACAAACACACACACACACACAGACCCTGTGCTCTCTACATCACACACAAACACACACACACACAGACCCTGTGCTCTCTACGTCACACACAAACACACACACACACACACACAGACAGACCCTGTGCTCTCTACATCACACACAAACACACACACACACAAACCCTGTGCTCTCTACATCACACACAAACACACACACACACACAGACCCTGTGCTCTCTACATCACACACAAACACGCACACACACACACACAGACCCTGTGCTCTCTACATCACACACAAACACACACACACAGACCCTGTGCTCTCTACATCACACACAAACACACACACACACACAGACCCTGTGCTCTCTACGTCACACACAAACACACACACACACACAGACAGACCCTGTGCTCTCTACATCACACACAAACACACACACACACAAACCCTGTGCTCTCTACATCACACACAAACACACACACACACACAGACCCTGTGCTCTCTACATCACACACAAACACGCACACACACACACACACACACACAGACCCTGTGCTCTCTACATCACACACAAACACACACACACACACACAGACCCTGTGCTCTCTACATCACACACAAACACGCACACACACAAACCCTGTGCTCTCTACGTCACACACAAACACACACACACACACACACAGACCCTGTGCTCTCTACATCACACACAAACACGCACACACACACACACACACACAGACCCTGTGCTCTCTACATCACACACAAACACGCACACACACAGACCCTGTGCTCTCTACATCACACACAAACACACACACACACACACAGACCCTGTGCTCTCTACGTCACACACAAACATACACACACACAAACCCTGTGCTCTCTACGTCACACACAAACACACACACACACAGACCCTGTGCTCATTACATCACACACAAACACACACACACACACACAGACCCTGTGCTCTCTACATCACACACAAACACACACACACACACAGACCTTGTGCTCTCTACGTCACACACAAACACACACACACACACAGACAGACCCTGTGCTCTCTACGTCACACACAAACACACACACACACAAACCCTGTGCTCTCTACATCACACACAAACACACACACACACACAGACCCTGTGCTCTCTACATCACACACAAACACGCACACACACACACACAGACCCTGTGCTCTCTACATCACACACAAACACACACACACACAGACCCTGTGCTCTCTACATCACACACAAACACGCACACACACACACAGACCCTGTGCTCTCTACGTCACACACAAACACGCACACACACACACACAGACCCTGTGCTCTCTACATCACACACAAACACACACACACACACAGACCCTGTGCTCTCTACTCACACACAAACACACACACACACAGACCCTGTGCTCATTACATCACACACAAACACACACACACAGACCCTGTGCTCTCTACATCACACACAAACACACACACACACACACAGACCCTGTGCTCTCTACATCACACACAAACACACACACACACACAGACCCTGTGCTCATTACATCACACACACTCACACACACACACAGACCCTGTGCTCTCTACATCACACACAAACACACACACAAACACACACACACACAGACCCTGTGCTCTCTACATCACACACAAACACACACACACAGACCCTGTGCTCTCTACATCACACACAAACACACACACACACACACAGACAGACCCTGTGCTCATTACATCACACACAAACACACACACACACACAGACCCTGTGCTCTTTACATCACACACAAACACACACACACACAGACCCTGTGCTCTCTACATCACACACAAACACACACACACAGACCCTGTGCTCTCTACATCACACACAAACACGCACACACACACACACAGACCCTGTGCTCTCTACATCACACACAAACACGCACACACACACACACAGACCCTGTGCTCTCTACATCACACACAAACACACACACACACAGACCCTGTGCTCATTACGTCACACACACACACACACAGACCCTGTGCTCTCTACGTCACACACAAACACCCACACACACACAGACCCTGTGCTCATTACATCACACACACTCACACACAGACCCTGTGCTCATTACGTCACACACACACACACTCACACACAGACCCTGTGCTCATTACGTCACACACACACACAGAGCCTGTGCTCTCTACGTCACACACAAACACACACACTCACACACTCACACACAGACCCTGTGCTCATTACGTCACACATATACACACACACAGACCCTGTGCTCTCTACGTCACACACAAACACGCACACACACACACGCACACACAGACCCTGTGCTCTCTACGTCACACACAAACACGCACACACACACACACAGACCCTGTGCTCTCTACGTCACACACAAACACACACACACACACTCACATACAGACCCTGTGCTCATTACGTCACACACACACACACCCACAGACCCTGTGCTCATTACATCACACACAAACACACACAGACCCTGTGCTCTCTACGTCACACACAAACACACAGACACACACACACACAGACCCTGTGCTTTCTTCACCTCAACCACAAACAGCGAGTCCCCCTCTCTCCACATCACACACACACACACACACACAGCGAGCCTGCCTCTCTCTTCACCACACACACACACACACACACACACGCACGCACAGTGAGCACTCTCTCTCCACCACACACACACACACACAGCGAGCCTGCCTCTCTCTTCACCACACACACACACACACACACACGCACGCACAGTGAGCACTCTCTCTCCACCACACACACACACACACACAGCGAGCCTCCCTTCTTTCTCCACCTCACACACTCACACACAGCAAGCTCTTCTCTCTCTCCACCACACACACACACACAGTGTGCCTCCCTCTCTCCCCACCTCACAAACACACACACAGCGAGCCTCCCTCTCTCTCTCCACCTCACACACACACACACACACACACACACAGACCCTGCACTCTCTCATCTGGCTCCCCCTATGCTCTCCCCCAATCACATGCTTGTCTTACCCCAAACAAAACAGTGCTTGTTTAAACAGACAATAAACACACAACAGTACGGCAGATATGCAGATCAGTAACTGGATTACTTTCTTAAAGTAACTATGCCATCACTGGTCACCATAGTACAAAAAGAAACCAATTTGAGGGTTAAAATTAAGAAGTGATGCAGAAACGTTGCTCTGTATGCTCTCTATCTCTTTCTCCTGTAGGAGCAGGAGCAGCTGAGTTACTCCTCCACTCGTACGAAGGTGCCGAGTGCGATCGTAACAGGTCTAAAGCCCTCCACCGTCTACGCTTTCCACGTGCGTGCTCGCACTGCGGCCGGATACAGCAGCTACAGCCCCAAGTTTGAGTTCTCCACTGGAGACGAGGGTAAGCACATTTCATTCTCACAGCCTCTTTTGTTAGAGAGCTTCTATTGTTCCCGTAAACAAAGCCCTATATCAGCATAAACAATTCCTAATAATGCAGCAGGACGGTAATGTGTTTGATGTAATGTCTCTCTCTCTCTCTCTCTCTCTCTCTCTATACTATAACAACTCTCTCTCTCTCTCTCTCTCTCTCTCTATACTATAACATCTCTCTCTCTCTCTCTCTCTCTCTCTCTCTCTCTCTCTTTTTAACCGTCTCTCATAAACTCCCCTGTAACTCTGTGTCTGTCTGTAACCCCTCCCCCTCTGTATAGCTAGTGATTTGGAAGTCTTTCAGATTGCTGTGTGAAGGGCAGGGCACAGATGTTTTTAAATTGTCTCATGCCTGAGTGGAATCACGCAGATTTCTTTCCTATCAAACTACGGATGGAAAAATGGGGATAGTAGCCCCCAGAAGAACAATGTCCATTTAATGGAAAGATAAACTTTGTCTGTGTATAAAATGAAGATACATAAACCTGGAGAAAGTGAGAGGAAACGACTGGAACAGTTGTGGACAGTGTTGCTGTTAAAGTGTTGTATTAAATATGTTGACGCACTTCCCAAACAAGAAAAACAAACATGTCCTTGATTTTTCTTCTCTTTTCTTTCTCTTTTCCTTCTTTGTTTCAATTCTCAATCACTTATCCTCTCCCTTGTACTCTCTTGAATGCATTTTTAAGCTAAAAAATATTACTTATTTTTTAGGCATCTCTTTTGTTTGTTCAGTTCTCTGGTAAAAAAATAAGAACATATACCTAATTGTACCTAACACATATTGAGAAATGTCTAGGTATGCAGTAAATATACTAACAAATTTATGTTTTTAGTTAAAATATTAAATAAAAATATTTTAGCTAAGGGCGGCGAGTGGTCCAGCAGTCTAATGCGCTGCCACTATAAGCAGGAGGTCGCAGGTTCAAACCCCCGCTCATGCAGCTTTGTCAACAAGCTGCCGGCGCTCAAAGGGAGCACAATTGGCCCTGCTCCCTTCGAGTGGGTAGATGGCGCTCTCTCTCCACATCACTCCTATGGTGATGTCTGCAGCACAGGGCATCTGTGAGCTGATGTACCGGAACCGAGCCGCTGCGCTTTCCTCAGAGCGTGCTGACTACTCAGCAATGCTGCATCAGCAGCTCGAAAAGAAGCGGTGGCTGACTTCACATGTATCAGAGGAAGCATGTGTTTTTTTGTCAAATAGGGCTTAGTCAGTAAAGACGCTTGCATTACTGCTATAAGCTGATTGGCTGGTGAGCTAGATTTTTAAATGCTTAGAACTGGAGTTTAAAACCTTAAAAAAGTATGTCTGATGTGCTAAAACATTTGATATAGCTCTGAATTGAGAACATAAGTACATAGTTCAGTATAAAACTGATCAGACTCTTACTCAATTGCTCCATATCAACCCATTCATGTTGGACTCACTTTAAGTGCGTATTCTCCTCTTTAGAGATTATTTGGCATGGCATTTGTAGTTCTCATGTGCATTTAGTTCTGACGTGTTCTTATGATGATAAACGTGTTTCTGGAGAGCAGCCAGGTGAGTGTATGATTTCCCACTGTGAAAAATCATGTAATTCGTCACCCTGTGTTGCCGATTAGTCATGCTGTGTGAAAGTCTCAGTAACTCAACGACTCGCTATTTAAGCACAACCAGTGGTGTAGTGTGAGCAGTACAAGAACTGACGACCCAGAACGTCGTGTAGTGTGAACCTGGCATTAGGTTTCTTTTTTAACTCATGAATTGGTGACTTGCTTCGTCTTGCTTCTTCCTTCCTGAAGCTTTTTTTTTCTTTCTTTTTTTATATTTCAGGCAGTGCTCCTTAATACTGTCTAATTAATACAATTTTAATCTCTGTTTTTATCTCTTTATCTCTTTGTATCTCTCACTCTCTTTCTTTATATATGTATTTTTCTCTGTTGCTCTTACTCTATATAACTCTCTCTCTCTCTCTCTCTCTCTCTCTCTCTGTCTCAGACTCAGAGGAGGTGTCTGATCAGGGTCAGGTCTTGGTAATTGTTACAGCAGCAGTGGGGGGCTTCTCTTTGCTCGTCATCCTCACTCTCTTCCTCCTTATCACCGGCAGGTACGAATACCAGGATACTTGTCTTTGATTTTTCTTCTCTTTTCTTTCTCTTTTCCCTTCTTTGTTTCAGTTCTCAATCACTTACCCTCTTTCTTTTACTCCCTTGATTGCATTTCAAGCTAAAAATACTATTTAACAAGTTCTAGAAAATGGTTCTTTGACTATATGGGTCTCATTTTAACCCCTTTTTGCTCCCTGAGTTTTATTATACTATAAGGTGTAAGCAACTACATGGAAAGCAATGCAAACTGAAGCTGAGTTGTTAATAAGTTATAATAGTAGGGAAGCTGCTTCAACAAAGTTACATAGTGCAGGAGCACCAGATGCCACTTCACACAATCACAGTAAATTTGTCCTATTACTTATTTCGTAGGTATTTCTTTTGTTTTTTCAGTTACCTGGTAAAAAAAAAAATATATATATATATATATATATATATATATATATATATATATATATATATATACATATATACTTAATTGTACTTAAAATATGTTAAAAAATGTCTTGTGATTTATATATTTACTTAAAATATATTAAAAGTACATTTATATTATGCTTTAATCAAATATTTGGAAGTAAAATTTTATCATACTTTTTAAAAAGTACAATATAATGCATTTTAAATAAATAGACTACTATGAAATATTCCTTTAGTTTAATGTAATTCAGTATACCTATAAAACACTTATTTCCATATATACTTTTGTACATTTTTGGCCAAGTGTGTTAAAAACAACTGTTACAGTGGTTTACTAAGTACTATGTAACTTTTTTTAGAAAGTAAATTAAATTACTAAATTAGTCATTTTTAAATATATATTATTAGAATATATAAATATAATTACATTATAGGATACAGTGATAAATAACACATTTAAAAACAAATTGAAAACCTCTGGAATATAATCAAGAGGAAGATGGATGATCACAAACCATCAAACCAAACTGAACTGCATAAATTTTGGAGGAGAACATACCAAGATGCATGAAAACTGTGATTAAAAAACAAGATTATTCCACCAAATATTGATTTCTGAACTCTTAAAACTTTATGAATATGAACTTGTTTTCTTTGCATTATTTGAGGTCTGAAAGCTCTGAATCTTTTTTGTTATTTCAGCCAAAATGCTCTAAATAAATGCTCTAAATGACAATATTTTTATTTGGAATTTGGGAGAAATGTTGTCTGTAGTTTATAGAATAAAACAACAATGTTCATTTTACTCAAACATAAACCTATGAATAGCAAAATCAGAGAAACTGATTCAGAAACTGAAGCTGTATAAGTTGTATCTCTCTCTCTCTCACTCTCTCGTTAACTCTAAGCCTGCTCCTCTCGCACGCTCGTGCATCTCTTAATAGGTCCGTTGGCTGTTGAGTCGTCCTTCTTATTTTCCAATTGGCTGCTCAGTGTGGTTCTGGCTAATTAGTGGGACTGCACATGGTGGTCCTGTAGCGGAGGCGGGGGTGAGGGTGGGGGCTGGCGGCGGGAGCTGTTGGTCAGGTCGTATCGGCGGAGGCGGTGGCGTGTCGCAGTGTTTTGGCCGGCGTGGTCTCGGTGTCCTCACGTCCACTCGCGGCGCTCCGGGGCTAATGGGCTCCCCGCTGCGCGTGTGTGATGTGCAGACAGAGCGTGGAGGAGAAGCGGCCCGAGACAGATAGCAGACCCTCGTCAGCGGCTCGCAAATAAATCAAGAGGATTCAATTGGACACGGAATAAATGATTACAGCCCTTTAGGCCCGTGTCCGACACAGCAGAAGTGACTCGCTTGTACATCAAAGCGGTAGAAACGCGCATGGTGTAATGTATACCCAGATAGCCACCGAGTGCTGGCCCAGTATTGGGCCTTAGCTGGTTTCTGACTGTCCTCAAAGGTGGCCCAGAACCGGCCACCGGACTCGGCCCAGTGTATTTTTGAACGTAGGACCAAGTCTGGGCCTTATTCGGTTTCTGACTCCTCGAAGCTGGCTGAGAGTCGGTCACCGGACTCGGCCCAGTGTCTTTTTGAATGTAGGACCAGGTCTGGGCCTGCACTGGTTTCTGACTGTTCTGGAAGCTGGCTGAGATCCGGCCACTGAACTTGGCCCAGTGTCTTTTTGAACGTAGGACCAAGTCTGGGCCTTATTCGGTTTCTGACTCCTCAAAGCTGGCTGAGATTCGGTCACCGGACTCGGCCCAGTGTCTTTTTGAACGTAGGACCAGGACTGGGCCTACACTGGTTTCTGACTGTTCTTGAAGCTGGCTGAGATCCTGCCACCGAACTAGGTCCAGTGCCCAACACAAGTTAAGCAAAACTTTTGTAACTGAAGGTACTTTGTCTTTTACTGTTGGTGAATTTGTTTTCTAAGAACTAGGAGGTTCAGGAACCTACAATGTTATTCCTACTACTACAAGCTACAAGCTATTTGTACATAAAACTTATGTAAATAACCACTTTGTACATCAGTACATCAATATGATTATTATATATTATTATAGGAAACACTAATAAGGAATTCACCATTGGTTTAAATAGAGTATTCTGTTTACTCAATTAGTGTTAATGAGAGAAAAACTTTGTCTGGAAGCTCAAAGAATTTATATTAAAGATTTATATTAAATGTATGTTTAATTCATAAAGTTTACATATTTAAAAAATAAAGGGAAAAAAAGAAAACAGAAACAGATTACAATTTGCAAATTCTTTTTAACTCATTCAATTGAATACACTACAAAGACAAGAAATTTAATGTTGCAAATATTCACTCATTTTGAATTTGATGCCTGTAACATGTTCCAAAAGTTAAGACAGGGGTAACAACATTATGCATGCATTATGAAGACCAAATACGAGAACGGAGACCCCGGACTGTTTCTTTAACTAGCTGAGCTCCGCGGTACAGTTAAAAAGCTCCCCACGACAGTGCTCTTACTGCCTCTCCCTATTAGGCTACAGAGGGGCATGTAGTGTTGTGTTACAGTGTTTGTTGTTGCGCCGCTAAAGTATGGAGGATGAAGAAAAAGAAATCCAACTGATTTGAAAGAATCAAGAAAAAATTGAATTGTGACCCCAAGAATCAATTTTGAATCGAATTTTGGGATTCCCAAAGATTCACAGCCCTACTTTGTACTATGAAAAACATTGGTTTAATAGGTTCGCCCAAACAAAGGTTTGGCACCTGTGGACTTCTTGTTACTTTTTACCGTATTTATTTTTATTTGTATCTGTTTTAATACGTGGTACCTTTGCCAAGTAAAACTCAATATTAACTCAACTTAATATTGAGATAATTGGTTTTAAGAAATTTGCATCGGCCTAAAACATTTTCACAGTACTGTACATATACACACATACTGTATAGGTTTTTGTGTGTGTGTGTTTGAGCTGTACTATGGAGGACCAAAAATGACATAAGTATAAATTAATAAATGCAAATATAAATGTAGAAATAATAAATATATACATGAATAAATGAATAAATAAATAAATGTTGAAATAAATAAATAAATATATAAATAAATGCACATATAAATGAATGAATGAATGAATAAATATTTGCATAGGTAAATAAATAAATTAATACATTTCTTATTTATTTATATATTTATTTATATATTTACTTATATGTGCATTTATTTATTTATTCATTCATTTATTTATTTCAACATTTATTCATTTATTTATTTCAACACTTATTTATTCATTCATTTATTTATTTCAACATTTCTACATTTATTTATTTATTTATTTCCACATTTCTTCATTTATTTATTTATCTCCACCGTCCTGTACTTCCGGTATCAGTGAGACGGAACAAAAGGGACGGCACAGCAACATCGCGGCTATAACCCCTACTGCAGTAACAACTGCTGAAAATGAATGAGGGTCAACAGCTTAAAAATGTCGCCGCTGCAGGCCAAGGCAGGAGCAGTAGAGCCAAAACTTTTGCAGCTCAAAAACCAATCCTGCTTTAGAGCGAGGATAGGACCGCCTACCTAACTATCATACAAATGCAGAAATACAGAAATAAATAAATTAATAAATGTGGAAATAAATAAATTAATAAATGTGGCAATAAATCAATAAATAAATGTAAAAATGTTGAAATAAATGAATGAATAAATAAATGAAAAAATAAATAAATGCACATATAAATGAATAAATAAAAATAAATATAAAAAATTAGAAATGTATTTATTAATTTATTTATTTACCTATACAATTATTAATGCGTGTATTTATTTTTTATATATTTATTTATTTATTTATTCATTTCTATGTGTATTTATATATTTATTTATTTATTTCAACATTTATTTATTTAT
Source organism: Astyanax mexicanus (assembly GCF_023375975.1). Lineage (NCBI taxonomy): Eukaryota > Metazoa > Chordata > Actinopteri > Characiformes > Acestrorhamphidae > Astyanax > Astyanax mexicanus. The sequence goes on from NC_064428.1 coordinate 30,116,196, forward strand.
TCATTTATTTATTTCAACATTTATTTATTTCTACATTTATATGTGCATTTATTTATTTATTTATACATATGTCATTTTTGGTCCTCCATACTGTAATACTTAAATATATAAATACATCTCCATTAATTATAAGGAAAATGTGTTGATTATAAAGATTAAAATAATATAAAGACAATTAAAATAAAGATAATTTAATAATTCATTGATGTCTCCTCCTCAGTAAATTTATATCTTACTCCCTGAGAGCATTACACACCCACCAGTATAGTTTTTCTTATTTATATTTTCTGAGTAGGCTCTAAAAGCAAGTTATACCTTCTCTACACATATTTAATTGTACACTTGTTTCTATAGATACAACTATCAACTAATAGAATCAAAGTACAGTAATAGTTTAATGTTAAATATGTTTATTGCAGTCATATTTACAAATATAATGCTGTTATGTTTTTTCTTTTGTATGACATGACCATTTTAAATTCAACATCACATTCTTGAAATAAGTACTTGGAAAATTGGGCACCAGCAGAAGCGAAAGTAGGGGCAGCAACATTAAAACATATTAATTTACTGACAATAATAAAATGTATCTATGATTTTCCTATTTCCTTTTTTTGCCAATATAAAACATGAATAATTTAATTGCTCTGAAAAGCTCCACTATTTTACTTAATGTTGTTAAATTCTCCTGTTGTGTCTAACAGGATAACTGTGTGTGTGTAATTTAATTTTAAACTTTTTCAAGTAAAACATTTTTGTCTCTAGTATACACTAATATACTGCATACACAAACAACTTCTAGTGTGATTTTACAAATTAGAGAAATGTTGACTAAAGCTTATTTGGTAGTAGTGAGTGTGTTTATATAAAAATGTGCTAGCTAAGTTAATAACATACACTTTTAACGAAGTAGCAGAGTGTGCAGGAACGTATTACTGAACTCTGGAATAAACAATACAAATAAAGATTTTTTTATATTAACTCACAGACACAGCACCATTTTATTTAACTAAAAAGCTAGCTAAAACAAACATTACACAGTGACTTGTAGAGACACACAACCACTAAGTTAACCTAGCTGACTAGCTAGCTAATGTACAACATCTAAACAAAAGTCCTGTGGAAGCATTTAGGTTAGCTAGTAAAGACCAATTCGCTAGCTAACTACCAAATTGGTTAACTAGCAAGCCTAAATGCTTTTACAGTATGTATGTTTGTAAAAGCATTTAAGCTAACGCTAGCAAACTAGCTGGTTTCTATCCTAGCTAGCTAACTGTTTATAGCTTAGCTAACGTAAATACCGAAACAGTACTTCTGTTCTGGCCTTGTACACTAGTTAACAATTTGAATTTCAAGGAAAAACATACTTTTTGGTTGTCTGTTAGTAACTGTTATAGCAACATTAACATTTACATTAACATGAAATGTGTTTAATGCTACATTCTGAGATAATTTAGCCTCAGATAATATCACCTTGATATGCTGCTAAGTTAGCTAGCTTAGCTAACTGAAGAGGCAACACAGATAGGGTTATAAATCATATTTGACGGCCAAAATATTTATTAAGTCAAAATAAATTATATTTCAAAAAAGGTACGTAATACTTAGTTAGGTTTGCTACCTACCTACAAACTTCAAAGGTTTCAGGATGGAAAGTTGTAATGTTTGAGGAATCCGCGCGCCAAGTGCTACGAGAAACCGCACGGGTTGAACTGGGCTGATGCGCAGGGGCACCAAGGTAAATATCATCTAGATTCATTTACACTCTAAACGTGATCACACGTTTGGGGTGTGCGCGACGGTTGGTTTTGGGGTCTAGGGATGCTGATCGTGTGTGTGCGTGTAGCAGTACTATAACAGGCTCTGTGTGTGTGTGTGTGTGTGTGTGTGTGTACTATAACCGGCTCTGTGTGTGTGTGTACTATAACAGGCTGTGTGTGTGTGTGTTTGTGTGTGTACTATAACAGGCTGTGTGTGTGTGTGTGTGTACTATAACAGGCTGTGTGTGTGTGTGTGTGTGTGTGTGTGTTTGTGTGTGTACTATAACAGGCTCTGTGTGTGTGTGTGTGTGTGTGTGTGTGTGTGTGTGTGTGTGTGTACTATAACAGGCTCTCTGTGTGTGTGTGTGTGTGTGTGTGTGTGTGTGTACTATAACAGGCTGTGTGTGTGTGTGTGTGTGTGTGTTTGTGTGCGTGCATGCGTGCGTGCGTGTGTGTGTGAGGAGCAGCATAACAGCGGGAGTAAGTATTCTTACTGACAGGAGTCATCTATAACTGTAAATAAAAAGAAAATATACAAGTCAGCTTTGGTAGAAAAGTGCTAACAGTAGGGAACAGTCAGTTTTCCACTTTGTTAGTGCAGTGCTGGTACAGGGTCGTCTGCCGTATTTGAGCCAGTACACACCTGTGTTCAGAGAATCAACAGGTTAGGTGCGACAGTCGTTCACCAGCACAAAAACGACTGCTCAGTGACACTGATGTAGAACACTCAGAAAGTGACACTGGGCCAGCTGTGGGCCAGAAGTATTTTTCTGCTTGCGACTCTAAACCAGCAGTGCCGACTTAGAAACGACTCCGGGCCAAAGTCGCTGGCTATCTGGGTATCGTACGCCGCGCTCGCGCGCCTCGCTGCAAGTCACAGTCGGGGTCGTGGACATGCCACTCAGTGGTGTTTATAGTTTACTCTGCTTATAACTGAGTGAGGCTGATTTCAGCACCGCGGACAGCGACAGACACCCACCATTTAACAAGTTTAACGAGTTAAAGGTGCAATAAGTAGCCTTTACTCTAAAATACATTGGTAACACTTTACATTCAGTGTTGACTAACTAACAGGATTTAATGCATTAGTTACCATGAATAAAACATGAGGTAATACATTAACAATGCTTAGATAATGTTAATTAAAAACGGAACAACGGCATTAATTAATGTTACTTTTACATTTCACATTACAATCATTTGTTGAACAAGATGAACAATAAATCATATATTTTATTATCATATACTTTATTCATTTTCTTGTCATTTGCTTATGTGCTGCAGTTCTGCCTATGGTAATCGCTAAATATTTATTATGTAAATATTAGTCTGGATGGTGCTTATACTTTATTTCATCATACAGAATATATGTGTCAGTGTGTGCAGATATTTTTGTTGGAATTCAACTTACGTGTAGAAATTATAAATATAAACCATGATTAACCAATATTGCCTTTTTTAATTATTATTTACAGCTGTTAAACAATACTAAGCACTTATACAGCTCTGTTCAGTAAAATAAATATACCTGATGTAAAGTGAAACAATTCTAATGCATGTACAGATGTATTTCCAATTGAAGTAAAAATGTAAAATATATAATATTATTTTAGTTAACGGACATTAGAAAAATTAGAAAAAACTGGCCACAATTACATAAGTGTTATAACAGCCACATATATTTATTTATGTTAGTTAGTCAACACTTAGTGTAAAGTGTTACCAATATATGTATAATAAATGCAATCAAAATACATATTACAGAACAATATAAATAAACTTTTAGGGCTGCATTTTCAAAAGTGTACTTGTTTCTAAAGGTACAATACGTGTTTTTTCCCCTCTTAAATAACTGTATAATGAATATCCGCCAAAATACATATTACAGAACAATAAATTACTGAATCTGACATCACAGTGATATTTTAGTGCCACTACATAAGATTATTGTGAAGTCAAACGCAAATGTATGAGATGTAAAATTCCTTTTCCATTTCATAACAAGCCATCAGGTCTGTAGCACACCAGTAAAGGAAAACATGTACGTAGGAAAATACTACATATTGCACCTTTAACTAATAGTTGCTAACAGTGCTATTTAAAAGGAAGATAAATGTTACCTTGATAAAATTTAATATACAGTGTTAAATTAATTCTTTAAGAGTTGATAACATATGGTCCCGCTCACTATAGTGTTAAAATAATTGAACACCATCGTCATCAGTGTTAACACATTTTACCCTTTTATCTACGTTTGCTTGAATATAGTTTTGTAAACATTCTGGACTTCACTTGAAACTATATATCTATAGTAACTATAAGCCATACCACAGAATAAATTACTTTTTTTTTTCAGAGAGACCATCAAGAACTGCCAAAAAAAAGTGGTTCTCCCATAACCACCCTTATCCACCATTCAACCCAACACTAAGAGGGTGAATAACGCTTCACCAGGGGAACCACCATGATTAAATCCTATTTTCCTACAAATTCACATAATAACCCCAAAGAAAGTGTAATGGTGACTGCAGAGCATCCCGATAGTGAAGCAGAATCAGGAGGCAGAGAGTTGAATTTTAACTTAATTTTAACAAAATCTGTGGATTGTTTATCACTGAGGGTTGTTAAAACATGTTGACACTGTGATTTTAACACTATAGATTTTATTGTGCACTCTGGGCCCTATCAATCCCCTGTGCCAGGCGCGTCGCAATGCTCATTGCTATTTAACACCCTTAATACAGCATTTTTTTCTGATTTTGGAACAGGTGTCAGTGGTACATCAAATCCAAGCTGAAGTCAGAAGACAAGAGAAGGACGCAGTATCAGAATGGACATGGTATACACACACAAACACACAAATCTGATATGTTATAAAATATTCTGTAAAGAGTATGTACAGTACACCATACAGCTCTGGAAAAAAGACCTCTTTAAAATGATGAGTTTCTTTGATTTTACCAAATTGAAAACCTCTGGAATATAATCAAGAGGAAGATGGATGATCACAAGCCATCAAACCAAACTGAACTGCTTGAATTTTTGCACCAGGAGTAAAGCAGCATAAAGTTATCCAAAAGCAGTGTGTAAGACTGGTGGAGGAGAACAAGATGCCAAGATGCATGAAAACTGTGATTAAAAACCAGGGTTATTCCACCAAATATTGATTATAAGGTCTGAAAGCTCTGCATCTTTTTTGTTATTTTGGACATTTCTCATTTTCTACAAATAAATGCTCTAAATGACAATATGTTTATTTGGAATTTGGGAGAGATGTCTGTAGTTTAAAGAATAAAACAACAAATGTTAATTTTACTCAAACATAAACCTATAAATAGCAAAATCAGAGAAACCGATTCAGAAACGGATTTTTTTCCAGAGCTGTATACACGCTATACGTCCCAGTGTTTGTGGACACCTTTTTTAATGAACATTGAAATGTAGAATGAAGAATGAATTGCCAATAGAATAAGACTGTGGAGCAGATAAACATGAACCTATTGGGCACCAACTGTTCTGTGACCATCCAACATCCTGCTCTAACTAACACTCTTGTCTCTAAATGCAATCAAGTAAACACAGCAATGCTCTGAAGTACACTCTAGTATAAAAACTCTACACAGACCTCCCGCAGGTGCCATCATTATCTGTATGAGTTCAGAGCTGCTTTATATGAATAAGAAACTCATATACAGGCCTGCTGCACACTGCTTGTTTGTCCTTGTCCTGTGGAGCTCCAGCTCTACATACTGTAGTTCTGACACACCTGATTCATCTCATCAGCTAATTATCCAGCCCATCAGGAGGAGCAGCAGGTGTGCCTTCTACACAATGCTAATGCTAAACAGTTATGCTACAAGCACTAGCAGGCTAAATCAGTTCTGAATCAGTCTGATTTTCTTCTCTTTTTTCAGTGCCATTCCCAGGAATAAAGACCTACGTGGATCCAGACACTTATGAAGATCCCTCTCAGGCTGTGCACGACTTCGCCAAAGAGATCGACCCCTCCCGGATCCGGATAGAGAGGGTCATCGGAGCCGGTATGAGCTGTGCAGCTTGTCTAATGTCTAAATAATGCTTTAGCTTATCTAACAATAATCACTATGTGTATTTTTCACTGTCTTAAAAAAAATCTGAAATCCTACTTTGAACATAATACACTATGATATAATATATATATATTAGTGCATCTCAAAAAATATCAAAAAAATCGAAAGGTTGTAAAACTCATATATTATACAGCTCTGGAAAAAATTAAGAGACCATTTAAAAATGATGAGTTTCTTTGATTTTACCAAAAGAGGAAGATGGATGATCACAAGCCATCAAACCAAACCAAGCTGAACTGCTTTAATTTTTGCACCAGGAGTAAAGGCATAAAGTTATCCAAAAGCAGTGTGTAAGACTGGTGGAGGAGAACATGATGCCAAGATGCATTAAAACTGTGATTAAAAAACAGGGTTATTCCACCAAATATTGATTTCTGAACTCTATGAAACTTTATGAATATGAACTTGTTTTCTTTGTATTATTTGAGGTCTGAAAGCTCTGCTTCTTTTTGTTATTTCAGCCATTTCTAATTTTCTGCAGATAAATGCTCTAAATCACAATATTATTCTTTGGAATTTGAGAGAAATGTTGTCTGTAGTTTATAGAATAAAACAACAATATTCATTTTACTCAAACATAAACCTATAAATAGCAAAATCAAAGAAACTGATTCAGAAACTGAAGTGGTCTCCCTATTTTTCCAGAGCTGTGTAGATGTATTAAACACAGAGTGATCTATTTTAAGCGTTTATTCATTTTATTGTTGATGATTATGGATAACAGCCAATAAAACCGCCAAAATTGGAAAAGTAGAATTTTATATAAGACCAATTGGTACTTTTGGCAGTGTGGGCAGTGTGCCAAATCCTGCTAGAAAATGAAATCTGCATCTCCTTAAAAGTTGCCAGCAGTAAGTGCTGTAAGATTTTAGACTTGATAGAACACAGTGGATCAACACCAGCAGATGACATGTCTCTCCAAACCATCACTGATTGGTGGAAACTTCACACTAGACCTCAAGCAGTTTGGACTGTGTGTCTCTCCACTCTTCCTCCAGACTCTGCTTCCTTGATTTACAAATAAAATGTAAAATGTACTGATGATCAGTGATGGTTTGGAGAGATTTTTTTTGTCATCTGCTTTTGAAAGACATTGTATTAAATGAAAAAATATGTTTAAAGTTCAATTCTATTCTATTCTCTGTATACATATTTTATACACATCTTCTATGAAGTTGCCATTGCTCAACTTCTCATTGTAACAAGAAATAAATAAAGAATTTTATTGTCTAGTGTCTAGTTTTTGGTGTGTGTGTTTTTAATACACAGCCAGTGATTAATTAGTCAGATTGGACAGAAATAAACACTGTAGGAGTTTTCCTGCGGATATTATTGAATAAATCTTTAATGAAGTAATTACATCTTTTCTTTTCTTTTTATTTATTGTGATATTTATTTTCATGTGTGGTTTAAATCATGTGGGTTTAGATTGATTTTACATTTATAGCAATACATTTAAAATCATTTTTAACTTTTTTTTTTTTACACTACCAGTCAAAAGTTTGGACACAACTTCTCATTCAATGTTTTTCTTTATTTATTTCTTTGTTTAAAGCTGATGTCTGTAAGTTTTGGGATATAGGGGATTTAGGGCCCTCTCTGGTGAGAATGGGTAATTGTAATTGCACCGAGCATGCGGAAGCATCATTTCAAACTGGGCGAGTGGGATGTGGTCTCCTTTCAGAGTGAATGAATCCGATTCCAGGTTATGTTCAGTCAGAGAGAGAGAGAGAGAGAGCGCTCAGTCAGAAACTATTTCACTCCATTCTTTGGTTTTACTATGAGTGAATGAGCTACTGAGCTCTGAGTTTCCTCTTCTGAAGTCTCCATTGCTCCACCAGCCGCTCGCGTTCAGTAAAACTGAGCCGGATCCTCTTTTAGAGGCTGTACGTGTGACGTAAGTACGTAAAGACGCATGATGTGGCCAGAAGAACTCCCATAAAAAACAACCCAACACCCCAGTTTTTAGGATTAATATATTATTAGGCTTAGCAGGGAGGATGGCTTCAGCATACTGGTACCATTAAACACAATATTGTATCTCTTATCTACTCAGAAATGCTTTTGATTTCAGTTTAGAAACAAAATAAAATGGACTGCTACTTTAATGTATTTCCTGCATTAGCTTAGTAGATTAGTATTATATGGAATCATGTAGTAAACAGTAAAAAAAAAGTGATTTGAGGTGATTTAATTGGGATGAGCTGGAGCTTCACAGCATGAAGGAACAGAAACAAATTGTTCAACACCTTCAAGACGCTGAGGGTGAATCCCATTTCTCCCCTTGGCCCTACCCCTTACCCCTACCCCTTCTTTTCGAGTGTAATCCTTCCCCTTGGAACGGAGTTACAAGGGGAAGGGGTAAAATCCTACCCCAAGGAATTGGGACAACCCTTCAAGCACCCGGTGAAAGGTGAATCTTATTGAAAATAGCCTCCATAATATACTAGAAATTGTATATCACACTGGTTCCCAACACTGGTCCTGGAGCAGGTAATGTGTTACAAAAACAATATAATGTGCAAGAATATGGGTCCTCAGTGACAGAGGAATCGCTGGTATATCACAATGACGTTTGTCAATGAACAATAAATACATAAATAAATAGCACTGATTTATGACCAGGCTACTAGCAGTGGTGTGTAGGTGACCCTGCTGGGCTGATGTGATGATAGCAGTGGAGCGCTAAAGTTCAGTAGCCTAGCTGCTGGTTAACTAGTTAACTTTAGGGCATTGTATGTGTACAGAAAGGGGGCAGGAGGTGCAGAAATTAATTAATATTGTCCATTCCTTAATTCCTCTGTGATGGGGAGCTGAAATTAGCTCTGATTATTTTTTATTTGATTTATTTTTTCCGTTCCGCCTTAAATGCGGTAGCGCCTGCCGTCTGTTGCACCATTTAAGGTGGAACGGGAAAGTTAGCTAGCTAGCTAGCTACCGAAACGAACTACTAGCGAACTTTTTATGCTTGTTACGAAGAATTCAGCCATAAAACATCAAAACTACACAATAAACTAAGGTAATACAGTGCTAATCGTAATTTTGAACATGGAAAATACTTTCTTTGGTCGCTTGTTCCGCCATCTTGCCAGTCATTCTCATACCCCTCGGTACGAAGTGTGGGTCTGGAAAATCTCCGTTTGAAGGGCTAACTAGCCCTACCCCTTACCCCTACCACTTCATCCTAACAGGAATCGGGACACCCCTACCCCTTGACGTGCACGCGCAAAACAGAGGGGTAGGGGTAAGGGGTAGGGCCAAGGGGAGAAATGGGATTCACCCTGAGAAAACTATTCCACTTCTTACTTTTTCTTACTTTTAGAATCATATTCTGGTTTATTTAACACTTTTTCTATACAAAATAATTCAGAATGTATTCTTATAGAGCTTTAATATAGTCTTCAGTGTTAAATTTACAGTATAACAAATATAAAAAAGAAAGAAAACACATTAAAAGAGAAGGAGAGGTGTGTCCAAACTGACAGACTGGTACTGTATATAATTTATGGCTGCCACAAAACTGATAATCAACATTGTAGATGGTGGGCTGGTGCACAGGGTGGCTTCTCTTATGTTGGTGTGTTTTAATTTGGTTCAGGGAGACCTATAGGCATTATGGTCTGTGATATTTTAGTTCTGTTATTATTCCACTGCCACCTAGTGACGAGAGTTCATGTTTGCAAGTGAGTTTCATCTCAGATTATTTTATAATCATTTTGTCTGTGGGTGTGTGTGTAGGTGAGTTCGGGGAGGTGTGTGGAGGTCGTCTCCGAACTCCAGGAAAGAAGGAAATTCCCGTAGCAATAAAGACGCTGAAGGGCGGCTACACCGAGCGGCAGAGGCGGGACTTCCTGCGGGAGGCGAGCATCATGGGGCAGTTCGACAACCCCAACATCATCAGACTGGAGGGCGTGGTCACTAAGAGTAAGATTTTAAATATGAGTTTTTATAAATGAGTTATTTGAATGAGTTTATATTTTTCTTATTATTTCAAATTTTTAATTGTTTTATGTTTATTTATTTACGTATCTAGTTCGTTTTTTTATTTATTTATTTTTATTTCTATGTTCTTTGTGCGTTATTATTCATTTTTTATCATTTTACTATTATTATCTTTTTCTTCATTTTATATTTTATAATTTTTTTACTCTTTGTGTCAATTTTTATGGTCTTTTTAAAATGTCCTTTTTTTCTTTTTAATATATATTTTATTATTCTTTATTAAATGTCGATTTTCATTTATTTATTATTTTTACTATTTTGTTCCATATTATTTCTAGTTTCTTATTAAATGTTTTCAATCCTTTTTAAACTGTAAATGCTCGCCGGCATTGTGAATATAATATACAGCTCTGGAAAAAAATAAGAGATCACTTAAAATGAGTAAAAATAGGTTTCTTTGATTTTACCAAATTAAAAACCTCTGGAATAAAATCAAGAGGAAGATGGATGATCACAATCTATCAAACCAAACTGAACTGCTTGAATAAGACTGGTGGAGGAGAAGATGCCAAGATGCATGAAAACTGTGATTAAAATCCAGGGTTATGCTCTAAATGACGATATTTTTATTTGGAATTTGGGAGAAATGTTGTCTGTAGTTTATAGAATAAAAAAAAAAACAAAGTTTATTTTACTTAAACATATAACTATAAATAGCAAAATAAGAGAATATGATTCAGAAACTGAAGTGGTCTTTTAAATTTTCCCAGAGCTGCATATATGTATAACTGAATTTCTATTATTGCATACACTATTTGTCATGTTGCTCCTATAGAACTCAACAGCAAAACCTTATATCAGCCAGTGCATCTCCGTCCACTGCATGGATTTATGAAAATTAAAATGATTATTTATTGACATCCATTACTCTGTAGGTAGAAGTATGGATACTAGGGTTAAAATACTTCTGTAGAAGTATGTTTTGAAATATGAACTCAAGCTTTTTATTCTTTAAGTAAAAGAGTAAAAGTACTGGATTTTAAACTACTTAAAGTATAAAAGTAAAAATAATGTAAGGTAAAAAATACCATTAATTCAAGAGATCCATTAAATATAGAAATATATATAGAAATATAGTGCCTGTACAGTATATATCACATTGGATAAGTCACATACATGATCTGTATCATCTCTGATGAAGCCGAGCCCGGCGTTTTTTCCTGTTTTGCTGCAGAATCAAAGCCATGATCAGATGCTATTCTGAAGTTTTGTGATGCACACAATCAACACAAACACAGCAAACAGTCAGCAGCCTCAAATGCACTCCAGCATCTCCAGCATCTCTCTAAACTGTGTTCCGACTACAGCTACCTCTCTCTGAGTCCTTTATCTTTTCATTTTCATATCTGTCATCTCTGTTTTCTTATTCTCTCTCTCTCTCTCTGCAGCCCATCCTCAGCAGAGATTTGGCTAATCAGTCTAATAGCTCAGGCAGTTTGAAGGTAATTAGAGGAATCAGACGAGTGCATCAGAAAGAGAGGCTGAGAGGAGCTGTAGCAGGAGCTGTAGCAGTGAATATACAGGGTGAGGGGCATGTGATGCTGGGGCAGGTGAGGGTGAACTCAGGTGCACTGTGCAAGAAAGAGGGCGGGGCTACAGTCGGTGAGATAAGGAGAGACACGATTAGAGCGAGTTATCTGTCTGCTGCATCTGTGGAGAACAAATGGATTTAACTACAGACAGTGATTTCAGTTCAGAACAGAAAATAGCAGCAAGCCCACCTTTTCATAAATAAAAGCACAAACCCATTGACTGAAAAGTCACTTACATTATAAACCAATAGGAAAATGCCAAGGCTGGCTTGCTGCATCAAAATAACTCTGTTATGTCTGCGGTGATCAGTTTGTGCAGTATAGACACAGATATTTATAGGTTTATTATGTTTGAGTAAAATGAACATTGTTGTTTTATTCTATAAACTACAGACAACATTTCTCCCAAATTCCAAATAAAAATATTGTCATTAAGAGCATTTAATTGCAGAAAATGAGAAATGGCTGAAATAACAAAAAAGATGCAGAGCTTTCAGACCTCAAATAATGCAAAAAAAACAAACAAAAAAAAAAACAAGTTCATATTTATAAAGTTTTAAGAATTCAGAAATCAATATTTGGTGGAATAACCCTGGTGGTTTATAATCACAGTTTTCATGCATCTTGGCATCATGTTCTCCTCCACCAGTCTTACACACTGCTTTTGGATAACTTTATGCTGCTTTACTCCTGGTGCAGAAATTCAAGCAGTTCAGTTTGGTTTGATGGCTTGTGATCATCCATCTTCCTCTTGATTATATTCCAGAGTTTTTTTAATTTGGTAAAATCAAAGGAACTCATCGTTTTACAGAGCTGTAGATACACATATACATACCAAAGTTAGAATACCTATATTGTTTCTATTGCTTCTTACAAGCTGCAAACTGTTAACCAATGAATTGTTTGCTAGGAGTCCCCCATACTTTTTTCTTTTTTTATCACGCTTTTCTTCCCAATCCCCAATGATCAGCTGCACTTCCTCTATCACTAGTGATGCCTAGCACATGCCTCCTCCGATACATGTGAAGTCAGACTCCGCCTCCTTTTTTCATTACCAAGTAGCATCACAGTGCTCTTGGAGGAAAGCGCAGCGACTCGGTTCTGATACATCAGCTCACAGACGCCTTGTGCTGATCAACATCACCCTAGGAGTGATGAGGCAATAGAGAACTATCTACCCACCCAGAGAGAGCAAGGCAAATTGTGCTCTCTTAGGGCTCCGGCAACTGATGGCGAGCGGGATTCTAACTACCCCCTCTTTTTTTTTTTCAACAATATATATATATATATATATATATATATATATATATATATATATATATATATATATATATATATATATTTTTTTTTTTTTTTTTTTTTTTTTTACATTTTTTCCAGTTTATTTAATTTGTGATTTTTTAAAGGGTGTACTGCAACATTGTGTACACTGGATTTTTTACCATTCCCCATTATTGACTGGACCTAAAGAGCTGAAATGAGAAAAACAAAGAGGAAAAAAGGGGTGCATGTCTCTTTCCGTATCTTTTGCCGTTTTTTATGTTTGTGGCCTTTTTCATTTCACACAGTTTTACACCTGTATTTTACAGTATGTATTAATAAAGACTGCTGTCCTGTTTTTGTGTGCAGGTCGTCCAGTGATGATAGTGGTAGAGTACATGGAGAACGGATCCTTGGACTCGTTTCTGAGGGTGAGGTCTTCTTTAAACAGTAACTAACACACTTTGTGAACGCGAACAGTAACGCGACAGCTGTTTGGTTTGTTAGTAGTTAGCAATACAAGCACTCCTAATTCTTTTACGCCCATGGCATATGTCACAAAAATAAAAAATTATATATATAAAATTTATACTGAGTTAAGAAGACACTTCTGTATTGTAAACTACTCATGTAGTGACTGACAAATGTGACTGGGAAACTCTATTATACCACAACATACATCTCTGGACAAAATTAAGAGACCACTTCAGTTTTTAAATCAGTTTTTCAGATTTTGCTATTTATAGGTATATGAAGTTTGAGTAAAAATAATATTGTAGTTTAATGCTATAAACTACGGACAACAGCAAGTTATTATTCATAAAGTTTTAAGAGTTCAGAAATCAGTATTTGGTGGAATAACCCTGGGTTTTAATCACAGTTTTCATGCATCTTGGCATCATGTTCTCCTCCACCAGTCTTACACACTGCTTTTGGATATCTTAATGCCTTTACTCCTGGTGCAAAAATTCAAGCAGTTCAGTTTGGTTTGATGGCTTGATGATCATTCATCTTCCTCTTGATTATATTCCAGAGGTTTTAAATTTGGCAAAACCATAGAAACGCATCAATTTTAAGTGGTCTCTTATTTTTTTCAGAGCTTTATGTTACAAAAAAGGAATAGCACTAGACATGAGACCTACAATTGACTACTAAAGTGTTATTTTTAATTAGTTATGAAAATGGAGAATAAGTTGCCTCACTTCTTGTGAATTGATTTTTTAAGAGCAGAATATGAAAAAAAGGAGAATAAAGAAAGAGAAAAGTAGGAGAGCACTAATAGAATTACTGAATTGTACTTATTAAAACATACAGTATAAAACCCCACAGGCTTTTCTCAGTGTGCTTAGGACAAAATACACACAAACCCATTTAAGAAGAATTGTTTTTTATTATATCATGAGAGCTGCCAGCCCTGAACCACGTGTCTAAGCTGTGATTATGATGAGGCTTTTAATGATGAGGGAGTAGCAGAGCTGTGATACCCACCATATTTATACTGGAGGCCAGAATTTGTGCATAAAAATGGACAATTAGGAAGAAAAGGGGACAGATCCCTGGTAGCTAGACATTTCAACACAGTGGGCCATCATTTTAATTTGTTGCCAAGAGGTGGAGATCAGAAACAGTGTCTCCTGCAGAGAGAGGCTTTAAATGTTTTATTTTTTATTTTTTATTTTTTTTATAAAACACAATTTTAAATACAAAGATACCAGGAACAATACATGATTGAATATGATGAGGAATATCTTGGTCATACAGGGGCATCTAAAAACATTTGAATATAATTTAAAAGTTTGTTTATTTCAGTAATTCAGCCGCTTGATTCTTGATTCTCACTCTTAGCACTCTTAACTCTCTGCATTACTTTTTCTTTGGGGTTATTATGTGTGTGTGTGTGTGTGTGTGTGTCTTATGTGTGATTGTATGTAAACAGGATTTAGTTGTGGTGGTTCCCCTGGTGGAGCGTTATTCACCCTCTTGGTGTTGGGATGGATGGTGGTAAAGGGTCTCCACCCAAGAGCTATTGTGTTATGGAAGAACCATTTTTTTTGACAATTTTTTATGGTCCCTTTTGTTCTAAATAAAGCTTTTATAGGATGAAAAAGCAATTTATTCTGTGGTGTAGCTCACATTTTATAACACTATAGAGAGTGGGATCTAAAGAGTTCATTTAACACTGTCAAATATGCTGTGTATTATTTACTGTGGATGGGGGGATGCAAAGTTTTCACCATTTTATGTTGAGTAACCATTTTTCTAGAATTAATTCACAGTTTCTATGCACAGTTTTTAGAAGATTGTAGAATTCGAAGCCCATCTTTGCTTCTGAGAGACTCTGCCTTCCTAAAATATATATTTTATGCCTATGTTTTGCTGCTATCAGATTCTAAATGAGTTAATTTTTTTCATAACATGATAAAATGTCTCTTTTTCAACATCTCATATGGGTTTTGTGCTCTATTCTGAATAAAATATAAGTATATAATATCTGCAACTCAATTAATTCTGTATTTATATACATTCATTTATGTTTTACAGTGTCCTGACTGTGTTATACGGCGGTGATAAACACATTTAACACAACATTTATCAGTGCGTTACTTTATTCAGTGTAGTGTAGAGCATCTGTAATCTACCTGTGAAAGGATAAGGTCTCACTTGACTGAATATAGAGCTCTCTCTCTCTCTCCTCGCAGAAACACGACGGGCACTTCACCGTCATCCAGCTGGTTGGAATGCTGCGCGGCATTGCCTCCGGTATGATGTACCTGTCCGACATTGGCTACGTCCACCGCGACCTGGCAGCCCGGAACATTCTGGTGGATGACAACCTGGTGTGTAAGGTGTCGGACTTCGGCCTGTCCAGGGTGCTGGAGGACGACCCAGAGGCAGCCTACACCACCACGGTGAGACACACACACACACACACACACACACACGCACACACACACTCACACACATTTTCCTGCTCCGGAATTTCAATATACATCTGAGAAACCTCATAAGGCTCCTTACAGAGCGGCTGAACCCGCAGACATGGCCGTGATTGCCCCCGATAATGAAAGTATGATGTATTAAATGTATGACATTAAGGAATTGTGAATCACAGCTCATAGGAAAGGAAAGTGGTCTGATCTTCTCTTAGTGTTTGCATTAACATGCAGTTACACATCCAGATTTATCTACCTACCTACCTACATGTCTATCTACCAAAATACAGGATTTTCAAAACTTTCCACAGCACTTTTTTAACCTCTTAACAGGCCAGGATTTTTGTCAATTATTGACATTAATTTGACATTACACCCCTAAATCTTAAGGATTTCTATTTGAGCATTACATAAAAAGCTTTTATGTTTGATAAGGAACACTACTGAAAATCATAATTATAATTGTAATAGAAAGTATAGAAAATGAGTCAAGTAAAACTGCAACTGTCAAAATATAATAAAAAAAATCATAAAATTGTCTCTTTCCTGAACTTCATTTGAAATCAATACAAATCCTGAATACAAATCAAACAGTTTATGTCCATCAAACCTTTTGTTTCATTATGTTTGTCTAGTTTTACATCTATTTTTAAACATGCATAATTTGGGTTGATTCCTGTCACTGATCTGGAATTATCAGTGTTAACAGATTTTTTTAAGTTAGTTTGAAGTTATGTGGTTTTACTGCGCAAACGAACTCTGGAGCGGTTCACTTGTAGTGAGATGGTAATCTGGTCTCGATCTGACCCAGCTATCAAATATACTTCTGTATAAGGAGCAGTTTAGTCTAAGACTGTATATTAAACAGATAATATACTGCTACGAACAAACGCTGTCTCTGCTGCTGCTCCATGCTGTTTACATATGCAGTGTGTGCTGCGTTTACTGCTCACTGTCACGCCCTCGCTATGTTTCCCTGTGTTTTCCCGTCTCCTAGAGTGTTTCCCCAGTTTTTTTCTATCACGTGTGTCTAATTTGTAGCTCCGCCCCTTCCCCAGGTGTTCAGTGTTTCATGTTACTATATATAGGTTCCCTTAGTCTATGTTTGCTGTCGGTGTTTGCACCTTCCCACGTTGTCTGTCTCGCCACGTCATAGCTATTGTTTTGCCACGTTTCGTTATTGCTCTTCTCTACGTTTCTAGTTGTTTGCTTAGTTTTTATTATTTGTTTATATCTCTTGTTTGTTCCTATTCCTTGTTTTGTACATATTCACGTATTTATCCTTGTATATATTCCCTAGCCCTGTTTAGTCACTTTCGGTTTAGCTTAGCTCTTTGTTGGTTTTCCCTGTTTGTTTATGTACTTATCTATATTCTTTATTCCCCTGTTTTTTTGTTTGTTTATTTGTTATTTATTAAAGTCTTGTTCTTACCCGCATATAAGTCCGCTTCCCCGTCTGCTCCCGTTTGTTACACTCACAGCCATGCAACTTTGTTTACTACTTGTACATCTGTGCTGCATGTCTTATTGAAAACACTGTGTTTAAAAATATGCACCGTTTCTGCGTTTAAGCGATTCAGCGTTCTGTGTTAAAGCAGCTGCACACTGCACAGATATACACACTGGAACACAGTATCTACTCACTATATTTACTTTTTTGCTCCCATACCAGTCAGCTCTGACCAATCAGAGGAGACATTGTGCTTGGGTGTGTTTAGGTTAATGCCTGTGTGAAAACAAACCAAACAGAGGGAGAAACACTCCAAGTGAACAAACTCATTAACTGAACCAGAACATAGAAACCAACTACAGTGATTGAACCAGGAGAAGTTAAACATCTGGGTTGAATACGTCACATCACACAGCAAATGGGCACTAAATAGGACTCGTTTGAGATTTGGAAAGCTTTGCTGGGTCCCAGAAACAACACATGTACAAACCCACTCAGAACCTGTTCCCACATGGACCCAGCTTTCCCACATTCCACCCATATGAACCCCATGTGTGAAAGCTGGCTGGGGAATAATATCTCTTTCCTCCTCCTTGGACAGATTTTGTTGTTTTCTTCTTTTGCTGGGGAGGCAAAGTACACACCTACGTTCCTCTGCCTGCATTCTGACTCACCGCTCACTCTTTCTGCCTCTGGTACGCTGGAGAAAAAGCTGAATTTTAAAGTCTTCATGGATGTGATGTCAAGCATAGCAAACCATTAGGGCTAACTCCAGCCCTTTCTCTTAGCAAAAAAGCAATGCACTGAATGTGTACATCATTGAATATATATCTCATGAATAAAATATATTATTTTATCAGCAGTTTTTACTGTTTTTACTGTTCTTACTGTACTTTTACTTTTGGCAGGATTTGTGTCGTGATGTGGAAAAAATCATGCAGCTGTTTTTATTTTTTTTATTTTTATTTCTTTCTCAGGGAGGGAAGATCCCCATCCGTTGGACGGCTCCGGAGGCCATCCAGTACAGAAAGTTCTCCTCAGCCAGCGACGTCTGGAGTTACGGCATCGTCATGTGGGAAGTGATGTCATACGGGGAGCGCCCCTACTGGGAAATGTCCAATCAGGATGTGAGCTGAGCCACATTTTTATGCCTATTGATTTAGCTATTATTACCTACATTATTATATATATTATATATATATTTTTTCACCTGGTGTAAGAAAGAAATTGATTCCTGTTCCTGATTTCATTTCTCTTTTATTAGTTTTGGGATTTTTTTTTACATTTATTTTATTATTATATTATTTTACTATCCTATTTACAAAAAAAGTTGGGAGGCCATTAAATCAGAAGGGAATGTGCCATAATAATTGTTTTGGATACATCAAATATTAGTTATTAGCACTGTTTCTATTGCGTCGAGAAAGAATCCATTCCACTTGATTGATAGGGGAATACACATACTGAAATAAAGTCCACTCCAGATTTTTTCAGGTTGCACGCAAGTGAAGTGAATGGTATTAGAATTTGGAGGAGGTACCGTCAGGCCACGTTAAATTAATGTTCAACTAAATAATGAATTGTTAGGAGTAAGCTTTGCTGCTGAGTGGTCCAGCGGTCTAAAACGCTCTTAAAAGCCACCATTCGAAATGCTGGTTCGAATCCCGATCATGCAGCTTGCCATTAGCTGTTGGAGCCCTGAGAGAGCACAATTGGCCTTGCTCTCTCTGGGTGGGTAGATGGCGCTCTACCTCCTTATCACTCCTAGGGTGATGTCGATCAGCACAAGGGGTCTGTGAGCTGATGTATCAGAACAGAGTCGCTGCGCTTTCCTCCAAGTGTGCTGGTGCATCAGCAGCAGTTTGAAAAGAGGTGGAGTCTGTATTTCACACGTATTGGAGGAGGCATGTGCTAGTCTTCACCCTCCTTGTGTTGTGGCATCTCTAGTGATAGGGGAAACACAGCTGTGTAGCAGCTGAATGGGTGGGACAATTGGCCCTAGCTTAATTGGAAAAAAAAAGACCAATTAAAATAACTGCTTTTTAAATTCACTGTTTTAATACTCTATGTTTTAATGTCTCTCCTCAGGTGATCCTCTCCATTGAGGAGGGCTACCGGCTTCCCGCCCCAATGGGCTGCCCCGTGGCTCTGCACCAGCTGATGCTGCACTGCTGGCAGAAGGAACGCAGCCAGAGGCCACGCTTTCACGACGTGGTCACGTTTCTGGACAAGCTGATCCGCAACCCCAGCAGCCTGCTGACACTGGTGGAGGACGTGCACAGGTAGAGCTCCGCCCACTGCCGTTAGACCTGCTTTATACTTACCTTAAATAAAGCACAGATTACATTGCACAACTTCTACATGAATTCCAGCCATAATTCTGCCCTACAGCACTGAATGTGTACAGTATGAATCTATAGAACTGTAAAAACAGCTTGAATTGCCCTTCAGATTCCTTTATTTCTGTTTATAAGGGTAAATCTACAGTTACAGTATATATAGGAGTTTTGTAATTTCACAGAAGTTGATATAGAAGGACATTTGAAGGACATTTAAGTGTATGACTGCTGTATGAAGAGACCACTTAAAAATGATGAGTTTCTTTGATTTTACCAAATTGAAAACCTCTGGAATATAATCAAGAGGAAGATGGATGATCACAAGCCATCAAACCAAACTGAACTGCTTGAATCTTTGCACCAGGAGTGAGCAGCATAAAGTTATCCAAAAGCAGTGTGTATGACTGGTGGAGGAGAACATGATGCCAAGATGCATGAAAACTGTGATTAAAAATCAGGGTTATTCCACCAAATATTGATTTCTGAACTCTTAAAACTTTATAAATTGTTTTCTTTGCTTTATGAATTTGGGAGAGATGTTGTCTGTAGTTTATAGAATAAAACAACAATGTTCATTTTACTCAAACATAAACCTATAAATATCAAAATCAGAGAAACTGATTCAGAAACTGAAGTGGTCTCTTAATTATTTCCAGAGCTGTATACATTGCTCTTATTGTTTAGATGAAAATCAATGGCACATAAAAGGCTATTTTACATTTTTCTGACAGAATCAAATATCTGTCTACTGAGATTCACTCTGACAGCTTCTATATGTAAAGCTGTACTATCTCAATTATCCCATTTTGAAAACTGCATCAAAATAGTAATACAATTAACCAAATTAATTTGATTTACTGTACCTCCCAGTCCTAATATACAGCTTATTAAACACGTGAACCTTGGTTCAGACTCTGGTCTGGACTTTTAAGCGTGAAAATATCCTAAGAAATGTAAAACCAAATATTATGAAGTACTACAGCAAAAAGATTAGTAGGGAAGAAAACTACCCACTATTATTATCTATCATGATTAATTGAAACGTTGTTATATTTGTCTTGTGTGAGGTTTGTACCTCACTGTGCTCTCTCTGATCTCTTCCCTGCTGCTTAATTGAAATGCTGTGATATTTGTCTTCTCCGTGTGCGCACAGTTTACCAGAATCTCCAGAAGACATGCCTGATTACCCTCTCTTCATCTCCATCGGTGACTGGCTTGACTCCATTAAAATGAGTCAGTACAAGAACAACTTCATAGCAGCAGGGTACACCACCCTGGACTCCATCTCCAGCATGAGTATTGAGTGAGTGACACACTGAAAGATTTAAATCTACATTTTATCTACTAACAACTTCAATTCTACATAAGTTATGTCCTCAAAGCTACTAATGTGCTACTTTTAATTATTATTTTAATTATTAATTTAATTATAATTTTGAAAAATTATTTATGTCACCAAGTTTGACCCCAACTTCCGCTGTAATCTGCCCATCCCCCTCCCAATGTGCAGATTTTTTTTCTTGTGGTAAGAATATGATCTGGTCTCGATTTGACCCAGCTACCAAATATACTGCTTTTTGTTTGAGCTAAACTGCTGATAAGGTGCAGTTTAATCTCATATATTAGCCAGACAATATACTGGTATGAACAAACTGTGATGGGCAGTGATGCCGCGGGCTGCCAGTAGAGGGGCCTGGTAGACATAGGGGAGGAAATGGTAGAGGGGGATCCCAAATCCCCAACTCCCAGAATCCCCAGCGGTGATTAGTGTCAACCAGCTGCACCTGTGCAGTACCCTATATAAACCTCAGTGAAACCAGACCTCACTGTTGCACCTTCACAGAGGGGTGACCGGTACTAGAGGGGAAACTAAAGTAAATTAAAAGAAAAGAAAAGAAAAGAAAAGGTGATCTCAAAAAAGGAAAGTGATCTGAAAAGTAAGCCACACGAAAATAAAATAAAAAAAATAAATAAATAAAAGAAAAGGTGATCTCAAAAAAGGAAAGTGATCTGAAAAGTAAGCCACACGAAAATAAAATAAAAAAAATAAATAAATAAAAGAAAAGGTGATCTCAAAAGAAAGCCACACAAAAAGAATAGGAAAAAAAAAGAAAAGCGAAAGGTGGTCTCAAAAGAAAGAATGGGTCTGAAAAGAAAGCCACACAGAAAGAAAATAAAAGAAAAGAAAAGAAAATATATTTAAAGAGAGCACAAAGAGAGGACTGAGCAGTGCTCAGCCAGTTTTAAGTTTGGTTGTGTTTTAGTTTGGTTTAATTGAAGTTTAAAGCTGTCTTTTGTTGGTACAAGCCATTTCGTGGCATTTCCTTTTTCTGTTTCCCGCCTTTTTTCCCACATCTCTTGTGGGTTTTTTTCTCACCCATTCTCCAGTCTCTTAAGCACAACACATTTAAAATTACTATCCCAAAACCATAACTAGAACTAAATAATACATAATAAAACTATATCCTTATAAGTATATAAATATATATAAATATATATATATCCATTATATATTCATATCTGCTCTGCACTTGGATCCCACACCTACCCCAACCGTAACACAAACGCTGTCTCTGCTGCTGCTCCATGCTGTTTACACACTGAGCGCTGTACGTGCAGCGTTCACTGCTCGCAGCAGCGATACTCTGTTTACTACATCTGTTCCACACGTCCCTCGCATTAAAAACAGTGTGTTTAAAAGCACAGCACCAAAATTGTCAGTGTTCTGTACTAAAGCAGATTCAGCTGCACAGATATAAACGCTGAAACACAGAATCTTCTCGCTATTTACTCTCTTTACTTTTTTCGCACTATAAGACATACCTAAATCCAGTTAGCTGCTAATGCTAATGCTCCAGCCTTAGTGCTTGAGAAATTTGTGAATCTAAGCTTACTGTACATAAACAGATACGCTTTACTCATCTAAATAAATCGTTTTCAGGAGAAAAATCTGTGTAGATTAACAGCCGGTGCTCGTTTAAAAGAAATTAAAAGAAAGTGTTTTTTTTTTTTTTTAAAGAATTACAGTTTTGTTTATTTAGCTTAGCTTTACTTAACTTAGTTAACTACCCCACCACCACCACCTTGTGGCGAGGCCTGCTGAATTAGAAGAGAAACATGGCAACACCCCTGTTCCTTACTAGTGTTGCATTAAAAATCTCATCTCATTGTCAACCGCTTAATCCGTGAAGGGTCGCGGGGGGGGGGGGGGCTGGAGCCTATCCCAGCAGGCATCGGGCGGAAGGCAGGATACACCCTGGACAGGCCGCCAATCCATCGCAGGTGTTGCATTAAAAATGTGCCTTATAATCCAGTGCACCTTGTGTATGAAAATAGACCAGAAAATATACGTTTACTGATAGTGTGCCTTATAGTGAGAAAAATGAAAAATACGATGATATTTAAAACGCTTTTTAATCATGTTTTTAAATTGTTTAGGGATGGTTTATGAAATAAAAAAGGTCAATATAAAATCTAAAATATATTACATTTTCCAATGCAGATTCCAATGCAATGGCAATAATAAAAAAAGATTAATTATTTTAGTTAATTTGATTTATTTGCTATATAGATTTTATAGTATAATATTAGTCTTCTCTAATTGTTTGTGCATTGCAGACAGAAAACAGCATTCTTACTTTTTTTTCCATCACTGGAGATCTAAAATGGCTAAAAAGTTTATAATCACGGCTCTCAAGTTTTGAAGTTTGGTGGGAGTAAGACTAGCCGGTGGGGGGGAGGGTGAGATGGGGTTAAGGGTTGCTGATGGTGGTGGGTGTGCGCAGTTTTTTGCAGCTGTTCTGGCTGAAACTCCACCCTCTTTGACTAGGTCTGCCTAACAACAGAGCGATCTATATTCTGATTGGCTCAACGAGAGTACATTATAATATACAGCCGATGGATTGGCAAGCGTGAGAAATACCATGTGTGGCGTGTGAACTCGCAGAGGTGCGTGTGTCACATGCTCAAAGCGTGAGACTTGAGAACACTGTTTATAATGCTAAGATGATTTTGGGAACCTGGGCCCTGTTTTTTGTGACACTCTTCCTAACCTGCTTTTATTCCCTCTGTTTTCTCTTCAGTGATGTCAGGAGGATCGGTGTGTCTCTGATTGGCCACCAGAGGAGGATAGTGAGCAGCATACAGACGCTACGACTGCAGCTCCTCCACATTCAACAGAGTGGCTTCCATGTATGAGACGGACCAGCGAACACTCACACACACACACTCACACACACACACACACACTCTGCAATACATGCACATTTATATACATATATACATATATACACACACACACACACACACACACAGACATTCATAAATCTACACATGTACACATCTACACACACACAGTAGTCAGGCCTGATCTGTCTTACCAACCGCACTCAGAGAACTGCAATGCTTTGGCTTTCTCTCCAGACTCCTCCTCAGCTGGCCTTTCAGAACTTCCAATAAACTGCTGAAAGAGAAAAGAAGAAGGGCCTCTCTGAGAGACTCTGAATGTCGTTGGTTGTTCGTCTCCAGGCTGAAGGGAAGCAAGCAGAAGATGGACAGCCAATCAGGGTACAGCGAGAGCGCGGCACGGCTCTGTCGTGTCCCGGCGATGTCACGTCCGCCAGTCCTCCCGCGACTGGCCGGATTCACCGTCAGACGAGAACTTTTAATAGTTATATTTGCTATTTTAATGTAACGCGTATGTGTCTTAAAGAGATATTTATTCGTTTATTCATCATGCTACTTCCCGGAGCCTCTGGGAAACGAGAGAGACTGTTGAATGTCAGTGGATTTCTATGGCTATTAACCCATTATTTATCACATCAGATATTTATGCTGGTATTTCTATGTAGGTGTACGTGGTTCTTTTTCCGTTTGTTCGTTCGTTTGTTTAGATTATTATTTTTTTTACTTATTTATCGTTTCTCCTCAGCAATATGTGCGGTCTTTTCAGAGCGTCGAGAAAAGAGCGAGCCGAGATCTGGAGCAGAAAGCAGTATCTCACTCTGTTAGAGAGAAAAAAAAAACGGGGAAAAAAGATGATAAAAAAAAACACTCAGATCAAAAACCATAGACCTCCTCAGGCAGTCAAGCTCAAGCTATGCCATACAAGAACGATCTTTGACCTTTTAGAAGACTGAAAGCCATGGCCTCGCCTCGCCTCGTGCTCCTGCGTCAGGCCTGACACGTCAATACTCCAGAATTGTACACGCTGTACACACTTCGACTCTCCAGACTCCGACATGTTCTGCTGGGATGCACAAGAGTTTTAGAGTCGTTTGCTGAATTTTGTCGCTTGTGTGAGACACAGAAGATTGTTACCTTCTTAACTTAACTCCTTCTTAACCCATTCATGTCCTGAAAAACGGAAAAAATTACATTTTTCTTAGTCTATATCGTCGCTGTCCAATGCAAAACATAATAATAAAATTATTATGCATTAAGCAACACTAGTAAGAATGCCTACACTGAAGTGACCAAGGGTGTCGCCATGTTTCCCTTCTAATGGAGAAACTGGGAGAGGCACCTGGATATTAATCTACACAGATTTCTCTCCTAAAAAACATTTATTTGGTTAAGTAAAGTGCTTCCGTTTATTTACAGTAAGCTTAGATTCCCAATATTTTTTGTCCAAGGTTGAGTTTTCAGTAAAGTTTCTCCAGCACTAAGGCTGGAGGCAGCAGCATTAGCATTAGGCGCTAACTGTAGCACTAGCGGGACGCAAATGCAGTCCGATAGCACTAGACTAAGGAACCCTGAGTGTTTCGGTAACCCAGGGTGGTATCAGCTAGCGGTTCGTCCCACATAGCTGGTTTTATCACGTCAACCATGCAGACTACAGTTCAATATACTCACCTCTGAACGGCAAAAGAGCTAGCGCGGCTAATGCTAATACTGCTGCACCCAGCCTTAGTGCTGGAGAAACTTCACTGAAATTCACTCTTATAACACTGTACTTCAGCGGAGTGGTTTTACTGCTCCTTAATACCTGACTGGTAGAATTATACATAAGGAGCAATGGATTATAAAAGCAAAGTTAAAGGATTTTAACTTTGCCTTCTAGTCCGAAAAATATGGTACATTAAAATCATAACATTTTTAGAAATAAATATTTAGAGATTTAATTTATTAAATCGTTCTCTCAGTTCAATAATTTGTTCCATGAAATTGAATAGATGGTTATACTGGGGGAACTACTGTCTAAACGGAAGGACTGATTTATTTAAATGAGGTAACAGATGGGAAAAAAAATTAAATGTAAGTATGTTAACTTAAATTAAAGAAATGAGTTATTAAACTAATGGAACAGGTTGTTAATTTGAGGGAACACATTGATAAAATGAGTAAACTAGTTATATTGACAATGTAAAAAGAGTTTATTTCATTTAGGTCATTTTGGAGAATTTCTATTGGTCCATTCATTAAGAAATGTGTACAGGACGGGTTGTGTGTTCAAACTATGTAGTAAACTAACAAAAAAAAAAAAAAAAAAACTGAGATACTTGTTTTTATTTGGACAGCGACGATACATTATTTAGTACAGAAACAACAAACAACAAAAAAAAACAATATTTAACAAGTCATTATTACGAGATCTTATGTCGTAATTATGGAATACAGCTCTTAATTATGATACAGTATCTTGTTTTAATGCCATATTATCTGATAGAGACAACATTTGTTGTAATTATGACAAAAACCTAATAACCTGTGTGTATTTATAATGAGATATCTTTAATGTTATCATATTATGTTGCAATTTTATCAGAACCTCCTATAATAAGCAGATACATTCTCATAACTTTAAATAAAACATAAAATATCATTTTTATGCTACAATATCTCATTTCAACATAAGCTCTTGTAATAATGACTAAAACTAAAATTCATTTGATCCAACCACATATGATAGCTCAAAATGTAAAATGTCATGTAATTTATTAAACAAAGGGTAATTTTACCTCTTTATCCATATATTCAAACATAATCATACACATGTCCATTCATTTAAAATCAGAATCAGATCTGAGCGTAGTTTCTGGACATGAATGGGTTAAATCTAATGCCCTGGTTGAATGTAGGGTGCTGTGTAGCAGAGAGAGAAAAACCCTAGATATCCCTCTCTCATCTCACGTACATAAACACACACCTTCCAGGTTAGCGTGCTTAATTACAATAAACCAGTATGATGCTCTCCGTTGCTTTCTTAAAGGGCCCATATCGTTAAAACTGAACCTTACCTTACTTTTCTTTATAATTTATTTAATTATCATTTATTTATTTATTTATCATAATATGCAAACACTGGTACTGTTCTGAAGCTTACAGTTCACTCCCCAGTCCATTTAGTACATCCTTACATACAGTATATTCATATTAAGCTGTAAAAACAGCCTGTTTTTGAGTTAATTAGGATTTTGATGTCACGACCGCTTCCAAAAAAACATATTCACATGAAGTCGTGTGTGAATGTTTACTCAGCCTACAGCAGTTTAGCTCCATCCGTTTTTAAAATGCTTCCAATCAGAGCAAGATTTCGTCTACATCTACATACAATCGTCGTCCGAAAAAAAAAATGGTTGCAAAAATACTGTTATAGTTGCACCCAGAAAGATGTGTGATACTGCAATGCCATTTATTGGAAATATCAATAAAAGTTGGCTCCGAGTGGTCCAATGGACTGTTCATGCTTCTTGGCATCAGCAGCCGGAGTCTGAGCGAGAGCACAATTGGCCATGCTGTTCTCTCTGGGTGAGTACAGTAGATGGTGCTCTCTCCCTTCATCACTTCCAAGGTGATGTCGGTCAGCACAGACGTCTGTTAGCTGATGTGTTAGAGCTGGGTCGCTGTGCTTTCCTCCAAACGAGCTGGATACCCAGTGACGCTTCATCAGCAGCCGATTAAAAAGAGGCGGTGGCCGATTTCATATGTATCGGAGGAGGCTTGTGCCAGTCTTTAACCTCTTAGTGTTGGTGCATAACTAGTGTATAGCTAAAATGGGGTGATAAAAAGTGTGATAAAAAAAATGTAGATATACAACTCTGAAAAAAAAAAAAGAGACCATTTAAAAATGATGAGTTTCTTTGATTTTACCAAATTGAAAACCTCTGGAATACCATATAATCAAGAGGAAGTTAGATGATCACAAGCCATCAAACCAAGCTGAACTGCTTGCATTTTTGCTCCAGGAGTAAAAGCATAAAGTTATCCAAAAGCAGTGTGTAAGACTGGTGGAGGAGAACATGATGCCAAGATGTATGAAAACTGTGATTAAAAACCAGGGTTATTCCACCAAATATTGATTTCTGAACTCTTAAAACTGTGTGAAC
Source organism: Astyanax mexicanus (assembly GCF_023375975.1). NCBI lineage: Eukaryota > Metazoa > Chordata > Actinopteri > Characiformes > Acestrorhamphidae > Astyanax > Astyanax mexicanus. The sequence continues at coordinate 30,143,908 of NC_064428.1, forward strand.
TCTTAAGCGGTCTAAAATAATGTTCCAGGAACGTTTTGAAAATGTGACATAATAATGGTTTGCATCACAACATAATTAGAATGTTTCTTATATAATGTAGAAGTAATAGATGCATACAGACATCGTGGAAACGTTACAGGTTACAATCCCAAAACTAAACATTAAAACTTTGACATGAGTTGCAGCAAAGTTACCAGAACATTTGAAAACATTAAAGAAAAATGTTCTTAGAACATTATCAAGAAAACTTGACAGATTGAACGTTCTTAGAGCGTTAACATTCATTAAATGTTCTACTAATCAAAAAGTTTAAGTGCATTCAAAGCAAGTGAATGCGTTCAGAAAAGGTAGGGCTGCTGATTTCAGGACCTTGTTAATGTAAAGTTGGCCTGTAAAATTGCCTGTAATGAAAATCAGAGGTGATCTGGCATCATAAATTACAGTCCATGACAGTCTGGCACAGCTACCCACCAAGTTTCGTTTCTGTCAGTTGATTCCTTCTGGGTGCAACTATATGATATTCTTCACTATTTGTCTTAAAGGCACAGAAATAAAGAGAGAATGAAATGTGATCATGTAAAAAATGTTTGTCTGCTTTTAGCATAAAAAATAGAGAAACTTATAGAATATGGGCCCTTTAACATGTAGCACACACACAGTAACTGTACACACACACACACACACACACACAGCTATAGATATATATATACAGTAACCTGTCACATGCAGAGTCTGCACTCCTCAGACGTCTGGCTGGTGACTCCGCGTAGCTGAACATGTGTTCAGGACGGGGAGCGCAGTCAGCGCAGACGGCTGCTGCACACACAGCCAGACTGAAGCAGACAGCAGCAGTTGGAACTCCAGCAGACGAGAGGGAAAACTGGTTAATCAGGTCAATACACACTATAATGTATAGTGAATAGTAATCTAATTGTATATTATTTTTTATAATTTATAATGGCTTTAAAAAGAGGTAAAGTGGATTAGGCTGGGTGTTTGTAAAAAATAAAAGATAATGGATGCCCTGTGTCTCCTGTGCTTTTTAAACCACCAACCTGTACACTGTTATCCTGGATGAGTTGAATTTACTTTATTTTGTTGCGTTAAATAGTTTTAAGTAAATTAAATAGCTTATTATGCCTGAATTGACCTATACGGAAAAACACCATGGAAAAACAAGGACAAATAGCTATTTTATTAAACGCGAGGAGATGAAACTCAGAGATGTGCGTCCGGACAGGACTAAAATTACTTGAGGACCACAGAGTTCAGAGAAAAACTGTAGGTAATTCAGCCTGTAATTTTTTTTCAGAGGACGTCTGAGAAAAAAACACATACATGGTTGTTCCGGACGGGAATAAAATCACAGAGGACCCCAATGAATTACCCCAGAAACCCCTGAGAAACTAATCCTATCCATATTGGGCTTTAGTCTACCACATAAATTGAGAGAATCAAAATAGATTTATTTAGTATATATATATTTTTTAATACTATAGAGTGAAATGTTCTAAAAGCCTATAGCATTAAGGCCAGAGGGGATTGACTACACACTGATGGTGAGTGGCAGAAACTGATGTGCGGGCATCCAATATGCAAATAGACTTTGCCAGAAACCAATAGAAAAGTGGTCAATGGCAACTTAAACATCTCTGATTGAAAACACAGTGGTGTGAAAAAGTGGGGTTTTTTTTGCATTTTTGTCACTCATAAGTAAACATTTTTTTTATATAAAGGATTTTTTTATCAAGGGGGAAAGAAATGCAAACCTACATGTCCCTGTGTAAAAAAGTGTTTGCCCCCCACACCCCGCCCCAGTTAAAACATAACTGAGTTGAATTTCTCTAACCACACCCGGGCCTGATTACTGAATTGTTACTATCCAAAGGAATTTAGGAACAAATGAGACAGTATGTAATTGACATCTATCAGTCTATCAAGAAGGTAAAAAAAAAGAAAAGCCCTTTTTAAAGTTTTGGGACTCACAGTGAGAAGTATTATCCACAAATGGCGAAAACATGAAACAGTGGTGAACCCTCCCAGGAGTTGCCGGCCAACCACTGTGGAGCGTCATATTCAAAGTCCTGACCTGAATCCTATTGAGATGTTGTGGCATGATCTTAAAAATGTGGTTAAATTTCATACAAACACTGTGTATAACAACACACTGTTACTCTATACAAGATTTACTCTGAATGAGCACATTATTACACATATAAAGAATAATATATTCATAAATAATCTTCACTTTAAAGTACTTTAGTACATTTTATACAGATTTCTGTACAAAAATATGTTTTTTTGTTTTTTTTGCTGGTAAAAAAGATTAAATAGCACAAAGGGTTTCTAATTAATAGTTAATAGGTTTGATATTTTCTTGCATAAAAAAGCAAATGTATAAATTTATAAACATGTCCAATATTGATTATAAACATTTTTCTCATTTATTGGATATGTTAAATGTATACACTGTATAAATGTATCCAGTGTATAAATTGTAACATGTCCAATATTTTTTTTATATGTATACATAAACAATATCTATAGCCACGAACACTTGATCCAATAATCAAACTCTCTTAATTTAATAATTTGTTTTCTCAAATTATGTTTTAGTATTCCCCAAAGAGAAGGACTGATTTATTTAACTAAAGGAACAGATGGATAAGGCAATGAGAAAACGTTTATTAAACTTAACCAGTTTGTTAAATTAAGGAACAAAGTTATTCAACTGACAGGATGGGTTGTTAAATTGAGGGAACACGTTGTTAAAATGAGTAAACTAGTTATTAAATTGAAGGAATGGATTTTTAAATCGTGGGAACTTACTGAGAATTTATTACATCCACTAAACTGCATAAAGCCAGTTCTCTGTGAGACCTGTGTGGTAGTAGCGCCCCCTGCTGGACACACCTCACACTTTCCACACTTCCCATTACTTTTGTCCTCATAGTGCATATTTCATATGATAGCACTACTTGTTACACTCTTGAACTTAAAAATCCATTCTGTTCATTTAATAATGATCATCAGTAAATCATGGCATACATTGTATTATACCTAGGGAACTATTTCTTAAATTATGTGAATAATTAATTAAATCAAACTTTTATAAATGAGAGAAACTATTTATTAAATTAAGATACCTAATAATTAATCCACAAAGACAACTTATTAAATAAAGGGAACTATTTATTAAATGAAAGAAACTATTTGATAAATAAAGGGACTATTAAATTATTATTAATGTCAAATTAAATTAAACATTAAACATTAAATTCAATCAGAGGATCAATTTTAGAAATCAAGGGAACAATTTATTAATGAGTAACAACTCAATAAATAAATTATAAGTTATGGGAATATTTTAATACGTCAAAGGAATTCATTATTCAATTAAAGGAACAAATTATCATTTAAAATTATGGGGAAAATGTAATAAATCAAAAAAATAAATTAAAGAACATAAAATCAATATAACTATTTATTTTAAAAAAGGGAACAATTTGTTAATATAAGTGATAATTGTTTACAATTAAAATGTGGCAACAAATTATTAACTGAAGGGAATAAATAGGATAAATCAGGAGAACTCCTCTTATCAGTGGAGCTGCAGCGCGGGGTCTGGCCGCTGGTGGTCGCTGTTCAGCTGCAGCGCTGGTTTCTAAGCAACAGCAGTAAATATAGTATCTGCTGTTGCTGCTGGTGGTGGTTAACTGCAGAGATTAGCCGCCGCTGCTGCGGCAAAAATATGCGATTTAACTGAATGAATACCGGTTATTATATCTGTGATATGCGCTCAGGACTGTCTGGACGCTGAGTGGAGCTGCGGAGCACCGAGACACGACCCGGCGGTGAGCTAGGCTTTCTTTTAGATAGCGTAACTAGCTTAGTTAGCCACATATATTAAAGTATTATAGATGTGGGAAACAGTAAAAATCCATCCCAGGGTTTTGTACCGACGGCTCAGCCGCCCTGTCAGTTGGTACAAAACCCTGGGATGGATTTTTACTTTCTGGACCTGGGTTTCCCACCTCTATAATGCTAAGTAAGTTAGCCTAGCTTGGTTAGCTATTTATGTATGTATTAAACCAGGTAACGTAACAAAGAGCTGTATTGCGTATTTATTTATCTAACCAACAGAGAGCTCTCTAACTAGCTTTACTGATTAATACCGTGTAAAATAGCTAAGCTAAGATAACAGGCCTAGCTAACACGCTAATAATACATCGAGCTGCTAACTGAAGTGGCTCATCGGATTAAAGACTGATAGCCGGCTAACAGCTGCTGCTCCTGCCTGAGTTTATTACTTATCACTCCGCTAATGTCCAAAGGTACTGGGACTCCTGTTCATTCAGTGTTTCTCCTGAAATCAATGGTTTTAAAATAGTAGCTAGTGTGGTGTAACGGTGTTGTGCCGAAGGGGAGTCGGATTTCGGCACAACAACTGTTCGGCTTTTCTTGTAGCCCATAGTCTGCCCTGAGAAGTTTAGCTCTGACTGGAAACGGTGCAGACTGGAGCACACAAGCAGAGAGAGCGAGAGCGCGCGCAGAAACGCAGATAATTCGCTCGCTTGCTCTCTCTGTCTCACTCACGCCGCCTGTCTCTCTCTCTCTCTCTCTCTCTCTCTCACTCTCTCTCTCACTCTCTCTCTCTCTCTCACTTACGCCGCCTGTCTCTCGCTCACTCTCACTTACGTTGTCTGTCTCTCTCTCACTCACGCCGCCTGTCTCTCGCTCACTCTCACTTACGCCATCTGTCTCCCTCTCTCTCTCTCAATCGCTCTCTCTCTCTCACACACCCATGCCGCCTGCCTTCTCTCTCTCTCTCTCTCTCGCTGTCTGTCTTGCCTGCTCTCTCTCTCTCACTCATGCCTCCTGTCTCTCTCTCTGTCACTCACTCACGGGTCTCAATCTCTCACGCCGCCTGTCTCTCTCTCACTGACTCTCTCTCACACCGTCTGTCTCTCTCTCTTTTTCTCTCACTCATGCGTCTGTCTTTCTCTTTGCAGAATGCACAGCCTCTTTATTTTTTCCACCAACCATACCGAAATCTTACCGAACCTTGGGGTTTATACCAAGGTCTGGACCTGTACAACAGATGTAACTCTTGCTCTTTCTGTCCTGGGGTTTCTTTCCTGATGAGTGCCAGTTCCATCCGTTTTTTCAATGATGGTCAATGCGACTGCACATTTCTTGAAATTTTTCAGATTAAATCCAAGTCAATTTTTTTCTTTATTTAGTTGAGTAGTTCTTGCCATAATATGGATTAGAACATTACTCAAATAGAGTTATTCACTGTATACCAACTCTACATATTCGCAACTTTACAACTGATGCTCTCAAACACATTAAGAGAGGAAAGAAATTAAAGTAATTAACTCTTGACGAGTTCAGCACAGCTGTTATCTGAAAGCCAGGTTACACTCGAAAGGGGAAGGGGTATAAAAAATGAATGTGACTACAAGACTACATTTACCTCAACTTACATCAGACTGTCCTGCTTTAAACTGTTTGCTTTGAACAGAGCGGCCCCATTTATAAAGGCTAATGGGGCTCTTCGATAAGCTGGCCGGATGGCTGGGCTTGAAAAAGAAAGAAGTGAATGTGCTGTGCCTGGGGCTGGACAACAGCGGGAAGACCACCATCATCAACCAGCTGAAGCCCACCAATGTGAGCGATTCTGTCACCTCTTTACGTCAGCCAGAAATGACTTCAGTAGATCATCTCAGACATCTTTTATTACACTGTGTATAAATTTCATTTATTGCATATGAAGGTGTTTGTGCTTGTATGAATTGCTTCAGTTTATACTGCCATTACTTTTTATTACTGTATTAATTAAGAGCATGTTCTGCTGTCAGTCATTTGAGTTGATTTTAAACAATTGCATAATTTGTATAATAGAAAAGTTTACCCATTTATACCTATATACTTACTAATAATATTTATCACAGAAGCTGGTGGCTATTGCCAGAAGTCACTTTAGTTCATATCAATCATATTTATGGAGAAACATTTTAAATGTTTTTGAATGCTTACAGGCTCAGGCGCAAGACATTGTACCCACCATCGGCTTTAGCATCGAGAAGTTCAAGACATCCAGGTGAGAATCAGTGCTACACTAATATTCCAATAATTGTCTGGGAATAATTCTCAAGGTTAACCACATTGTTCTGTTTTTAGTTTGTCTTTCACAGTCTTTGACATGTCGGGCCAGGGCAGGTACAGAAACCTGTGGGAGCACTACTACAAGTAAGTACAACATATTTTAAAATATCTTTAAGGATTTTCCTAGGGTGTTTTCACACCTGATAGTCCAAACCAAGCCTGGCCTGGAGATTAAGAACTCTACTATACCCTGTTGTCATCACCTACAGATGCACCAAAAAAAAATAGAATAGAATTAAAAGTTTTTTTATTATTTTATTAATTCAGTTGACAAATATGAAACTATATATGATAAAGATGTATTACACACCGTGTGATCTATTTTAAAGGTTTATTTTGTTTATTGTTTATGATTATGGCTTACAGCCAATGAAAACCCAAAAATCAAAATGAAATCTGCAACTTAATAAAAGTTGTCAGTAGCAGAGGGAAGCATGAAGTGCTGAAAAATTTTATGGTAGACGCTGCACTTGATATAACACAGTGGCTCTCTGTTTATCAATAGGGGATATTCTACAGTTACAGTAGATACAGGAATCAGCAGCATACGTGTTTGTCTCCATACTACTGTATGATGTGTACAAAGTCGGCCCCGGTTCTTTTTCTTCTGTATTGTTTAAAGGCTGATTTTGTAGCCTGTTTCTATTATTATTATATGCTGGGGTCTACTTAAGCGGTGGCACACCTGTGTTTTCATTGCTGAGATTGCAATATGTCACAAACGTACCTGAAAACACCTAATTTCGAGACCACCACACCCATCAGTGTATATATATATATATATATATATATATATATATATATATATATATACTAGCACTGTTTCTATTTAAACAACACAGGCAGATGGCGTAAAAATTAACTGTTTGCGGGGTTTAAGATAGCAATGCCCTTGCTATCAAGGCGAACATAGCTTGGATAGTATAGAGCTGTCAAAATATACCTAAAACATTATAAGGATCTGTATTAAAATAACTACTGCTTTAACCATGTTATTGAATCACATTATGAGTATTGTGATTGTGCTTATTGATTACTTGCCTCTTGTTTGTCCAGGGAGGGTCAGGCCATCATCTTTGTGATTGACAGCAGTGATAAGCTGAGAATGGTGGTGGCCAAAGAAGAGTTAGACACCCTCCTGAACCATCCCGGTGAGCTTTGAATAGAGAGTCTGTTAAAATTGCATAAAATCAAAGAGCCAGTATGCAATTTGATGTACACTATATTGTCACTGTCCAATGGAAAACACTTATCTCCATTTTTGTCGATTTTAAGTTTACTACATAATTTGAACAGACAAACTGTCCCTTACACTGTGCCAAAATTTCTTGATAAATAGACCAAAAGAAATCCTTCAAAATGACCTGAAATAAACTCTTTTTATATCAATTTCCATTGAAAGTTTACATGTTTTTTTCTCTCTCATGTAAAGTTGCTGTTTTGGAGATAAGTGTTTTTCATTGGACAGCAACGATATGGACAAAATATTTGGACACATACTTATTCTTAAAAAAAGAGTTTATCCTGAGTTTATCCTGCATGTTTTGAGTCTTTACTTTATTTTTGAGTCTTTTGGATCTAGCATTGGTCTGAGGATTTGACTGTATTCAGCAACAAAAATACTTAGTTATTGAGGTCAGGATGTTGGTTGATTAAAACCCATCTGTGGTTATGCTGATCTCCTCCCCCTTTATATTTGTAGATATTAAGCACAGGAGGATCCCCATCCTGTTTTTTGCCAATAAGATGGATCTAAGGGAAGCACTGTCATCAGTGAAGGTCTCTCAGCTCCTCTGTCTGGAGAACATCAAGGACAAGCCCTGGCACATCTGGTAGGACAATGAAAGCGATTTTCCATCCAATGCCATTTAAGAATGTATATGTAATTAATAGTTGTGTTGTTTAGACTTTTAAGTTTACAGGAAGATTTTTAAATCTTCGCCCTGTTCATATCTCTAACAGTATGAATGTGTTTGTGTGTTTTTTTCAGTGCCAGTAATGCTGTTCAGGGTGAGGGTCTGCAGGAAGGAGTCGACTGGCTGCAAGGTACACATTACAAGTTTTATCTGGGTTATATTACTGTATTAAATGTTGGATTAGGGTTGGGTTTCAAGCAATGTTTGTACAGCTAAATATTTCTTAACATTCTACTTCTTAAATGTACAATTTGTTTTAAAAGTTAACAAATGTACAAAGATTTAAAAAATCCTTCATTACTCATGTTCTACCTCAAGCGTTTTACAGACGCTAATATTCCACAGTTTTATGAAATTCAGTATTTGGTTTAGAAAACGTAATTGGATCACACACACTATATCAAATGCTAACAAAAATCTAATTTATATGGAGTATCTATTATATTAATAATGACCTACTTTAAACTTGTTCAAAATTTCAGAGACTTAGAACGCCTTTGAGGAAACACTTTTAAAATTCCTGACCTTAAACTTATTTTGTTCATAAATTGCCAAGATGAATAGTTATCATGAAATGCACCTTTGATCAGTTCTGTTTAATTTTAGATCTATGTATATTATATCCAAAATATTGACAACGAAACTTGTATTGATGTAACAGTTTTATTCATGGGAATTTTATTCAAGTGCATTTCTTTTCAGTTTTTTTTTCTTTTCAGAAAATTTACCACCGTACTCCAATAAATAAATTAATAAATAGTATTGTCACCATAAATCTATATACATATATGTATTCAGCTGTATATGTTTTTATTCTCTTTTTTTCACCCAAGAACAAATTGCACTGTAAGTATTATATAAGCAGAAACGTGTTGGTGTAGTGAACTACTGTGGGCAATTTGACTAGTTTCTGTGTTTTGTGAAGATAAACCTGGATAATATTCAGTTATTTATGACTGTATCAACTTACACCCACCCACCTAATTTATAGGTATATGTTTGAGTAAAATGAACATTGCTGGATAACTTTATGCCACTCCTGGTGCAAAAATTCAAGCAGTTCAGTTTGGTTTGATGGCTTGTGATCATCCATCTTCCTCTTGATTATATTCCAGAGGTTTCAATTTGGTAAAATCAAAAACTCATCATTTTTAACTGGTCTCTTTTTTCCCAGAACAGTGAGTATTTATACACACTGATGTGCCAAAAGCCAAGTGAAGTGTCTTAAAGTATTACTTCATGGCTCGGCTTGGGAATGCCCACACCTGTATAAGTTGTGAGGAGTTACATCATAGAAGGCTAATAATTACTACCCACAGTGGACAGCACTGTGCAGGGGTTGATAATGATCATGACCGGCGGTATCTGGCTAGAATTGTCCATTTGAACAGATGAGCGACTCACTCACATCCACATTCAATCTTTAATTCAGTCTGTGTAGTGTTCTTTAGCTTTCCTGACACATAGCAAAAGTCATGGGACATGATGCTTGTTTCTATCCCATCATTTTTGTGATGTATGTGTAACTTGTGCAACCGGATGTTCCTCTATTATCTCTACCATGATTTTAAAACGTGTTTTGAGTTAATTGATTATCCATTATTGTATTATCCAACCCTTTGTGTTTTTACTTTGTGTCCCAATTGATAACAAAATGCCCTATTTTTAGTCTAAATCTAAGCCTAGCGTTCAAATCTAGTCAATGTTCCCTCGTCTCTTTAAGTTGTATGTTTTCTTTCTTTTTTATAACAGATCAGATCAGAACGATGAGAACGTGAAAACATCGTAAAATACAAAGAAAATTCACGCCCTTCACGTCTTGCTCACGCCATAGCAACCAACGCCACCCACAGACATCAAATCAAGCCTCGCCTTCATCGGCTTCTGAGACTGATGGGTCGTCTGTGGAGCCCCACACTAGGAAGCTCAGAGTCTGGTAGTGTGAGATGAGCTGTTTCGCTTTGATTTTGTGGCATCTCATATTTTATTCCCACTCTTAGATCATCAGTCATCGACTGTAGACAGGCAGTTAGATTTTTATAGTACTGTATCATCATGAGCTCATGAGAGTAGATGTGAAAAAAAAGTAATGAAACAACTGCAAACACTTTTATACCTCAGCTGAAGAGAAGAGAGATATTTTATAATTTATTGTTTTTACTCTAATTTTACTATAATTTGGCAGAACATTAAGTGATACAGCACAAAGCAGTTGAATGTTTCTTTAAGCTTTATAAAGCAGGTATTTTCTTTTTTTTTAGTTAGCCACATAACATTAGACCAATCCCTGCACATTTCTCTTGTTTAGTCTTACATTTACCTCAGCATAGTCAGCAGGTGTCTGAAACGAGTTTGGTTTAATCTGGACTGGTTTAAATTGAATAATTATTAGGCTTTAATTGTATTTTAGCAATATTTACTTAAAATGCAATTAAAGCAAAGGGAGCAATATTTAGACCCTGTTTACTCCTAATCATCTAATTTATCACAAATAACAGGATTATATTTGGATAAGGCCAAACCACATAAAATCAAGTGTAAATGCACTCAAAACTCATTTAAAACAGATACAAATCTGGTTTGAATCATTCAAACCACTTTAGTATGTTCACATGTTCACAAACTAAACTGAAACTCCTGTATAACGCTGTACTTTAGCAGAGTGACTTTACTGCTCATTACAACCTGACTGGTAAAATTCATACATAAGGTGCACCAGACTAAAAGACGCACTGTCGATTTTTGGGAAAATTAAAGGATTTTAAGTCCCCCTTATAGTGGGAAAAATAGTGTAACGCATTTGTTTGTTTACAGGAATCTGACTGCCATTCTCTGTGTGTATTTAACTTTTTAATTTTGTTCTGTATAGGATTTAGACATAATTGTTCATTTTAATCCATCTCTAATACCAAATGCATGCAAATCAATTTTACATGCATTTTACAGGTGTAAACAGGGTCATATAAACCAAATCTGTGTTGCTAATCAAGGAAACCATTTTAGTGAATTTCAGATTTTTTTTAAGCCAAAAAAACAAACCCTTTTTTAAACAGAAAAGCTTACTGTCCTTTCAAAAGGTTTGGTCTATACCATTAGTTTAAGTTATCCAGCTAAGTGGAAAAGGCCTCTTCCAGGTATATGCTTCAGTGTTAACATCAGTGGTCTATGTTGGCAAGTGACGTGTCTGCTGCATTTCCCTTCTGTTTAATTGTTGGTTTTTACTTGTTCTGATTTGTTTTTTAGAAAAATTGACTTGAGATCCAGGATATTTAATAAAGCAAGACTTCTTAGAAAGAAACACATTTAAACCTAAAGCTTTGTTGCTTGCCACTTTGCTATCAAGGAATGTGGGTACTGAATGTATGCTGGTGAAAAATATGGACAATTTGACACAATATATTGATTTAACATTCCATTTTTTTTTTTATTATTTTCCAAAAGCAGTGTTGCCTTCATGCAGATTCTTAGATCTCCATTTTTGGCAACTGTTTACATTTTTTCGTTACATAATTTGGCTTTCATAATGAGTGAGCCAATAGAAATGCTCTAAAATTGTGTTTACATTTGCATTAAGATTGAGTTTTTTCCCCCTCTTCATTTCTAAAGTTGCCATATTGAAGATATATTTGATTTTGCATGACAGCAACAATATGCTGAGATGATTATTTTTTTCTTTTCTTGTTTTTCTTATGTTTAACTTCTAGACTCGGCTGTAATTTGTTTCTTGCGCTCAAAGAATGTAAAGTTTTCCATTCAGTTTGTATCTGGACTTGTTTAGGTATCTTGTGCTAGGATGTATATGTAAAAAGTATATCAGTAAAATATAAAGTCTCTATGAAACATTGATTGATTTGCTTTTTCTCTGATCAAATTGGGCCAGTACTAAATCTAGAGAAAAAATTTGAGAAAATGGAAAAAATCCATCACTGATTGGTGGAAACTTCACACTAGACCTCAAGCAGCTTGGATTTACTGATGATCAGTGATGGTTTGGAGAGTCATGTCTGTCATCTGCTGGTGTTGATCCACTGTGTTTTATTATCAAGTCTAAAGTCAGTGCAGTTTTGTTTTCCCACAAAATCTTACAGCACTTCATGCTTCCCTCTGCTGCTGACAACTTTTATGGAGATGCAGATTTCATTTTTCAGCAGACCTGGCACACTGCACACACTGCCAAAAGTACCAATTGGTCTTATATAATATTCTAATTTTCTGAGACTGATTTTTGGGTTTTCATTGGCTTCACATTTTGAACTGAAATAAAGTAGCTTTTCAATTATAATACGTTTTTGAGATGCACTAGTACAAACAAAATATGCTGTTTATCTTTGGCACAAAAAGACAGTTTATTAAAAGTATAAATCAAATATACATTGCATTCAAATAACATTTGCTTTAAATCTCCATAAATACATAAAAATAGGTGCATCCAAATAACAAAAAAGAAATGAAAATGACTGTCTTGATGTGTCTTTTGTGTGTGTGAAAGAGAGATATTGAAATGTTTGGGTTTTTTTTTTTCTTTCATATTTCCTTATGAAACACAACCTTATGAAGAGTCCTGCTCTCTGGGAGACTGTATTCAGATCAGTCATACATTAGATGAAGGCAGAGGTGTGTGTGTGTGTGTGTATTACCCTGGCTCGGTGGTGGCGTAATCAATGAGAGAGATAAAACAGCTCCCGGGGGGCTCTCTACACTGTTCCCAGAACAGCTGCTGAGGGGGGCTGACCTGTAGCCTGGGTCGTGACTAATCAGATATGCTCCCTCATTAAGACCCCCGTGCAGCACGAGCACCGAGACCAGCAGTAGATGGCGACATCTAATCAGGAGCCCATCTGTCGCTTATGGAATTACATACAGGAGCAGGGGGCTTCCTCTCTATTGATAAAATCATGTCGTCCTGAGCTGAAGACCTGGATTTAGAGACAGTGGTCTGAGACAGTCTGTAGTCTAAGAGATGGCCAGTATAGAGTATAATAACCTTAAGCTGAAGCTGGTCAATCAGGTAGTCCAAATTGGTGAAGAAGTAGACCAAAATGTGTTTAGTTGAATTGTTCGACCAATAGCATGACCATCAAGACCAACATGACCACACTAATCCACTAGTGTGATCAGATTGATAAATTTGGTCATACAGGTAGACTAGCTAAATCATTAAACTTAAATACTGTTTTAAATTTGGACATAGTGGACATAGTGGTAAAAGAGGGGCATATTATACCTCTTTTTACACAAGTTAATAATCTGTGGGCTCAAAAAAAATTCGCTACATCAGGAGTCTGCAATTAATCCAGATATTTTTAAAGCCATTATGAAAAAAAGAAATTCTGTTTTGTTGAACCCAATTGCAGAACAGTTGATCTCAAAGCAGGTAAACCCAAGAAGAAAGTAAAAAATAAATAAACACACCGCTCCTCTCGCAGGGTCGAACCCGTGTCATCCAGGTCGCGGTCCAATACATTACCACTGCCCCGGCTAGTGAATTGGGACACAAGTGGGAAAAACACCCTTATAAGGCGATATGGAGCCCAAGAACGGGTGAAAAACTAGGCGGACAGTAAAGTCACACCAGGGGGGAATATAAACAAAAGCTCACCAGAGCATTTCAAACAACCTCACTGGCCAGATGTTTCATCAGTCTCACATTAAAGGACATCTAACCAGCCCATATCTTGCCAATTCCTTTTCAGAATGAGCCCTTTAAGGGCTTTGACACCGTTATGCAAATAAGCTGTTGCTGGCCACACCATGTTTATGCAGGGTGTTTACCAACATGCTAGTGTTAGCCTGTGCTAAACAACAAAACACAAACCAGCTCGTTCATGCTTAACTGTGATAGAAGCACAAAACTCATTAACTCGTTATCTGCTGACTTGCCGTAAACAGCAGGTACAGATCCCTCCTTCAGACAAAGTCTGCTAGTTGATCTTATTCCCAACCAGCATATTGAAATGGCAGGTAATTTAACTGATCTAGTGGGTGGGGTTCTGTTGGGGGTTGAGAGGTGAGGGTTGGGGTCACAATTAGGGATAAGACACTAAAACGGCTCATAGAAGCAAATTATATAATTCCTGACACTTTCCCAAACTCTTTCAGCTGACTGACAGAAAACGGGTGGATGGATTGTTTTGCACTTGCAGTGTATATAGGAGCCGTCGAGACTTTAGTGGACAAACAAAAGCATGCAAAAAGTGAGTTTTTCATCATTTCTTCTTTTTAATATTACAGTGCAGTGATGTGTTGCTGTGTTTTGTCTGAATGTGAGTTTCTTGTTCATATATAGGGTTTCTGTGTGGACTGCACTTTTCTCTGAAACCACTAGGCAGCATCAGCTCACCGTACAGCACTTGCAGCAAGAGCACCTTGTGTTTATCTCACACACCACAGGTTTAGTAACATATATAGTATAATATATACAGTCTTGGGCATGGAAATCTCATCATTTACAATACAGGCTGAAATCTGGCTTGTAGTAGCAGCAGTGTATGATGTGCTTACTCTAAATCATCATTTACTTTGGTAGGTTGTTTATTTTTTGTTTTATCTTATTTATTTTTCAATGTAAAGCTGTTTAATTTAGCAATTAATAGCTCTTAAATATATAGATGAACATTATAAAGCAATATATTGGTGATCGCTCTGGAAAAAAAGAGACACTTTAGTGTCTGAATCAGTTTCTCTGATTTTGCTATTTATATGTATATGTTTCATTAAAATAAAAAAAATTTAAACTACAGACATTTCTCCGAAATTCCATATAAAATATTGTCATTTAGAGCATTTATTTAGAGCAGAAAATGAGAAATGGCTGAAAAAACAAATACAAAGATGCAGAGCTTTCAGACCTCACATAATGCAAAGAAAACAAGTTCATATTCATAAAGTTTTAAGAGTTCAGAAATCAATATTTGTTGGAATAACCCTGGTTTTTAATCACAGTTTTCAACCATCTTGGCATCATGTTCTCCTCCACCAGTCTTACACACTGCTTTTGGATAACTTTATGCCACTCCTTTTGATCATCCATTTTCCTCTTAATTAAATTGATTTGGTAGAATCATATATCATCCTGTATATGGATATATTTGAGTGTTGTGTGCTTGTTTTTGTGGGGATTTGGGTTTCAGACCTGCTCGCTCTCGCTCCTCGACACACTTCAAAGGGCGCGGAACCAGATGTGGCTCTCGCGCTCATTAACTCCTCTCGGCGCGCGCGGCGACGGCGGCGCAACAGGCGCCACTGTAAAGCAGAAAGCATGGAGGATACCCAGAGGGCTGCTGTCCCACCCCGGAGCAGCTGCTGTTTACCCCGGTGCAGTTTACTCCCCTCCACAGCTACATCTACATAAACTCCCCGTTTCAGCACTAAACCGCGTTTGATCTGGACCTTCTCTTAAAGGAGAGGTGGTCTGAGTTTCTGCTGAACGCTGGAGAGTGGTCTTCACCAGGTCTGCTCCTCTACAGACAGCCCCCAACATCTGTATGGGCAGTGTGCAGGCAGCTCCTGGCTGCTGATAATTGGGAGCTTCATGGCAGGCTGTCAAACCTTTCTCCCAGTTCAATTAGTGGAGTTTGGGCAGAGTTGAAGAAGATCCATCACCATTAAATTGGCTTCCTCCGGAATTTTCCTCGACTGGTATTCGAACAGCTATTAAACACCTGGCCTTTTCTCTGTTTCTCTTCTGTCCAGCATCTCTATAATAGCTCTGAAATGTAAATATGCTGTTTACAGCTGTTTAGAGCTGTCAGAATACAGTCGCAGGACACTGGGATGCAATTAGAGAAGATACTGCTTCACACATCTGAGAGGAGAGGTGCTCTTAGTTATCAGTGTGTGTTTTTGGCTGGATTTGGAAATGTTGAATCTTTGCAGGACTGCAGACTGCAGGCCTGTTATACTGTCACTTTAATTAGTAATTAGTGTAAATATTTAATAATGACTATAAATTATTCAGTATTTACAATACATTGTTCAGAAGTTAATGTATGCATTATTTGGAATTTAATATATTTTATATATTACCCAATACAGACTAGCCTAGTTTTAGACTGCACCGCATTTTGAATGGAGATTTTCCATTAAAATCTCTAACAAACTAACTTCTTCTAATCCTGATTTCCTGCTCCCTCTTCTCCTTTCTCCCTCTATCCTAGTAGTACCCTTCTATCCTCCTGTAGATCCTGCTAAATGTTTTTTTTTACTCTTTGCCTTAGATTTTTATGTCCATACAATGTAATGTAATGTACATTAATACAAGGAAAATATAGCTTATAATTACATCTCTGTGTGGGAAACCTGCCCTATTACTTATTTAATATTAATGATAAATATATATCTACTATGAATTCTTTAGTATCTTCTATGAATTATTAAGTAACCACTATGAATTATTAAGTATCTTCTATGAATTACTGAGAAACCACTATGAATTCTTTAGTATCTTCTATAAATTATTTAGTAATAATCTGCTAAAGTATCTGCTATGAAACATTCAGAATCCACTATGAATTATTCAATAACTTCTATGAATTATTCAGTAACTGCTAGAAATATTCAGTATCTGCTATGCATTATTCAGTAACTGCTATGCATTATTCAGTAACTGCTATGAAATATTCAGTATCCACTATGAATTATTTTAAAACTGCTATGATTTATTCAGTACCTGCTATAAATTATTCAGTATGAATTATTCAGTAACTGCTATAAATTATTCAATAACTGATATGAATTTTACGGTACCCACTATGAATTATTTAAAAACTGCTATAAATGATTCAGTATCCACTATAAATTATTTGCAAACTGCTATTAATTATTCAGTATCCACTATGAATTATTTAGTATCCACTATGAATTATTCAGTATCTGCTGTAAATTATTCAATATCCACTATGAATTATTCAGTAAGGGGTGGTTAATTAGGTTTATTCTAAGCTGAATCCAGTATGAATTATTGGAGATTATGTATTATCTGCAGTCTGTTAGTGTATGTAATTGAGCAGATTGTGAGGGGAAGCGCAGGGTCAGCAGTGCTCGCGCTGCAGCTCGCGCTCTGCTGGTTTTGGGGCAGCGCGCCTGGTTCATTACTGACTGTAATGAGGGACTCGGGACTGGTTTCAGCACCCTGGAGAAGAACCGCCCAGTTCCTACTGCCCAGATCCATCTCAGACTGGACTCAGACCACCAGCTACTGCAGTATCTCAGCCCACGCGCTCTGTGAGTCAGGGAACTTTGTTGGGGGACGGTCTGGATGAGGATGATCTGAGGATGACCCCCCGCTGATTCACGCGCTCTGCTGTTGCTGCTGTAGGTTTTACGCGCTGGGTTATTCTGAGCGCGAGACTGTTGGCCGGGTTCCAGCGAGGCGCGGCTCGCGCGCACTGATGTGACTGATCTTAATTCAGAAACAGCTTCCATTCACAACTCTCTGACGCTCTTCATCACAGCTCTGACGAAAGCTGCTCTCATATAAACATTCACAATCACGCGCTCTGCGAACCGACAGCGCCGGACCTCCACAGACACTCCGCGCGCTCTCCTCCACAGACACACCGCGCGCTCTCCTCCTCAGACACACCGCGCGCTTCTCTGCGTTTGGACAGCTTCAGGTTCCTCCTCCACCGCTGCTCGCTGTCTTTCTGGAGCGAATACAGAAAGGTACGCTTTTCTACAGTATTTCACGCGCACTTTATATCATTTACCACATTTACTGCACTGATTTAGACAGGATTCATCCTCTTATTAAATACAGTTTAGCACAGTTTGGGTGATATTTTACGCAAACTTTGCTCTATGCTACACGCTACTGTGTGCACGCGCTACCCTTCCATAGTGCTTTAAGCAGACATTGCGCTTTTCTGTTTTTTTTTTCTTTTTCTTTTTAATCACGATGCGTGTTGTTCCACACTATTTTACGCACTATATTAACACGGTATTTAGGCACACACTGCTTTTTCTGTAGTATTTTCGTCATTCTTTTAGTCATCCTTGACTTTACAAGTGCACATTTTAATCACTTTCCCTTCGATTTTAGGTATATTTGGTGCTTGTCTGTAGCCTTTTACGCACATTTGAAGGGTTTCCAGTTTTGTTCTAGAAACATTTTATACACTTTTTATAATTTTATCATTTTCTGTTGTGTTGCGTTCAACGCATATTCTGCACTTTTGTAAAACAGTCTAGGCCTACTCTGAACGTTTAACACATTTAACATATTTTTGCTATATTTAATCCCATTTTACTGTTATGTAGTGTTTTAGGCATATGTTTTACTTTTTTGCGTCGTTTTATGGCCATTTTTAGTTTTTTCTGAAGTATTTTAAGCACATTTGGCATCTTTCTGTGTTATTTTACGTTTTTCTGTTTTTTTTTGCGGCTAGATTGTGCTTTTCTGTTGTATATTAAGTACATTTTTCACTTTTGTAAAATTGTCTAGGCCTACGCTGACCTATTCAGTAGTATTTAAAGCACATTTAACGTGTTTCTGCTATATTTAAGCCCGTTTTAACCGTTTTAAGTAGTATTTTAAGCATATGTTGTACTTTTTGCATCGTTTTATGGCCATATTTAGTTTTTTTTCTGAATAATTTTAAGCACATTTGGGATCTTTCTGTTTCATGTTGTGCTATTTGCAATATTCTACGGCTGGATTGTGCTTTTCTGTTGTATGCTTAGCACATTTAACTATTTCTGTTGTGTTTCACCCTCATTCCGCACTTTTGTAAAATAGTCTAGGCCTATATTCTGAACGTTTCTGTAGTATTTGAAGGACATTTAACGCGTTTTTGCTACATTTAAGCCCATTTTAGTCTTTTATGTGACATATTTTAAGCACATTTTGCATTGTTTTATGACTATTAAAGTTTGTCTGTTGGATTTTGTAAGCACATTTACTATTTTCTTCTTGTGTTTTAGGCATGTTTTGCACTTCTGTGGAATATTTATTTCTAGTTTGTGCTGATTTGTAGTATGTTATGTGTGTAGTATGGAAAGTGTTGCACCTGTTTCAGGGCGTTTAGACAGCATTTTAAACACATTTACCACTTTTATATTGTGTTTTTCATCACGTTTTGGGGATTTTGTGTGATATTTTAAAAATATTTAGTTTTTTCTACAGTATGGTAGGTACATTTTGCACTTTTTCTAGGGTTGCATTCTGTAGCATTTTGTACTGTTTTAGGCATACTTGATTATGCATACTCTGATTTATTGGCTTATTTTGTGCTTTACTTAAGTGTTTCAAATTTGGCAACCCCATAGATTAATTATGGAGTTAGGTCGTTTTAGAAACCTTAAATCTGCATTTAGTCCATTATTTAAAAGATGTACCATGAGAATCAATGGACTAAACGTTTTCCTGAGTTTTTGCACATCTGTTGAACAGTCCTGTCTTGCCTATCGCTTCATTTCCACCTTTAGGTCTCAATGACATCCAGCTCCTCGGTAATTCAGCGACTTTAGCGGAGAGAAGATGGCCATCCATATTGAGGGGGTGGCGGCCATCGTCATCTTCTACCTGCTGATCCTGATCGTGGGGATATGGGCCGCGTGGAAGAACAAGAACTCCGGGGTGGAGGAGGGAACGGACCGCAGCGAGACCATCATGGTCGGCGGGAGAGATATAGGACTGTTTGTGGGGGCTTTCACCATGACTGGTAGGACTGACTGACTGATCACCACTGGTTTAATCTCTGCTCTGAAAATCAGAATTTTCTCATATTTTTAATCGGAATGTCTGTAAATATCAAACTAAAAATCAAGAGCTTTAATGTTTTTATACAATCAACTTTATGTTCTAACTTATGCATAAATGGACCTGTTAGAAATAAGTTTAGTCTAAAACAGAATTGAAGCTTGAATCTCTTCATCTTTTCAGTTCATTTTTAGATTGTATTGTAATGTTTTTTTTTCAATCTTAGAGTTTTAATTTTTGTTACATGAAGCAGTTGATCAATGGGCGGCTTTTGGAAGTCCATTAATCAATCTACTGCCCTCATTTCAATTGGTTCTCAAACTGTATTTAATTTATTTTATTTTATTTTATTGTGGTAGGAGTTGACGTTCTTAAGAACTTGGAAATCTTAAATATTTATCATTCCTAAGTTTGTATTTAGTTATTTTTAGTGTATACATTTTCTACAAAAAATTGTAAGTATCCTCATCCCTTCTTAAGAGCGTATTTGAGAAGTTGCACATTTTTGTAACAGTGTTAAAGACTGTAAATGAGTGTAGAACAGTGTAAATACGTATAGTAAAATATGTACGTGTGTTAATTAAGTATAAAAGTGTGTAAAAAAGTGGAAAAAAATAGATATAAACCAGTGTTTTAATGATCAAATACGTTTTTAAATGAGTGTACTTCAGAATAAAAATTATAAACCAGTGTACAGTCATTGCAGATGCTAACTCTAGACTCTGAACTGTGTCTGAAGCTACGTGGGTCGGAGGCGGATACATTAACGGCACGGCGGAGTACGTGTACCTGCCCGGGTACGGCCTGGCCTGGGCTCAGGCTCCGTTCGGGTACGCGATGAGTTTGGTACTGGGTAAGTATAAGCGCTTAATAAAGAAATATTAAAAAATGACCTTTATTACAGATCAGCCCCCCATTGCCCACATACAGCTAACCCCCAACCACTTCCACTTCTACCCCCACCTCCACCCTCTCTGTACAGGTGGGCTGTTCTTCGCCAAGCCCATGCGCTCTCGGGGGTACGTCACCATGCTCGACCCCTTCCAGCAGATTTATGGAAAGAGGATGGGGGGTCTGCTCTTCATCCCGGCGCTCATGGGGGAGATCTTCTGGTCGGCCGCCATCTTGTCAGCTCTTGGTAAGGATTAAAGACACACAGGGAGTCAAGTGAAGAGAGAAAAAGGCAGTGGAAAGAATTTCACTGTTTAAAAAAAATAAATAAATATAAATATTTAAGCTTCAGGCATAATTAAATGTACAATAATTTATTTATTCTGTAGTAAAGTAGTTTTCATTTTGCAGAAAGAAATAAGAACCAAGGATGACTGAAATACTGATTTCAATTTTCTCTCAGATTTTGTTTCTCCAGATGTGTTCAATTCCATCAACAGTTTACCTGATTTCACACAATTACGCACTTTTTTAAAACGATTTTAAAGCTCTGCAAAAAAATAAGAGACCACTTGAAAAACAAATGATGAGTTTCTTTGATTTTACCAAATTGAAAACCTCTGGAATATAATCAAGAGGAAGATGGATGATCATAAGCCTTTAAACCAAGCTGGACTGCCGGAATCTTTGCACCAGGAGTAAAGGCATAAAGTTATCAAAAAGCAGTGTGTAAGACTGGTGGAGAAGAACATGCCAAGATGCATTAACTTTTTGATTAAAAAACAGGGTTATTCCAACAAATATTGAATTCTAAACTCTTAAAACTTTGTGGATATGAACATGCTTTATTTGCATTATTTGAGGTCTGAAAGCTCTGCATCTTTTTTGTTATTTCAGCCATTTCTTATTTTCTGCAAATAAATGCTCTAAATGACAATATTTTTATTTGTTAATTTTACTCAAACATAAACCTATAAATAGTAAAATCAGAGAAAGTAATTCAGAAACTGAAGTGGTCTCTTATTTTTTTCCAGAGCTGTATGCCTTTTTCCAGAGTAATATTATTATTGATGACTGTCAATAATGTTGAACTGAACTCAATTTGATTGTTCTCTCTCTACCATCAGCAGAGGAGCTTTAGGCTAAAACATCCAAAAAATGTCTAATATCATACAATATTCCATTGCTTTTTCATTCAAGAGGATGTTATAGGTTAATAAATTACTTAATATTAAATTAAAACAGTTATTTATTTAATAATAGAAGTTAGAAGTGTAATATAATACATATTTAACGGTAACCCTTTGAATTGAATTCAGTACATTGTGTATAAGAGCTTGTAGATTTCATTATTTTGGTGTTGATGTCTCTTTGTTCATCAGGAGCTACACTGAGTGTGATCGTGGATATTAACATCAACATGTCCGTGATCATCTCGGCCCTCATCGCCATTTTCTACACTCTGGTGGGAGGAGTTTACTCAGTGGCCTACACAGACGTGGTTCAGCTCTTCTGCATCTTCGTGGGACTGGTACATTTCATATTAGTTCTTTATGTTGGGACTTGTGAAGTTTATCAACAGTGATCTCATTTATGAAGAATTACATTAAAAAAATATGTTGTAAAAATATGTTATAAAATATTTGATTTTACCAAATTGAAATCATCTGGAATATAATTAAGAGGAAGATAAATTGATCACAAGCCATCAAACCAACAAGCTGAACTGCTTGATTTTTTGCACCAGGAGTAAAGGCATAAAATTATCCAAAAGCAGTGTGTAAGACTGGAGGAGGAGAACATGATGCCAAGTTGCATGAAAACTGTGATTAAAAACCAGGGTTATTCCAACAAATATTGATTTCTGAACTCTTAAAACTTTATGAATATGAACTTGTTTTCTTTGCATTATTTGAGGTCTGAAAGCTCTGCATATTTGTTGATATTTCAGCCGTTTCTCTATTTCTGCTCTAAATAACTGCTCTAAATGACAATATTTTTATTTAGAATTTGGGAGAAATGTTGTCTGTAGTTTATAGAATAAAACAACAATGTTCATTTTATTCAAACATAAACCTATAAATAGCAAAATTAGGGAAACTGATTCAGAAACTGAATTTTTTTTATTTTTTTTTAGAGCTGTAGTAACTGCTGGAATTTAAAAGTGCTGGATGATATCAAAATATTAAAATCCTGTAAAGCTACTTTGTGACAACCTTTGTTCTAAAAAGCGCTATAGAAATAAAATTGAATTGAATTGAATTGAGTATCACAATGAATTCAATATTTACAATATTTACAATTAATAGACTGGACATGGAGGAGTCATGTGACTAGGTAACTGTGTGCTAGGTAATGTGTTTTTTTAAAGGAACAGTACCTAAAAAACACACAATGGGGAAAGTATTAACAGAATTAAACAAGTTTATAATGGTTATTTCGATGGTTCCAAGTTGATTGGATGGATCCATATTGATTAATGTTTGAAATGTTCTCCAGCCTTATATTTAAACCTTTATCTTAGTATGCTTCTAAGTAGCTAAGGTGAATTATAAGTTTACTGTAGGGGAAGCTTGTCCTTGATAATAGGAAATAAAGAAGTAACTCCTATATGGCGCACATTCGTGTATATGATTCTAATACTCTGCTTAGTTGAACACAGTGATCAAAAGCTATATCTTTTAATAAGCAGTGGAAATAATTAGAGTGGAATATATTTATATTATCCACTTTAGAAAGTAAAACTTCATATTATCTGAAAACTCAGAAAATTGGAAACTTTTAGTTGAGTTACTTCAGTTGAGTTTTAGAAGAGCTGTCAACTGAAACCATCCCTGAAACCTTCTTACCTTTATGCAGTCTTCATCTGCCTATCATTACTGTCTTCAGAAGTGCTTGATTGGTTGAATGAGGATTTTATGGAACATTTATTGAACATTTCTGAGGTTTTTCAGCACTTTTATTTATTTTTCTCATTGCAAATGTTAACCAAAAAAACAAAATATGCAACAAAAAAATCCAGATAAAACAACAGGAAACCTTTGGCTTCTCTCTGCATCTCTGCAGTGGATCAGTGTCCCTTTTGCACTGTCAAACCCGGCTGTGGCTGACATCGGAGTGACAGCAGTGAAAGAGCTCTACCAGGACCCGTGGCTGGGGGAAATCGACAGCTCAGATAAATGGATGTGGGCCGACAACTTCTGCCTACTGGTAAGTGGAATATCTTCATAGTAAAAAAAACGATGGGTTGATTTTTGTCAAACAATGTTACCATATCAAACAAACCAAAAGATATATAAAGATATTTACAATTTTTAATAGATTAGAATAAAAACCTTTCTTAATTTTTACAGTTTTAACAAAAAATAAAGATGCAGTATTAAAGAAAAAGGATCCTCTTATAGAGCTGTATTAATGTGTGAACCTTTAGATTATTTAAATTCTTTAAACTCCTTACTATTTAAACCTACTACTACTAATACTACAGTGAATCATTTCATTTAGCATGTCTAGTGGAGTCCCACATGGTTCTACGTTAGGGCCTATGAAACTGATGTTAAATATAAAAATAGTAAAAATAAATATGAACAAATGTGTTGGTTGATCTATACAGAGTTTAAGGGGTTACAGGTAATTGATTGAAATGTGTGTGTGTGTTTTTTTTTTTTTTACCAATTTTAAGGTTTTTGCAGACATGTATGTGTATGCATTTAGCTTTCATTCTTATACAATGTGACCAGTACATTGTTAAAAGTCCTGCCCAAGCTCTCTTATTGGTGTAGCTTAGCATACTCACACAAATTAGGAATTGAACCTTGGTCTGGTAGTGGTTTTATCTATTGTCCTACCACCTCTTGCATGTCTTACAAATAAGATTCTTTCTTGGCACTGAGAGAAAATGGTATCCATCAAATGACTATTCAAAGCCCCTTCATTTTTAAGGCTGTATGAGGGTCCTAAATAAATCTGTATAGGTGTTAGTGAGTGGCGCATTCTAAATGTTTTTTTTTTAGTTGAATTGTGTTAAGCTCTGGAATTTAATTGACTTCTGTAACCTGTTCCAAATGAAAGGTGCAGATTAAAGGAAAACTAAAGCCTAAAGCATGACCCTGTTCTGCTACAGAGAAAATGATATGTATTTCTAAATGTCAGGGGCTTGTTATGGAACACAGTGATTTCTACAGTAGGATACAGAAAATGAAAAGCTGGCAGTGCTGTGGTGTGCATGTTGCAAGAAATGATTAGGAATGAGCTGGGAAGCAGTGGTGGAACTGTGTTCTCTGCAATGATGGAGCTCCATGCAGTATATCTGAGATGAGTTGAGAAGTTTGGGATGAGATGTGGGGTACCACGTTAAAATAAGACTACCTTTATAAAGGGTTTATAAATAATTTACAATTAGTTTATTAATGTTTACTAATTAGGTTGTAAATGCCTTAAAAATCATTAATAATCAGTTATAACACATACGTTGAAAGTGCAACAATATAGACAGCTGTGGGTTCAATATTTGGCAAACAACAGGTCATTGTTGCCCTTTCTACGTATGTGATATAACTGATTATTAATGATTTTTAAGAAAATTTTACAACCTATTTAGTAACCATTAATAAACTAATTGTAAACCATTTAAAAACCCTTTATAAAGGTAGTCTTATTTTAAAGTGGTACCGAGATGGGGTAAAGATCAGGGGTAAAACTTCAGATATGCTGTGTTTAGTTTGGCTGAAATTGGCTTTAAGGCCTTTTCTCAGAGATGGTATGAAAACTGTACATTTATCTGTACACTGTACACTATCTGAGAAGATACATGTGAGCTTCAAGAGCATTGTACAGTATATGGTCGCTGTCCAATGAAAAACAAGTATCTCCCAGACAGCAACTTTAAAGGGAGAGATGAAACCTTCTAAACTTTCAATGGAAGTCAATATAAAAAGAGTTTATTTCAGGTCATTTTGAAGTATTTGTATTGGTCCATTCGTCAAGAAATTTTGGCACAGTGTAAGGGACAAAAATCCACAAAAATGGAGATACTTGGTTTTCATTGGACAGCGATGATATGCATGTTAAAAACAGACAGAAACCTATGGTGCCTATGGTGCCTGTTTTAAGATTAGAGCAGTCTTATTGAACAAGTTGAGGTCAGGTTAACCTCAAGGAGGTACACGTCACGATGCTCTTTGCTATCTTACATCCCCTCAACAGTCTATTTTCACACCTTGTGCCCGCATCATTAAAATAGCATTGAGGTTTACAAATATATCTACACTGATGGGTGTTGTGGTGTGGAAGTGAAGAGTGTTCAGGTAAATTTCTACCGTGTTGCTATTTTGGTTGTGGAAAACACAAAAGCTCCACTGACCAATTAAAACCCTGACAACAGTCAATAATCACTACCTGCTACACAGGTACACTGTGCACGAGGCATGAGCTCAACAATTAACAGAATAAAAAATAAAATAACATTGCTGTTCCCTTAAATGAGCTGCTGGTGTATCTTCACAGTGTGAACGTGCTAGTCAGTATCCTCTGCTGAAACGCGCAAAACCACCGCTGTTAAGATTCGAACATGCCAAAGTCAGACCTCATCTGGCTCTTAAAGGGCATGACTGATTGGCACACTGTTTGGTTTATTTCATGTTACGCCCCCAAAACACACATATGATTAATTAAGAGAATTAGTACATGCCTTTTGCGCATTTCGAGACGCACAAGGTGTATTTTTTGGGTCCTTACGATACCAAAAATACTGTAAATCAAGCTGTGTGAATTGGTCAGGTCAGACTGAAGTTTAGACTGGGGGAGGCTAAGATATGCTGGCGGAGAGCTTCAAAGCACTTACTGTAGATCAGTATGGTCTTCGTTAACTCTGACTAGGAAGGGTGGATAGCTTTCTGACCAAGGAAATACACTCTGGTTGTCCTTCATAGTCAGATTTCTGAAGTCTTCATGTTTGGATGTTGAAACTTTGATTTATTTTCCTTTATTTTTCATTATCCACTGCATTCCAAAAACCTATTTATGAATGGCAAAGCTATTTTGGACTTTTTTTATGTTGTTTCACACCAGATAAAACATAAATTAGATCTCATTTGATTAAATCTTGTATGTGTTGGTCTGTGCTGCTGCTGCTTGGTGTCTTTATTTACTATGGCGTTTTTGTTCCTATAGATGTTGGGGGGAATACCATGGCAGGTCTATTTTCAACGGGTTCTTTCTGCCTCTTCAGCTACCTACGCCCAAGTCCTTTCCTTCCTCGCCGCCTTTGGCTGCATCGTCATGGCCGTGCCCTCCGTCCTGATCGGAGCCATTGGGGCCTCCACAGGTGAGCTGAGACACCGTGGCCTCTGTTACGATCCTTAGACAGGTTGGGACTGGATTTCAAGTAGTGTTTGGCAATAGACATTGATTCAACAGAGACCTTAACTAAAGTTTGAGCTTTGTTTCAGTGCGGTTGATGTCATTAATCAGCCATTTTTCTCCAAATTTAGCTAGGCTGATTGTCCCAACCATTCAGCTGCAACTCAGCTGTATATCCCCCATCACTAGTAATGCTACAACACAAGAAGGGTGTAGACTAGCACAGGCCTCCTTCCGATACATGTGAAGTCAGCCACTGCCTCTTTCACAACTGCGGCTGATGTAGCATTACCGAGTAACATCACAGCGCACTCGGAGGAAAGCGCAATGACTCGGTTCTGATACATCAGCTCACAGATGCAGCCTTGTGCTGAGCGACATCACCCTAGTAATAATGAGGGGAAAGAGCGTCATCTACCCACCCAGAGAGAGAGCAAGGCCAGTTGTGCTCTCTCAGGGCTCTGGCAGCTGATGGCAAGCTGCATGAGCTGGATTCGAACCAGCGACCTCCCAATCATAGTGGCAGTGGTTTAGTGGCATCCCCTGCCTTGTCTAGTCTAGTTTTAATAGAAAATTTCATTTCTGAAGTTCTAATGTGCATTAAAATATTGGGCTTATAACATTTCTCCATCCACAGTGTCACAAATAAACTATATAACTATGTAATAGAGGTCTAAAATTACCACCAACAGTAGACAGCACAGTGCAGTGGGTGGTGATGATCGTGACCGGTGACATCTGGCTGGAATTGCCCTGGAATTGAACCAGACAAGCAACTCAATCAATCACATCCATCAATCACTCAATCAAGCAGAAATCAATCACATCCATATTCAGTGCAGATGTTTCCAGTGCGGTCCTCAATAAAAAAAAATCTCAGCTACAGTGAATCTCCTAAATCACTGTGTGTATTTATCTGAAGGTATAATGTGAGCAGACTTCCCCACTTAGCATTGAAACGGTCCTTCTCGCATAAACAGGCTTTTTTATGATCGTACAAATGGAGATATGGCAGCTCATATTGATATATTAGCCCAATTCACCGCTGTACAAACTGTTCTCAGGAGGACCTGAGGTTCTCAGGAGGACATCTTCATCACTCAGCCATTGGTTTTAATAGATAGAGCCCTGTACCCCGTTATACTCGATATAGAAACCCTTTTTCTGCAAGCTTGCTCTCTTCCTTTCCTTACAAATCGATCATTAAACGAAATCGATCAGGCGAAGGCTATATTTCCACTGTAATTCCTCCTCACGCCCTCTTTCCTGCTTAATATCTGAAACAGCAGTGAAGCATGCGTGTGCTGATGATTATGAGCCAGCTGCTGAAGCTCACGCGGGAGCAGGTCTGACTTCTCCTGTCTGATTTCTCTTCTCTAAAATGCACCGCGACGACAGGGAGGTCTTTCCCCCGCCTGTATTTGACCAGGGGTGGCGGCCATGTTCCCGTCAGATCTGGAAAGAAATGTGTAAATAACAACAGCTGGTCTCCCTCATCCATTATTGAGGGCTTTAACGATGGGAACTCTGTAAATATTACATCTGAGGCGAGCGGCGAGAAATCAGATTTAATCTACTGATTTTTCAGCATCAAAGACGCAGCACGGAACAGATGCTTTAACTATTAGGAAACAGAGCCGCTAACGGAGTCTGAATTACACCAGTCTGACACGTGGCAGGACTAAATTAGGACTACATTTGGAATCAGCTTTATTATATATTAGCTTTTCGGTGCTTCTCCCGTATTCAGATTCATCAGAAGCCCAGACTGAAGCAGAATTTTAACTGTGAGACGCCACTGGCATTGCAATTTAGACCACAACTAGGTTTAATCTAGGACTGTGAGATATTGGGAAAAACTGACATTGCAATATAAACTAGTAGTGCATCTCAAAAGATCAGAAAATTGAAAAATAACTTTATTTCAGTAATTCAGTTCAAAATGTGAAACTCATATGTAATATAGATGTATTAGACACAAAGTGATCTATTTTAAGCATTTATTTCTTTTATTTATTTTATTGATGATGGTATTACAGCAAATGAAAACCCAAAAATCAGTGTCTCAGAAAATTAGAATATTATTTAAGACCAATTGCTACTTTTGGCAGTGTGGGCAGCGTGCCAAATCCTGCTGGAAAATGAAATCTAATCGCATCTCCATAAAAATAAAAAAAGTGTCTCAGAAAGATCAATTGGTACTTTTGGCAGTGTAGGCAGCGTGCCAAGTCCTGCTGGAAAATGAAATCCACATCTCCATAAAAGTTGTCGTCAGCAGAGGGAAGCATGAAGTGCTGTTCATCACTAATTGGTGTAAACTTCACACTAGGCCTCAAGCAGTTTGGACTGTGTGTCTCTCCACTCTTCCTCCAGACTCTGATTCCTTGATTTACAAATGAAATGTAAAATTTACTGATGATCAGTGATGGTTTGGAGAGACATGTCATCTGCTGGTGTTGATCCACTGTGCTTTATTATCAAGTCCAAAGTTGGAAAATCTTACAGCACTTCATGCTTCCCTCTGCTGACGACAACTTTTATGGAGATGTGGATTTCATTTTCCAGCAGAACTTGGCACGCTGCCCACACTGCCAAAAGTACCAATTGATCTTTCTGAGACACTTCAATGTCTGTAAGCCATAATCATCAACAATTAAAGAAATAAACTCTTAAAATAGATCACTCTGTGTGTAATACATCTATATAATATATGAGTTTACCATTTTGAAATAAATTACTGATATAAAGTAACTTGATATTCAATGATATTCACATTTTTTTAGATGCACCTGTAAATTGCGATATTCAAAACGAGCAGAAATAACCAGATTTCAATGATCCGAGGTTGAAGAAACATTAATAAAAATTGGTATACATTTATCTGCCTCTGATAGATGTTTAATAGATGTAATGAAATGTAAATGGGACAGTGCAGAGTTTCCTTTTGCAGCCAAATAAAAAGTACGATTTTTGCGTATTCATTACGTCGCAGTACCAAAGCTGTCCATAGTCGAAGGTCTTATGGTTTTATCAAGGTCATCATCCCTCCACTTTTTGTTGCAGACTGGAATCAGACCAGCTACGGGTCGGTCCCGCCCATGCAGAAGGACGAGTCAGAAATGATCCTTCCAATCGTGTTGCAGCACTTGTGTCCGCCGTACGTCTCCTTCTTCGGATTGGGGGCCGTGTCTGCTGCAGTGATGTCATCTGCTGACTCATCCATCCTTTCCGCCAGCTCCATGTTCGCCAGGAATATCTACCAGTTGGCTTTCCGCCAGTCGGTGAGAAAGTGCCTTATTGTGTAGATTTTAAAGTTTAAATCGTTAACCTTGGTTGGTTCTTTAGGTTTTAAAGATATTTCTTTATCTAACTTTATTTACAGTGGCTTGCAAAAGTATTCACCCCTGGAACTTTTTCACATTTTGTCCCCATACGAGCACAAATTTAAATGTCTTTTATTGAGATTTTAGTGATAGACCAACACGAAGTAGCTCATAATTGTGAAGTGGAATGAAAATGATACATGGTTTTCAATAATTAAATCGAATAAGACGTGATGTGCAAAAATATTCAGCAATCCAATATTAATACTTAGTAGATCCACCTTTTGCTGCAATTACAGTTCCAAGTCTCTACCAGTTTGCACATCTAGAGATTGAGATTTTTGCCCATTCTTCTTTACAAAAAAGCTCAAGCTCAGCCAGGTTGGATGGAGAGCGTCTGTAAACAGCAATTTTCATGTCTTTCCACAGAAGCTCAGTAGGATTTAGGTCAGGACACACAAATATTCTATGATTTAAGCCATTCCACTGTAGTTCTGACTGTATGTTTAGGTTTATGGTCATTGTCTTGCTGGAAGGTGAATCTCCTTCCCAGTCTCAAGTCTTTTGCAGATTCCAACAGGTTTTCTTTTTCCAGGAATGCCCTAAATTTAGCTCCATCCATCTACCCATTAACTCTGACCAACTTCTCTGTCCCTGCTGAAGAAAAGCATCCCTAATGCATGATGCTGCCACCACCATGTTTCATAGTGGCCATAGTGTGTTCAAATAGCGCTTTGCATTAAGGCCAAAAAGTTCAACTTTGGTCTCATCTGACCACAGCACCTTCTTCTACATGTTCCACTGCTTGCGTCTATCTTTCAACAAGGGTTTTCTTCTTGCCACTCTTCCATAAATCACAAAATGTGGAAAAAGTTAAAGGGGTATGGTTACTTCTGCAAGCCACTGTAAGTGTATGAAGTTAGTTAAATATGAAATATACCAGTGGATTTCAACCTCTGTGGATGTCACCACTGTGTATCAGCACTGATCACATAAGCTAAAATGTTCCAACTCACATTTCGTAACACTTTTGCTGCTTTCCGTCTTTGTGCTTTCCAGGCATCGGACAGTGAAATTGTGTGGGTGATGCGGATTACCATCTTTGTGTTCGGCGCTCTGGCCACAGCCATGGCTCTCCTGACGGGCACAGTCTACGGGCTCTGGTACCTGAGCTCAGACTTGGTCTACGTGATCATCTTCCCCCAGCTGATCAGCGTCTTGTTCGTCCGAGGCACCAACACCTACGGCTCTGTGGCCGGCTACGTCTTTGGCTTGATCCTACGCATCGGCGGCGGCGAGCCCTACCTCAAACTCCCCCCTTTCATCTACTACCCCGGGTGGTACATCAACAAGAAAGTCCACCACACCACTCAGGAGGTGGAGTACCTGGTGGTGCAGAAGTTCCCATTCAAGACGATGTCCATGCTGGCATCCTTTCTGGGCAACGTGGCCTTCTCTTACCTGTTCAAGTACCTGTTCGAGAGCGGAAAGTTGTCGGCCAAGTACGACTTCCTTGACGCGGTGGTGGCCAAGCACAGCGCCGAGATCATGGACAGGACCACCCTGGTGAACAGGAACATCATTGGCTTGGACGAGATGGCCCCGGTGCGGCCGAGACTCAGCGTCACGCTGGCCAGCACTTTCAGCAGGAAGGAGACTCTTACCGAAGAGGAGGAGTCCAGTCCGGAGTCGCCCAGTCACGAAAACGAGTAACGACCACTGCCTCTTTTCCTTCAGACTGAGACTTTCGTGGAGGATAAGGTGAAAAAAAAGAACAACGTGAAGGACATTGGATAGTAAAGGACAGTACCTGTCCTAAGATGCACCGAACATCTTCCTCACGCGAAGGACAACTGAAGGACATGTTTAGTTTTCTTTCAACGTATACGTGTCGGATTTTACGCCGCTGCTACCAGAAGAGCGTGAAGCTCTCCATGCAGAACAGCAGAGAAAAGTGGAGAAAAAATAAATATATATGGTTAGCATTTCCTTCATGCCAATGGTAACCAACGAAAACTGAAGCTGCTGCAGGTTCTCCGCTCTGGAATAGCGACACTTCGGTACGGTATGTACGAAACAAAACCAACCAACCAACCAGTTTTGCTCCTCTTGGCGTTGCTCGGATGAAGAGCCATAGATACTGTGACTATACACTCTATATGTGATGAGGTAATAGCAATATTAGCTTATCTGAACCTAATCCCAGGTCCTGGTTTATTTATAAAAACAAAAAATACACCAATCAAGCATAACATTAAGACCACCTCCTTGTTTCTACGTCCAGTATTCATATAGGAGCACTTTGTAGATCTATAGGGACTGTTTATGGAGAAGCTGCCGGATAAACCAGCATTGTGTCAAAAGATTGGACACCACACACGTCAGCCAGCTCTCTAGTACTGTGTGTGCATAGAGGAGGAGCTTAGCAACACCATAGCAACACCTTAGCAACCACCTAGCAACCACTTAGCAACCACCTAGCAACCACTTAGCAACAACTACAGATAGCATAGCAATACATTAGCAACCACCACGGACACAATAGAAACACCTTAGTAACCCCTAGCAACTCCTTAGCAACCAACCGCCTAACTTTTGGGATAGGAATGATTGGGTGGCCCAACATTTAATCCCACACACCAGCTAAATCTGTGCACTGAACTCCTTCTCTGCATTGCTCTCCAGTACTGTGTGTTTATGGAGGAGCTGCTAGATAAACCAGCAATATGTTAGCAGCATTATGTCTCCAGTACTGTGTGTGCATAAAGGAGGAGCCCAAGCAACACCATAGCAACCACCAGGGATACCATAGCAACACCCTAGCAACCACCTAACAACCACTTAGCAACCACCTAGCAACCACTTAGAAACAACTACAGATAGCATAGCAATACCTTAGCAACCACCACATACATCATAGCAGCACCTTAGTAACCACCTAGCAACACCTTAGCAAACACCTAGCTTTTGGGATAGGAATGATTGGGTGGCCCAACATTTAATCCCAAACACCAGCTGAATCTGTGCAATGAACTCCTTCTCTGCATTGCTCTCCAGTACTGTGTGTTTATGGAGGAGCTGCTAGATAAACCAGCAATATGTTAGCAGCATTATGTCTCCAGTACTGTGTGTGCATAAAGGAGGAGCTTAGCAACACCATATCAACCACCATGGATACCTCAGCAACACCCTAGCAACCACCTAGCAACCACTTAGAAATGCCATAACAGCACCTAGAAATAATATATAGCAATACCTTAGCAACCACCACAGCCACAATAGCAACACCTTAGTAATCCCCTAGCAACACCTTAGCAACCACCTAGCTTTTAGGATAGGAATAAATTGGGCGGCCCAACATTTCATCCCACACACAGCAGCTGAATCTGCTCTCCAGTACTGTGTGTTTGTGGAGGAGCTGCTGGATAAACCAGCATCATGTCAGCAGCATTATGTCTCCAGTACTGTGTGTGCATAAAGGAGGAGCTTAGCAACACCATATCAACCACCATGGGTGCCATAGCAACACCCTAGCAACCACCTAGCAACCACTTAGCAACAACTACAGATACCTTAGCAATACCCTAGCAACCACCACGGACATAATAGCAACACCTTACTAACCCCCTAGCAACACCTTAGCAACCACCTAGCTTTTAGGATAGGAATAAATTGGGCGGCCCAACATTTCATCCCACACACCAGCTGAATCTGCGCACTGAACTCCTTCTCTGCATTGCTCTCCAGTACTGCGTGTTTATGGAGGAGCTGCTGGATAAACCAGCATTATGTCAAAAGTTTGGACACCCCGCATGTCAGCCAGCTAACTCAGTACTGTGTGTCCATAAATGAGGAGCTTAGCAACACCATAGCAACCACCATGGATACCATAGCAACACCTTAGCAACCACCTAGCAACCACTTAGCAACACTATAGCAACAATTACATATACCATAGCAATACCTTAGCAACCACCACGGACACAATAGCAACACCTTAGTAACCCTCTAGCAACACCTTAGCAACCACCTAGCTTTTAGGATAGGAATAATTGGGTGGCCCAACATTTTATCCCACACACAGTAGCTGAATCTGCACATTTTGCTCTCCAGAACTGCATAATTATGGAGGAGCTGCTGGATAAACCAGCATTTGGTTTGCATGGATACCATAGCAACACCCTAGCAACCACTTAGCAACCACTTAGCAACAACTACAGATAGCATAGCAAAACCTTAGCAACTACCACAGATATCATAGTAACACCTTAGCAACCACCTAGCTTTTGAGCAAAAGTTTTGGCATGGCACCACTGCTCTGTGGTCTATATAACTAGAGTGTGCCCTTATATGCGTGGATAATGGAATTTATAAAATACACAAGGAGGCGTTCATAATGTTATGCTTGATCGGTGTAAATATACTGTGTATGAGTCTAGAGGTTTAAGGAATATATACTGATGATATACTGACGCCGGACTCCCGCGTTAGATATAGTAGTACAGTTCATCCTATTCTTATTGTCCTGTCATAACGATTAAAGTGTATAAGAAATGTTGTCATTAGTCATCGCTAAAATACATAAATACATAACTGTGAGATAACTGCACATGCAGGATAGATCTACATTATTTTTTGTGCAATATGAAAAAGACAAAGAGAACAGGGTGGGGGTATATTAATAATATTATTATAATGCAATCGCCTTAACTAGCTGCATTAAGTGTGGAAGATTCGCTGCTGAAACGCGCCCTGAAATGGTTCCTGCTAGGCCTGTCATGATAACTGCATTATCTTATAGTTTATCGTACGATTTACTGACATGACCTCAATAATTTGTGCTGACCGCAATATTGCTCATTATATTTTAGTTAGCAAGGAGCATCTAATAATATCAATAAGCTAATATTTCAACTTTATGTATAAATAGAGATTTATTTTAATAATAAAAAAATGTTTTGC
Source organism: Astyanax mexicanus (assembly GCF_023375975.1). Classification (NCBI taxonomy): domain Eukaryota; kingdom Metazoa; phylum Chordata; class Actinopteri; order Characiformes; family Acestrorhamphidae; genus Astyanax; species Astyanax mexicanus. Next base: position 30,179,229 of record NC_064428.1, read on the forward strand.
CCTTTAAAAGGGTGCAATTGCATTTTTATTCTATTATATAATCATTAATATAATAATTTGTACAAAATGGTTTTAAAATGACAATAATATTGTTTATTGCAAATATTTCTGATAAAAATACATTGTCTAGAAAATGAAGAATCATTGCAGGCATATTGCTAGATCTGTCATGATGATATATCATTATTATAATTATTTATCATACAATATATGGACATGATCTCATAAATGTTTGATGATTTTGATATTGTCCATTGGGTTTTACCTTGCATACAAAAAGGAAGCTATCCATAATAAATGTGTGCAGGTATGCTAAATATAGCTACCAGAGGCTTATTGACAAACACTGGATAGAGGTTTCTGCCCTAGGCATGAAGCTAATGCGGGTTGCCAGATTGACAGTACAGTAGCAAGCAACGTTTTCTTCTTACTCTGTAGCTAATCAGTGCATTTGTATGTTTCAGTGTTCAAAATGCCAGTCTCTAGTATGCTATGGTTCAGAAACATTACTGAAGCCCAGTGATTACCTGTTCAGCAGAAAATGCGATGGGCAGATTCGGAGGCTAAAACCCACACAAAATTGAAATAAGAAAATACTGGCTGAAGCTCTGCTGAGAAGAGCCATCTTTAGATATCTGATGATACATCCTGATTATGTTATGAGTTACTACAAAAATAGTCCTTAATGCTCCTTTAATTGTAATATTTTTGTATATACTTTTATATTATCAGCGGCATTATCATGACAGGCCTAGTTCCTGCTTCCACTCCGTCACTGATGTGTACTGATGTACTGCACTGGCCATACAGTATCTATCTATGGAGCTATGTGGACTATGGAGCTTACAAGCTCACATGAGTATTTTAATCCAATAAATATTGACTTTTGAAAATTAAAATATTAAGTCACGTAATTCATTAATTAGAATAAAATAACAAGGCAGAAAGATTTTAAAATAAAACAACTAAGATGCTAAAAAAAGTTTATGATCAAAAATAATGAAAAATAATTTAAATCCATCTACCAGATGTTTTCTTTCTGGACTAATTTTGTTTTCCTCAGTTGGAATCAACAGATTTAAATTTTTCTTATGAAATTTAAAAGAATTCTGTTGAAATAATTTAAAAATGTATATTTTACCTCCATGGCATTATTTTTGTTTTAATAAAATAGATTTAAATTGATGCATCTTAAATCTTGAAATATGAAAGTTTATTGATTTTTTAAAATATGATTTTTTTTTCAACAGCAAATATCAGGTCAGTGTAACAGTTAGCAATTAAATTGGCTGTCAATTTAAGACTAAATTTAAAATAAGAAATGAGGGTTAAACCCCTTTATTATTTAACTTTTATGATTTGGTGTAGTATAGAAGAAATGGGTTTTCATACATTTTTCCAATATTCTAGTTTTTTCTATTTCTGCACCTCACAATTAGAATTTTAAGAAAAATGAAAAAAAAAAAACTTCTCTCAATTTTTTTTAATTTTCAATCTTGTAACAAAAGCAAGTAGCACTATACCATCATTTTTCAGTTTTGTTAGCAAAAGGCAGAAATGAAAAACTAAAGATTGGAAAAAAACAGATTAATTTCTTATTTAACAGAGTAAATGGAAAATTAAATAATGAAGTATTATACACAATCTTTGTTTAAATTTAGCCTGAAACCTTAACTGAACATTTAACTGATAGACGTTACACTGACCATATCACCACCTCAGAAGTTAAACACATACAAAATAGATAAATAGTTAAAATTCACATGTATGAATTACGCCATTCAATATATTTGAGCATTTCTAAAAAGTCAGGAGAATAAAATGAAAATATATAAAATGCAGATTTAAATAATGAAGTCAGCTTTTAAGCTCCATAGACAGGAGTAACCGTTTCAAACTCAGCAGGATAATATTATGCAAGCAGCTCAGCAGCCACAGTGTGGGGACAGTGTGGGCAAATGAATGTAGCTGCTATAAAAGATCTGATGTATCTGATGTAAAACTCGTGAGTGGGTCTGTGCTGTGTTTTTCTGTGATCTGCAAACTTAAACGTAAATGTTGCAAAAAGCTACCGTGTACCTGGTTCGAGGCCGAGTCAGTATCTGTGTTCATTCGTTGTCTTAAAGGGGTTTTTTTGGTGTGATATGTATATTTATATTTATATATTTTCAGAAAAGAGTACTGTAAAAGTGCATATCGTCATTTTAATGTGCTGGTAGAGTAATTCATTTTGGTGAACAGCAGCTTTGGGCCAATAAATCTATATTTATTTATTTATTATGGCCTAAAATGAATTATAAATGTAGAAGAAACTAACGTAAATAAATTCTATTATTTAAAAGGTAAATGTTTGTGTGTTTTTGCTATGGGACATGGCAGATTATTGTTTTTTTTTTTCAGTTTTATATGTTTTAATGCAACTTTGCATTACGTATTAATGCAACCTTTATTAACTCTTATATTAGTTCTTATTAATTTATTTGACTTTTTATTATATTTTTAAGACTTTAGACTACAAAGAAATAACATTTGTTCAGCTCAATCACTTTTGTTTCCCTTTTTATTTCTAGAAAGTGTAAAGATTACCCAATTTTTGTTGGACAATTTTAGCAGAATTTGGCATTTAATGGAAACGTGGTTGATCTAGACCTGCAAACATTTTGAATTGTTTATGATGCCCTTGTTCTGTTTCAGACACACAGGTAAAGATTTACATTATCTAGAATAAATTTAATATCCATGATATTTTACCATGACAGGGTGGACAGCTTAAGCTTTATCTCAGCTGAATATGGAGACAATATGAGAAATATTAAGTGAAATTAATATTATTAGTTGCTGACAGGCCCATTGCAACAAGGAAAGCAAACCAATCAAATTGCTTAGGGCCCCGAGCTGGCCTGGGGCCCCCAGAATTAAATTCTGTGACATCTGTGAACCTCAAGGGGGCTCCACTAGCTCTGCTAGTTACTGACAGTAGCCAGCCAGCCAGGTTAATGATTCCTGCAGTCAACAAAATATGAAACTTCAGCAATCATGAAGCGATGGAGTTAGAAAAGAAAGAAGAGAAAGGAATAGGAACAAAAGAAACGGTAAACATTACTATTTATGCAGTATATGCAACATATGTAAGCAGCATTTTTTAAACAGTGTGTCTATGCTGTGGTTCCTGTAGGCTTTTGGGTTTTGGTCCATTTTGCTTGGGGGCCCCAAATGCCTTAAAATAATATAAAATGTGTTATTTTACTGAAGCCAAAGCTTACTTTCTTAAAGGGGCAGAGATATCCAAAGAACACAAGGAATGATTGTACATGCATAAAAAAGAAAATAAGAAAAAAGCTAAATATATCAATGAGATCTTCAAACTTGCACTAAACACTGCAAAAACCCAGCTCCAAACTAATGAAAAGAAAACAGTATACATTTTACAAGAAGTGCTTTAAAGTGAAGGCTAACATTTCCCTTCATGTGTAAGAATGTGTCCGTTCAGAGTAAATCTTGTATTGAGTAAAAATGAATTCATTTTTATGAAATTTAAACAACTATGCTGCAACTCAAAAGGCAGGTTACAGTGATATCCACCTTTAGATTTATACTGACGATGTCGTCATCACGTTGGCCGCAGTGCTGCAGCTAGCTTCAAAATCGCGTACGTGTTCGTGTACGAAAAATTGCGACAATTGATGGTTTAACTCACTTCCCCTCCATCCTACGCCTTCAAAGTCACAGTGATGTACAGTGGGGTAAGAGGAGGGGAGGGGGAGGGTAAGAAAAAGCTCTAAAAATAGCCTGTACGTTATTTACATCACGCTAAGTGCTCCTCCAGTGCTGGAGGGGTGGAGCGTAGGGCGGAATGGGCGGAGGGGAAGTAGGGAGAAGAACGAGTGAAGAGTGGGCGGGTTGGGTTGGGTCTTTTGTGCCTCCCATTTTCTTCTTCCACTGCGTCAGTTCCCCGAGGCTGGTGGAGGCTGGGGGAGGCTGGAGACGGTTGGGGGAGGTGGTTGGAGATGGCGACGTTGATGACGTCCGAGTCCAGTCCGCCCCACCCTCTCCTCTCCCGCGTCCCTCGCTCGTCCTCCATCATGTCCTTGCCGTCTGAAAGTTTAATCCAATTAAGTCTCTGTGGCAGGAGATGCCAGAGATCCATTCGCTAAGAACAACAAAGTGCACTCGCTGTGATTAATAACCACAAAATAAAAAAAAAACCTTCAGTTCAGCCAAAAGTCCAGGCGATTTAGTGCCGTCCAGCTGAGGGGGCGTTCATCGCCGTCAAAAATAGCATCTGGATCCTGCTTTTAGAGCCGAACAAGCGTCCGTAATGCTCTACATAGAAAATGGATGTTTAACATGGATATATTCATATTATAAGCACTTTCTACTGGTGTATGGACACAGAGGGTGGGGGATATGACCCTAAAATATCATCTTAATATTTCAGGGGCATTTTTACAATGAATATTTTTTTGGCGAAATGATAAAATACTGAGTTTCAAAGAATAAATGACCGATTATTATGGAACTCAGACAAAGGGGTGGGCGATATGACCCTAAAGCATCTAAAACCTGATAAAGGTTAATGATTCTGTACAAATGAGCTATATGTTCAAATTATAAGCAGTTTCGGTACCACTTTAAAATAAGACTACCTTTATAAAGCGTTTATAAATGGTTTACAATTAGTTTATTAATGGTTACTAATTAGGTTGTAAAAATCATTAATAATCAGTTATAACACATACGTAGAAAGGGCAACAATGACCTGTTGTTTGCCAAATAGTGAACCCACAGGCATTTATATTGTTGCCCTTTCTACGTATGTGTTATAAATGATTATTAATGTTTTTGGTAACACTTTCTATGAATGTCATCTCTATAAGACTCTATAAACATACTAATAACACATTATAATGCATTCATAAGGCATTATAAACATGGCTATGCATATGTATAAACATGTATAATTCATCATATCCATGTTTATTATGCATCATGAACTGTGATTATGAATCAGTAATATCTGTGTTTATAACATGTTATAATATGTATGTAATACCAAGAAACTCAGTCCCAGTTTACAGACTGTATTATGACTAAAAAGCTTCCAACTTATAAACACACCCTCAATAATCCTATAAATATTTTTTTATATACTCATTAATTATTCTTGTCTTAGTATATTAGTATATTAGTTATAGTCAATTATAATGTATTATAACAGGTCTTTGTGCGCTCTAAATAAAGTGACAGACTTTTATTGTGGAAATATATTATTAATGATAGATATATACTATTTTAACATATATATATTATAAACATAGCTTATAATGTATTATGATCACAAGTAATAATGCTTAATAAACATGGCTATAATGGGTTATGTTATGTTTATAATCCCTTATGAATGCATTATAATATGTTATGAATGTGGTTATAGAGTCTAATAGAGATGACATTCATAGAAAGTGTTACCATGTTTTTAAGGCATTTACAACCTAATTAGTAACCATTAATAAACTAATTGTAAACAGTTTATAAACCCTTTATAAAGGTAGTCTTATTTTAAAGTGGTACCGCAGTTTCTACTGGTTTATAGGCATATGACAGTAAAATAATATCTTAATATTTCAGGGTATTTTTTACAATGGTGATATTCTTGCCAATATGGTAAAACACTGAGTTACGGATGATTATTATGGTACTTAGACAAATGGGTGAGTGATATGACCCTGAAATAATATCTCAATATTTCGGAGTATTTTTAAAATAATGATAAACATGCTGATATGAAAAACATTGAATTTCAAAGAAGAAATGGATGATTATTGTGGTACTTAGATATATAGGTGGTTTGGTATTACTCTAAAATAATATCACAATATTTCAGGGTATTTTTAAAATAACAATAATCATGCCAATATGGTAAAAACACGGAATTTCAAAGAAGAAATGGATGATTATTTTGGTACTTATACAAAGGGATAGAATTTTGTCCATACAGATTCAGTCCTCTCTAGATAAGGGGATCTTCATGACCGTCAAAAATAGCATCTGTAACCTGACTGAGGTTCATGATTCTGTCCATAATAAATGGATGTTTAACATGGATATGTTCATATTGTAAGCAGTTTATGAACCTAAAATAATATTTTAATATTTTAGTGCATTTTTTCAATAACTATATTGATGGCGAGATGATAAAATACTGAATTTGAAAGAAAAAATGGATCATTATTATGGTATTTAGACAAAGGGGTAGGTGATATGACCCCAAATTAATATCACAATATTTCAGGGTATTTTTGCAATAGCGATATTCTTGCCAATATGATAAAACACTGATTTTCTAAAAATAAATGGATGATTATTTTGGTACTTAGACGTATGGGTGGGTGATATGATATGATAAATTAATGTTTTAATATTGCAGGTTTACAGATTTTTTTTACAGGAGCAGTATTCTTGGCGAAATGATAAAATACTCAATTTTAAGAACATATGGATGATTATTTTTAATGAACACTGTACACTTGACAATTTAATTTAGTGTTGTTTTTAACCCTTGTGTGGTGTTCATATTTTTGTTACTCGTTTACTTTGTTACTTGTATTTAATTCAGCAAAATTAAGCAATTTTACATTAAAATGCTTTACACATGCTTGCTTCACCTAAATTGCGAGCAATATAAACAGCTTACATGGTTAATATTTGCCCTTTACCTTTCTTATGTTACATTTCTTTCAAAAAGTGCTACTCTTTTTTTATTAGTTTTTTAATAAAATGTAAAAGAAAATGAATTAAACTCAAGATATGAGTAGAACATTTGTTTAGTTTCAAATTTACAAATGAAGCAATGTTTATTAGCCCTTGGCCAAACATACTGTATGTAATATAAATGTGTGTGTGTGTGGGGGGGGGGGGGGGGGGTGTACAGTGTGTGTTTATCGAAAATGTGTTTTGATATATGTTTTTCACAAAAAATGAGCCAATGCCAATGAGTTTGAGTTTTAGTATCATTTGATGAAAAATGAAAACAGGTCCCACAGACCCGAACACCACACAAGGGTTAATAGTTCTTAGGGGTGGGTGATATGGCCCTAAAACAGTGTTACAATATTTCAAGGTATTTTTGCAATATTTTATTTAGAATAAATAAATGGATGGGAGGGATTGGTTATTTTTTATTTAAACAACCTTTTAAATCTGTTTACACTAAATTCTGTTTACACTGTTGATATTGGGTTTTGTTGGATTTGTTGGAGGAGCTTATTTAAGGAACCACTAGTTGATGCTCTGTGGGTCAGAGGAAGTCTGTGTGTCCCCGGTATTTATTTTTAAGAATGAAGTCGCTGCTAAATCCTTCGAGGAACCTGTTTGAATGGTTGTCAGTGGTTTAAACTGTGACCTTTTCTGTGTGTGTGTATAAATAAATATATATAAATATATGCAGCATTTTACATTTCAATTTGCGCTTCTTGTCACGTCTCCCTCGAGTGACTCAGCCTATTAATGGAATGGTGCCGGTTCTAGACTCTCTTCTGAAATATGTAACTTACGATTCAATCAGCTCGGAGACGGAGAGAGGACATGTGTCCTGTTTTATGGTCTAATCAATCAACTCTTTCTATAACAGTGGAGAGAGGTAGTAGGCTTTGCTCCTGTTTCTGCTGATACAATACCTGTATACTCAGCTGAACCTACTGATATTATATATACAGCTCTGTAAAAAATGAAGAGAGCACTTCAGTTCTGAATCAGTTTCTCTGATTTTGCTATTTATAGGTTTATGTTTGAATAAAATGAACATTGTTGCTTTATTCTATAAACTACAGACAACATTTCTCCCAAATTCCAAATAAAAATATTGTCATTTAGAACATTTAGATTTATTTGCAGAAAATGAGAAATGACTGAAATAAAAAAAAGATGCAGAGCTTTCAGACCTCAAATAATGCAAAGAAAACAAGTTCATATTCATAAAGTTTTAAGAGTTCAGAAATCAATATTTGGTGGAATAACCCTGATTTTTAATCAAAGATTTCATGCATCTTGGCATCATTTTCTCCTCCACCAGTCATACACACTGCTTTTGGATAACTTTATGCTGCTTTACTCCTGGTGCAAAAATTCAAGCAGTTCAGTTTGGTTTGATGGCTTGTGATCATCCATCTTCCTCTTGATATATATTCCAGAGGTTTTTAATTTGGTAAAATCAAAGAAATTGTGATTGATTCATATATTTTTCATTAGATTAATCACAACAATAATCTGTGATTAAATGCGATTAATCACACTTATTCTTCTTAAGACGCAAGTTTTTATAGTGGATACTTAAAGGCAAATGAAGGCACCAAAATGCGCACCAATAAATCACGTGAGCATGTTCTCTCCTCTGATTGGTCAGAGCTCTCTGGCTCGGGAGCAAGAAAGTAAATATAGTGATATGATTCTGTGTGTTCAGCACATATATATGTGCAGTGTGAAGCTGCTTTAACACAGAACACAAAAAACACAGTGTTTTCTCTGCAGTGCAGTCATGAGCAGTGAATGCAGCACATGCTGCACTTAGTGTAAACAGCATGGAGCAGCAGAGACAGCATTTGTTCATAGCAGTATATTATCTGGATAATATATCAGAATAAACTGTGCTTTATCAGCAGTTTAGCTCAATTAAAAAGAAGTATATTTGATAGCTTTCTGCAGAAGTTGGGGTCAAACTTGGTGGTGTAATTAATTGCAATAAACTAAAAAATAATGTGTTACTGCTTAAAAAATTAACTAACTGAACATTTCTCCACGATTTTGATTAATGAATATTTTAATGAACACCATACACTGTATTTTTCTACAGTATGTTTTAAGAGGACAGTATATATACATATACTGTGGGAAGAATCAACAGAATTAACATGAGCAACATCCTTCTTTTGTCTTGGTGGAGACGCCCAAAGAATCCTTGTGTGGAGGCGCCATGGTCATTGACAAGTTACACGTCTAGAAGTCTTGGTTTGTCCCGGTTTGGGGACAATTTTATAAGCTTCCAGGTCATTTCAGTCACTTTAACAGTCCAAAATTACAGTGATAAATGGTTCTGCAACCAGTTGCCCTACCTCTTCTAAACCCACACTCCAGTGCACTATTCCAACAGGACAATGCTCGACCACATACTGCTGCTGCCGTCTCAAGAACTTGCCTTGAAGACAGTAGAAGATTAAAGATACTATTCCATGGCCAGCCACATCACCAGAACTATCCCCAGATTTTAAAAAGTGTGAGTTGCATTCATCTTCCTTTGGAATAGCATTCATTTTTTGCATAATTTGAACCTGCCAATGTTTTACTTTGATTTTCTTTGCACGTTAATGATGGTTTTGTCCTGTAAAGTTACTATTTTAGAGATGTGGTTAAGCATTAAGATGATTCATTTCCTGTAAAAAGTGTTGCTTTTTCAACCTGGACATTAAAGCACACAATCATTGGCTGATTTTTACATTCAAATGGCCTCTACAAATGAAATGGCACTTTCTTAATATGCTCCATTTCAATTATAGAACCGCCGACTCCCCCGGGGGCTATAAAAGACAAAAATGGAAGGCCAGCTGTGGCACCGTCCCTTTCACTATGTTAGCATTAGATAGTAGCGCTTTCGTGCATCTGTCAAGGAAGTCATCAATCTCATCAAAGGAGGCAGCTTAATCAGATTGGCCCTCATTAAACCTGATTTGGTAATTGGGCATGCTGGGAAATGTAGTCCTGAGTCTTTCCAGAAGACATGAGGTATAATGTGATCACAGCGATAAGAAACCCACAGCTGGAGTGGAAGGTTTGTATAGGAGAGGAGCTGTGTGTTACATAGCTCAGCATACAACCATTAAAATTAAAGCAGCACTGGGTAGGATTTCCTTGATTTTTAATCTTTTTAAAGAAGTAAAATTACAGCTTGAAACTCACTGCAGCGCTGCATTGAGGTGTAATAGGAGGAATAGCAGTCCTTTAGTGTCTGTGCCGGGGGTCCTCTGAGCTCAAACCGGACTCTGTAAGTTTTCTGAGGCGGCCGCGACCAACGCTCGCGAGAACTGCGACCTGCTTTCCGACCTTTAGTTCTAACAGTTCTACAAGAACTACTGGTTCATTCTTTACAAACTAGCATAACATACAGACACTCTGGCAGAAGCTGGAAAGAGACCGAATATGTCTGTGAAAGCCAAAAAAACGAGAAAGAGAAACTAAACCGCCTGCAACTGTAGGGGGAGCCCACGAGCACAAAATCTCAATCCTACCTAGTGGAGCTTTAAATTGTGGAGAAAGTGAATTTCACTGAATCTGACTCAACAGTGACAATATTCTTACACTTTACTTAACCTTTTTATTAAAGCAGCATAATGTAGAATTTGTACCTTACAAAAACAGTTTAAAAATTATGTTAATGATCTACTTGATCGTCTGAAACATTACCCTATTGCCTCAGCCCACATACTTTTTCACCTTCAGTGCAGGATCTGTGTCTCTCAGCTTGTCCAGAAAAGCATGTTTAAAGCATGCCTTTCTGAAGTTAAAGGCTAAAAGACATTACTCTCATGCCTCAGCCCACATACTGTACTTTTTCACCTTCAGTGAAGGATCTGTATCTCTCAGCTTGTCCAGAAAAGCATGTGTAAAGCATGTACTTCAGAAGTGGCTAAAAGGATATTACCCTTCTGCCCTTAGCCCACATATTTTTTTTTACCTCAGGTGAAGGACCTGTAACTCTCAGCTTGTCCAGAAAAGCATGTGTAAAGCGTGCCTTTCAGAAGTTAAAGGTTAAAAGGACATTACTCTTCTGCCTCAGCCCACATACTGTACTTTTTCACCTTCAGTGAAAGATCTGTATCTCTCACTATGTTCTTGAGATGTAGCTAAAAGGACATTACCCTACTGTTTTAGCCTCTCCCGAGAGGAGGTGCTTTTCCTGGCGGGGGTGCTGAATTCGGCACTATAGTAGTGTAATCTGTTTTTTCTGAGGTACCATTTTTGGGGGGACAAATCCACCTAGTTCTTACACCAAGGGTGTGAATAATTCCACCATTTTTCCCAAGCTTACAGTAATGAAGCGTACTGTCTCTCTCTTTGGCAGGGTCACTGCTAAGTGTCTGAGCTACAAGCTTTTTTTGTTTAAGGTTTTTCTTCATCCCGTCAACCCTGTTGGCCTCTCTCTTCTCTCCCCAGATCTCAAAGCCTTGGGGTCCTCCTCTCCCACTATCCTCCTCTTTTTTCTCTCCCTCTCTCTTTCCCTTTTTGCCTCTGACAGCAGGGTCATGTCACGGCTGCCATCATGGAGCCAGGGCCCGGAGACGCGTTTTTATTTTTTTGTTTTTTTATTTTTCTTTTCCTTTTTTTCTCCCCCTGACGCCGGAGGGTCTCACCCAGAGATCCCATCAGCATCAGGCCGGAGCTGTCATGGATCCACGGGTCCGTCCGATCTGTGGCAGCTCGTTCAAAAGAGCAGTCACTCACTCAGGTAAAGGGGGAAGATGGGGGATTTGGTGCTTGGCTGGTCACAATACAATGGCAGATTGGCGCATGAATGCACCATTGTTTGCTTGTGCCTATTCACCTCACCAGGGTTCAGTCGGCTCACTGTAACGGCAACGGCACCAAATGTTCACTAGATGTGTATTTAAATCTGTAATTTTATACTATAAAGTCAGTCAGACTTTTGCTTTTACAGAATACATATAAATTAAACATATTTTTCAAAAATTTCTACATTTTGTGTCTTCAGAAAACGTGGAGATAATTTTTTTCATCATATAAGCTCTTCGAAAATTAGATAATTACTACTAGTAGGATCTGGAAATACTACTAAGATCCTCGAACAACCACTGCGAAAGGCTACATTCAATACTCTTTAATTAAATAAAAAATTTTGGTCAGATTAAATTTGGCTATATTTTTTATTTGACTATATTTTTTATTTTTATTTGGCTATATTTTGTTCTTAATTGTATTTTCCCCCTTACGATACTTTTACTTTTAAAGTCAAAGTTTTGTATATTTTGCACTACAAGGCTCACCGAGTTTTAAGGCGCACCTTCAATAAACATCTATTTTCTGGTCTATTTTCATACACAAGGCGCACTGGATTATAAGGCACATTTTAAGCGACACTAGTAAGGAACAGGGGTTTCGCCATGTTTTCCTTCTAATTCAGATAAGCGAAGCTAGTCAGTAAAGCTAAGCTAAGTTAGGTAAACACTAAAAAGCTTTTTTAAGTTTTCTTTTAAAGTCAAACGAGTGCTGGATGTTCATCTACACAGATTTCTCTCCTAAAAACTGTTTATTTTTTGTGCGTTGTGTTCCGGTATAACAGAGCTACATTAGCTAGCAGTTTATCCCATGTAGCTTGTTTTAACACTGCAAACATGCAGACTACAGTCAGATATGCTCATCTCTGAATTAAGAAAGAGCTAGCGATTAGCACAGTTAGTAGGTAATGCTAATACTGCTCCAACAGTGCTAGCCGGGGTTAGAAGCAGGCTACAGGCCGAAACCTCCGAACAGCAATAGAGCTAGTGCTTAGCATGGTTAGCGGCTAATGCTAATAGATAATGAAACACCAATGTAACGCTGTATCTTCAGCAGAGTGGCTTTACTGCTCCTTAATACCTGACTGGTAGAATTCATATATAAGGTGCACCGGATTATAAAGAGCACTGACATTTTTTGGGAAAATGAAAGGATTGTAAGTGTGCAAAAATATGGTAGTTTTGAAACCAGTACTTTAACCATTTTTTTCTTGAGTAAAAAGCTTGAGTTGATGCTTAAACAGAAGTATTTTAAACCCTAGTACCTATACTTCTAACTATAGAGTAATGAATGTTAATACTTCACCCCATTGCTCTTTAGTGATGGAGAACAACACTTAATAGATATTAACAGATTCAAACATAAAATTGGATGTGAATTTTTATTGGTCTGGAATGGCTGTAAAAACTTTTGACTGAGATTCCCACCACCTTGTTTTCAATCAACTGAGTGTAAGGTTGCCATATGACCATTACACTGCAAAAAAATCAATAAACAAAAACTAGACAATATATATACGAATTGAGACTTATATGAAGCAAAGAAAAACTGCCAATAGGGTAAGTATTAGTAAAATTTCTTAAAATAAGCAATGAAATTAGACTTGAATCAAGTAAAAATCCTTTTTGACTTTGATACTTGACCTTGATTTTAAGATCAAATTACAAAAAATAAGAGGAAAATTCTAAGTGAGACTGATTAAGGCCCTTGTTCCTAAAATAAGCAAAACAAAGCTTTTTAAGACAAAAATTCATATCAGAGAAAAACATAAGATTTATTTTCTTCAAATTATATATTTTTTCACTTGCTAAGACTTTGCTAAGAGTTTTATGGTGTTACATCCTGTGTCTCCATATGAGGCAGTATCATGGTGCAGAGAAGCTGGTTAAGCCAGTTTCACAAAAATAATAAAAGAAACATTTGGGGTAAGAGCAAAATGTCATACATTTATTTTCCATATTCTCTGGCTCTGTTTTTTGTTTAAAATCCACTGTATTCCTCGTATTAGACATGTAACTCTGCGGTTATGGCCGCAGACGCTTTTCATTTAGTAGGCGAGTGACTGTAATAATGTAAAGTACTGTTATGATGATTGAATGACTGAGGTCGATTCAGCTCTGAAACAGCTTGTACTGTTTTAAGCGAGATCAATATCAGTGGGAGTGGCTGGGAATGCAGAGCACTCTGGGGAGGAATACAGACATTCAGCTCTATTCTCCTCTGGAGAGGTTTTATTTTATCTCACCAACTACCTTCCTCTCCCTCTTCGTCTCTGTGTTTTAATCTTCATGTTAAATTAGCCTGATTTATCACTTAGCAGCAGCAGATTCTCATTGAAAAGAATATAATTGAAAAGTTACTTTATGTAAAACATATATTATATAGATGTATTACACACAGAGTGATCTATTTTAAGTGTTTATTTCTTTTAAGGCTGATAACTTTGGCTTACAGCCAATGAAAACACAAAAAAATCAGTCAAATATTCTAATAAAAAAATTGTAGTGTTGGCAGTGTGGGCAGTGTGCCAAGTCCTGCTGGAAAATGAAATCCGCATCTCCATAAAAGTTGTCAGAAGAGGAAAACATGAAGTGCTGTAAGATTTTGTTGGAAAACAAAACTGCACTGACTTTAGACTTGATAATAAAACACAGTGGATCAACACCAGCAGATCACATATCTCTCCAAACCATCACTGAACATCAGTAAATTTTATATTTCTTTTCTAAATCAGGGGAGCAGAGTCTGGAGGAAGAGTGGAGAGACTCAGTTCAAACTGCTCGAGGTCTAGTGTGAAGTTTCCACCAATCAGTGAAGGTTTTGTAGAGACATGTCATCTGCTGGTGTTGATCCACTGTGTTTTATTATCAAGTCTAAAGTCAGTGCAGTTTTGTTTTCCCACAAAATCTTACAGCACTTCATGCGTCCCTCTGCTCACAAGATTTCATTTTCCAGCAGGACTTGGCACACTGCCCACACTGCCAAAAGTACCAATTGGTCTTATATAATATTCAATTTTTTTGAGGTAATTACTTTTGGGTTTTCATCAACAATAAAAGGAATAAACACTTGAAATAGATCACTCTGTTACACATTTTTACCTGAATTATTTAAAAAAAAAATATTGTCAATGAAAGAAAGAAAAATGATGCCAGTCTCCCTATTACTGGTCAACAGATCATCATAATGATTTTTATCATTTTGTTTGAACATAACATAGTATTTTCATGATTTAGAGTACAAATTAGACAGTAAATAAATCTTAACTTGTAAAAGTATAGCTGCTCTTAATGATTGTTTGTGTGCATTAATTAAATCTGTAACCTTTAGAAATGTATAATGCATTTAACGTAATATAGAACAATGCTTGTTACAGTTCTTTCCATAGTAAATCTACTGTACTCTGCAAGCTCAGACAGGCTATTAGTATTACATTAGCTGATGGTGCATCCACCCTATTGTTCATGTTGCTCAGACAACAAAGCACTTGAATATGACATGCTCATAATTCTGACTTCACAAGTGGGCAGCAGGACCTTCTGACTGGATCATGAATGCAGCATTAGAACAGGGATGCTAGGCTATAATATAGCAAAAAAACTGTCTGCAACCAATATAATCTATGTAAATACAGACTCAAAATAATCTAACCAAAGATCAGATCTTCATCTGTTTAACACAGACAATCGAATGTGGTTTAGAATATGATAAAAGTTTTTTTATGTACAAAAAATACAAATATCTGAATAGAAGGTAACTTGGGGCAACTAATTAAGTCTGTTTTCTCAGAACAGAACATGGTATTTGTTACATCTTAGCCTTTTTTGTAGTATTTATTCTTTTTTTGGTCCTTTCTGTTCCTGTCTTGTGTTCCTAGCCATGTGTTCTTAAAGCACATGGCCCTGTTTTGTTATTGAATTGTCTCTGTCCTAGCCCTGCCTGTTTCTATTCGTATTGTTTGTGGCCCCACCCCCTTGTTACCTTCTCCAGGTGTTTCTTGTTAGGTCTTCTATGTGCTTTTGACAGGTCTGTGGGGTTCTTTATCTTCTCCTTTCCTGTTCTTGTTTGTTCTTTATTTCTTTTTTGTTTTCTTAGTATTGTTAAATCTGTTTAGTCTTCTTAGTTTTGTATTCTTAGTCTTAGTTGTCTTGGTTTGATTTTCCTTGTCTGTGCAGTGAAGCGACTCGGTTCTGATACCTCAGCTCACAGACGCCTTGTGCTGATCCACATCACCCTATAGGAGTGATAAGGGAAAAGAACGCCATTTACTGTACCCACCCAGAGAAAGCAAGATTGTTCAATTGTGCTCTCACAGGGCTCTGGCAGCTGATGGCAAGCTGCATGACTGGGATTTGGACCCTTGATGCTCTGCAAAAGTATTGGTACCACTTTATAATAAGACTACCTTTATAAAGGGTTTATAAATGCCTTACAATTACTTTATTAATGGTTACTAATTAGGTTGTAAATGCCTTAAAAATCATTAATAATCAGTTATAACACATACGTAAAAAGGGCAATGATATAGATGGCTGTGGGTTTATTATTTGGCAAACAACAGGTCATTGTTGCCCTTTCTACGTATGTGTTATAATTGATTATTAATCATTTTTAAGGCATTTACAACCTAATTAGTAACCATTAATAAACCAATTGTAAACCACTTATAAATCCTTTATAAAGGTAGTCTTATTATAAAGTGGTACCAAAGTATTTTTAACATCTTTATTAAGTATTAATACGTCTATGTATTGTTTTCCTATGAGGTAAGACTATGTGATGCTCATTTGTATGAATAAATGAATGAATGAAGATACGCTTATAATGCCTTTATAGACACCCAAGGATGCTTTACAATCACACTTTACATACAACCATTTACACACAAATGCACAAAAGTTAGAAGCAGCAGCCAATAACGCACAGCGTACTCTCAACCGGAATTAACTGTCCACCAGCATTGGGATTGCATTGGGCACTAAGGCATTGGCCCATTTACACGCATACACACTTATAAATCAAGACAATTTAAAGCATCCACTTTTTTCTGGGCAATTCAGACTATCCAATTTTCTGAATCTCTACGTTTTTGGACTGTGGGAGGAAACCCATGCAGAACACAAGAAGAACATGGAAACTTCACCCAGGTATGGACTTGAACCCATTTGCCCAGTGCTGGTAGTGCTCCATAACTGAATATTTATCATAGTAACATTGTTTAATGTAAAAACGCTACAGTTGCTAATCTTTTGGATAAATTGACAATATCATTCATGCTTCCTGGACCGAATTACTCAGACTAGATCAGTATTTTACATCTAAAATACCTTCCTTGATAAGCCTGGGCCAGTGTATGGAATCAGCTAATATTTTTTATGATATAGCAGATTTTTCTAAGGCTGCACCTTGCTTCTCTTTCTTTGTCTGATGTCAAACTGTATTACCTCATCCCATTACCTTCTCTACCCCTCCTCCTTCTCCTCTTCTTCACTCTCTCTCTCTCTCTCTCTCCTCTCACTCTCTCTCTCTCAGTACTATTTATGTGCTCCTTAAGTGATGTCCCCTATAATGTAATTGCTAGACATCTAATTGAAAAATGGAGAGAGGTAGAGAGAGAGAGAGAGAGAGAGAGAGAGAGACAGAGAGAGAGAGAAAAGGAGGGGTGGTTGGGAGGCAGGGAAGGGAGAGATTGGAGTTTGGAGGTAAAGCAGAAAGGAAAGCAGGAAAGAAAAGGAGGAGGAAGAAGAGAGAGAGATAAAGATAGACGGGGAGAAAAGGAAGATATGGGATGATGGGGGGAGATATGGTACTCTCGAAAGAAATAAGGCCCAGCCCCTTCAGTTTCTAAGAACACACACACACACACACACATACTCTTGTCCACTCGCTCCATTTGTCTCAATAAGGAGTCTGTGTGGTTGTAGATGAGATGACTGGGTCTTTATCTGATCTCTTTAAGTAAAGCCAATAAGTGCAGTGTGCAGAGAACAGCCTCAGCAGAACAGCAAAGGAATGAATATGATGATGTCATATTTTAAAGCTGGATGATTTATCAATATCAAAATTGGTATTGTGACATAAAATTAATATAATCTCTTGTAGGGGTGTGCCATATCGTATCATACGCAACATTTTTTAATATCGTAAACGATATTATACTATTATAAATATGGTGCCATATCACCCACCCCTAATAATCACATCAGGGTACTACTTTTTTATTGTTTTTAGCAAAAGAAAAATTCACACTTGTATAGTTTTCATTTGCCATTATATATCTACTAGAGACAAACCATTATCATTTATTTTACTTTAATCCTGGATATATGGAGATATTTGAGGTGCATTATTAGTATCATGACATTCTGGATCATAGACTTCTGTTACAAAACTATCTCAGTTAAGGGTGTGCCATATCATATCGTATTCAATAATAAAAGGTAATTTTTATTTTGTTACAGTAGTGTATTCTTGAAATATATATATATATATATATATATATATATATATATATATATATATATATATATATATATTTAATTCAGTGTTTTCACATATCGCTAAGAGTATCATTATCATGAAAATACCATGAAATATTGTGATATTATTTTTGGGACATATCGCCCACCCCTAATCTCTCGTTTTACATACAAAATAGTTGTTCATGTGGCACAACTTAACATGGGCTAAATTAGAGCAAAGTTTTATGTACAACCCCATTTCCAAAACATTTTTGTAAAGCCACTCTGTGTTACACAGGAGTTTCAGTTTAGTTCTCCAGCACCAAGACTCGAGCAGATTAGCATTAGCTGCTAACCACGCTAACTGCTAGATCTTTCAAACTATGTGAGATGAACCGCTTGCTAATATCGCCCTGCAATACCAGAACACTCAGGGTTCCTCTCCTCAGTGTAGGGCTATCGGTTGATGGTTAGCTGTTAATTCTAATGCTGCTGCACCCAGCCTTAGTGTAAACCTGGAATTCTAATCTTACTGTAAATAAACAGAAGTGCTTTATTCACCCAAATAAACAGTTTTGAGAAAAGGAATCTGTGTAGATTAAAATCCAGTGTTCGTTTGACTTTAAAATATATATATTTTAAAAAATAATTAATTAGTCTGCATGGGTTAGACTTTATAGTAAATCTACCGTATCTGTTAAGTCTCTCATTTTATCTGTATCCACACTGTTGTCCTGTGATTTACACCGACTGAAAGATCTGACGTCCGGTTACGGTGTGTGCGCTGGTTCTGGATGCTTTTTGATGCACTGATGTTGTGCTGCCGTCACTCCCGTTCAGAGTGTCCATCTGTTTGTTCTGCTCTCCTTCACAGCTCGGCCTGAATAGACGTAAATCTACGAGATGGAGCTGCTTTATTATCAGATAAAAGGCTTCAGGAATCTCCAGCTCACTCTCTTTACCTCTCTTAACCACTCTGTCTCTCTCCCGGTCTCTAAGTGACACACACATATATATACAGACACACACACACACACTGATACACACTCATGCCACCAGGCCAATAGCTCTCCATTCATGGAACCTCTGCATTAAGATCACAAAGCCGAGCCCTGAGGGGGACAAGCAGTGAGTGAGTTCAGCTATTCAAATGAAACACTGCTGCTGGAGGAGGTGGGGGTGGAGGGGTGGAGGGGGATAGAGGGTTGCACTCGAGCAAAACGTGATGGATAGCATTTTTTTAGTGGTGCTCTGGAATCAGCCTCAGATGCCCTGGCTACAGAGAGGTGCACTGTTTAAAGCGACAGTCTGTACATTTTAAAGATTTGTGGATTTGGAGACCTCTCTGGTGAGAATGTGTAATTGCACAGAACATGTAGAAGACTAATTTAAATGCAGAACTATGTAAATAACATTTATTACTCTTCTTTATATTGTTCATTTTCTTTATTTAAGAAATATTGTCAAAATAGAAAGTAGAGAGCAAAAAAGAAACCCTACCTGAGTAGAGTTTCCATGTTCTTCCAGTGTCTGCATCAATTTCCTCTGGGTCAGGTTTTCATGTTCTTCCAGTGTCTGCAAGAGTTTCTTTTGTGGTCTTCGTTTCAAGTCCCTACTTACCTAGGTGGAGTTTCCATGTTCTCCCTGTGTCTGCATCAATTTCATTTGGGTGGAGTGTCCATGTTTTTCTAGTGTCTGCATGGGTGGGTTTCCTCTATGGTGTTTGATTCAAGTCCCTGCCTGGGTGGAGTTTCCATGTTCTCTCAGTGTCTGCATCAATTTCCTCTGGGTAAAATGTCCATGTTCTCCCAGTGTATGTATGGGTTTCCTTTGGGGTATTTGGTTCAAGTCACTACCGGGGTGGAGTTTCCATGTTCTCCAAGTGTATGTACATGGGTTTCCTCTGGGGTATTCAGTTCAAGTCCCTACCTGAGTGGAGTTTCCATGTTCATCCAGTGTCTGCATGGGTTTCCTCTGGGGTATTCGGTTCAAGTCCCTACATAGGTGGAGTTTCCATGTTCTCCCTGTGTCTGCATGGGTTTCCTCTATTGTCTTTGATTCAAGTCCCTACCTAGGTGGTGTTTCCATGTTCTTCCAGTGTCTGCATGAATTTCCTTTATTATCTTCAGTTCCAGTCCTTACCTGGGTGGAGTTTCCATGTTCTCCCAGAGTCTGCATTGTTTTTTTCTGGGGTATTTTGTTCAAGTCTCTACCTGGATGGAGTTTCCATGTTCTCCAAGTGTCTGCATGGGTTTGCCTTGGGGTTTTCAGTTCAAGTCCCTATGCTTTTTGCGAATTTCAGCAAGAAAATGCTAAACCACACATTGCATCCATCACAACAGCATAATTTTACAGAAGATGAGACTGTGAATAGACAGACTTCTAATAAAGGAAGGCAAAGGGGAGCATGGGTTTGATCATATTTGTCTGAACTGGACATGGACCCTTCCAATGAATCACTGTTCATTGAACTGGACTGAATGTTCTAGCGTTTGCAGCGAGCAGGACCATACCCTGTCTTCACGCTTAATCAGCAGCAGTGGAAGCCCATCACCACAGCTTTTGAGGGTCACATTTCCATTGGCATGCAGCACCACTCTTTGAGAGTAGGCGTGGAGTCTCATTTGTGAGTGTTTGTGTGTGTGTGTGTGTGTGTGTGTGTAAGACAGCTTTTTACTGAGCTGAGGCCCAGCCAGCAGATCCATTAGAGCTGATTGGAAAGTGGAGGTGCAGCCATAACCCTGGGAGAAGGTGAACAGGCCCACCAATCAGATCGTCCAAGGAAGGTGGAGAGAGTGGTCATGGGAGGGGCTGTAGGGAGGTGGGCACCTATTGTTCAAACTGGGTCAATTGTCACTCAAACCATCAATGGAAGGAATGGAGTGTAGTTGGTGCTGTATTGATCAAGACGTCAAGATATGTTTATGACAGTATGTTACCAGATGCAGATGTTACTATATTCATTCATATATAGAGAGAGTGTGTGTGTGTGTGTGTGTGTCCATAAAATATGATGCATTAGACTGATGAATGAATGGTCACATGACAAGGATGTAAGTCCTAGAGTGGGTTGACCTGTATTCATATGGCCATATCACCAGGAGTGTGAAGACTAGCACATGCCTCCTCTGATACATGTGAAGTCAGACTCCGCCTCTTTTCAAACTGCTGCTTATGCAGCATTGCCGTGTCAGAGCTGAGCTGAGACAAGTGCAGATACAAACAAAAGCTTTATTGAAAAGGGGTAATCATAATCAAAATCATAGTCAAAAACAGAATACTAAGGGTAACCCCAAGGCAGAGCAGTGTCAGAAGGCATGGCGAATATATAAAAGTCGTAAATATAAAAAAGGTCATATACAGAAATAAACAAAACACAGGCAAAAGAAACGTTTTGTATTGATGGACGGAACCAATCAAATACTCGGCAGGGAGTGAGTGAAGAGGAGGGGTATATATAGTATGTGAAACAGGCGAAGTCAATAAACAACTGATCTGCTGTGGTCTGGTAGGGGTGATGGTGCTCAGTCATAGAGAGGAGTCAGTTAGTGTGATTTTAGTGTGAGGTGCTGTCTGGGCAATGGAGTCAAGTGTGAAAAGGGGCGACTGGCTTCCGACAAGGATTAGAAGCTGCCTGAACACTTTTCTACCAAAAGAACTCTGGTTTATGAACCTGGTCTGTTCAGGCTTATAATTATCATGGTGCTTTTCAGCGAAACCAGCCCACATTTCCACCAGTTTTAGTGAAACCGTCAAAATGTCATATCATACATCATCAACAGAGGGCACTGAAGAGCACCGGTGAACAGAAGCATACAGACTTGCCCACAGACTTGCCATGCTTTTGGGTGCCCTAGCCATGCTTTTGGGTGCCCTAGCCATGCTTTTGGGGGCCCTAGCCATGCTTTTGGGTGCCCTAGCCATGCTTTTGGGGGCCCTAGCCATGCTTTTGGGGGCCCTAGCCATGCTTTTGGGGGCCCAAGCCATGCTTTTGGCGGACCTAGCCATGCTTTTGTGGGCACAAGCCATGCTTTTGGCGGACCTAGCCATGCTTTTGGCGGACCTAGCCATGCTTTTGGCGGACCTAGCCATGCTTTTGTGGGCACAAGCCATGCTTTTGGCGGACCTAGCCATGCTTTTGTGGGCACAAGCCATGCTTTTGGCGGACCAAGCCATGCTTCAAGGCCCCTTATGAAAATGGATGGGGCATTGTAACACTGCTCTGACTTTGACTTCTGGCTATGAGGGATCCTAGGAAAGAGGGGGCATATTTTTAGGGGCCCTGGTTATGAGAGCCCCTACCAGGGGGCCCTAGAGAAGAGAAAGGCATAACATTAGATGGGTCCCTTGACTTCTTAGAAGTCATTTACCATCACTCCTTGACTTTCTAGGGACCTACAAATTGCAAGGCAGGCTTCCATATTTCATAACAGACGTTTTGTTGCAAATATGCGATTCAGGCCTTTTACTTAATGTTTCTGGATCTGTACTGGATCATGCTTCTACCAAACAGTGTATAGTAGACATTTAAACACAAGCTTTCATCCTGAGTTTTCCCAAAGGACTGTATTAAGAAACAGCTTTATACTTAATTGAGAGAGAGAGTAAATAAGCGAAAGAGAAGAAGAAAGAGAGAGAGAGAGAGAGAAAGAGAGAGAGATTGTCAGGTACCCCTGTGACTTCAGCGAGCGCAAGCTGAAGAAAGTGATATGAATTAATGTTGTGTGACGAAATCATACCGGAGAGAGATAAACAGACACATCAGGAGACACACTGCACCTGAAGACTCGTGTCATTTTTAATGCAGTTTTATATTCATTAGGCTTCTATTATAACACTGCTTCATTTTACTACTCTACACTATTCAAATGTCACTATGCAATTTTATATTCACACAGAAGTACATTAACAATGACATGGTAAAAAAAAAGGACAGGCACTACTATCAACGTTTGTCATGACCCATGAAAAAGCTGGTCTTGTCTGTTTGCACGGGCAGTTATAACCAGACACTGCCAGTCACATTCATTACCACCCACTGGTCAATCTCTACCATTCAGCAGAGGTCCTGTATGTCAGGCTAAATAGGCTAAATCCAATCCAATCTAATTCATTAAAGCTTAATGTGTCTTTCAGTAGTATGCTTTTTCAGTTCTTATTTAGTAATCATCCATAAAAACACACAAAATATTGACTGTTTTGGTGAAAATATCAAACTTAAACTCAAAAGGTAAGCAATATGGTCAGAAGGTTTTATTGTAGAGGGTTTGATAAACGCAATTATGCGATTTTGTACATCGAACTCTTTATTATTATGGTTATTTTGTATTTGCGTCTGGTTTTATAGTAATATAAAAATATAAACAATGGTGAAGTCTTAAAAAATACAATAGTTGTTTTAATTATTTCCTCATACAAACAAAGAAAAATACAAAAAAATAAAAATAAAGATATCCTATTGTTTTTTTCCTTAGCGAGGATATTATGGGCATGGTCGTAAATAAAATTTTCCTTTAAATGAAAAACCACCAATCAAAATGCTGTGTAGTCCAAGAACAGGCTTCAACCCTGTCTGTGAAACTGTACCTAAAAAGGTTAGAGGGGACATACAGTATTATACCTCTTTTTACACAAGTTAAAATAGGTCTATGGCCTCTACAAAATATGTTCATGAAGTTCTTTGCGCAAAATCACTCTCAAATTAAAAGATCTCCCCACTGTATTCTTGCCAGTTTTAGTCTCTTTTAGAATGCGCCATTTAAGGGCTCTGTTACTTTTATGCAAATAATAAGGTTGCCATTTTTGCTAGTGCTAGCTTGTGCTAAATGGCAAAACAGGAAAAAGCTAGTTCTTGCTTAACTTCAATAGAAGCACAAAACTGATTATTTAAAAGTACTTATATCTCCCTTATCTGCTGACTTGCCACAGACAGTACTGTAGGTACAGATCCCTCCTTCAGAAAAAGTCTGCTGGTTAATGGGGCTCTCTGGTGTGGGCTGACCAGTGAAGGAGCAAAACAAACAGAAGCATATGATTCCTGAACACTTGAAGTGTTTATTATAGGGGTAATTGAGAGTGTATGAGCCTAATATACTCTTTAAAAGAACTCCTCATAAAAATTGACCAATTTTTAAGGACAATGGTAAGACTTTGAAAGATCAACAGGTTCCAAAACTGAAGTAACTCCACTCAGCTATTTCCCCCACACCCCCAAACCCCTCCCATCCACATCCAGCCTCTTAATGATCTACTTCCACAGCAGACAGAAAGACAGACAGAGAAGATCTGGAGCAAGAAATAGAGATAAAACACTGGAAAATGTCAGGACTGATTAGAAATTCACAGATCTCCACAAACAGAGAAACAGAAGCCTCTTAGGTTACACTCTCACATCAGACCAGCTCCTCTCAGTTCAAATGAACAAGTGTGTGAAATGGCAGATATCAGGGGAAAAGCCTGGTGTTTCTCTGAGGTCAGACCTCCAGCTTAATTTAGACTCTCAGAACAAAAACACGCTCTCCCGCTGTGGCATATCTAGATGCCCCTGAAGAAGAAATTGGCTGTAATTCAGGAGCATTCAGTAATTTAGACTTTTCGCACAGTTCGTATAAGCAGTGGGCATCTGGCCTCACCGGGAACGGTGTGTGTTAATGTGACAGTCAGAGAGCTGATCAATACTGCCCTCTGCTTCAGACCAGCAGAATGGAAGCGCCGGAGTTTATGGTGTTGTTATTAAAACCCAGCCAAATGTTCCCAAACAAAGCCCAGCTGAGCCCTTTCAGCACCAGTGATACAGATGAGTGTGATATAAAACATCTCAGAGCAGAATAGAATAGAATGGAATAGAATAGAATATTTAGTCCAAAACTGGGTTGATGTGTTCTATTACACCACAGGTAAAATAGAACATAATTAAATATTCCATTTAGGACATAGATTCTGAAACTAGAATATAATATAATATATAATAGAATAGAATAGAATAGAATATTTAGTCCCAAAGGTGGATTGACATGTTTTATTACATAACAGATAGAATAGCACACAATGAAATAATCAATTTTGGACTTGAGTGTTCTTGAACATCCAAGATAGAATAGAATAGAATAGAATAGAATAGCATAGCATAGAATAGAACATTTAGTCCAAAACTGGGGTTGATGTGTTCTATTACACCACAGGTAAAATAGAACATAATTAAATATTTAATTTAGGATTTAAACGTTCTAAAATTATAATAGAATAGAATAGATTAAAGTAGAACAAAATAAAATGGAAAAGAATAGAGTAGAATAAAATAGAACAGAATAGAATAAAATAGAAAAGAATATTCGGCCTAGAATTTTATTTTAAGTGGCCTTAAATGCCACAGATAGAATAGAACACAATGAACTATTCAATGTAGGACTCTGATTTGAGTGTTCTGGAATATTTAAGACACAATAGAATAGAATAGAATAGAATAGAATAGAATAGAATATTCAGTCCAAAACTTGGATTGACATGTTCTGTTACACCACAGATAAAATAGAACACAATGCAATATTCAATTTAGGACTCTGATCGGACCGTTATTGAACATCCAAGACATAATAGAATAGAATAGAATAGAATTGAATTGAATTTGATTTTAAGTGTCCTAAAACACCACAGCTAGAATAGAATAGAACAGAATAATCAGTTTAAGACTCTGATTTGAGCGTTCTGGAACATCACATATATAATAGAATAGAATGGAATAGAATAGAATAGAAGATTCTATCCATAACTTGAATTGACATGTTCTATTACACCACAGATAGAATAGACTCTGATTAGAGCGTTCTGTAACATTAAAGACACAATAGAATAGAATAGAATAGAAAACTCAGTCTAGGTCATTAATTTGACCATAGAAAATAACAGAATAGTCTATTTACAATGTTGGTTTCATTGTTCTAAAACACCACAGATAGATATGACACAATAGAACTTCCTGTCATAAAATAGAATAATAATTTTAATTTGTGTTTTAAAGCACCACTGATGGAATATAAGAAGAGAATATGATGTAACATTTAGTCTAGAACTAAATCAGAATATTCAGTGTAAAAACTTGATAGTTCTGGTTCTCTACAGGTAAGCTATACCTGCTCACCAGTCCTCATCATGTGGGAGTCTAGCTGACCAATGAGAGAGCTGGCTAAAGTTATTATGGGTGGGACCAAACCTTTAAAGGTATAAGCTAAGATGGCTGCCAGAGAAACAGTACCTGTATTGGATTCTTTGTTTGGCCTGGGTCTTTTTTTTTTTTTTTTTTGGTAATAGTATATATAATTATTTAATTTAAGGTGTTTTTACCTGCATGTTCTCTAGCTTTGTATTGGAGTATGCACATTATGATTGGTTGTGTCACCTGGGGTTTCAAACAGGTAAGAGGTGTGCCCCAGTTGTTCCAAGTAGTTTTGGTTACTTTTCTGGGTAGGCTTTCTTGGTTTTTGGCTTGGTATTTGCTTCATTGTTTTATTCTCCTAGTGTGGTATCAGAAAGCACCGAGGCGGAAATGTTCTATATGTGTGAAGTGTATATGTTCTCTTTTGTTAATAAAATGTATTTGTTCGTCTCCCCCCCGTGTCTATTTTACCCATGTAAGACCCTGGAGTTATCTCCAGTGATTTGGGGGAGAAATACTCAAATACTCAATAGGAGTAGGGAGTAATACTCAAAAACAGGCTTTAATATTCTACTATAAAATATATACAGCCAATAAAACCAATTAACTAAGGTTTTTTTCATTGCATTAGAAGCTTATGTAATTTTTTCATATTGACCTTTAAAAATAGACTGCTATGAAGTACACTTTTTTTAGTTTAATGTAATTCAATATACTTCTAAAATACTTATATGCAAATATAATTTGTACATTTTTAGAAAAGTGTGACAAAAACAACTATTACAGTAGTTCACCTAAAGTGCAATGTATCATGTAACTTTTTAAACAGTAAATTGAATTACTACATTTATAAAATTAAGTAAATTTGTAACATGCTAAAAATTGTAGTACAGTATATTAAATTATATTTTTATACCCAACAGAGTATATTATAAGTGTGCTACTTACAAAAGACAGGAACAATAAGCATATTTGTGCTCTGATGTAAATAGATCACATATATTTAACATAAATTCTTAGTACATTTCTAATATACCTGGTGTTTAATAGTGATACAGTTGTAATACTCATTAAAGGTATTATTAATTATTTTACTGTAAGCATATTTAAAATATGGGGTTACATACATGAAGTAGTTTTAAATGTTTAAATGTTACTTAAGTATATTTAAAATAATTAGATTTTAGTACAGTTTAGTACACTTATCACAATTAAAAAAAAGGACGCTTGTACTATTTTTATATAATTAAAGTATAATAAGTACCAAAAACGTTTTATTTTATCACTCTTTAAATAAACTGATTAATAATAATGTGGCTACAAGAACACTTTAGTGCACTATAGCATCATAATGCTTAATATACTTTAATCTACTTTTTTTTTGTTTTTGTTTTTTACTAGAGTACACAAGGAAGAAGAATACAGATGTTGTCCGCAGGCTCTGAAAGGGTTAAATGTACATCATTAAAAAACGAATTCACCAAATTTAAAGCACCAAGAACCCCCGCCTCCCTCAGTTCCTTTAAGGACAGTTTAAACCAGGCAGCTGCACAGCTGCTGAATATAAACCCGAACCCATTTTCCACGTCACAGCTTATGAGTGACATGGGGCAACACCGACTCTCACGACCATATTTACAGGCTCTGTGCCATCAGATGACAGGGGCAGGACGGTGGAAAACACAGTCTGAGAGAAGGACAGATGTGCTGACATGCCAGGGCAAAGTGTTGCGTTTAAAATGCAGCCCAGTGCCCAACGTGTCACCTGACGGTGAGCTCTGATGGACGGTTTGGAGAGAAAGTAGCTGCCCTGGGGTTTCTGGAGGGTTTCTGGAGTGTCGTCTCCAGTTGGCTGCTTTAACAGATCAAGATATTAATGGAAAGTGGGTGAGATTTTTACTTTAAAAATATGTATTGAGAGGATATTGTTATGAAAGCAATCAAATTTATTGATGCGTGGTATCTAGAAGTGGATGGATCTGGTACAACTTCACTGCACAACAAGGTGCCTGGCAATAAATTCACTGATCAAAAATAGTAAAAAAAAAAAAAAAACACAGCATTTGTTGACTGGAGATTTTCCAATTTATTAAGGATACAATATATATATATACGCACTCAGGTTGGCTATGTTTTTTCTCTGTGTTCTTAAAGAAAAGTCTTTTTTTTTTTTCAGAAAAATTGAGGACTAACCGTAGTTGTAAATTTCAGTTTTAAGTGGAAGTGTTTCCCCTGTGGAACTGAGCTGTCAGCCTCTCATTGGCTGTTTATGTGACCTTTAGTAGTTGGAGTGTGCTCATTGGTTGTTTTTTTATAATCATGTGTGTTTTAAAAACTGGAATGTTATTAACTTTTGTCTTCTAACCCTGATGAAGGCCTGAGCACCAAAATGCGTTGTTTTTTTTATTCAATTATTAGAGACACAATAAATAAATAAATAAATAAATAAATACAAAAATAACCAATGTGTATTTTCTCTTAGTTTGGCTGTGATTTTTTCGTCTGTGTGTATTTTTGAACAAAAGTCTTTTTTTTTTTTAATAAAACTGATGACTAACTGTGTTTGTAAATTTCAGAAGGACTTTTAATTTAAAAAGTTTTAAGTGGAAGTGATTCCCCTGTGGAACTGAGCTGTCAGCCTCTCATTGGCTGTTTGTGACCTTCAATAGTTGGAGTGTTCTCATTGGTTGTTTTGTATAATCATGTTTTAAAAAACTGAAATGTTATTAACGTTTGCTTTTTAACCCCGATAAAGGCCTGAGCGCCAAAATACATTGGTTATTTATTTATTAGAGACACAATAAATAAATAAATAAATAAATAAAATAACCAACGCGTATCGGCACTCAGTTTGGCTGTGTTTTTCCTCTGTGTTTGTAAATTTCAGAAGGACTTTTACTTTCAGAAGGTTTTAGGTGGAAGTGTTTCCCCTGTGGAACTGAGCTGTCAGCCTCTCATTGGCTGATTTATGTGACCTTTAGTACTTTGAGTGTTCTCATTGGTTGTTTTGTTATCATGTGTATTTTTAAAACTAGAATGTTATTAACTTTTGTCTTTTAACCCTGATAAAGGCCTGACTGCTGAAATGTGTTGGTTATTTATTTATTTATTTATTTATTTATTGTATCTCTAATAAATACAAAAATCTCCAGTCAACACGTGCTGCTGCTGTTCATTGTTACAGTACAAGTTTAGCAGCCCAGGAAGCCATAGACCAATTGCGAGCAATGTAATTACCACACATGATGCTATTTGGCCAATCAGATTTGTGTATTATTTGTGTGCAACTGTAAGTAAAAAGTTATGCACATAGGGAGAAAAATGTACCAAAACTAAACTTCTAACCTAGTATGTTTGTAATTTAGTTCAAAGTTAAAACAGATAATAAATATATATATATATATATATATGGTTCATCTGACCTCCTATATTAAATATAGGCATGCTGGAGATAAAAGAAGCTCCTTATAAAAGTGAGTTATTTTTTTACAGCTCTGTTTCAACCATTTATCCATTCAAACGCTTTATGTAAATGATTTACATTCCCTTTAATCAGTTCTGAAACTGATTTCTACAACAAAATGTTAAAATAACCAGCTTTTGTTAACCAGCTTTGTTATCAAATAGTTCAAGCTGGTGTTTGATGGTCAAATACGAAAAGAAAATAATTTATCAAAAACATCAGCTCTTAACAAGCTTAGATTCAAGATTCAAAGAGTTTATTGTCATGTGCACAGTAAGAAACAAGTTTCCTCGTACAACGAAATTCTTTCTTTGCTCCTCGCCAAATATGCCGCATAAAGGTAAAAATAGAAAATATACAATAAAGAAAGAAACAAACTAACTAAATATAAATATTAAATTGGTGTTAAATTTACATCCAGGATGGAAATATATACATGAAAACAGTTGTGTGTTATGGATATTATTTACAAGTAAGTACATGTTATCTACAGCAGTGGAATATGAAAAAAGTGCAAAAGGTTCAGTAGTGCAATTATAAAATTTTGCACTACTTACACCTTAAGACATTTGATTATGGTTAAGCTTGGTTTTGCTGGTTGTGTTATTTGGTCAGAAACCATCAAGCTCAAAAATATACCCAATACTGGTGAAGAGCTAATATATAAAATTGTACAAGTTTAACAGCCCAGGAAGCCATAGACCAATCATGAACAATGTAATTACCACACATGATGCTATTTAGCCAATCAGATTTGCGTATTATTTGCGTGCAACTGTAAGTAAAAAGTTGGTTTTGCTGGTTGTGTTATTTGGTCGGAAAACATCAAGCTCAAAAATATACCCAATACTGGTGAAGAGCTAATCTGGCTGCTTCTTTTAGTTTGGGGTTGAACTGGTCACTATTAAATTTTAATTAAGTATCTCTAAGTTAAATAAATTGGTTTAAAAAATCAGTTTAACCAGCTTGAGCTGGGATAAGCTTTACAATTGATCTGGTGAAAACCGTGTTCACTGTAAGATCAATCCTGAAGATTACTCCACACGGCAGCTCTTAAGCAGTCCAAAGCACACCAAAGTGCGTTGTTTTTTTATTCAATTATTAGAGACACAATAAATAAATAAATAAATACAAAAATAACCAATGTGTATTTTATCTTAGTTTGGCTGTGATTTTTTCGTCTGTGTGTATTTTTGAACAAAAGTCTTTTTTTTTTTTTTTTAATAAAACTGATGACTAACTGTGTTTGTAAATTTCAGAAGGACTTTTAATTTAAAAAGTTTTAAGTGGAAGTGATTCCCCTGTGGAACTGAGCTGTCAGCCTCTCATTGGCTGTTTGTGACCGTCAATAGTCGGAGTGTTCTCATTGGTTGTTTTGTATAATCATGTTTTAAAAAACTGAAATGTTATTAACGTTTGCTTTTTAACCCCGATAAAGGCCTGAGCGCCAAAATACATTGGTTATTTATCATAAGATCAATAAGATCAATCCTGAAGATTACTCCACACGGCAGCTCTTAAGCAGTCCTCAGTAGCCTTTTCCTCTCAGGCAAGACATCTGCTTTTTCCATCTTTTGTTCCATAACAGCTTCCTGAGGGAGCTAAAGGTGTTGGTGAACGATTTATCGACTTATCATTATGATTACAAACGAGGTTGTCATGCAGTGAAGAAGGAGCTGGGACTGATGAGAGATGAAGGCAATTAGCTGCCAGTGAAGGAGCCTTGTAGCGAATTAGATCGCTTAGCTGTAATTGGTTATGTGTCAGAGTGTGAAACTAGCAGGAGACTTTTTTTTTCTTACAGTTCATAACCAGTAAATAAGGCTTAGACTGAGTCGGAGAGAGGGGGTTTAAATTGGGGACCACTGATACTGCCTTAGTATTGAGTAGATCAGTACAATGGGCAGTAAAATACATCTAGAAAGAACTGTGGAACCAAATTGTAGCTCATATTCACTTCATATGGTGACCAATACTGATGTTAACCATGCAACTCTTTACTTACTCTATGTGGGGGGGGGGAAAACACCACCTCTTTTCAATCACATCAATCTCTTAACACCCCCCCCCCCCCTCCCTCCCTTATGCCAGCTCTAGTCCCCACATCAATTATTCATTCAATAGACCATGACATGTCAACCACTGACCTGTAAAGTCAATAACATTTGGTAACAACCATTAAAGGGATGGGAGAGATTTCTTTTAGGGAACAAGATCAGCAAATTCTGGCAACTTAAAACTGCAGGGCATACTGTTCTTTCTCTCTCTCTCAGACTCCAGCTGCTGATGTAGAAGCAGCATAACATACGTAAAAATAAAGAAAATTGGTTTATGTACATCACTCTACTTCCATCAGCTTCTCAAACAATTCTTAAATTAACTTCAAAATCAAACTGGTACCTAATTTGAGGTTAGCCATTTTTCAGAGCTCAAGTGTTTGAGTCAATGCCCTGCATGTTTTAGAGTTTATACTAATTACAACACGTCTAACCCAATGAAACCTAATGAAAATGCTGAAAACTGGGTGCATTGGAGCAGGAAAACACAAAAAAAAAACAAGCAGAAAAGTGGGAGCCCAGGACCAGCATTGAGAACCACAGGTCTAACTGAACCAATTTAACATTTTCACTAAAATCCAGCTGAGAAATGTAATCTAGTTAAAAGTATATAAAGGGTTCAAAATAGAAAAGTTACACAATAAGAACAGGATAACAGGTTTTTATTTGTTGCATTCAAGACAGATTAGAAGTGTTAAAAGGCATTTGTTTTTAAATATTAATTTCATTTA